>NC_138982.1:120680460-121415353 GCF_964341445.2 Mesoplodon mirus
AGGGCAATATCTCTGACAAACATAGATGTAAAAATCCTCAGCAAACTACTAGCAAACAAAATTCAATAGCACATTAAAATGATCCTGCACCATAAGCAAGTGGGGTTTATCCCAGGAATGCAAAGATTCTTCAATATACACAGACCAATCAACGTGATACACCATATTAACAAATTGAAGGAGAAAAACCATATGATCATATCAATAGATACAGAAAAAGCTTTTGACAAAATTCAAAACCCATTTATGATAAAAAAAAAAACCTTCCAGAAAGTAGGCATAGAGAGAACTTACCTCAACATAAAAAGGGCCATATATGACAAACCCACAGGCAACATCATTCTCAATGGTGAAAAACTGAAAACATTTCCACTAAGATCAGGAAAAAGACAAGGTTGTCCACTCTCACCACTATTATTCAACATAGTTTTGGAAGTTTTAGCCACAGCAATCAGAGAAGAAAAAGAAATAAAAGGATTCCAAGTCAGAAAAGAAGAAGTAAAGCTGTCACTGCAGATGGCATGATAGTATACACAGAAAATCCTAAAGATGTTACCAGAAAACTACTAGAGCTAATCAATGAATTTGGTAAAGTAGCAGGATACAAAATTAATGCACAGAAATCTCTTGCATTCCTATACACTAATGAAGAAAAATCTGAATGTGAAATTAGGGGAACACTCCTTTTTACCACTGCAATGAAAAGAATAAAATACCTAGACATAAACCTACCTAAGGAGACAAAAGTCCTGTATGCAGAAAAGAATAAGACACTGTTGAAAGATAATAAGATGATACAAACAATTGGAGAGATATACCATATTCTTGGATTGGAAGAATCAACATTGTGAAAATGACTATAACACACAAAGCAATCTACAGGTTCAATGTAATCCCTATCAAACTATAAATAGCATTTTTCCCAGAACTAGAACAAAAAATTTCACAATACATATGGAAACACAAAAGAGCCCGAATAGCCAAAGCAATCTTGAGCAAGAAAAATGGAGCTGGAGGAATCAGGCTCCCTGACTTCAGACTATACTGCAAAGCTACAGTAATCCAGACAGTAATATAGAAAACAGAAACATAAAAACAGAAATATATATCAATGGGAACAGATAGAAAGCCCAGAGATAAACCCATGCACATATGGTCACCTTATCTTTTGAAAAGGAGGCAAGAATATACAGTGGAGAAAAGAGAGCCTGTTCAATAAGTGGTGCTGGGAAAAGTGGACAGCTACATGTAAAAGAATGAAATTAGAACACTACCTAGCACCATACACAAAAATAAACTCAAAATGAATTAAAGACCTAAATGCAAGGCCAGACACTATAAAACTCTTATAGGAAAACATAGGCAGAACATTCTATGACATAACTCACAGCAAGATCCTTTTTGACCCACCTCCTACAGTAATGGAAATAAAAACAAAGATTAACAAATGGGACCTAATGAAACTTAAAAGCTTTTGCACAGCAAAGGAAACCATAAAAAACACAAAAGGACAACCCTCAGAATTGGAGAAAATATTTGCAAAGGAAGAAACTGACAAAGGATTAATCTCCAAAATTTACAAGCACCACATGCAGCTCAATATCAAATAACCAAACAACCCAATCCAAGAATAGGCAGAAGACATAAATAGACATTTCTCCAAAGAAGATATACAGAAAGCCACCAAACACGTGAAAGGATGCTCAACATCACTAATCATTAGAGAAATGCAAATCAAAACTACAATGAGGTATCACCTCACGCCAGTCAGAATGGCCATCATCAAGAAACCTACAAACAATAAATGCTGGAGAGGGTGTGGAGAAAAGGGAACCCTCTTGCACTGTTGTTAGGAATGTAAATTGATACAGACACTATGGAGAACAGCATGGAGGTTCCTTAAAAAACTAAAAATAGAATTACCATACAACCCAGCAATCCCACTACTGGGCACATACCCTGAGAAAACCATAATTCAAAAAGAGTCAAGTACCACAATGTTCATTGCAGATCAATTTACAATAGCCAGGACATGGAAGCAACCTAAGTGTCCATCGACAGATGAAAAGATAAAGAAGATATGGCACATATATACAATGGAATATTACTCAGCCATAAAAAGAAACGAAATTGAGCTATTTGTAATGAGGTGGATGGACCTAGAGTCTTTCATACAGAGTGAAGTATGTCAGAAAGAGAAAGACAAATACTGTATGCTGACACATATATGGAATTTAAGAAAAAAAATGTCATGAAGAACATAAGGGTAAGACAGGAATAAAGACCCAGACCTACTAGAGAATGGACTTGAGGATATGGGGAGGGGGAAGGGTAAGCTGTGACAAAGCGAAAGAGAGGCATGGACATATATACACTACCAAACGTAAGGTAGATAGCTAGTGGGAAGCAGCTGCATAGCACAGGGAGATCAGCTCGGTGCTTTGTGACCGCCTGGAGGGGTGGGATAGGGAGGGTGGGAGGGAGACGCAAGAGGGAGGGGATATGGGAACATATGTATATGTATAACTGATACATTTTGTTATAAAGCAGAAACTAACACACCATTGTTAAGCAATTATACTCCAATAAAGATGTAAAAAAAATAAAAAAATAAAAAACCTACAAACAATAAATGCTGGAGAGGGTGTGCAGAAAAGGGAACCCTCTTGCACTGTTGGTAAGAATGTAAATTGATAGAGCCACTATGGCGAACAGTATGGATGTTAATTAAAAACCTAAAAATAGAACTGCCATACTACCCAGCAATCCCACTACTGGGCATATACCCTGAGAAAACCATAATTCAAAAAGAGTCAAGTACCACAATGTTCATTGCAGATCAATTTACAATAGCCAGGACATGGAAGCAACCTAAGTGTCCATCGACAGATGAATGGATAAAGAAGATGTGGCACATGTATACAATGGAATATTACTCAGCCATAAAAGGAAATGAAATTGAATTATTTGTAGTGAGGTGAATCGACCTAGAGACTGTCATACAGAGTGAAGTAAGTCAGAAAGAGAAAAACAAATACCATATGCTAACACATCTATATGGAATCTAAAAAAAAAAAGGTTCTGAAGAAGCTAGGGGCAGGACAGGAATCAAAATGCAGACGTTGAGAATGGACTTGAGGACACAGGGAGTGGGAAGGGTAAGCAGGGACGAAATGAGAGAGTGTCATGGACATATATACACTACCAAATGTAAAACAGATAGCTAGTGGGAATCAGCCCCATAGCACAGGGAGGTCAGCTCGGTGCTTTGTGACCACCTAGAGGAGTGGGATAGGGAGGGTGGAAGGAAGACACAAGAGGGAGGAGATATGGGGATATATGTATACATATAGCTGAATCTCTGTTATAGAGCAGAAACTAACACAACCTTGTAGAGCAATTATACTCCAATAAAGATGTTAAGAAAAGAAATTTTACTGTAGCAAAGTCCTTTACTATATCCCTTAATAATGGATTTAAGCTTAAAGTTGAGATAATTTCTTTAACAAAAAATACCTCCAGTGAAAGTGAACATTAAAGTACCTCACAAAGGAACCTTTTAAAGTAGTATTTTAGAGAGAATTCTCAATATAATCTCTTATTTCCATTTCTTCATTATTTTACTTTTATCTCCTACCCCCCTCCACCCAACACACTTCATAATGCCCAATATATGTATAGCTTGGAAAATAACACAAAGTTGACATGGGAATTGTGATTGATGGGATACATCACTAAAGCTCTCCTTTGTTGAAATATAGCTATGAAGGTATTAATAAAACTACTAGCTGTCAACTGCTGAGTCATCATATAAACTGGTGCCAAGAGCAGCAGTATGAAATGCTGTTTATTTGTTGGAAGGTATTCAACATAATCCACTCTGGTCTTTAATGAGCAAACAGATAAAGGTGGCAAGAACTTAACTACAGGATTTTATTTAGTAATATCAAATAATCATGTTAACTAAATGGGTCATTACAGTAAATAATTTGTACTGTTGCTATTTATGTACGATTTGTATCTATTTTCTTAATGTAGGTTCTTCATGGATTGGGGTCAATTTGTAAACAACTGAGTTTCTTCTCTGTAAGCAGCCATTTTCAAAACATATTTTGAAGGAGTAGTTTTCTCTCCTGAGTTTGAAATGGATGGTAAGCAAAATTTAACATAAAATGAAAGAACTTCTGATAAAAACAAAGTTTTAAAGAAAGAATTTATCCTTTCTACTTTGGATTCTTACCTTCTCCTTTTAAACAAGCAAAGTTTTCTGGTTGACAGCAAAAATTTGAAGAAATAACCTATTTATCATCTAAGAATCACTGCTGTACCTTATAATATTCCTGGAATTATAAAATGTGTGCTCCTATTACACCTAATATGAGATACGTGAAATATAAATATTAATAGTCTTTTCTTAGCTTTTTCTGTTACTAACCCTCAGGAATTAAAAGGAATTTATTTGAAGGATGTATACATTAATTCTTAGGACCTGGGCAGTATTACAAAAATGCATATAATAGACAAGCAATCATTAAATGTCAAAAGAGTTTTTTTGGCATTTTTATTCAGTAGAATTTTTAAAACATAAATCTTTAAATGTGAAAGAAGAATGTTATTTAAATCAGGAGGGTGTGTCACTTTTGGGAAATGTCTTTGTCAAACAACTACTCTAAAATAGTACAACATGTAATTCTGAAATGCCATAGATTAATAAGAGACATTCAAATCCTGCAATTCAGTTCAGTTTTTACCTCTGGCCATGACTTCCTTTTTCATGGTCTTTGGTTTTGTTTCTTAATTCACATATGTGCATATTGACAAATTTTCTTATGTAGTAGAAATAACAAAGAGGAGATGGAAATGAACAGTAAAATAAGACAATGGGGAAAACTTCTTCATTCACAGTTATCCCTTTACACTTAGTTTATACACAACCCATTTGAATTATAATTTTTTTTAATAATTTCAGAAAAGTATTGGAGAGGGAAGAGTAAGCTGGGATGAAGTGAGAGAGTGACATGGACTTATATACACTACCAAATGTAAAATAGATAGCTAGTGGGAAGCAGCCCCATAGCACAGGGAGATCAGCTCGGTGCTTTGTGTCCACCTAGAGAGGTGGGATAGGAAGGGTGGGAGGGAGACACAAGAGGGAGGAGAAATGGGAACATATATATATATATATATATATATATATATATATATATATATATATATATATATGTATAACTGATTCACTTTGTTATACAGCAGAAACTAACACACCATTGTAAAACAATTATACTCCAATAAAGATGCTTTAAAAAAAGACAAAACAGAAAAGTATGGGATCCACAGCTAAAAATTGGACTCTGGTCAAGGACTTATTTCATAATATGTATAAGATTGTAAAGTAAGTAAGGTTGAGAATAAATATTTGCTCAGTACACCATAAATTAAAGTATAACTTTGACGTACACATGCTAACTACGGCTATATAAGTTTTGATAGTGAAATTCAAGAAAAAAGATGTTTAACTTTTCTAGCAAATAATCAAAACTTTAAGAAGGAATTGATATTTTAAAATCTAAGTCAACTAACCGTTTTCATTTTGTTGAAAAGCAATGTTTGTGTATGGATTTTATTTATTATTTATTTATTTATTTTTAACGTCTTTATTGAAGTATAATTGCTTTACGATGCTGTGTTAATTTCTGCTTTATAACAAAGTGAATCAGCTATACATATACATATATCCCCATATCTCCTCCCTCTTGCGTCTCCCTCCCACCTTCCCTATCCCACCCTTCTAGGTGGACACAAAGCACTGAGCTGATCTCCCTGTGCTATGCTGCTGCTTCCCACTACTATCTATTTTACATCTGGTAGTGTATATGTCCATTCCACTCTCTCACTTCATCCCAGCTTACCCTTCCCCCTCTCCATGTCCTCAAGTCCATTTTCTATGTATGCGTCTTTATTCCTGTCCTGCCCCTAGGTTCTTCAGAACCTTTTTTTTTTTTTTTTTTTTTTAGATTCCATATATATGTGTTAGCATATGGTATTTGTTTTCTCTTTCTGAGTTACTTCACTCTGTATGACAGTCCCTAGGTCCATCTGCCTCACTACAAATAACTCAATTTCTTTTCTCTTTATAGCTGAGTAATATTCCATTGTATATACATGCCACATCTTCTTTACCCATTCATCTGTCGATGGACACTTAGGTTGCTTCCATGTCCTGCCTACTGTAAATAGAGCTGCAATGACCATTGTGGTACATGACTCTTTTTGAATTATGGTTTTCTCAGGGTATATGCCCAGTAGTGGGATTGCTGGGTTGTATGGTCATTCTATTTTTAGTTTTTTAAGGAACCTCCATGCTGTTCTCCATAGTGGCTCTATCAATTTACATTCTTACCAACAGTGCAAGAGGGTTCCCTTTTCTCCACACCCTCTCCAGCATTTATTGTTTGTAGATTTTTTGATGATGACCATTCTGACGATGTTTTTGTATAGATTTTAAACAGAAAATTTTATAGTAACATCTAAGCCTAATTTTTTAGAATTTCTGTCATTGCCCAAAGATTAGATTCCTGACTTAACCAGTATCTTAAAGGAAACAGACTATTTAAATGGAATCTTTGATATCTTCTTCTCCTTTATATCCTTTAGTGCAGTGGTCCCTGACCTTTTTGGCACCAGGGATCAGTTTCATGGAAGACAATTTTTCCACGGATAGGGGGAGGGGGGATTGTGTAGCTGGTGATGCAAGCAATGGGGAGCGATGGGGAGCGACAGATGAAGCTTTGCTCGCTCGCCCTCCACTCACCTCCTGCTGTGCAGCCCAGTTCCTAACAGGCTGCTAACAGGTACCAGTCCACAGCTCAGGGGTTGGATACCCCTGCATTAGTGAATCCCATTGCAGAAAGAATAAAATCTACATTATCAATCCATATTTTAAAGCACTCATCTCAACATTTCTAAATTTATATCCCTCCACATATGCCTGCCCAACACCGACCTTCACTCTCAACCAAGGCCATCTAGTATCCAGAGTCTTCATGGCATGGCTTCCTCTCTGATTCAAGCCCCATCGATACCAAGCATGGTTCTATTCACTCTTAAAGGCCGACCTTAAATAACATCACCATGACACATTTTATTTCCTCCCAATCAGTCAATCACTCTCCTGGAATTCTATAGGATTTTAAAAAATCCATAATAGTAATATTTATAATATGCTGTTTTGTTTCATAGCTATTTGCTTCATTGTTTTTGCCCTCTAATAAAGTTTGAATTCTACAAGAGCAAAGACTGCCTCTTTTTTTTATTTTTGCATCTCCTAAAAAACTTTACCCAGTACCTCTTGGCATATTTAATGCTATTTTTTTTTCAAAAAAATATGAATCAACAAATATGTAATTTCCTTGGAAAGTAAAAATGTATATCACTTTATGTTCATTTTTAGACTTCTTCTGGAAATAAGAATCGGGATTCTTGAATTTCAGAAATACTTATTTTGAAAGCAGAGATGGAAAACCATGGGTCAAATCTGGACCTCCCTCCATTTTGTACAGCCTGAAAGCTAAGATTGGTTTTTAAACTTTTCAGTGTTTGAGAAAACATCAAAAGTAGAATAATATGCTGTAACATGTAAAATTCAAATTTCAGTGTCCATAGATAAAGTTTTTTAAATTCACTATGAGTTATGATTGACACGTAAAAAGCTGTACATATTTTATGTATACAACTTGGTGAGTTTCAGGATAAGTATATACCTGTGAAACTATCAACACCATCAATGCCAATACCCCCCAATATTTCCCCCAGACCCCTTTGTTTTTAATGTCATTATGTTTGTGTTTGTGCAGTAAGACCACTTAAGATCTGCTCTCCTAGCAAATTTTAAGCATACAATATAGCAGTGTTAGCTATAAGCACTATTGCTGTATAGGATGTCTCCAGAACTTATTTATCTTGCATAACTGAAACTTTGTATCCTCCTAAGTTGTCACTCCTCCAATCCCCTGGAAACCATCATTCTACTCTCTGCTTATATGTTTGATTCTCTTAGATTCTACATATAAGTGAGATCATGCACTATTGGTGGGAATGTAAATTGGTATAGCCATTATAGAAAATAGTATGGAGGTTCCCTAAAAACTTAAAAATAGAACTACCATATGATCCAATAATCCGACTTCTGGGAATTTATCTAAAAGAACTGAAATCAGGATCTTGAAGAGATACTTGCATTCCCATGTTCATGATAACATTATTCCCAGTAGCCAAGAGGTAAAAACAAACTAAATATTCATTGATGGATGAATGGGTAAAGAAAATGTGGTATATATACACAATGGACTATTATTCAGCCTTAAAACAAAGGAGGAATCTCTGCCATTTGTGACAACTTGCTTGAATCTAGAGGACATTATGCCAAGTGAAATAAGCTAGACACAAAAAGACAAATACTGTATGATCTCACTTCATATGTGGAATCTAAAATAGTCGTAAATAAAGTTTTATTGGAATATAGCCCTGCTACATTTAAGTATGATCTGTGGATGCTTTTGTGCTATAACAACAGGGTTCAGTAGTTATGACAGAGATTGTATGGCCCAAAGCACCTGAAATATTTCCTATTTGGCTCTTTGCATGAAAAAAATTTACCAATATCTGTTTTAGAGTATTTAGTTTGCAGAGTTCATCATATGGATTTTCACTTTTATGTTTGCTATAATAAAACATTTGATTATCTGGGTCAGATTATGACCTTCTACTTGAAAGAATAAAAAAGTGATAATATAAAAACAAAACTGGACAGCCAACTTGTACTTGAAGAATTCTCTTCAAAAGTTATATTATACCTTGAATAACTGAGTTACCCTGATTTTATAAAAGAGATTATAAAATGTCATCACTTTCACATAAAATCTATTTTACTTACATATAAAGCCAATATTCAGGAAATGGTCACTAAGCACATACTATGTACAACGAGTAGAAGTGAGCAGTGAAGAACAGGAGACAAATGTAAGAGAAATTCCAGAAATCAAGGTAACAACATTAGGAAATTGACTGGATGAGGGACAATGACAGGGGTAGGAGCCAAAGTTGTCTGATTCTTCAACCCTGGGTGAGTAGGAGGTTAGTGGTGCTTTTAAGAGATGTAAAGCTCACAGTAAGTAAAACAAGGTTGAGGAGCATAACAGTCAATTTAGGAGGTGCCATTCTGGGCACTCATGTGATATCCAGAAAAAGGTATTCGGTGTTCAACAGACAACTGTAAATATGACACTCAAGCTCGGGATATACCTTTGGGTGTCATCTCCGTACACATAATAGTTGAAGTCAATGCAAGTATAAAGACAAAGAAGAGTTAAGGAAAGAAATTTGGTAGAATGTATATAAGATCTGCTAAGAGTAAGAGTTAATAGAAAAAACAAACAAGTAGTTGGAGCAGCAGAAGAGCATGATGAAATGAAATTTTCAAGAGTACAGAGGTAATCAATGTAGTATTGCTTGTAACAGAGAGGCTGAGGAAATGTAATATATAGACATGTCATTGGATTTAAAAATGAATTTGAAAAAGAATAGATACATGTATATTTATAACTGAATCACTTGCTGTACTCCTGAAACTAACACAACATTGTTAATCAACTATACTACAATATAAAATAAAAAGTAAAAAAAAAAAATGAGGATACCATTGGGAGTACAGGCATACCTTGAAGATATTGTGGGTTTGGTTCCAGACTACTGCAATAAACCAAATATCACAATAAAGGGAGTCACACAAATTTGTTGGTTCCCCAGTTCATATGAAAGTTATGCTTACACTATACTGTGCAATAGTGTTATGTCTAAAAAAATGTACATACCTTAATTTAAAAATACTTTATTGCTGTCAACACTCCAGTGAGGTATCAACCTCACACTGATCAGAATGGCCGTTATCAAAAAGTCTACAAATCATAAATGCTGGAGAGAATGTGGAGAAAAAGGAACCCTCCTATACTATTGGCAGGAATGTAAATTGTTGCAGCCACTATGGAAAACAGTCTGGAGGGTCCTCAAAAACCTAAAAATAGAACTACCATACGATCCAGCAATCACATTCCTGTGCATATATCCAGAAAAGAAGAAAACTCCAATCCAAAAAGATACATGCACCCCAATGTTCACAGCAGCACTATTAACAATAGCCAAGACATGGAAAAAAGCCAAGTGCCCATCAACAGATGATTGGCTTAAGAAGATGTGGTATATACGTACTATGGAATATTACTCAGCCGTAAAAAAAATGAAATATTACCATTTGCAGCAACATGGATGGACCTAGAGATTATTATACTGAGTGAAGTTAAGTCAGATAGAGGCAAATATTATATGGTATCACTTATATGTGAAATCTAAGAAATAATACAAATAAATATATTTATAAAACACAAACAGACTCACAGACATAGAAAACAAAGTTATGGTTATCAAAGGGAAAAGGAGGTGGGGAGGGATAAATTAGGAGTATGGGATTAACAGATACACACTACTATATATAAAATAAATAACAAGGATTTACTGTATATAGCATAGGGAACTACATTCAATATCTTATAATAACCTATAATGGAAAATAATCTGTAAAAGAATACATATATCTGAATCACATTGCTGTATATCAGAAACTAACACAATATTGTAAATCAACTATAGTTCAATTTAAAAAAATACTTTATTGCTAAAAAATACTAACCATTATCTGAGCCTTCAGCAAGTCATAACGTTTTTGCAGTAGTAACATCAAAGATTACTGATCACAGATCACCATAACAAATATAATAATAAAGTTTGAAATATGGCAAGAATTATCAAAATGTGACACAGAGACACGAAGTGAGGAAATGATACTGGAAAAATGGCTCTGGTAGACTTGTTTGATGCAGGGTTACCACAAACCTTCAATTTTTAAAAAACACAATAGCTGCAAAGTGCAATCAAACAACGTATGCCTGTACTACCCTAAGATCCAGGGAGGTGGGCTCCCTCACATCACTAGGGAGCCCTTGGAATGTGGTTCCACTCACACAACATTGTGGTAAAGAAGACACAAGCAACTCCTTCTCTCGATATTTGGCCCTCAGCTCTGGAAATATGTGATCAATGACCCCAAATATTGACTTTAATTACCCCAGAAACACTTCTGATCAGGGCTCTGTGTGCTCTAAACAATGGCAGTTGAATCTCAGCACCGTCAAAGTCTGTGGGTTGTGCTACTATCAAAGATGGGAAGGGAGGTAGGGAGGATTTGAATGACAGAGAGTTTAGGAAAGGAAAAATCAGAAACTAAACTTTTCAAATCTTTCCTCTCAAATCTCATAAATGCAATAAATTCTTGCATTATGAAATGTGGTTTCCCAGTGGTGTCAATATTCATTTTCTTCTTTTTTCATTATATTCCAGTTTGTGTGAGGTGATTACATATTAATGCTGTATTTGCAGCAGTTGTAATAGTGATTGGGGAACATTTGGCAATAGTGCATAATTTACTGCTCTTAAACTCTATCAGTAGGTTTAGAAAAACATGCTTGAACAATAATATCAATTTTTATATTTCCAGATAGATAGACATTGAAGTCCAGAATGGCTAATAGCTATATTTTTATGAAGTATTTTTATTTTTAAAAAATTATGATTTAATTAAGTTTTCTAGAAAATGAAAATAAAATTTTTAGATTTAAACATTTTTCCTTAAAATGTCCATATTTATTAATTATAACTTTCTCTTTACATTTAATTGATTTTTTTATTTTGGAAGAAAAATACATTTAACATTTAATTAATTTTAACTTTTCATTCTTACATGTACTTAATATTTTTACTAAAATATGTTCAAATTTTATCAATTTGTAAATTAAATTGTATTTAATTTTTAATCTCTCCGATACTGAGAGTGAGTACAAGTTGATATATTGATAGAAATACAAAATAGAAAAGCAGAACTCAAGAAAGATAAAAATCTGAAAAAATAAAAGAAACAGAATATATTCAAAGAGAAGGATTGCTGACATATTTTAAAACAGGAAATAACAAAAGGGAGCTGACTTCTGTAGAGCATGATTTATGCAAATCTTACAAACAGAACATTAAAAAATTTTATTTTAAAAAGTTGTAACTGCTGATCAAAACAATGAGAATGAGCAATATAATTATTCTTTTCAGATTCACAAGTGGAACAGGCTTAACAAAATCACTGCAACTTCTAAATATTTAATAAAGATTTTACTGCTGATCAAAATAATGAGATTGAGGAAGAGAATTTTTAATATCAGATCTATAACAGTGTAACTCTTGCCTGCTATTTAAAAGATAAAAATTAGGGCTTCCCTGGTAGCGCAGTGGTTGAGAGTCCGCCTGCCGATGCAGGGGACACGGGTTCCTGCCCCGGTCCGGGAAGATCCCACATGCCGCGGAGTGGCTGGGCCCATGAGCCATGGCCGCTGAACCTGTGCGTCCGGAGCCTGTGCTCCGCAACTGGAGAGGCCACAGCAGTGAGAGGCCCACGTACCGCAAAAAAAAAAAAAAAAAAAAGCTGCAACACTCTGCTCCTATGGCTGGTTAAAAGGCCTGAGTTAGTAAACATTGTTGTTTACTTCACAACCTATCCTATGGTCCCCTTACACTCTGCAAGCGCCTCAGCTCAGACCATTCTTGACACCTACTGTCACAGATTGGCACCTTTGGATTTCAAGATTTGTGTGCAGGAAATTTATTTGGACATGTTTGCGATCAGAAGCTATGAAATGAAGAAGCAGAACCAGGCAGAGGGAGAATTTGAAGAGTGATAGAGTCACAGCAAAGACCTTAGCTGATTCTATGGCTTTGCAATTGGGATGGTTCTTCAGAGAATTTCTGTATTGAGACATGGGGGCAGGCCTTAGTACCTCTTCATGACTAATTACTGGATTGGGCTGTTCCCAGGTAAAGGGCTTGACTTTAGCTGGGTAGATTTTCTTCAGCTAAGAGCAAGCCTTAGATAGACAAGAACTCAACTGGAAACAGTTGGTTGCCAAGACTCCCAAACACAGGAGAAATGAGCACCTCAGTCCCAGAGGAAATAATCTGGAGAGTGCACCATGACATCCACTATAACCACTGTCTTTCAGGGCTTCCTTGAGAGCTTCTGTCCACTTCTAGCTGGTGTTGGTATAATAATCAGATTTACCTAAACCACATTCATCCTTTTTCCTTCTCCACGGTGGTAAAACAGTGAAACATGTATGATGTTAAACTAAGTCATCCCTTTGAACTGCTTACTGTGTCTCCCAGATCAGCTTGGCTTGGGCTCACTCTACTATATGCCATCTCCATATTATAAAGTAATGCTGCTGTGCATATCCAGGTTTATGATTGGGTCAGTCAGATAACATACAGTTTATCCTGGACTGTTTGATTCCCATGAGCACAGGATTTTACAAAGTCAAGTGTTCATTTTCCACTAGAGCCCAATAGCCCTAGAAGATTTTCAAATGGAAATAGCTGATGGAAGAATAGGGAGCACATTGCATCACTCATAAACTGTAGATGCCTGAGCTGTGATTTCTCTTATCTGAGTTTCACACAACATTGTGTCTGTCACAAATACTTTTAAAAAATCATTGGATGTGTTAGGTTATTAGACCCAAGTGGTAAGGTGGCTTGAACAAAAACCAGCCTTGTTGCAGAGCTCTTTATTATTCAAGATCCAAGTCAATGTTAGCACTTTTCCAGGTCTGGATAAGTAAATGGACTGAAGAAGGGTGACCAAGTGCAGTGCATATTGCCTCCAAAATTCAAAGAAGCCAACCAAACTTTGTGTCCCTTTTATTGTGTTGGGCGGAATAACTTGTCTCATATTTTAGAAGAGTTATCTAACCATGAACCCCTAACCATGATGTGGCATATCACTGAACTTTTTCAGCATTTATCTCCCACTCTCTGGCACACATAAATCTTACTAGAATACTTACGGTGCTTGTTACTTCCTGTTCGCCATTTTCAATTAACATAATTTTTTCAAGGCAAAGAATTAAGATGATTTTTAGGCCACACCTCAGCTCACTCCCCAGAACTGTTGAGCCTGAATCTGCATTTTAATAGAATTCTCAGGTACATTAAAAATTGAGAGGCACTGTCCCAGACTATATTATGTAGAAGAGCAGATTTGACTCTGCATTGAGGTAAACAGGATAAGTACACTTTTGTCCCTATTATGTAAGCATCACCATTCTATACATGAAAATTCTATTTCTTTTCCATAATCGTCCATATTTTAGTGTGAGATACTTAGCAAGATTGAGTATTTAATTGATGTTTACAACGAAACCCTGTTAATCTTCAGTCTTACATCCACTATGAATTCTTGAGATGAAGAATTCCTTCAAAACTGCCAACAGGGCTTCTGGATCTTCACAGGTGTTCATAATTGTTTTTTGCTCATATTCTTGCTTTTCCTATATTTTTGCTTTTTCCGTCTCTAAGGATAAACCAACTCCAGAGAATCTAACAATCTCATAATCACTACTGTTGCCATAATTACTAGGTGCCACAGCTCCTTGATCTTCCTCCATCTGTGCTGCATCTAATGATTTGATGTGATCAATTATAATGTGACTCTTTGCTATGAATTACCCATGTCCATTGCCTTTAGCAAGGAGTCGTTATCCCTCTGTTCTTTATATAGATGAGTGATTCATTCTAGAATTCTGTTTTGAGAATCTGCTTCCTGGAGCTGTTGCCTGAACCAATTACTGTATTAGTCAAGACCAAATATGGTAAAGCTAATAATCAATATGGTCCTAGTAAGGCACACTCTAACTAGGCTATTTTGAAAAATACTGAACAAAGCGAAGCCACAAGGGGACACTGCATTACCCCAGGCCTAGTAACAATGGAACTATTAACACCCCTGGGCAAATAAAATGTGGATGGGTAGCGTTCTTATCAGAATGCAGAAGTGAAGAGTGTTATAGGCAAGATCACCTTGAAAGAATTAGTAACTTTCAGTTAAGGGTCATAGTGAGTCATAGGCACACCGTGGAATAAGTATACTGACTCCTCAGTCATTCCTCCCTCTTATCTAATTTAGGGTTTCCCATTGGCTAAACACAATTAGAAACTAGTGGACAAAAGGACCCATTGATTTAGTCCACTTAAGTCAGTCACTTGGGGCAAAGAATTGGATGCAAAAAGTGGAAAATACACTTATAAAGGCAAACATAGCTATCTAGCACATCACAGTTCAATATCAAGGAAACAATGAGAAATATAAGTGCCAAGAGTAGGAGAGAATTAAGTTCTCAGAAGAGCATTTCCTGCCAGAAGTCAAATTACTACAGGAAGGGAAATTATATTCCGAAATTTGCTTGGTGAAAAGAGAAAAAAAGAACAAGGATGTTAATTAGATTAATGATTATAAACACTAATCTGATATACTCATCTTCACTATAGTCACATTCTTCATTCATTTTTTTTAACAACCAGATTTTGAATTTCTATTTACCAGGAAATCCTTAGTCACATATATATACATCCTTTCCATGGAGTCAGCTATTTACATGATAGCTTAGTTTGTCAATCATCCCAAGACATTTCACAGATTTTATTCCTAGGTAACATCTTTTGGGTTCAGGACTTAATTGCTGTTATTTTCAGGTTTTAGTTAAAATTAAATGAGGAAGAATTCAAAGCACTAGATCAGCTCTTTAGGAAGCTTATCCAAATGGAAGTAAATATTTTAATATTATTATTATTAGATGGTACCATAAAAAAATCAGCATCATGAATATGCACATAATAGTTAAACATTAGATGGGTGGATAGATACATCAATATAAAGAGATTGAGACTGATTACTTCCAAATGAGAAGGAACTTCTGAAAGACTGAGATTGACTACTGTAAGCAGGAAATTGATTATACAAAGGAAGAGGAAAGGCCAAGTGAGGACACAGCAAAAAGGTGACCATTTGCAAACCAAGAAGAAAGATCTCAGGAGAAACCAAGCCTGTTTAGGTCTTGATCTTGGACTTCTAACCTCCATAACTGTTAGAGAATAAATTTCTTTTGTTTAAGCTACCCAGTCTATGGTATTTTGTTACAACAGACTAAGAACTGAGAAGTGGGGTGCTACTGCAGAAAATATCTTAAAAAGTAGAAGTGACTTTGGAATGGAGTAGTGGGTCAAGGCTGGAAGAGTGTTGAGGTGCATGTTAGAAAAAGCCAAGATTGCTTGAAGAGATTTTTTGGTAGAAATACAGAAGGTGCTTCTAGTGAAGCCTCAAGTGGAAATGAGGAACATGTTGTTGGACACTGATGAGAGGGTGGTCCTTGTTACAAAGAAGTTGTATAAATTGTGCTCTAGTATTTTGTAGAAAGTAATAATCTGTGAGCAATGAAATTGGATAGTTAGCTGAGGACATTTCTAAGCAAAATGTTGAAGGTGCTTTACTTCTCCTTACTGCTTACAGTAAAATGCAAAATAAGATGAATTACAGAAAGAATTGTTAAACAAAACAGAAGCAGAACTTGAAAACTTGGAAAATTCTCACTCTATCCATAATGCAAAAAAATGAGAAATTGTGTTCAGGAGAGAACACCAAGGATGTGGCTGTACAATCATCTGATAAAGAGATTATGGGGAAAAAGTGTATGGAGCTTCCTTAAAAAACTAAAATTAGAGTTACCATATGATCCAACAACACTACTCCTGGGAATATATCTGGAGAAAACCATAATTTGAAAAGATACATGCAGCCCTATGTTCATTGCAGCACTATTTACAATATCCAAGACATGGAAGCAACCTAAGCATCCACCAACAGATGAATGGATAAAGATGTGGTATATATATACAATGGAATATTACTCAGCCATAAAAAAGAATAAAATAATGACATTTGCAGCAACATGGATGAATAGAGATTATCATACTGAGTGAAGTAAATCATACAAAGAAAGACAAATATCATATGATATCAATTATATGTGGAATCTAAAAAATGACACAAATGAACTTATTTACAAAGCAGAAATAGAGGCACAGACATAGAAAACAAAGTTATGGTTACCAAAAGGGGGGGGGATAAATTAGGAGTTTGGGATTAAAATTAAGAACTATATACAAAATACATAACCAAGGACCTACTGTATAGCACAGCAAACTATACTCAATATCTTGTAATAATCTATAATGGAAAAGAAATTAAAAAATAATATATATATACACACACACAACTGAATCATATTGTTGTACCCCTGAAACTAACAAAACATTGTAAATCAACTATATTTCAATGAAAATTAAAAAACAAAGAGATTGTGGGTGTGGCTCATATGTATGAGTCTTATGTGACTCTATCTGCCTGGATTCAATAGGCCATCTCAGCAGAAGAAAGGAATAGAGATGGGGTTATTCCAGTGGAAACACTGTCAACATGGACTAAAGGGGACAGAGAGGGAATGAAACAAAGGAAGTCTGTCAGACTTCTGGGATTCTAAAGAATAGGACAATAAGGCTATCTGACTGGGAACATGCTAACTCCTCAAGAAAATGGAAGAATGACCATGAAAGTGACACAGAGCTCATCAGCAGGGTTGCCACTGCCAACACAGGTGCCAAGGGCGCAGGTCCACAAGATGATGCTGTCTCTTCCATGATTTCAGTGAAGCAGGACTGTCACCCAGGACTGAGGGGGCAACACTGCCATCCCAACGGGCCCAGAAGATGAGGCTACCACATAGTAAGCCTGGAGGACAGCACATTGAGGCAGAGAGGATTATCTTGAGCCTTAAAATCTAAAGGAATTTCCCCAGCTAGGTTTTGGACTTGCTTGGGACTAGATTCTCCTTTTTAATTTCTCCCTTTTAAAATGGGAATGTCTATCCTCTGCCTGTCACACTATTATATTTTGTGAACACAAAACTTGCCTGGTTTCACAGGTTCACAGCTGGAGAAGAATTTTACCTCAGGATGAATCACGCATACTTGATTCAGTCACAGCTAAGAAATCGATCTTAGGAAACTCCAGTTTTTTATAATGGGCTGCAAGAAAGCCTGCTCAACCTTTGCCCTGGAGAAATGCATTATCCTTATTATACTTGACAACAAAGAAACCTGTCATCTGCTCTAGAGAAAAGACCCTTTCTCTACCTTACAAGGCTGTTTGCTATACAAACCTCTTGGAAAAGACAGTCATGAGAAAAATGTGAATACCTCTGATTCCAAGAAGTTCAAAAATGAGAGACCCATGGAAAATTTTCTCTCAACAATAATTATTCAATATTTATAATTGAGAGCACTGAGGTACTGAGCATAAGTAAATAAAGAAGCACATAGACCAAGAAGTTAAATTGCTTGTAAAATTATGTAACCTTTGATGTAAACAGATTGGGACCCTTATCCTACATAAGAAAATTAGTTTAGTTTTAGGCATGGGGAATATGAAGTGCTTATAAGACATATAATAAAACTATCCAGTGGGAAATTGGAAACTGATCCAGCTGTTGAAGAAAGATTAAAAACTGGTTACACCAACATTGGAATCATTCTTATGAGAAAGTCAACTGAAGCTTTCTTTTCCCCTTTAACAAGGTCTTCTAGCCCAGGGGTCAGGAAACTAGACCTCTGGGTCAAATCCTTCCCACTACCTGTTTTTTGTATAAACATAAATAAAGTTTCATTGAAACACAGCTTCACCAAATTATTTATGTATATCATCTATGGCTGTTTTCACATCACACCACAATGGTAGAATTTGGTAGTGTATAACCTACAAAGGCAAAAATATTCACTATCTGGCTCTTTACAGAAAAGTTTTGCTGAGCCCTGTTCTATACTCTTGAATTTATGTTGTCATGTTTGACTCTTTAGATCCTTTCCTGACAATTTTTCCTCATCCAAACCAGTTGTGAAAGTATGCAAAAATCAGGCTTATTTTACAGTCTTATGTCTTGAAACCATACCTACTTTTTCTGTGAAGCTTTAAAGTTTGCCTTCCCATATTTGTGTTTACCAAAGTAATGAGAATCCAGTCAAAGAATGAGTTAAATGCTATATTTGTGGTACAAAATGCAATGATAGATCCAAGAAAGAAAAAATAATAATTCACATGGAAAGGATCTGGAATGTTCTCTCAAAAAATATGCTTTAAGGAGGGCCTAAAAGGTTGGAACACTGACTATCAAAACTTCAGAGTTGGTGAAGGAATTATGTGAGCAAAGAAAAGGAGATTGTAGGAAACAAAGTGGATACTTAGAATAGCAGGGAACCAATCTGCAAGGTTAGGTCAAGGCAATAGGATATGAACACACTTTTTCATATTGTTTTGTGATTCTAACTCTGTAACTGTTGAAATGTCTGGGACATATTGTGTGTGCATTATGCAGAACAAGAAGGAAAAGGCAGAGTTAGCAAAAAGAAATCCAAGATAACCTGCTGTGACAAGCAAAACAAATGAGAAGCTTGTTTGACAAAAATAGGTTCTACAGCCCTCTGCCTGTTCCTGATGTTGACGGAGGCAGAGGAGATGTGCATAATATGAAGCATTTATCAAGGTGATGTCAAAAGATGGTGGGAACTCAATCTAGGATTATGACTTACAAAGGGCAAAGAAAGACTTGAATGCAGAGGTCATTGCAAAAAAAGAAAATCTATCATTAAACATTTTTATCAGAGTGGACTTTCTTAAATATGTCAAAACTTGAAAAGCTACCATAAAAAGAGGATGTTTGGGAGAATATATTAAAAATTTTAAAGGAATTTGAGGTAAAAATATCTTCCAGTTGCATCAGACTATGCCAAGTAATGATTTTATTAACTCCACAATTTACTGGTAG
This sequence comes from Mesoplodon mirus, assembly GCF_964341445.2. Classification (NCBI taxonomy): domain Eukaryota; kingdom Metazoa; phylum Chordata; class Mammalia; order Artiodactyla; family Ziphiidae; genus Mesoplodon; species Mesoplodon mirus. The sequence continues at coordinate 120,700,320 of NC_138982.1, forward strand.
AATCTAGTCACATGATTTTTATCAGCATTGCAAGTTATACATTAATATTTACTTCCCTGACTTTACATTTGTGTAGTTACCTTATACCATTTCCATATGTGGTGGCTATGAATCTCAATCCATAAACTTGAGTGCTCAAGCAACAGTACCTTATTTTCTGTAACTCGATTTTATTTCTATTTCCAAGTCCCTTTCTCACAGTCACTCAGATTTTCTCTCATCCCCAAGGCCATTCCATGGTTCCAGTATCTTGATTCAGTGCCAAGGCACTGTGGGAGGGGACACTTTCTATTTACCAATCATCTCTCTTCACTAATGTCTCTTATTCCTGACCACATGGTTGCTTCAAGACCATCAACTCTCTCCAGCTTCCATTCTTGATTGGGAACCAGTTACTTTGAAAGGCTGCCTTTGTTTCTTACTAGAATCATCATGTAGCCAGTTCTCTTTAGAATTCGTGTTTCTCCCTCTAGAGAAGCATTTCCTGAGAAGCAGAAGATTATCTCTACTGTTTTGGGATTCATAGTCCTCTTTTCATCACTTCATTAATGCCAAAGTAATTTCTTTTATGAGTCTGGGATAGAAATGACTCTTCAGAATGTTCTACCTAGCGCCTTCCCTTTTCCTTTCCTGTGGGAATTCAGTTGTTCAATGGCATGAGTCAGAGGCTTTTGAGCTGGAGAGGAATTTTGTCAGCATAATGGGCATATTTTACAAAGCTGACACCAAGGAAACAGCCCATAGGATTGCAGGATTCGTTAAAGACAAGATAATTGAACAAATAAATAAATGCATTCAGAATAATAAGAGCTAGGATAATCAGAGTTATCCTTCTTGGACAAAAAAGGTACAAATATAAAAGAGAAGAAAGCCTAGAGTAAATTTAAGGCATCAGTGTGAACTTAATGGTATTTACTTATAAATAAACATAGATATGTGTACATGTGAGTTTGTGTACCCAGACATATATTTTTTTAACTGCCCTCCAAAAAGTCTTAAAAGCAATGGCATATATATGGAATCTAAAATAAGGGTACAAATGAACCTATCTAAAAAACAGAAATAGAGTCACAGATGTAGAAAAAAAAGTATGGTTACCAGGGGTTAACCATAATCCCTGGGTCAAATCCTTCTCACTACCTGTTTTTTTGTTTTGTTTTGTTTTGTTTTTGTGGTACATGGGCCTCTCACTGCCGTGGCCTCTCCCGTTGCGGAGCACAGGCTCCAGACACGTAGGCTCAGCGGCCATGGCCCACGGGCTCAGCCACTCCGTGGCATGTGGGATCTTCCCGGACCAGGGCACGAACCCACGTCCCCTGAATCGGCAGGCGGTCCCTCAACCACTGCGCCACCAGGGAAGCCCCCACTACCTGTTTTTGGTATAAACATAAACAAAGTTTCATTGAAACACAGCCACATCAAATTATTTATGTATATCATCTATGGCTATTTTCACATCACACCACAATGGTAGAATTTGATAGTGTACAACCAACAAAGGCAAAAATATTAACTATCTGGCTCTTTAGAGAAAAATTTTAGATCCTTTCCTGGCAGGGGGGAGGGATAAACTGGGAGACTGAGACTGATATATTCACACCACTATATATAAAATAGATAATTAATAAGGACCTACAGTATAGCACAGGGAACTCTACTCAATACTCTGTAATGGCCTATATGGGAAAAGAACCTAAAAAAGAGTGGATGTATGTATATGTATAACTGACTCACTTTGCTGTACACCTGAAACTAACACAATATTGTAAATCAACTATACTCCAATAAAAAAAAAAAAGCAACGGTACCTTGGAAGTAATGAATACACACCTGGTTCCCAAGTTGTGGTTTCTAAATCCATTCTCCAAGTTAAAAATCAAAAAAAACAATATAGTTTCTTGGGAAAGTGGCTGATTCCAGGGCTTGGGCTAGGAAAATATAAGATTAACCTAGAACATTATGTCATGACAGAAAGTAAGAGAGCTTATTCAAAGGTTGATAGGGACATTTCAAAAGAACAGAGAAGTTGACCTGAAGGTGCGCTACTGACTAAATAAATACAAATAATAATGTGTTATAGAAATGGATGAGAAATCCCTGCCCCACAGTAGAATGCCAACTAACAACAAAATAAAGAAGGAATAGTGGAATTGGAAAAATCACCATTTGGCAATCATCATAATAATAACTGATTCAGGAAAGATTCATCAATGGATGCTAAAATTAGTAGATCAAGGTTTGATTAGGAACAGGATATTTACATTTACATGGTCTCAAGGTATCTTCCCACACAATATTTTATTTACTTGTTAATCAACATGTTATAAGAAATTATTAATTAACCTCAGAAGGGAGAAATTTGGCAGATACCATTTTAAATAAGTGGTAAAAGTTAACATCACCAATTGTGGGACAAATTGTTTGCCCCCTAATGGGATGGACTGAGAAGAACACTGCATTACTTCTGTGATATTCTTACCAAAACATGCACAACTGGAAACAAATTATATGGAAACATCATAAACATCTATTTCTTAAAGAAAAAAAATGTCAAGGCCATGAAAAATAAAGTTGAAAGAACCTGGAACACGTGGCCTCTAAATGCAATGTGTGATTCTGAATTGGTTTATGGACCAGAAGAGAAATGAGAGAAAGGAAAGAAAAAAAAGTTTTGTTCTCTAAAGGGCTTATCTGGAAAACTGATAAAATTTGAATGTCTGGGGATTGGACTATAGTATTGTATTCATACTAGAGTTATAAAGGAGAATACTGTTGCTTTTAGAAAGCACATTGAAAAATTTGGGAGTTTTGGACATTGTACCTGCAACTTACAAGTGTCTCAAGCCAAAAAGAGAGAGAGAAAAGAAAATGTTGTAAAATGCTAAAAATTGTGGAATAAGTTGAAGGTTTGTAATAGTGTTCTCCAGAGAAATATAACCAATAGGATATATAAAAGGAGATTTATTATGGTAATTGGTTCACATGATTATGGAGACTGAGATATGCCATGATATACCATTGGCAAGCTGGAGAACCAGGAAAGCCAGTGGTAGAATTCAGTCCAAGTCTGAAGGCCCTAGAATCAGGGGAGCTGATGATGTAACTTCCAGTCTAAGTGCAAAGGCCCAAGACTCAAGAGCTCAGATGTCCAACCTCAAGAATAAATGGATATCCCAGCTCAAGGAGAGAGGGTAAGAGAGAATTCACCCTTCCTCCACCCTTTTGTTTTACTTGGGCCCTCAATGGCTTGGATGATACCCACCACTTTGGTGAGTGTAGATTTCTTCACTCAGTCTACTGACTCAAATGCTAGAGTCTTCCAGAAACACCTTTATAGACACATCCAGAAATAATGTTTTACCAGCTATCTCAGTATCCGTTGGCCCAGTCAAGCTGACACATAAGGTTAACCATCACAATGTTGTACTGGAGTTCTTTGTGATGTTCTTAAGACACTTCTGAAAATTTTAAATTATTTCAAGATTAAAAGTTAATCCAAAATGAAGCTCTTGTTATATCTTGAAACCCAATCTCTCTTTTACCACCTCACTGCTCTTCTTAATTTTTTCATAGGGACTAACAAGTTTGTAAAACAAATGCCAGAAAACCTTGTAGAAAACTGTTACTAGCCTTCTACATAGCTCTTTTTGAAGTAAGGAAGGAAAATGAAAAATTCAGACACAAATTTCTCACATGATGCATGTTGTCACACAGGAATTATTTCCACTGTCTTAGCCATTATATAAAACAAGTATATAAATCTGTAAAACCTATAAAAATATCAATTACTTGCTTATAATTTTCTGCATTACATATGTTGTTCCAATTACTCTTAGGAAGTAGAGGTGTAAAGAAAACGTAAATTGAAAAAATGTTGAATAAACAAGTATTAAAGTCAGTACAGTCATCCCATGGTATCTGCAGGGGATTGGTTCCAGGACCCCCCATGGATATCAAAATTCATGGATGCTCAAGTCGCTTACATAAAATGGCATAATATTTGCATATAACTTACACACATCTTCCAACATACTTTAAATCATCTCTAGATTACTTATAATAGTTAATACAATGTAAACGTTATGTAAATAGTTGTTAATACAATATAAATGCTATGTAAATAGTTGCAACAAATTCAAGCTTTGCCTTTTTGAACTTTTTGGAATTTTTTTCCAAATATTTTCCATTCACAGTTGGTTGAATTCAAGGATGCAGGACCCCATGAATACAAAGGGTCAAATGTATTTAATTAAATATGAAGCCAAAGCCACATAAGAACAACATAGAATAAGCTTCAGGGTAAAAACAATCATAAATTGCATTAAAATCAGTTGTTATTACAATTTTATCATTAACATTTTACTAGTCAGAGTTCTAAATTTTAACATGACCATGCAAGAACAATTATTTTTCAGCGTACTAAACAGCTAGGTTGCTCCTGTGGGCACACTAAAGTGCATTATGAAACCAAACATATACCCACTTTCAACTGAGGTCACTGAAGAAACAAGACAGTTTTTGGCTCATCCTGTTACTATATATGTTACTGCTGCTGATGAAGTCACCCCAAGTTATTCAGCATTGTGTCCTCTCTATAGAAAATACTCATCTTCTCTTTCATTTCTGTACTAAAAGATTTGTTTGATGGTGGTGATGCAATTTCATTGAAGCAACCCCACAAATTAAAGCTTTGTGCAATATTGAAGATGCCTTCTGATTATTTTAAGAAGTAAATTTTAAATAATAACCCTCAAAGATAAGCAATTCTGGAACCCAATGTAAAGAACTTCAAATTTTGATTCCTTCACATAGCAATAAAAACACTGGATGAACTGTCAAAATCAACCTTTTCAGAAATCTAGAAATTAACCAAAGGTTTCCAATAATCCAAAGGCCATTAACAAGAAAAAAAGCTGAATCTTGGTAAGAACAGTGGTGAGCTTTATGGCACTTTGACTTGCCCTTTTCCCATTCTCTTTTCCCCAGTTCCATGATAACCTTGGAAATCAGTAAGCCACTCAAACAGAGTAGCTGTGAAAAACAGCAGAAAAACAGGCAAATGGGGGAGGGGTTCAGAATGGGTTTGGAGTCTTCTCCAAAACTGCATCAGAGAACCTTTCAGTGTTTGACCTGTCAGGTAGTTAGCTCCCTGAAAAGTCCCATTCACAGGGCTTCTCTTCATTTGACTTGACTAAGAGAATCCTCAGTATAAATAGTATTTTCTCTAGGGCATTTATTAAAAAAAAAAAAGTTGGGTAATTATTTGGGCAATTACTTAACATCATAACTGCCTGAAGCAACAAAACTAGTTGGGGCAAACAAAAAAGCAGAACAAAAAACATGAAAGAAAAATCCAGGCAATTATGCAATTAAAAGTAATAAAACATCCAGATTGGAAGGAAAGAAGTAAAATTATCTCTGTTCACTGATGATATAATCTTGTGTGAAGAATATCCTAAGGATTCTACAGACACATGAGCACATATATACATACACACACAAATGCTAGTAGAACTAATAAATGAGTTCAGCTAAGTCACAGGATCAATATACAAAAACCAGTTGCATTTCTAAACATTAACAATGAACAATCCAGACATGCAATTTTTTTTTAAAATTCCATTTACAATAGCAACAAAAAGAACAGAATACTTAGAAATAACTTTAACAAAAAATGTAAAAATTGTACACTGAAAACCACAAAACACTTGAAATAAAGAAGATCTAAATAAATAGGAAAATATCATTTGCATAAATTGGAAGATTTGACAGCTTTAAAATGAAAATACTCCTAAATTGATCTACAGATTCAACACAATCCCTATCAAAATCCCAACTACAAAAACTGACAAGCTAATCTTCAAATTCATATGGAAATGTAAGGGACCTAGAATAGGCAAAACAATCTTGAAAAAATCAAAGTTGGAGCACTCATTTCTCTTAGTTTGAAACTTACTACAAAGTTAAACAGTGTAATATTGACATGAAAAGACAGACATATACATACACATATCTATATGTAATAGGAGTAGAATTGAGAGTAAAGAAAAAATCCCATTTTGTTAGATTTGACAATTTACTGTCAACTGATTTTTGAAATGGGTGCTGCAACAATTTAATGAGGAAAGAATATTTTCAATTATGAATGCTGGGATAACTAGATAGCCACATGTGAAAGAATAATGTTGGATCTTTATCTCATACCATACACAAACATTAACTCAAAGTGGATTATAGAAACAAATGTAAGACTATAAAAGTCTTAGAAGAAAACATAGAAGTAAATCTTTGTTATCTTGTATTAAGCAAAGGTTTCTTAAATATGACATCAGAAGTACAAGCAACATCACATGGTATTTGTCTTTCTCTTTCTGGACTATTTCACTCAGCATAATGCCCTTAAGGTCTATCCATGTTGTTGTACGCAGCAGTACTTCATTATTTTTTATGGTTGAATAATACTCCATTATATATATGTATATATATATAATATTTTTTCCATAGTGGCTGCACCAATTTATATTCCCACCAGTAGTGCACAGGGGTTCCCTTTTCTTCACATCCTCACCAACATTTCTTATCTCTTGTCTTTTAATAACAGCCATTGAACAGGTGTGAGGTGATATTTCATTGTAACAGGTGTGGGGTGATTGTGGTCCAGCTTCATTCTTTTGCATGTGTCTGTCCAGCTTTCTCAATACCATTTATTAAAGAGACTTTTTCTTATTGTACTTTCTTTATTCCTTTGTCATAAACTAATTGACCATATATGTATGGGTCTATTTCTGGGATTTCTATTCTGTTCCATTGATATATGTGTCTGTATTTACGCCAATACTATACCATTTTGATTACTATAGCTTCGCAGTAGTTTGAAATCAGGGAGTATGATGCCTCCACTTCTGTTTTTCTTTTTGTTCTCAAGATTGTTTTGGCTATTTGGAGTCTTTTTGTGGTTTTGTACAAATTTTAGGATTGTTTGCTCTAATTCTATGAAAAATGCCATTGGAATTTTTATAAGGATTGTGTTGATTCTGTAGATTGCTTTGGGTAGTAAAGACATTTTAACAATATTAATTCTTCCAATCCGTCAGCATGGAATATTTTGCCATTTATTTGTGTCTTCTTCAATTTCTTTCATCAATGTCTATAGTTTTCTGTGTTCAAGGCTTTCATCTCCTTGGTTAAAATTAATCCTAGGTATTTTATTTTTTGATGCAATTGTAAATGGAGTTGTTTTCTTAATTTCTCTTTCTGATAGTTTGTTATCAGTATATAGATATGCAACATATTTCTGTATATTAATTATGTATCCTGTATCTTTACTGAATTCATTAATTAGTTCCAACAGCTTTTTGGTGGAGTCTTTAGAGTTTTCTATATATAATATGTGTCATCTGCAAATAATGACAGTTTTACTTCTTCCTTTCCAATTTGGATCTTTTTATTTCTTATTGTTGTCTAATTGCTCTGGCTAAAACTTCCAATACTATCTTGAATAAAAGTGGTAAGAGTAGGAATCCCTCCTTTGTTCCTGATCTTAGAGGAAAGTTTCCAGATTTTCACCATTGAATATAATGTTAGCTGTGGGCTTGTCATATATGGCCTTTATTATATTAAGTTAGGTTTCCTCTATACCCATTTTTGCTGAGGGTTTTTTTAATCATAAATGGAAGTTGAATTTTGTCAAATGTTTTTTTCTGCATCTATTGAGATAATCAAACGATTTTTACTTTTCATTTTGTTAATATGGTGTATCACATTAATAGATTTGTAAATATTGAATCATCCTTGCATCCCTAGAATAAATCCTCCTTAAACATGGTGTATGATCCTTTAAATATCATGTTGAATTTGGTTTGCTAATATTTTGTTGAGGATTTTTGCATCTTTGTTTATCAGTGATGCTGGCCTGTAATTTTCTTTTCTTGTGGTGTGTTATCTGATTTTGGTAATGCTGGCCTCATAAAATGAATTTGGAAGTGTTCCCTCTTCTTCTAATTTTTGGAATTATTAATAATTCTTCTTTGAATGTTTGGTAGAATTCACCTGTGAAGTCACCTGGTCCTAGAATTTTGTTTGCGGGGAAGTTTTTGATCATGGATTCAATCTCCTTACTTGTAATCAATCTGTTCAGATTTTCTCTTTCTTCATGATACAGTCTTGGAAGGTTGTATGTTTCTAGAAATGTATCCATTTCTTCTACATTGTCCAATTTGTTTGTGTTGAATTTCTTTTTTTAAAAAAAGCAAGTTCTTTCTCTATGTCCCATATGAAAGGTATAAACATAGAGAAGGAACTTCCTTTAAAAAAAATCAACAGCAGAAATAAATAATGACTAATTCCTGCTTCTACCTTATTCACTAATGATTTTGTGCAAAGAAGAATATAATTTTGGAAGACCTTCTCTCTTATGTTTTCTTGTGGAACTTTGTAGCTAATATCCACAGTATAGGTGAATCTCATAAATTCTATATGTCCACCACTGAAAATGCTGAGCATTTTATAAGCAATAATTTTGACAAACCCTTGTTTAAATGTTTAGCCTCCACACATTCAAGTCTAGAGAGAATTATATTCTTAAAGCATTTGCTTAGAATCTATTGTTTTGAGGTTTAATTAGTAAGGACCAAATATGTTTTGCTTGGACATTCTACTTATAATTCATTTTCTCAAGATGTAAAAAGTTAACAAGTAAGATTTTTTCTTAAAAGACAATTGATATCCTAACAGCAAGTAAATAGTTAAAAATCAAAAATATTTTTGAAAGTAGCTTAATGATATAGATGGTATTTTCTTTAATTACTTGAAGTTCTTAATCACTCCTCAATATAAAATTTTCTTATCATCAATAATTAGTGAAGTGTTTTAACTCTGAAATTATATCTATACATTTCAACTGATTAATGGATTTTCAACATAAAAAATATTTCAGGTGACTTTCCACTCCAAATTACATATAGAATGTTCTATTCATCTGTAATGCATATTCAGATCCCCAAAATAAATTCAAATGATATACTTGTTTGCATTCCTGAAATTGATTGAATGTGATGATAACCTTTGTGAGCAAATAATTACTGATAATATATTAACTGGAGACAAAAAATATTAGGTATTTACTATTTAGTATCACACATGCTGCATCTGAACCCCAGGCTGATGAGGTATCTGTTGCAAACTACCAAGACCAAAGTTGAACTTCGGCCCATACAAAGAAGACACATACAAGGCCAAAGTAAAACATGTCACCCAATATTCTTTGAAAACTTGCCAGGCATTAGCTAGGCCACTTGGACATTCCAAAGAAGGTGTGAACTTTACAGTTTGCCTGAAACAAATATGCATACACAGAGAGCGGTATTCTTAATGTTCTTTACTTGAGTTAGCCTACATTGTTAAAACTTATTTTCTTGTAAAGTCAAAAAAAATTGTGAATAACACCTGCCTTCTCTTACAAATCTGTTTTCAAGAGGCAACAAACTATTTAAATTGTAACAAATACTCTTCAATCTAATCTTTTTCACTTTTTTATTAAATGAATTTTTTATTGAGTTTTATTCCATTATTAAAATTGACTGGTTTACATAAATTAAGCTGTTGAAATAGTCACCTGTGTAAGGCAACTCGGATTCGGTTCTGTGTGTATTCACATTAAACACATGAAGAAATTCAGAATTATTAGTTGCTAGGTTTCCAGAAAGAAGGTGGAAAATGTGAATCTATGTGACTTAAATGGTTTTAATATACTCTGGAGAAGATACTTACTCTATGTCTTTTGTTTACCTTAAAACTTTGGAACCTAAATACCCAGTCTTGACAAACCTCTCTTTTCCTAACCTTACCCACTTTATGTAACTCTGCAAAATGCAGCATTGTCATTGACATCCAGGCAAGTTCTAAGCCTTGATGCATTCAGCAGTCAGGGGGTGGGGCATGGGGAGCAGGTTTCAAAGAACTCCATTCTCTTTGGTTTCATCATAAACATATTTTATTTCCAACTCTGTCAATACTTAAGGCAAGGAGAGAGAAATTCTTCTAGTAAACCACATTTAAAACTATTTCAAGCACAAAAGTGAACACACAGGGAATAGATCTATTTAAGTGCTTTGTCAATACCAGCTTTAGTAATACCACCGGGCTTTATAAAATTTTTAGGACTTAGTTTTGTTGTTGCTGTTTTTGTTTTGTTTCTTTACAGAAGATTTGGAGCTAAGTTTAAGTTACTGTTATCGGTCTGAAGGTGGAGGTATTTTAAGTCTGAGTTATCATTTGGCAAGGGTTTGAGTTATAACTTGCCCCCCATTCAAGAGTGTCCTTTCAGATTTTCCTGTTCTCCCTTTCGACTCCTCCACAGTGCATACCCATTGTGTCTTACTGCATACCAAAACTCTTCCTGAGCTGCCATAATCATATTTCTTTTGGCATGGAACAACCCTGAAAAGGATATGGGATGAATAAAAAAACATTCATGAGTTTTTACAAAGTAAACCCAGGGGTTTGTTTGAAAAACAAACACTAAGTGTTGTTTCAGGAAAGTCTTGCCATTTCAGTAGAATTTGTAAAGGAAAAACATTTTCGACATCACTATCACGTATTGGGTATTGGGTTTATAGAGTCCTATCCAAACATAACCTTTCTTATTTTCTCTTTTTAAGGAAAAAGATGTATCTTCCATACATACACAAATATATGTATATACACAAAAATTTGAGTGTGTATTTAAAATAATATTCCCTTAACAAAAAGAAGCATGAAACATAAACACTGAGTAAGTATATATGGATTAAATCAGAGTTTAGCAAAATAGTTCCCAGGGATTTCAAGGCTCTAAAAAAAAGTCTTCTTAACCTTATGGAAAACAAGGTTAGCTTCACACTGGCCAGTTGAGTCTCATAGCAAAGCACAGTGAAATAAGTAACATAGAAAAGTGGTGGGGAAATGGGTGTAGCTATGATTTACAAGAACTATAAATTCATTTATTAGAAAATAAAATCTTACAATGCAGAACCAACTAAAAGATTCATTGATCAGTTCTAATGCTTAGAATGGTCAGGCTGTGGAGTTTAGCAATTTTCTTCACACAAAAGGATTTTTCCAAAATTTGCATCCTAACTATCTCTTAGTAAATCTGCATGACAGTACTCAAGTTACCTTCTCTTCCAAAACAACTTCTTGGATGATTCTGAGCTTCCTCCTCTCTTACCCTCTACTACCCAGAATATTCATCTTTGCATTTCTCAACGGATAATATAGTTTTTTTTTAATTTAACTCTGCTTTTTCTACTACACTGCTATTATTTTGAAAGAGTGGGTATGCCTTCTCCATTTTTGTATTTTCAGTGCATAAACTGTAATAGTCTCTCAAACAGTGTTGGTTGACAATGCATGAGTGGCAACATGGGAGAAAGACAAAGCATGTAGGAACTATGACTGATAGTGTGCTGGTCATTAGCCTACCCCTATGCTAAACACTTAAGTATTTTACTGATTTGTTCTTCATATCAATATAGTAAAGGGGCTATTTTACATATGAAAATACTCAAGTTTAATAAGATTAAATACCATGCTCTGGTCTTCACAACTGTAAGTGATGGAGTTTGTTTAAATGCACCAATTCTTGGTTCCAAAGATCACTGTTCTCTTCCTGAACCCTGCTGTCTCCCAGGGGTAGAGTCAACCTTAAGAAGTAGATTACAGAACTCAAAACCTCATAACGTTCTACCGAGACTGCCAAGAAACAGTTTTACATCCTTAACCCTCCATGCTGCTGGTTCTCATTTATCCCCATGTCATCAAACACTACCTTTCTAAATATTTTTCACCTTTTGATGTAAGATAATTTTGTTGACTCGAGCCTGGATTCCCTCCTCTTTTGAAAGTTCATCAGAAATCCATTCTTCTACTAGTTTTGAAACGACTACTGGTGCAGAGAGTTGACTAACCATAGCCCTCATTTCATGGTACATTAACAACACCTGCAATACAAACCCACACCAGCTTTACTTATCATTCATTATGTTCTCATAGCCCATACCCTTCCCTCTCCTCTCACAGGCAAACAGTCTGTTGGGTTTAACATAATTTTGTTCATAGATGTTCTCCCAAAATGCATGTTTTGGTACACACATATTTTTTAATCTATATAAATTATGTTTTTTTAATATATCTTATTCTTTTTTTTATTTTTTATGAACTCATTTTAAAAATACATCTTTGTTGGGCTCCCCTGGTGGTGCAGTGGTTAATAATCTGCCTGCCAATGCAGGGGACACGGGTTCGAACCCTGGTCTTAGGGAGATCCCACAAGCCTCGGAGCAACTAAGCCCACATTTCACAACTACTGAGCCTGTGCTCTAGAGCCAGAGCTCCACAACGAGAGAAGCCACAGCAATGAGAAGCCCGTGGGCACCACAACGAAGAGTAGCCCCTGCTTGGCTGAAGACCCAATGCAGCCAAAAACAAATAAATAAAATAAATAAATGTATAAAAAATACGTCTTTGCTGATATGTATACATTTAATACATTATTCCATAGCGTGCACCAAATTTTCTATCAGAACCACCCAGAAACACGCACCCTTACCATTCTCATCTATCCTATTTGTCAAAGCATATCAAAACCAAATAAATGGGAAGGAAAATCAATTCAGTGTCACCTAATCTTTCACCAATGGAGATTAAAATAAGCTATATATAATATGTTATGTTAATGAAGCACTTTGAGTGTGCTTACACTACACATTCTTAGTACATTCACATGTTCATATTTAAATGATTTGTAGGAATATTGTGTGGTGTGCAACATATAGTATGAGGTGGAGGCATTATTAAAAATCTAGGGTATTAAATAATATGAACTAGAGACGAAATATGGAGAGGTTACAAGGACTAAAAGTATTTTTTAAATCACTGGTGAATAGTAACATTTACTTTAGAGACAAGGAACTATCATCATATAAACAAGTTTTATAGATTTTTTTTGTAATCTCCTTAATTTCATCTTCTTTTTAAAAAGGAAGTTTATGGAGCACTATGATACAGACATTTTAATTCAATTTTGATAACCAGCAAGTTTGAAGTTATTATATACCAATTTACTGATCAGGAAACTAATATATTGAGTAATATGCAAAAAGTTGTAGAGCAAAGGCAAGGCAAGAATTGATTCAAACCTAGTGTTGAATAAGCACAGACTTTAATCAGAACTATTTGACTCAAATCTCAACTATGCAACTTATCAATTCTCTGACATTTGGCAGGTTACCTACACTCTCTGTGCCTTAGTTCCTCATCTGTAGAATGAAGTTTTTGTTGTCTCCCTAAGAGTTGCTGTGGATATTAGAAATATCTGTAGTGTGTAGCACAGTCTCTGGCACATAATTGGCACTCATGTATTTATTTATTTATTTATTTATTTATTTATTTATTTATTTATTCTTACTAAGCTCACACATTTAATGGTAGAAAAATTGCATTAGAACCTATGTTCTGAGGGCATAAATTAAGAACTTTTCCCAGGCGACTACTTACTTAGTAAATTAATCAACATACAATACCCTTAAAATATATTTCCAAAGCATCTGATGTCTAATCAAATACATCTTGTGTCTTTACTTGCCTCGGTATATAGTCTCAATCCCTACTGTGCAGAGTAATCTTCCTCTGCCACCGATCTTCCTTCTGGCTTTTTGCCTTGATCATGTTAATAATTTTCTCAGGAAAGTGCCACACTACAAACCCTTTACAGATAAGTCAGACAGAGAAAGACAAATATCATATGATATCACTTACATGTGGAATCTAAAAAATAATAATAATACAAATGAACATATTTGTGAAATAGAAATAGACTCACAGACATAGAAAACAAAGTTGTGGTTACCAAAGGGTAAAGGGGAAGGGAGGGATAAATTTGGAATTGGGGAACAACAGACACACACTACTATATATAAAATAGGTAAACAATAAGGACCCACTGTATAGCACAGTCAACTATATTCAATATCTTGAAACAACCTATAATGGAAAAGAATCTGAAAAAGAAAAAATATATATATCTATATATAACTGAATCACTTTGCTGTACACTTGAAACATTGTAAATCAACTACACTTCAATAAAAAACAAAACAGTGCAAAACAAAAAACTTTACAACCCGAATTCCATCTGCTTTCTAAATCAAATGCTTCTGTTGCCTGGGTTCCAGCTTGGGAAAGGTCTGGTGTTTATCTTGCCTTCACTTTTACTTATTAATTCACTTGCCCCTACATGGCAATATCCCTGCCTCTTCATTTCAATTTCCATCCATTCTTCAAGGCCACAAAAGCCTTTGTCTTCCCTTACCTTTATATGTGTGGGACAGAGCTCCTTTGAACCCTTGAACTCTGGACAAATATTTTTCCTCATCTCATATGGCACTTATATAAAACTTCAAATTGCAGATATTTGGCATTTTAACTCATTCCCCCTAGTTAATTAAAGCTTCATGAAAACAGGAAGTGTCTCACTCATTTCTTGTCAGCTATTCCACCTAGTATGCAAGACCTTATACACAGTTGGTGCTTATTTAATGTTAGTTGAACATAATTAAATTAAAAGCTTGAAGGTTTTCATCCCTGGTCTTCTAGAACTGTGTTTCTGAAACTTCAACCTTCCAGGTAACTTTTTTAAAGCGAAATTAACCTTCAAGATGATAAAAGGGACTCCCCTGGTGGTCCAGTGTTTAAGACTCCGTGCTTCTGTTGCAGGGGGCATAGGTTCGATCCCTGCTCGGGGATCTAAGATCCCACATGCCACATGGTGCAGTCAGTAAATAAATAAATAAATGTACTATTGAGAAGATAATGTAGCAACACAAAAAAAAAGACGATGATAAAAAACAAATGATAAATAAAAGAGTTAAACTTTCAGGAAACAGTGACAGCCTTTGTTTTCTTCACCAGCCAAGACAGACTCAACCATGCAATTAAAAGCAAATGAAGTAAGCTGGGTTCCTTGGTGAAACAACATTTCATAATATCTCACAGTGGCTCTAAGTCACCACAATGCAGTGGGTTAAAGCATTTTCCACTTGGAATCCAGGGCAACTTAAAAGGATTATTGATTTTTTCCTCTACTTATAAATAAGACTCACATATTAGGAGTGAGAGCTGCAGACACAACTTAATGGCCTTTCTCGTTGGCTTTTTTTCTTAACATAAACAGAATCACTTTCAGTGGTTAAGAGGATATTAAGCAGTAAATCTTGTAATTGTGTGTATGTGACTCTCTGTACCTTGAGAGCAAAAATTAGCAGTCACGTTTTAATTCTAAAAAGATCAGTTCTGTTCACTTAGCATTAGAAATCTCAACATCGAATTGTGTGCTTTCTCTTCCTGGTCTGGTGTTGAAAATTCCTACATTTGTTCATGCCTCAGCACTAATACACAGGTTCAGCTTGAAACAATCACTTTATTGAAGACAGAAGAGCTTGCTTGACCTTGTTTTAGACATGAAGTTTAACATAAACTTATTGATTCCTACCATGTTATCTTAAGGAGAAAGATACTAAAATATGAAACAGTGGGGGAGCCCATATTAAAGTTGCCCCAAACAAAAGCTATGACGTTGTTAGTCATTAAAATCAGATTTTCTTTCGTACCTGTTGGATTTTGCCTTCATGATTTAATTAGGGACTTTCTGAAAACAAGTTGAAGCTTGATGGGTTTCCTATTTTTTTTGGTGCTAGTTCCTTTCTCAGAGTGTTAAATTATTTGCTCTAGCTTTTCACTCTTTGGGAGTGACCTCTTTCAATAATTTCTTTCTTTGTTTCAGAAAGGTTTTCTATTTCTTCTTTCCTGGCTGTTCATTGAGGGCTATTATCCCCTATAGCTCTAGAAACAGTCCCACATTTCTCTCCTTTGTGGTCATCCACACTTACAAGCCATCAGGGCCATTTTTATGATTTGAAAGGTACTGAGTAGATACTCTATCTAAACATACAACCTTCTCCAACACACACACACACACCACACAAACACAAATACACACACACACAGTCAGTTGTTATATCTGAAGTTCTCCCACTGAAAATCTGTTCAGTTTAGTTCAGTTTGTTCAGCAACAAATACATTGCACAGATTTTGTGAGAATCATTCTATTAGATACCAGAGTTACAAAGATAATATTCTGTGATTTATCCAGCACTGTACGCCAAGCACAGAGCTAAGTGATATGTGTATATATATTTATACTATTTTCATCCTTACAACATCTCTCTGAGGTAAGTAATATAACCCACATTTTTCATATGAAGAAAGTGAGGTTCTGAGAGTTAAGTAATTTAGTTGAGGTCACAGAGACTCCAAAATTAGCAGTTTTTTTTTTATTCCAAAGGGTGAGGTCTACCTGAAATTATTTCTATGAGTAAGAGAGTTGCTGTCTCAGTGGTTGATGGTCAGGGAGAAAATGGAAATAACTCTTGAGAGTTTGAAAAGAGCCCTCAATTTTGGTAAGGATACCATTTTTATAGATAAGAGCTTCAGAGAATTTTTTAACTTTGCAAGCTTACAAACATGATGTGTCAGTTATCAATTTGCAATTCTCAGTTTCAAATCCACCCTTCACAGTCAGCTATTCAGTAATAGAGACAGACCCTGTGTATTAGTTTGCTAGGGCTGACATAACAAAGTACCACAGACTTGGTGGCTCACAAAACAGAAATTTATTTTCTCATGATTCTGGAGGCTAGAAGTCTGAGATCAAGATGTCAGCAGGGTTGGTTTCATTGTGAGGCGTTTCTCCTTGGCTTGTAGATAGTTGTCTTCTCCTTTGTCCTCCCATGGTCTGCTCTTTGTGCATGTCTATATCTTAATTGCCTCTTCTCATAAGGGCACAAGAAATATTGGATTAGGGCCATCCTAATGACCTCATTTAACCTTAATTATCTCTTTAAAAACCGCATCATCACATACAGTCAATTCTAAGGTACCTAGGGTTAAAACTTCAACATATGAATTTGGAGGGACATGATTCTACCCTTAACACCCTGTAAATATTTCTCCTTCTCAGCCTGCATGGTATTAAGCATTGACAGTAGAAGCTGCTGAAGGCACACTGGAGAAGGAGAGGTGTCTCTCTCTCTCCCTGGTTATGGCATGCTCCTCTACCTAGGCTTCTCAACATGGACAGCACAGCGTCTGTGACACCAGTCCCTGCAGCAGGGGTGGTTTCTGTAGCACGTGGTTCCAGCAGCATCCACCAAGCAGCAGCACATGGCAACTCTCCATGGACAGCTCCTCCCAGCTTCCTCTTTGGGGGCTTTTTAGTGAAGAGTCACCAGCATGACACCTGCCATGAAGAGCATCTCCAGGCACCCTCTTGGGTGGCTGTACAACAGAACATGCTGCTAGTCTGGTACTTCCCCATAAAATGCTGCACAGAGTGCTCTGAGATGTAGCGCCTCTCCAGGGCACTTTCTGCCAGCATCCTGGAGAGTGTTTTCCCAGCAAAATCTGCCAACATGACACCTCCCTGTGGCTGGCTTCCTCTGAACCCAACCAGGATTCTCTTGGATGATCTTGCAGCCTCAGCAAACATCTCTGCCATCCAGTGAGCTATGGCTGCACCCTCTCTGATAGTCTGGATCTCAGTCCTGGGGAAGAAGGGGTCTCCCAGATTTTTTCCTTCCTTAAGTATCCTTTTTTTTCCCTAGGGGTACTGGCTGTTTCCTTTACCTGCAAGTCCTCTATTCTCTAGAGTATTTTACTCCTCACTAGTCAATCTCCTGTTACTCCAATCCTCTGTAATAATTCTTTATAATATTTTTTTTTCTCAAATTACTTTGCTGCTTCTGTCTTCTAGTTATACCTTAACTGATACAACTGGTAAGCGGCAAACCCAGTACTCAGGTAATCCTGTAAGAAAGAAAATTGCATAGGTTCTCTAAAGGTTGGAAAAGAAACTGTAAAACTACATTCTTTCCAGAGGATGATGTCATATATCTAGAACGCCCAACAGAATCTCCAGAAAAGCTATTAGAACTAACAAGAACATTCAATAGGCTGGCTATCTCATGCAAATCAATAGCATTCTTTATGCCTGCAATAGACATAGAAAATGTAAGAGAAAACAATAACAATCTATTCTTACAGTAAAAAAAATTGTAGAGAACCTAAGAATTATTTAGTCAAAGAATAAATAAGATCATTACAAAAAAATTGAAAATAAATTAAAATAAATTATTTATATGACATCAATAGATATATGTATGTTTATAAATGAGATTAATAAACACAAAAAGTCAATCCTCCACAAAATAAATTCAATAAAATTCCATTCAGAAACTCAGAAAAAATTTAGGGGAATTTGAAACTTATATTTAATTTAAAAAACAATGATTATTAAAGTGTTAAATCATCTGTGAAAAACAAAATCAAAGAGTAAGGAACGATTTTAACATATATTGATAAAACTGAAATCCAAAATAATTAAAATAATGTGGTATTACAGAACAGATAAGTAGGCCACTGAAATAGAATGCAGAGGTCAAAAATAAAACTGTGTATATATAGGAATTTGATATGTTAAAAGTAAACAACAGAGCAAGGGGAATAGAATACACTTTTATGTAAATGACTTTGGGAGAGCTGGCACATTCTAAGAAGAAAATAAAACTGAACGCATGTCTTATGTACAAAGAAATTTCAAAATTATTGAACTACACAAAAAAGGTAAATTTATAGAATCAGTAGAAGAAAATGTAGTAGAACATCTTTGTGACCTATGTCTGAAGAGAGACTTCAAGAAGCACAAATGACAAAGAAAACATGATTTGAATGTATTGAAATTTAAATTATCTAATCAAAAAAGGGCACTATAAATCAAATTAAACACATAGATTATAGACCAAGGAAAATATTTGCAATATCTAATGGGTTAATAGCTGAAAGATACCAAGAGCACAAATAAACATAATAGAAACTCCAATAGAAATTATAGACGGGATGCAAAGGCACTTCATAAAAGAAGATGCCCAAGCATATTACAGGATGCTCAAAATCACTAATAATCAGAAAAATGAATATTAAAATAACACTGACATACCACTTCACATCTATCAAAATGGCAACAATTAGAAACCTACATAATACCAAGTATTGTCAAGGTTGTGAGGAGATGGGAACTTTCATGCGCTGCTGGTGGGAATGTAAAATGATTTAATTATTGTCAAAAGCAATCTGGAAGTATTTTTAAATTAATTATGCATTTGATCTATGATACCATGATCCCATTCTTAGGTAACTACATAAGAAAAAGTCTATACAAGGACATATACAAAGATTATCATCCAAATACTGCATTCATAGGAAAGTAGAGATAAATTAGTTGTTTATTACTAAGGAAACCATTAATTAAATTGTGGCAGATGCATACTAGAGAATACCATGCAGCATGTAGAAACAACAAATTCAGCAACATGGAGGTATCTTACAATTATAGACTTGAATGAATATAGTAAAAACAGAATGAAGTTATAGCACAGTGCCATTTATAAACAACTAAGACAAATTTTAGGATAGAAGTCTTGTGAGACTATATATGAAACTTGTGAGAATAAATGCCTTCAAAACACAATAATCAAAACAGTACGCTGCTGGCATAAAGACAGACAAATAGACCAATGGAATAGAATAGAGAGCCCAGAAATAAACACTTAGCTATGTAGTCAAATGATCTTCGACAAGGATGCCAAGACCATTCAATAGGGAAAAGCCAGTCAACAAATGGTGTCGGGAAAACTGGAAACAAGCAAAAGAATGAAGCTGGACCATTATCTTACACCACATACAAAAATTAACTCAAGATGGAATAAAGACCTAAATGTAAGATCCAAAACTCCAAAACTCCTAACAGAAAAATATAGGAGAAAAAATTCATAATATTGGATTTGGCAATGATTTCTTGGATAGGACGCCAAAAGTACAGGTAAAAAAAGCAAAAATAGACAAATGGGACTATATCCAACTTAAAAACTTGTATATCAAAGTACACTACCAATAGTGTGAAAAGACAATCTACAGAATGGGAGAATATATTTGGAAATCATATATCTGATAAGGAATTAATATCCAGAATATAAAAGAAGTCCTACAACTCAACAAAAAATCAAATAACCCAATTTAAAAACGGGCAAAGGACATTTCTCCAAAGATGATATTCAAATGGCCAATAAGCAAATGAAAAGATGCCCAAAACCACAATGAGATATCACCTCACACCTATTAGGATGGCTACTGTTAAAATATAAACATTTTTTAAAAGTGTTGGTAAAGACATGAGAAGGTGGAACACTTGTGCACTATTGATGGGATTGTAAAATCATGCAACTGCTGTGGAAAACAATATGGAAATTCCACAAAAAATTAAAAACAGAACTACGATATGATCTAGCAATCCCACTTCTGGGTATATTTCCTAAAGAATTAAAAGTAGGTACCGAAGAGATATTTGCACACCCATGTTCACAAAGGCACTATTCGCAATAGCCAAGTGGAGGGAGTGACCCAAATGTTCATCAATGGATGAATGGATAAACAAAATGTGTTATATACATACAATGGGATATTATTCAACCTTTAAAAGTAAGGAAATTCTGTCACATGCCACAACAAGGATGAACCTTGAAGATATTATGCTAAATGAAATAAGCCAGTCATAAAAGACAAAAACTGTATATGTGAGATACTTTAAAGTAACCAAATTCATAGAAACAGAAGGTAGAATGGTGGTTACCAGGGGAGGGGGGAAAGGGAAGTTGTTATTTAATGGATACCAAACTTCAGATTTGCAAGATGAAAGTCTTGGAGATCTGTTTCACAACAATGTGAATATACTTAATACTACTGAGCTGTACACTTTAAAAATGGCTAAGATGGTAAATTTCAAAAACATTTCTGTATTTACCACAATATCAAAAAAAGAATGCCTAAGGGCAGAGGGGAATGGAGATGAAGAACATAAATGACAGAAACACAATAAAAAGAAAGAAATGGGTAATAAAACAAAAAGCAGTTCCTTGCACAAATTAATAATGTTAAATGGCTATAAACTTATAAGTGTGATTAATTTAACCATCTTGGCAAGTGTAATAAAATTTAATGAAATAAGATAAAGTAAAACAAAACAAAATAAAATAAAGGGCTATAGGAGTAAATGAGATCACCTAAGGAGGATTTATAACTAGAGGGAAGACAGCTGATCACAATGAGAAACATAGTAGAAAAGAAGTAGCAAGCGAAGGGACTGAAGAGAAATGAACAAAAAAGTAGAAGGAAACTTGCAAATGTACGTACGATGTTGACTCCTAAAGAACAGGGGTCAGCAAAAATACAGCCTATGAGTCAAATCTGACCCTTCTTCCACTCTCTGCCTCTGAACTCTCACCCCACCTGCTTTTATACAACCTCTGAGTTAAGAATGATTTCGTGCTACAACAGAAAAGTTTGAACATAGACTGTATGGAAGGCAAAATTTGAAATATTTATTATCTGGCTTTTTACCAAAAAAAAAAAAAAAAAAAGTTTGATGGTCCCTGCAGAAGAAGAATGATTTTAAGAAAGTGGAATTGGTGAACTATGTCAAATGTTATTGTGAGATGGAATAAAATGAGGACAAAAATATAACCACTGGTTGCCTTGGATTCTGTGTGTACTGAATGTGAGTTTTGCATCACTAAATTACAGATATGTAAAAATCTAACCCTTTCCCCCAAATTTGAATTTTACCAACTCTTGAGCTACCATTCTCAAAATTCAAGATATAATCAATCACATTTCCATTGTTTTCCACAGATTCTTTTGAGTAAATACTTAATCCATTTTAGAGTCCAGATTAAACCCACCTCAGAGTGATCTAAGTTCCAGGCAGTTTACTTACCATTCTAGAATTGAGGAGAAAGACTGCTTGGTCCACAACAACTCTCTGTTCTCCACTGACCTCTACCAAGATGCACATTCCTTATATATCTTTGATGGTTAGCAATCACCTTTGGTACATTATCTATCCTTTAATCACCATGTTTGATACTAGACACACTCTGTCCTCATCACACCAATTATGATGCCAGTTCAAGTCTTCCAGGTCACTCACAGTCCCTTTTTCACCCCTCCCACTTGGGCATTAGGAAACCTTAGTGTGCTCCATCATGTACCATACTGAGTAAGAAGAAATCTGTGACCGCTCACCCATCTACTGACATTCTGCTATTCAAAAAGTTTCCCTGATGACTTGAATTTACACCAGGCTACACCAAGGAAGCAGAGAACTAGTCCTTTCTAATTTTGTTCTACCAAAACTTATCAAAAATGTAGAGGAAGTGAGTGTATGGGCTTGAGACTTGCTTAGAGATATTTTCCAAGGTCTGACCCTCCTCCTTTCCTCTGACAATTCTGAAGCTTCCCTCAGTTTTAGCATCTCTTCCAGTGGAAGAAAAACTAATTCTTACCAATTTTTAATTTGTTTTAAATTCTATTTAGTATGACAAAATAAGGAATGGAAGAGGTGACATTATAGCGTATTCCACACATATTTAAAAATTAATAAAAGAATATTTCTTTTAAAAAAAGAATATTACTTTAAAAATGTAATGCCCATAAACTCAACAACTTGGATGAAATGACAAGTTCCTTAAAAGGCACAAAATGCTAAAACTCTCCCAAGAAGAAATAGATAACTTTGATAGCCCTATATATTAAATAAAGTGAATTTTTAGTTCATACTTTTCTCCAAAGAAAAACCCAGTTCCAGATGTCTTCACTATTGAATTCTATTCTGCATTGAAAAAGGAAATAACAAAAACTCTTCCAGAAAACTGAAGAGGAGGAAATACTCCTGAGCTTATCCTGTAAGGTCAAGATTACTCTGATACCAAACTAGAAAAAGACATTACACAATTTTTAAAATCAACAGAATATATCCTTCATAAATATAGATACAAATATTCTAAACAAAATTTTAGCAAATGGAATCCAACATAAGCATTTGGTAAATTATAACATTCATTTCTGACTAAAACTATCCATAATAGAGATGGAAGGGCACTTCCTCAAACTGATAAAAGGTATCTATGAAAAACCTACAGTTAAGATCATACTTAATGGTAAAGTCAGATTAGGAGCATAATGTGAATTGTGTTGATGTCAGGTTAAAAACTAAGACTTTATCCATAGACCAGAGAAATGATAAATTGATTTCCTCTCTAATACCAACTCTGATAAACTACATTGACAAGGATTCTGAGACCACATTCAGCCTTCATAAGAGAGTCTTGATAATAGAGTGCTGTGAGGTGGTATGTATTTACATGTTATTTTTGCTACAAGCAGTGGGAAGTCACTGACTGTTAGTGAGTATGGGAGTTGCATAAATAGAGAATAATATCTAAACCTTGAAAGGACATGCACACTTAAATTTGTGATTTAGAAGAGTGTACTGATGAGAGAATGTAGAATAACTCAAAAAAGAGACCAAATATGAAGCTATGTATTATAATATATGCCATAATGAGGTGCCTTCCTAAGAATTTAGAAAGAGGTATATAAGATTGCTTATGCCTGTGAGCATCAGAGAAGAGATATGCCAAACCATACTAAACAACCAGATGGTCCTTAGACTAAGACTTTTTTTTTTTTTGAGGATTTTTTTTATTAGTTTCTGCTTTATAACAAAGTGAATCAGTCATACATATACATCTGTTCCCACATCCCTTCCCTCGTGCATCTCCCTCCCTCCCACCCTCCCCATCCCACCCCTCCAGGCGGTCACAAAGCACCGAGCTGATCTCCCTGTGCTCTGCGGCTGTTTCCCACTATCTATCTACCTTACGTTTGGTAGTGTATATATGTCCATGCCTCTCTTTCGCTTTGTCACAGCTTACCCTTCCCCCTCCCCATATCCTCAAGTCCATTTTCAAGTAGGTCTGTGTCTTTATTCCCGTTTTACCCCTAGGTTCTTCATGACATTTTTTTTTAATTCCATATATATGTGTTAGCATACGGTATTTGTCTTTCTCTTTCTGACTTACTTCACTCTGTATGACAGACTCTAGGTCTATCCACCTCATTACAAATAGCTCAGTTTCGTTTCTTTTTATGGCTGAGTAATATGCCATTGTATATATGTGCCACATCTTCTTTATCCATTCATCCGATGATGGACACTTAGGTTGTTTCCAGCTCTGGGCTATTGTGAATAGAGCTGCAATGAACATTTTGGTACATGTCTCTTTTTGAATTATGGTTTTCTCAGGGTATATGCCTAGTAGTGGGATTGCTGGGTCATATGGTAGTTCTATTTGTAGTTTTGTAAGGAACCTCCATACTGTTCTCCATAGTGGCTGTACCAATTCACATTCCCACCAGCAGTGCAAGAGTGTTCCCTTTTCTCCACACCCTCTCCAGCATTTATTGTTTCTAGATTTCTTGATGATGGCCATTCTGACTGGTGTGAGATGATATCTCATTGTAGTTTTGATTTGCATTTCTCTAATGATTAATGATGTTGAGCATTCTTTCATGTGTTTGTTGGCAGTCTGTATATCTTCTTTGGAGAAATGCCTATTTAAGTCTTCTGCCCATTTTTGGATTGGGTTGTTTGTTTTTTTGCTATTGAGCTGCATGAGCTGTTTATAAATTTTGGAGACTAATCCTTTGTCAGTTGCTTCATTTGCAAATATTTTCTCCCATTCTGAGGGTTGTCTTTTGGTCTTGTTTATGGTTTCCTTTGCTGTGCAAAAGCTTTGAAGTTTAGACTAAGACTTTATAGGAACTCAGTAGAAGATTTTGTCATAGCTCAAGAAAAAATTATAATCAAAAGGGGGTAACAATTATTATAATTATAGAAAGTGGAATGCCAACAAAGAAGGAAGTGTCAATCTATCCATAGTACTCTTCAAAGGAAAGGAGGTCCTGGACCATGAAAGGTATTGCCTGATACTAGTGACCACTATGACTCTAAAGGTGATATGAATCCATTAGACTTTCACAGCCCCGTAACACTAGCCATTCGTATCATCTGACCAGCTCATCTTCTCTGATTCTATTCCTACCACCAACTTGTTAATTATCTTTTGGTTTGCATGTAATTAATCTTTAGAGAGAGTATACTGACTAGTGAACTCTGATCTCTGGTCTGTTTGATTTTTATTATAACTTTTAAAACTAGCATTAAGTTCTATATATTCATTTATTATAACTTTAGCCAGTTAAGCCCCAGAGCACTCTAATTTCCATCTGTATTAACTCTCATATTTCTAAGACTACAGAGCTGAGACCCTCAACCTGAATTTCAATGGGTACATGAAAATATTAACACTATAGAAATATATAGCTCTGTCTTACTGCTTACCTTCAAATTGTAACAGAGCATAACACATACTGGTTACATTGTAATATAAAGAAGTTAAAGACAGAAGATATACCTAAGCAGAATGAATACCTTAACACTAATTCTGTTGCCATATACCCCAAATGCAGATAAAATTGAGTTACATAGCACTATAAGACTAATGCAGCTATTACGTTTAGAAACAAAAACTGTATCATATACATTTGTATTTTAGAATTTAAATTGACAATTGTAGAAGATAAGACAACATTGTCTAGAAATCTGATGAAGTAATGAAATACATTTCACTTCTTTGCCACTCCCAGTATTGAAAAATGACATTTTCGAAAGGATAACTGTCTCACTTGAATATAATTATCCATTTTGCATTAATTTTTAAATAATTTTGACAGGCAAATATTAACATATTCCCTTACAAAAATATCAAACATTTAAATTATTGTCTCCTTTAACAGTTCATATTCTAAAAAAAAAAAAAAAAAAAATTACTTTTGCAATTCAACCCTACATTGGCTCTTTTATTTCCTGACTCCCATGATATATTTCTTTGAGTATTAATGCCTTCCACATATTAGCCTCAGTTCATTTTTTCTGAAATTAAAAAATATATATGAATACTATCGGCATGTTTTTGGCATTTGTACATTTTGAAGCTTACAAATATAGTTCAAGATAAGAAACTGCCAGAGACTCCGGGGAAAACAGATAACAAACACTGAATTGTTTGCCATAGGTCATATTGACATCATGTACATTCACTAAGAGAGAGAGAACAACATCCTGCTAAATCATTCTAGGAAAAAAGGATAAAAACTTAATAAAACAATTAGTGGAATATTTTTTCACCTATTTAAAGGCTGATTATGAAATGACTACTTATTACCCCCAGAGTTGTTAGTATAATACCCGGAGAAAGAAGTATGAACATTTGTTTAGACAGTGGTTATAACCAGACCAGGGTCGTATTTTATGTGACATATGAGGAAATCTTGAAATAGTACAAAGACAGTAAATTGATACCTGTTACACTTTTGTATGAAAAAATATACTATCCTCAGGAAATTTGGAGATAAAATTTAAAAATCACAATTTAGGGCTTCCCTGGTGGTGCAGTGGTTGAGAGTCCACCTGCGATGCAGGGGACACAGGTTCATGCCCTGGTCTGGGAAGATCCCACATGCCGCAGAGCAGCTGGGCCTGTGAGCCATGGCCGCTGAGGCTGCACATCCAGAGCCTGTGCTCCACAATGGGAGAGGCCACAACAGTGAGAGGCCCGCATACCGCAAAAATAAAAAATAAAAAAATAAATCACAATTTAAATCTATGTAGCTTCCCTTTCTTCTCTTTAACAGTAAATCTACATGTATGAGCTAACTTATAAGAGTTCCAAGAAATAAGAAAAAGATGAAAACTATACTAAGAAAAAAACTGTCTCATATCTGATTTTGAGGAAAGAAATTCCACTCAAAGACCTAGATTAGTAGCGGTAGACAGTACTATTATTTTAGAATTTGCCTGATGAGCTGGAGGCGTTGCAGAGGGGTGTCTACATCATGGGACCAATAAAACTCATGTTCTCAGATTCAATCAGCAATTAGCCCTCGTAATGTGGAGTACAAGTTTAGGGAGAACAAAAATACATATGCAGAAGTTCCGCCATACCATGCTAAAGTAAAATTTAATAAAAAATAATGGGTGTTACATGGCTGGAATTTTCTCCACTTAATTTCCAGACTTATTATTCAAATGCTTAACTGACAGTCTTAGCTAAAAACTCCATCTAGACGTGTCATGAACTGCAAACCCATTATGCTGAAAATTAGCTTCACTACATATTCAGTTAAAAATTATTTTGAGAAGCTATTCTGTTCAAGGCAATCTGTCTTCTTCCCCTCCCCATTCTACTCCCTCTTTCAGAACACCTAAATCTCGGGCAGTGGACTGAAGTTTAAGTATTTCTGTTTATATATACACCAAATTTAGCTACTTTATCAAACACTTTTACTTCTTCTTTATAAATATGGACACTATTCAGTAAATAATTGCACAAAATAACCTGCTAACTTGGCCTGGTGTCTTCAGTTCTCTCTACACCTTCTCATTTCAGAAGCTTATTGCATTGGTATTGGTACAATATCCATGGGTCTCTATTTATATAATTGCTACAATGGCTCTCCATTAATGCCAGGGTTTTAGTTGATGATAATAGAATCAAAAGGATATAACTATCAAACACAGGAAGAGTAGACTTTTGTTTCAATCATACTAATTTTTTGGGTGATTGAGAAAATAACTGCTTTAGTGAGGGTATTTTAAAACTTTGGTTTATACCCAAAGACAGTAGGAGAATAAAAGATAAGATAATTGATTAATTCAGAGCATAAATTCTAAGTAGGGTTGTTTTGTTCCTTTTTAACTACCACAACCCACATGTTATAATTTCCTGTCTCTGAACAAGCACACACACGCACACACACACACACACACACACAGAGAAAATTACATGAATCATTTTTTTTTTTTTTTACTGGAACCTGAAAAGGTTTTGCTCTATTTAAGGTCTATGATACTTTACACAATTACATAATAAACCCTTTTTCTAGCTTAGTTTTCTTCCACTTTGCTTCAGGATAAATTGTAACAGTAACTATTTACAATATTCTGACCAAGATTTTAGAAAAATAAAATAAAAGAAAAAGAAGAAAATGTTAGATCTATGATTTCATCTACTCAGGCTGCTGTAACAAAATACTATAGACTGGGGGGCTTAACCAACAGACATTTCTTTCTCACAGTTTGAGAGTCTGAGAAGTCTAAGATCAGATACCAGCAGATTCAGTTTCTGGTGAGGACCCTCTTCCTGAGTTGTGGGTTATCACCTTCTTCTTTAATTTTTTTTTTAATTTTTATTGGAGTATAGTTGCTTTACAATGTTGTGTTAGTTTCTACTGTACAGCAAAGTGAATCAGCTATACATATACATATATCCCCTCTTTTTTGGATTTCCTACCCATTTAGGTCACCACAGAGCACTGAGTACAGTTCTTCATGCTACACAGCAGGTTCTCATTAGTTATCTATTTTATACATAGTAGGGTATACATGTCAATCCCAATATCCCACTTCATCCCACCCACATCCCACCCCTGGTATCCATACATTTGTTCTCTACGTCTGTGTCTCTATTTCTGCTTTGCAAATAAGACCATCTATACTATTTTTTTTTAGATGCCACATATATTCATCAATATACAACATTTGTTTTTCTATTTCTGACTTACTTCACTCTGTATGACAGTCTCTAGGTCCATCCATGTCTCTACAAATGACCCAGTTTCATTCCTATCACCTTCTTCTTGTGTCCCTACATGGTGGTGACAGCTCTGATGTCTCTTCCTCCTTTATATATGTGCTAATCCCATCATGAGGCTTCAATAGATGAATTTCGGGGGACACAATTTAGTCTATATCAGTCTGTTTATAGTATTCATTTGATCATCCTCAAAATCACTTCAATGTTATTGAATGATAAGGAAAAAACTGTCATATTTAACAAGGCCAAATTTATTACAACCTATTTTTCCCCTTTATAAATCATTTTTCAGTAGAAGAAGAAATTTATAATACTTGTAAATCCATCAACTCAGATCAAAATATTAGCAAAAATAATACCCTGAAAATATTTGTTATATTTACTTATAGTTAGTATGCTTTCTTTTGAAAATATTAAAGAAATTAATTTTGTATATTATAAGATTGTTTTTATCCATTTCTAATGATAGTGCTTCTAACTTGTAACTACTTCTATAAGACATGGTGCCACTAGTGAAAGACAAATGCATCAAATAGGAATATTATATGATTTAGGTAAGCTAGGCTGAAGTAGTAAATGGACACCAAATTTTAGCAGCTTAAGACAATTCGAGCTTGTTTCTCAGTCATGGGTGTGTGCTCCTGGCTGATGGAGACTCTTCTTCATGCTACAATTTAGGGACCCAGACTCTTTTCACACTGTGACTCTGCTATGTCCTTGGGGCTTCAATATCATTACCTGGCTTTAGGATGCACAAGAAAAACACTCTTACTTCTTAAAAGTTTTACCTGGAACGTGAACACATAATTTCTACTCACAAGGTCATACCCAGATTCAAAGGGGATAGAGAAATACAATTCCAGACTAGGAACAGCCATCATTCTACATCCTGAAAGGGTGAATACATTTTGCTGAACAGTAAGCTGCCTTTTCCACCATTATGCTCTATAAGCATAGAAGGATTTATTCAAGAAATATAATTTTTGGAGAAGAAAGAAAATAATTATTAAAAGTCATAAAAGCTTCTGGAAAATATATATTTGATATCTACATGTGACATAGTTGTTTTATTTTGCTAGTTCTTAAAATTGTTTGAAATTACTGCTTTGTTGACTAAGGACAAAAATTTATTCATTTTAGTGTTTGTCCAAACAGAAATATTGCAGAAACATGTGTAATGATGCAACAATATGATAACCTGATTCATTCAGTTTCCTAATCATGATTTCTAAAACATATCTACGGATGGAAAATATAAATGCACATCTGTTTCCTGACTCTTTTTATTTGTATATCAAAAGTCAATAGGTATCTAGGATCCTGACTATGTAAACACTGACATTAAAAACTAGGATGGAATACAAATGAATTTATCACAGGTTTATTTACTAGTTACAAACAAGGAGTTTCAATATCTATGTTTCTAGCTGCAACCACTCACTCAAACTCCAAATGAATTTCCAGTTGATTAAATTATCTAACAGTGTAATGTACTGTTTACTCAAATTTAATAAGTCTAACACTAAATGTATCTTCTTCCCCTTAAACTTGAAACTTGCTTGTCTTCAAATATCTTGGTAAGTGAGGCAATAATGAATTATTGGCACTCATGTAAGAGGTGTCATATCCTCGTCAATATGTTCTCAAGGAAAGCATTTTAGGAAAACACAGTGACAACAAAAAAGAAAAGAAAAGAAAAGAAAAGCAATGCAGCTACGAATACTGATCAAGATAGTTCTTCAGGCAGGCATGATTATTAAAAAAAGAAGGATCACTAAACATTTAAACAGATTCAGCAGCAAAGAAGAGATGAAAGAATAACAAATCAAACTGATCCTATATAAAAGAAGCAATAACTCAAGAAGAGAAAATAGTTTCATGTAAAATCCTATGATTATCCTCAAATAGATCAAGAGACCATTGAATTCATAAAAAGAAACTGCTTGATGCATAAAAGAATAAGAAAACAAAGAGTTCATAGAAATTAAAAATACAAGTTCTATTCAATCACCAAATTTTTTGAGTCTAAAGAACCATGCTAGTAGAATTTTGAGGTAAAATACAAGACACTCAGCTACATTTGAGTTTCAGATGAGCAATGAGCAGGGTTTTTTTAGTGTGAGTATATCCCCAATATTGCATGGGATATCCCTATACAAAAGGTCATTTGTTGTTCTTCTAGAGTTTGAGTTTGACTGGGTGTCCTGTGTTTTTATTTGTTAAATCTGACAGTCTTATGTGCTAGAAACTTCAGGAGTGAGGGGTGGATATCATATGCAAAGAGCAACACAAAGAAACTGTAAAGAACATTTGGATTTTTTGATGTTAAAAATATAATTTCCAGATTAAAAATTAAATTGCTGAATATAAGAATGACATAGTTCAAGACTTAAGTCTAAAAGACAGAGTCAGGGAGTTTTCTTATAAGTTGGATCAAAAAGATAGAAATGAAAACCATGAGGGAAAAATTACAGGATATGGAGATAAGATTTTAAAAGCTAGAGGAAGCAACAAGGAAAATGGAGAAAAAGAGGTTTTTTTTAAAGTACTGTGTTTTCAGAGTTCAAGTCTCCCCACAACTAAGGCACCTTCTGGATGCTAGTGGGGAACCCTGAAACCCCAAGAGAAGGAAAGAACCCCCAAGCCAACTGGTATGATGGGGTGGGGGACTGATGAGGGAGGAGAAGTTGAGGCTGGACAGGACCACCACCCCTGAGGGGTGGCTGAGATGAGGAGAGAGTTTCCCACGCCTGGAGGGACCCTCGGGGGCTCCAATCAGGGGGAAGTGGGTCAAACGTTTCCCCTACCCAATCAGCCGGAGAAGGCTGCCCAAATCTCGGCCAGATCCTAAACCCTCAGAGGTCCCCTCCAGGCTGGGTTGGTCCTGGCGGTGTAGGTGGGAGGCCGGGAGAGAACAGGAGAGGCAGGAGGGGGCTTCCAGGACCAGAGGAGTGGGAAAAGAGCAGAGGGTGTTTGCCTCACCCACTTGGGCACTGGAGGCCTGCTGGGCTCCCAGGTGGGATACCCTGCGTTCTGTGACCAGAGGTGGGAGGCACACCTGGGCACTTTCTGTTCTGTTAAGCCTAAGACACCCCCACACCCCCCAAAACCCCCCACAACACCCCCAAAACCCCCTCCCCACCTTTCCAGCCCTGTGGGTCCTAAGCATAGGACTTGCCCACTGAACGGCCCCCACCCCTGCTTAGGCCCTGCCCTCCACAGCCAAGGTCTTTTCCACTTTTTTTTTCTCCTACTCTTTTTTTTACTATTGTGGTTCTGTTTTTTGTTGTTTCATCTATATTTTTATATTATACTTTTTCTAACATAGCTGTTAGTTTCTGAGTCTAATCTTATTTTTTACTTTGTTATTGTTCTCCTTTTTTTTTTTTTTTTTTTTGCTGCCCGACGTAGCTTACAGGATCTTGGTTCATGAACCAGGGGTCAGGCCAAAGCTCCTGTGGTGAGAGCTCAAAGTCCAAACCACAGGACTATCAGAGAACCTCAGACCCCAGGGAATATTCATCAGCGTGAGGTCTTCCAGAGGTCCTCACCTAAGAACCAAGACGCAGCTCTACTCAACAGCCTACAAACTGCAGTGTTGGAAGCCTCAGGCCAAACAACCAGTAAGACAGGAGCACAATCCCACTCATTAAAAAAAGGGGAAAAAAAAATGAGACAGCAAACAAATATGTCACAGATGAAGGAGTAAGGTAAAAACCTATAAGACCAAAATAAATGAAGAGGAAAGAGGCAGTCTACCTGAAAAAGAATTCAGAGTAATGATAGTAAAGATGATCCAGAATCTCAGAAATAGAATGGAGGCACAGATTGAGAAAATACAAGAAATGTTTAACAAAGATCTAGAAGAACTAAAGAATAAATAAACAGAGATGAACAACACAAAAACTGAAAAGAAAAATATACTAGAAGAAATCAGTAACAGAATAACTGAGGCAAAAGAATGAATAAGTGAGCTGGAAGACAAAATGGTGGAAATAACTGCCGAGGAGCAGAATAAAGAAAAGAATGAAAAGAATTTAAGAAAATCTCAGAGGCCTCTGGAACAACATTAAATGCACCAAAATTCGAATTATAGGGGCTCCAGAAGAAGAAGAGAAAAAGAAAGGGTCTGAGAAAATATTTGAAAAGATTATAGTGGAAAAATCCCCTAACATGGGAAAGGAAATAGTTACCAAAGTCCAGGAGGCACAGAGACTCCCATACAGGTTAAACCCTAGGAGAAACACACCAAGACACATATTAATCAAACTAACAAAAATTAAACTCAAAGAAAAAATATTAAAAGCAACAAGGGAAAATCCACAAAAAACATACAAGGGAATCCCCATAATGTTATCAGCTGATTTTTCAGCAGAAACTCTGCAAGCCAGAAGGGTGTGACAGGATATATTTAAAGTGATGAAAGAGGAAAAACCTACAACCAAGATTACTCTACCCAGCAAGGATCTCATTCAGATTCGATGGAGAAATCAAAAGCTTTTCAGACAAGCAAAAGCTAAGAGAATTCAGCACCACCAAACCAGCATTACAACAAATTCGAAGGAAACTTCTCTAGGTGGGAAACACAAAAGAAAAAGACTCACAAAAACAAACCCAAAACAATTAAGAAAATGGTAACAGGAACGTACATATTGATAATAACCTTGAATGTAAAAGGATTAAATGTCCCAACCAAAAGACACAGATTGGCTGAATGGATACAAAATCAGGACCCATATATATGCTGTCTACACGAGACCCACTTCAGACCTAGGGACACATACAGACTGAAAGTGAAGGGATGGAAAAAGATATTCCATACAAATGGAAATCAAAAGAAAGCTGGAGTAGCAAAACTCATATCAGATAAAATAGACTTTAAAATAAAGACTGTGAGAAGAGATAAGGAGGAACACTACATAATGATCAAGGGGTCAATCTAAGGAGAAGATATAACAATTATAAATGTTTATGCACCCAACATAGGACCACCTCAATACATAAGAAAAAAGCTAACAACTTGAAAGGGGAAATCGACAGTAATACAAAATAGTAGGGGATTTAACACCTCACTTACACCAATGGACAGATCATCAAAACAGAAAATAAATAAGGAAATGCAAGCTTTCAATGACACAATAGACCAGACAGATTTAATTGATATTTAAAGAACATTCCACCAAAAAGTGGCAGAATACACTTTCTTTTCAAGTGCACGTGCAACATTCTCCAGGATAGATCATGTCATGGGCCACAAATCAATCCTCGGAAAATTTAAGAAAATTGAAATTGTATCAAGAATCTTTTCTGACCACAATGCTATGAGATTGGAAATCAATTACAGGAAAAAAACTGTAAAAAACACAAATACATGGAGGCTAAACAGTGACCTACTAAATAACCAAGAGATCTCTGAAGAAATCAAAGAAGAAAGAAAAAAATACATGACATGAAAACACAATGACCCAAAACCTATGGGACACAGCAAAAGCGGTTCTAAGAGGGAAGTTTATAGCAATTCAATCTCACCTCAAGAAACAAGAAAAATCTCAAATAAAAAACCTAAGCTTACACCTAAAGCAACTAGAGAAAAAGAACAAAGAAAACCCAAAGTCAGTAAAAGGAAAGAAATCATAATGATCAGAGCAGAAATAAATGAAATAGAAATGAAGAAAACAATAGCAAAGATCAATAAAACTAAAAGCTGGTTCTTTGAGAAGATAAACAAAATTGATAAACTGTTAGCCAGACTCATAAAGAAAAGAAGTGAGAGGACCCAAAACAATAATATTAGAAATGAAAAAGGAGAAATCACAACTGACACCACAGAAATACAAAGGATTTTAAGAGACTACTACAAACAATTATATGCCAATAAAATGGACAACCACAAAGAAATGGACAAATTCTTGGAAAGGTACAATTTTCCAAGACTGAACCTGGAAGAATTAGGAACTACAAACAGACCTATAACAAGTAATGAAATTGAAACTGTAATTAAAAATCTTCCAACAAACAAAAGTCCAGGACCAGATGTCTTCACAGTAGAATTCTATCAAACATTTAGAGAAGAGCTAACACTGATTCTTCTCAAACTCCTCCAAAAAATTGCAGAGGGAGGAACACTCCCAAATTCATTCCATGAAGACACCATCACCCTGATACCAAAACCAAAAAAGATATCACAAAAAAATAAAATTAAAAACCAGTATCACTGATGATAATAGATGCAAAAATCCTAAACCAAATACTAGCAAACAGAACCCAACAACATATTAAAAGGATCATATACCATGATCAAGTGGGATTTACTCCAGGGATGAAAGGATTCCTCAATATACACAAATCAATCAATGTGATACACCATATTAACAAATTAAGGAATAAAAACCATATGATCATCTCAACAGATGCAGAAAAAAAATGGACAAAATTCAACACCCATTTATGATAAAAACTCTCCAGAAAATGGGCATGGAGGGAACCTACCTCAAGATAATAAAGGCCATTATGACAAACCCACAACAAACATCATACTCAAAGTTGAAAAATGGAAAGCATTTCTATTAATATCAGGAACAAGACAAGGATTTCCATTCTTGCCACTCTGATTCCACATAGTTTTAGAAGTCCTAGCCATGGCAATCAGAGAAGAAAAAGAAATAAAAGTAATACAAATTGGAAAAGAAGTAAAACTGTCACTGTTTGCAGATGCCATGATACTATACATAGAAAATCCTAAAGATGCTACCAGAAAACTACAAGAACTGATCAATGAATTAGGTAAGGCTGCAGGATACAAAATTAATGTATAGAAATCTCTGGCATTCCTACACACTAACAACGAAAAATCAGAAAGAGAAATTAAGGAAACACTCCCATTTACGATTGCAATAAAAAGAATAAAATACATAGGAATAAACCTACCTAAGGAGGTGAAAGATTTACACACAGAAAACTATAAAACACTGATGAAAGAAATCAAAGATGACATAAACAGATGCAGAAATATACCATGTTCTTGGATTGGAAGAATCAATATTGTGAAAATGATTATACTACCCAAAGCAATCTACAGAGTCAATGTAATCCCTATCAAACTACCAATGTCATTCTTCACAGATTTAGAACAAAAAAAATTTACAATTTGTATGGAAACACAAAAGACCCTGAATAGCCAAAGCAATCTTGAGAAAGAAAAACGGAGCTGGAGGAATCAGGCTCCCTGACTTCAAACTATACTACAAAGCTACAGTAATCAAGACAGTATGTTATTTGCATAGAAACAGAAATATAGATCAATGGTACAAGAAAGAAAGCCGAGAGAAAAACCCATGCACATATGGTCACCTAATTTACCACAAAGGTGGCAAGAACGTACAATGGAGGAAAGACAGCCTTGTCAATAAGTGCTGCTGTGAAAACTGGACAGCTACATGTAAAAGAATGAAATTAGAACACTCCCTAACACCATACACAAAATTAAAACCAAAATGGATTAAAGACCTAAATGTAAGACCAGACACTTTAAAACTCTTAGAGGAAAACATAGGAAAAACACTCTTTGACATAAATCACAGCAAGATCCTTTTTGACCCACCTCCTAGAGAAATGGAAATAAAAACAAAAATAAACAAATGGGACCTAATGAACCTTCAAAGATTTTGCACAACAAAGGAAACCATAAATAAGACCAAAAGACAACCCTCAGAATGGGAGAAAATATTTGCAAATGAAACAACTGACAAAGGATTAATCTCCAAAATTTATAAGCAGCTCATGCAGCTCAATAACAAAAAAAAAAAAAAAAAAAAACACAATCCAAAAATGGGCAGAAGACCTAAATAGAGATTTCACCAAAGAAGACATACAGACTGCCAACAAACACATGAAAGAATGCTCAACATCATTAATCATTAGAGAAATGCAAATCAAAAGTACAATGAAGTATCATCTCACACCAGTCAGAATGGCCATCATCAAAAGTTCTAGAAACAATAAATGCTGGAGAGGATGTGGAAAAAAGGGAACACTCTTGCACTGCTGGTAGGAATGTGAATTGGTACAGCCACTATGGAGAACAGTATGGAGGTTCCTTACAAAACTACAAATAGAACTACCATATGACCCAGCAATCCCACTACTGGGCATATACCCTGAGAAAACCATAATTCAAAAAGAGTCATGTACCACAATGTTCATTTCAGTACTATTTACAATAGCCAAGACATGGAACCAACCTAAACGTCCATTGAGAGATGGACACATATATACAATGGAAAATTACTTTAGCCATAAAAGGAAATGAAATTGAGTTATTTGTAGTGAGGTGGATGGATCTAGAGTCTGTCATACAGAGTGAGGTAAGTCAGAAAGAGAAAAACAAATACTGTATGCTAACTCATATATATGTAATCTAAAAAAAAAATGGTACTGATGAACTTAGTGGCAGGGCAGGAATAAAGATGTAGACATAGAGAATCGACTTGAGAACATGGGGGTCGGGAAGCAGAAGTGAGAGGTGCAGTGAGAGTAGCATCGACATATATACACTGCTGAATGTAAAATAGTTAGCTAATGGGAAGCAGCAGCATAACACAGGGAGATCAGCTCAGTGCTTTGCGATGACCTAGAGACATGGGATAGGGAGGGTGGAAGAGAGGCTCAAGAGGGAGGGGATATGGGACATGTGTATGCATATGGCAGATTCACTTTGTTTTACAACAGAAACTAAGACAATATTGTGAAACAATTATACTCCAATAAAGATCTATTAAAAATAAAGAAGAAAGTACTGTTTTCATTTTACATAGTGAAAAGTTAGTAGAAACTTTCTAAATTTGAAAATCCTTAAATAAATTATAAATATATTTTAATGTGCTTCAAGAAACCAGTGGATGAATTTATAATGATAATATATCTATCAAGGTGGAAGAGAAAAAATGCTAAAATAATTCTCTTTCAAATGGGAAGAATATAATGTCTCAAGATAAAGGTATTTATTATTTAGTCCTGTAGTGAAATATTTAGTCTGGTTTCCTCCAAAGCCGGGCTTCAGACTAAGGCTTTAATAAATGTAGTTTATTTGGGAAGTGATTCCAAGAATGAGCAAAACAGTGAGTGAAACAGAGAAGAAAGAAAAGCAAATATATAAGCAGGTTATTGAGTTGGCTACCATCACAGGTGATTAAAACTCAATTCTAATGCGTTTCTGAGGAACATTAGAAAAATTAGTTTACATTAATCTCCCAGGAAATGAAACAGGAAAACATTTATCCATCCACTCCCAGGCCCATTGGTAAAGCCAACATGTGTTCTATCTAATGTCAACACAATCAAGAATCTCATCAAAAGCAAAAGACCTCAGGCAAGTGAATGTGTACAAACTGTTCTTTCTATGTGAAAACAAGTTGAATTTAATCCTCCACTGATTGGCATTATAAAGATTACATTCACCAAATTAATAGCTATAATATGAAGTACTAGAGGTTGTGTTTATATTTTTTACTAAAGATACCATATCCAATAAAGGAATGGAGAGTACCATTTGTTTAATGCTCTGTTATTGCATCCTAATCTGTCATGGTCAATTTGTGTTTGCAGGGGCCATAGCGGAAAATTAAATGGAGATATGATGTTGCCAACTCCTCTCTCCACAATCCTTTCAATCACAGTAGCACTAATCTATGTAGTTCCTCTGGGGATGCATTGTTGCTTCTGATTTTCTGTTTTTGCTGGGAAACAGGAAACAGATTAAGGGGTATCCACTTGACCGTTCCTACAATGATGGCACTTATTTCACAGGTCAGGAAATAAATTTTAGAGTTCTGCCAGTCATAAAATATATACTCAGTGGCCATGAAAATATCCTCGGAGTAGATACATGGACCATTGAACTCATCAAGAAAGTAACTTGAGCCAGAGTGCCATTTATATCCTGGACTCCATCAGCTCCCACTTTATCCAGAGGACCATAATGACATTTTGGGTCCTCTGGCATCAGTGTTATCTCAGATTTTTATCCAAACAATCATCATAGAGTCTAGGTATTATCCTTTCCCCAGAATAGTTTACTTGGTAAATAACTATAGCCACCTGGGGAAAAATTAGAATTTCTCTCAGAAATTAATGTGTTGATGTTGCAAAGACTTTTCTCAATGGAATCTGGCCTCTTTTCAATCAATGGGTGCTGGGTGTGTGAATTGACTTACATCAGGAAACTGGGTGAGGCACTGTGATTTTTCCATTGCAGTGTCTAACTTCAGACTTCTGCTCACCAGACATTCTGTTTTTGTTGTTGTTAATATAAGTCAGGTAGTACTATATTTAACTGATGGTCTATCATGTGCTATGAGACGCTGTAATCTTTTAGTTTTACCCAGAAATCGTTCTGAGACAAAATATCCTGATTGTTTTTCTCTGGCATGCAGACTCTTTTTCTAGCACAGAAAATTTAGGGAAATCTGAGCACTCAGTATTCTCAATTCTGCTGTGCATTTTAGTAATTGTATCTAATTTATCTCTGCAAACTTTGTGTTTCAAGCTGGCTTCCACCATTTTTGAACCCCATTATTCTTGATTCTTGGGAGCCCAGCCTCATAACATCTTCTTCTACTCCTAATCTCAATCTCCAGATGTTAACTATAACTAATTCTCCAAGAAGCTAGTATGGTTCTCACTAGTACATTTCTTATTGTCTAAGCAAAGAGAACATCCTCTGGGACCTCCTGGGAAACAGCCAGTAGATAGGTTCTCTGGTCTCACATAATGAAACCATTCAAACATTCCCATGTTCCTGAGCTTTCTGGCCCCTTGTTTATTACTATGTCAAAATTGTCCCAGTATTTCCATTTTATCATTGAAGGTCGTTGTTATGTTCAATGATTAAGAAGCCATTCTGAGGTATATTTAAGCAGATTAAACTTGACCCCCAGAACAATAAGTTGTTCCCTATCCAGGCTTATAACTTAGGATGAATTCTAACATCCTCAAGATCCCACACATTTTCCTCTGGTTCCTGATGGCACATGTTAGCCAAATCTTAAGACTTCTTTAGTTTGTGAGCTCTTTTCTCCCATAGCAAGAACTTTATTTTCTAACTAAGGCTCTTATAATGATGTGGACTGGAGGAAATGGAGACTGACAAGGGCAGAAGTTGCAGACTTTACAAAATATCAAGTTTTGAGATGCTGGTCTTTCTTGAGGTTTTTACAGGTTCTCCAATCAAGAGTAGTCTTTTTTCCCCCTCTAGTATGCAGATTCTTTGCTGGCACAGAGAACTAAGGGCAACCTGGCTGTTCACCAGTGCCAAGTTTGCCAGTCCTAATGTCTTCTTCCCACGATTCTAGCTCACCGTCCCTTCTTATCAAGGCCTTGTCTCTGACACCAGGGAACCATTAAGGCTATGCATTCTTTATTGCTCTGCTACACTTACAATTAGATGCTGGGCCTAATTTTTCAGAAAAATGTTCCCTGCAAATACAGGTGAAAATGTCCTTAGAAGCTGCCATATAGCAACTCTGGTTTTGACAGTATGCCTAGAGTTGATCATTAACTAAAATGAACTAGTCATTTTCCTTTTTCAGTGCATCCAAAATAGTTTACAGTAACCAGACAGCTCCACAATCCTTAAACTGTCCCTTGTCCCCTTCCATTCAAGTGCAATAGTTTCTGCATAACCTAATATTTTCTCTTCTCCCTACATTTTCATTTAAATCCATCCCAGGTGTGTGATTGTGATGGTTAATTTTATGTGTCAACTTGACTAGGTAATGATGCCCAGATATGTAGCCAAACATTATTTTAGATGTTTCTGTGAGGATGTTTTTGGATAAGATTAACATTTAAATCTGCGGGCCTTGAGTAAAGCCAGTTGCCCTCCATAATGTGGTTGGACCACATCAAATCATAGCAAAGACTGACCTCCCTCAAGTAAAAAAGAAATTCTGCCAGCAGTCTTTGGACTTAACCTCAACATTGAATCTTCCTTGCCTGCCAAACTTCGGGCATAAAATGTAGCATTAGTTCTTCCTGGGTCTCCAGTCTACCAGTCCACCCTACATATTTTGGAATTGCCAGTCTCAATGATGTAGCAAGATTGAAGAATATGAAGTCCTGGGTCCTAGTCCCCACCCCCAACAGAAACTATGTATGAATGAGGGTGAGAGAGAGAATTTGTGAGAATTATGGAACCCAGGGTAAAGGTTACAACACACCAGTGGAGCAAAAATAAATGAGAAAAACTGCATCAAAATGGGTAAGAAGAGTGCTTTATCCATATCACTTATCCCTCAATCTACCACAGCACAGTGCTGAAAAGGAGCCCCTGGTACCACAGTTTCTGCTATAGGTGAAAGAGAGACCAAGGTAGACATCCAACTTCCTCAGCAGTTGACACTGCCTTAGTGGCTCACTTATATATAAATTCATGCAGAACACTTGGGGAATTGTCATGGCTAGCTTGCCTGAGGGGAGCTAGGAACAAATAAAAGGATCAGAACTTTCAGCTGCCAGCAAGTGTGAATCTTGGCACCAGCCCGTTGACCTCCACCAGTGGCTTTGCCAGCCCTGCCAAACTGCAGTCCCTCCAAGTCCTTGCCAGCTTTACCCAACCATGGAGCCTCCCCTGGCTCTGCAGATGCCACCAGGCCAAGAACTCCCAGAGCCACCCCACCCAGTGATGGAGGCTATCAGTAGCCTCTGTCCCACAAGGGAGCCCTGCCAGCAGCCTTACAATTAAGTGGACCCCTTACTAGGCATACCCAACCACAGAGCCCTGTCAGGAGCCCTTTCAGGAACCTCAGGATCACATAGCCCTGCCTACTGGCTCTGCCCAACCATGGAGCACCATCAGGAGCCTGGTCTCACCACAGAGCCTTGCCAGCAGCTTCATCTGACAAAGGAATCCCATCAGTAGCCTTGTCCAACCTTGGAATCCCACCAACATAACTGCAGACCCCTGTCTACTGGTTTTGCCCAACTGGCAAGGCTCCATCAGTAGACTCACCTCACTATGGATCCCTGCTAGTGGCTTGCCTGACTGTGGAGCCTCACTAGCCTGCCCCACCTGACTATGGAGCCCTAGCTGCAGGCTCTGACCAACTGTGGAACACTGACAGTGGGTTCCATCTGACCATGAACCCTAGTAACATGTCCCTCACAACCTTAGAATCTGATCAGCAGGCCCCATTCATTGACCATAGCCCCCAGTAATAGGTTCCACCCAATTATGGAGACTGCCAGCTAACTCATTCAGAATCCTAGGCCAGGTGATAAGTGAATGCCTTCTGCTGCCAAAGCCAGCCTGTAAAGTCCAAAGGAAGGACACCAATACAAGGATACAAGGGTCAGGAAGAAGCAGAGAAACATGACGTCACTAAAGGAAACTAACAAAGCTCCAGTAACTGACCCTAAAGAAATGGAGATCCATAAACTACTTGATATCAAAATAATCATTTTAAGGAAGTCCAGTGAACTACAAGAAAACACAGATAAACAATTAGAAATCAGGAAAACAATACATGAACAAAATGAGAAGTTCAACAAAGAAATAGAAACCATAAAAAAGACTGAACAAAAATCTTAGAACTGAAGAA
Source organism: Mesoplodon mirus (assembly GCF_964341445.2). NCBI lineage: Eukaryota > Metazoa > Chordata > Mammalia > Artiodactyla > Ziphiidae > Mesoplodon > Mesoplodon mirus. The sequence continues at coordinate 120,742,615 of NC_138982.1, forward strand.
TACAATGACTAAACTGAAAATGTCAATATAGAACTTCAGCAGCAGACTCTATCAAGTAGAAGAAATAATTAGTGAATTCAAAGATGTCATTTGAAATTATCCAGTCAGGGAAGCAAAAAGAAAGAAAAACAAAAAAGAGTGAAGATAGCCTATGAGACTAATGAGACAACTTCAAGAGAAACAATACACACATTATGGGAGACCCAAAAGGAGAAGAGAGGGAAAGAGAAGGCAGAAAGATTATTCAAAGCAATAATGACTAAAAATTTCCCAAATCTGCAGAGGGAAATGTACATCCAGATTTATGAAGCCCCAAAGTTTCTAAATAGGTTGAACCTGAAGAAGTCTATACAAAAACCACATTGTAATTAAGTTATCAGAACTCAAAGAACCTAGGGGCAGGACAGGAATAAAGATGGAGATGCAGAAAATGGACTTGAGGACGTGGGGAGTGGGAAGGGTAAGCTGAGATGAAGTGAGAGAGTGCCATTGGCATGTATACACTACCAAATGTAAAATAGATAGCTAGTGGGAAGTTGCATAGCACAGGGAGATCAGCTCGGTGCTTTGTGACCACCTAGAGGGTTGGGATAGGGAAGGTGGGTGGGAGATGAAAGAGGGAGGAGATATGGGGATATATGTATACGTATAGCTGATTCACGTTGCTATACAGCAGCAACTAACACAACAATGTAAAGCAATTATATCTCAATAAAGATGTTAAAAAAAGTCAAAGATAAAGAGAAAATTCTAAAAACAACAAGAGAAAAATGATTTATTAAATTCAAGGGAACCCCATGAGACCATTAGCAGATTTTTCAGGAGAAATTTTGCAGACAAGGCAAGAGTGGGTTGATACATTCAAAGTACTGATTTGAAGGGAAAAAAAAAACAACAACTGCCAACCAAGAGTACTGTACCCAGCAAAACTGTCCTTCAGAATTAGAGAAGAGATAAAGATCTTCCCAGGTAAACAAAACCCGAGGGAGTTCATAACCACTAGACCTGCCTTACAAGAAATGGATTTGCAAGTCTCCATAATTGTGAGACCAATTCCTCAACATAAATCTCTCTATGCATACACACATCCTATTTGTTGTTTCTCTGGAGAATCCTGACTAAAATAGGTGAGACTCAGTATTTTTATGCTACAACAGGACTGGAGATATCTTCATTTTCTTAAGATCAGGGACAGGATTACTATTCCTTTCTTTAACAGCAAATGATCCTGTTCCAAATTCCCATACAGAGTGTGTGCTATTATTCCTAGAACTAGTTGTCTTAGCATGGGTTCTCCACAAATCACAGCCTGGGGCAGAGTTGTGTGTGCATGTAATTTATTTTTTAAGTAAGCTCAGGAAGTAGGAGTTAGGCATAGGGGTTGTGAAGGAGGAGAGTAGGAAAAGCTAATACAAGGATGAACAATGAATTTGGCTACCCCTTCAGGCAACTAGTGTCCTTTCCTGCCAGATCATCTAACAATTTTTATGAAATGAGTCAGTTAGGTATTGACTCCCAGCTACTGTTGGCTCATAGTGGCCCTATGGGCTTGGAGTCCCCATACATCTCTGTTCCACACATGAGTGCTGAGTAGGTTCTCTGTAACATCAGTAAGCCTTGGCACAGGGAACAAGTTAGCATAGGGCCAAGATGAGATGCTCTCAGGTTACATCTGCATGAGGTTAGTGGAAACCTGCACAGAACTGATTGCCAGAGCAGAGGCTGGAAAATGTGGGGGATGAGAAGTTTTGAAGCATTATACAAGAGGAGTCTCTACACAGATTGTAAGCCTCCAGAGACCTAAAAGAGAATCAACTAAAATTGTCTGAAAATGGGAAGTTGGACTGAGAGGTATGATAGGAATAAGAAGGAAGATATTTAATTTTCATTTTATTTCCTTTTGAATAATATGATTATTTTTCATCACAGGAATATGTTACTTTTTAAGTTAAATAGTAATAACAAACTGGCAAATAAAATATGATTCACTTTGTTTCATTCTTTCAAAGTTTCTCACTTACTTTGGATATAAAACTCTAAGCTCTGCATTCAGAATCTGAATTGATGTTTCTCTTCAACCTCATTGTTTTCTCATCCCTTCTCCACACCTTACACACTTCACATGTAATACTTGGCATTTTTCAACTATGCCATGCTATCTCTTATTTTCATACTTTACACATGTGATTTAACCTCAGTAAAATGTCTTTGTCATCATTACATTTAGATGATGATAACAGTAATAATAACAGTAACAATAATAATAAAATTAAGGATATGGTTTATTTTTAACATGCCAGGCCAGGCACATTTTTAAAATGTAATTCCTGAATTTTTTCCAGTTACATTCCAGACAAAGCTTCTTCAAAGCCTTCTCATTTCCAAACTAACCTAGATTTGATAACTTCCTCTGAGACCCCATAAAATCCTTTGCATACCTCTCTCAGAAAAATATATTTATTCCACTTTTTGTAATTAGTTCTTCTCTATTTCTCTCAGTAGTTTGTGAATACTGATATCCTTTAGACTAGAGATGTGTGATCTTGATTTGTCTAGCACATAGCACAATGTTAACATTGAAAGCTGTATACTTTAGCAATGTCAGTTTATAATTGTAATTATAGTTTATAGCCACCTTGATATTAAATTACTTTACTTTTCAGGGTACTTAGAGTTTAAATTATTTTCTTTTCCTCCTTATGTCTGTATAGATGGGTCCTTTAATTCAAGAACTATGTAATTACAGTTTCCTTAATACTTACATAAACTTATTTTAACTAATATTTTATTCCACTTATTTATGCATTGTTTGCAGAAGTTTCTTTGCAATTTCTCTTATGTTGACTTTCAGAATTCTCTTCCCTGACATTCTTCATTATGTTTGATAACAATATATTAGAACTTTGATTATATCTGAATAATACCTAAAATTCATTCACTTTAGAATATTATTTTATAAGTATGTTAAGTACTGACTCAAAGAACGGCATGGAAATTTCAACAAAGATTGCACTATCCCAGTGGGAATAAATCTCTACTTTACAACCTAGAGCTACTTGAGTGAAAGTAATTTTCTATATATATCCTTTATAAGTAATTACATTATTTTTATACTCTTCTACAAATATTAGAGGAAAGACTTGAACTCTGATGCCTTAATATTACTCTAGGAATGAAACAAAAGAAAATGGAATAATATCGGCAGCTCTATTTAAACCCCATTCAAAGAAGTTTGGATCACGTCTCAAACTGTGTCTGAAAGTAGATATTTATAAATTGCTTTGAATTATATAACGCCTTTCTTCTCCCAAGGAACTTATTCTTATAGTATTTATACTGTGGCATTTCAAATAATTGATTTGTTTCAGTGTGCATGTCCAGAGGCCCCAAGGACATGGCCATGTTTTTCACAGACCTAATAAGTAAAATTAACTTGAGGCAAAAACCAATGAAGGTAAGCTAATGCAATCTAGAGGGGGGAACGAAGACTCAATATGTTGTATGTCATTCATCTCATGAACTAGTTTTCTGTGTGCTACAAAAATATTGAAGATATGTAAGTTATTGAATTTCCTATTTCCATCCCTGGCCCTGTGCTGACTCAGTAACTGACAGTGGGCAAGAAGTCACTTCACTTTTTGCAGCTGCAGTACATTTACTTAGTAGAAAATATGTTCTTGGTCAGTTGTGTTTTAACAGCATTACCTGCCAGAAGTGATAGTGACTGATGATATCATATTATGAATAAATTTAACTTCCTTAGATGGTGAGAAGTAGCAAATCATAACTCATATCTTCCTTAGTGGAGAAAAGAGACCTGCCACATCTCCATTGCAGGCAGGCTCACCCTAACGTTACTTGGCCAATGAAAATTCCTTAGATTCTCTAATAAACCTTTGTCTCAAGAGAATCTTACAATATTGCCTCAGTCGAGGCACCATGATCAAAGATCTTATCTAATACAAAAGATTTTGGAAGAGAAAGTGGTATTAAAACTTCTAGTTTTCAGTAAGTACATTCAATAAGACATTGACACTGTCCCTAGAATTTACAGCTTAGCTATTTTCTATTCTCTGCCTGAATGTAACTCTAAAATATGGCTGAATTTAGCAAAATTAGGATTGTATGAAACACTGTGACCTAAAAAAAAAGACAAGCACGTTTTTAAGTCAACAGTTATGTTGTTTCAGCCTGAATCCAGAGTTTATTTTTACCCTCAACAAAGTATTTGTTATGTTTAATTTTAAGTCGATGTCAAAAGTTCACACATTTCCTAGGAGTATATGTCTCAGCATTATTGTATGCCCAAGCTGTCAATGTCAGAATTAGAAAAGAAATGAGCAAAGGAGTAAGATGTGCATATGCACATTTAGCTTGTACCAAGTTAATGGTGACTCAATCCCACTTGAAATGAAATGCAACTGAAATATTAACATAAAATGCTATCTTCTACTTTTGGTAAAATCTTAGCATGAATAAAAAACAACAGAATTTAATAAAAGGTTTTTTTTTTAAACATAGTCTATTTTCTGAAGACTATTAGAAGACACAAAGAAGGACACTACATAATGGTCAAGAGATCAATCCAAGAAGAAGATATAACAATTGTAAATATTTATGCACCTGACATAGGAGCACTTCAATACATAAGTCAAATGCTAACAGCCATAAAAGGGAAAATCGACAGTAACACAATCATAGTAGGGGACTTTAACACCCTGCTTTCACAAATGGACAGATCATCCAAAATAAAAATAAATAAGGAAACACAAGCTTTAAATGATACATTAAAAAAGATGGACTTCCTTGATATTTATAGGATACTCCACGCAAAGACAACGGAATACAATTTCTTCTCAAGTGCTCACAGAACATTCTCCAGAACAGATCATATCTTGGGTCACAAATCAAGGCTTGGTAAATTTAAGAAACTTGAAATTGCATCAGGTATCTTTTCTGACCACAACACTATGAGACCAGATATCAATTACAGGAAAAAAAAAAACCTGTAAAAAATACAAACATATGGAGGTTAAACAATACACAACTAAATGACCAAGAGATCACTGAAGAAATCAAAGAAGAAATCAAAAAATACCTGGAAACAAATGACAATGAAAACACGACTACCCAAAACCTATGAGATGCAGCAAAAGCAGTTCGAAGAGGAAAGGTTATAGCAATACAATCCTACCTCAAGAAACAAGAAACATCTCAAATAAACAATATAACCTTACACCTAAAGCATTTAGAGAAAGAAGAACAAAAAAACCCCAGAGTTGGCAGAAGGAAAGAAATCATAAAGATCAGATCAGAAATAAATGAAAAAGAAATGAAGGAAATGATAGCAAAGATCAATAAATCTAAAAGCTGGTTCTTTGAGAAGACAACAAAATTGGTAAATGATTAGCCAGACTCACCAAGAAAAAAAGTGAGAAGACTCAAATCAATAGAATTAGAAATGAAAAAGGAGAAGTAACAACTGACACTGCAGAAATACAAAGGATCATGAGAGAGTATTATGAGCAAATATATGCCAATAAAATGGACAATGTGGAAGAAATGGGAACATTCTTAGAAAAGCACAACCTTCCGAGACTTAACCAGGAAGAAACAGAAATAATAAACAGACCAATCACAAGCACTGAAATCGAAACTGTTATTAAAAATCTTCCAACAAACAAAAGCCCAGGACCAGATGGCTTCACAGGTGAATTCTATCAAACATTTAGAAAAGAGCCAACACCTATCCTTCTCAAACTCTTCCAAAATATAACAGAGAGAAGAACACTCCAAAACTCATTCTATGAGGCCACCATCACCCTGATACCAAAACCAGACAAAGATACTACAAACAAAGAAAATTACAGACCAATATCACTGATGAATATAGATGAAAAAATCCTCAACAAAATACTAGCAAACAGGACTCAACAACACATTAAAAGGATCATAAACCATGATCAAGTGGGATTTATCCCAGGGATGCAAGGATTCTTCAATATACACAAATCAATTGATGTGATACACCATATTAAAAATTGAAGAAGAAAAACCATATGATCATCTCAATAGATGCAGAAAAAGCTTTTGACAAAATTCAACACCCATTTATGATAAAAACCCTCCAGAAAGTAGGCATAAAGAGAACTTACCTCAACATAATAAAAGCCATATATGACAAACCCACAGCCAACATCGTTCTCAATGGTGAAAAACTGAAACCATTTCCACTAAGATCAGGAACAAGACAAGGTTGCCTACTCTCACCACTCTTATTCAACCTAGTTTTGGAAGTTTTAGCCACAGCAATCAGAGAAGAAAAAGAAAGAAAAGGAATCCAAATTGGAAAAGAAGAAGTAAAGCTGTCACTGTTTGCAGATGACATGATACTATACATAAAGAATCCTAAAGATGCTACCAGAAAACTACTAGAGCTAATCAATGAATTTGGTAAAGTAGCAGGATACAAAATTAATGCACAGAAATCATTTATATACCTATATACTAATGATGAAAAATCTGAAAGACAAATTAAGGAAGCACTGCCATTTATCACTGCAACAAAAAGAATAAAATACCTAGGAATAAAACTACCTAAGCAGGTGAAAGACTTGTACTCAGAAAACTATAAAACACTGATGAAAGAAATCAAAGATGACATAAACAGATGCAGAAATATACCATGTTCTTGGATTGGAAGAATCAATATTGTGAAAATGATTATACTACCCAAAGCAATCTACAGAGTCAATGCAATCCTTATCAAACTACCAATGTCATTCTTCACAGATTTAGAACAAAAATTTTCACAATTTGTATGGAAACACAAAAGACCCCGAATAGCCAAAGCAATCTTGAGAAAGAAAAACGGAGCTGGAGGAATCAGGCTCCCTGACTTCAAACTATACTACAAAGCTACAGTAATCAGGACAGTATGGTACTTGCACAGAAACAGAAATATAGATCAATGGTACAAGAAAGAAAGCCGAGAGAAAAACCCATGCACATATGGTCACCTAATTTACCACAAAGGTGGCAAGAACATACAATGGAGGAAAGACAGCCTCATTAATAAGAGGTGCTATGAAAACTGGACAGCTACATGTAAAAGAATGAAATTAGAACACTCCCTAAGACCATATACAAAAATAAAAACAAAATGGATTAAAGTCCTAAATGTAAAACCAAACACTTTAAAACTCTTAGAGGAAAACATAGGAAAAACAGTCTTTGTCATAAACAACAGCAAGATCTTTTTTGACCCACCTCCTAGAGTAATGGAAATAAAAACAAAAATAAACAAATGGGATCTAATTAAACTACAAAGCTTTTGCACAGCAAAGGAAACCATAAAAAAGAAGAAAAGACAACCCTCAGAATGGGAGAAAATATTTTCAAATGAAGCAACTGGCAAAGGATTAATCTCCAAAACTTATAAGTAGCTCAATATCAACAAAATAAACAACCAAATCCAAAAATTGGCAGAAGATGTAAATAGACATTTCTCCAAAGAAGATATACGGATTGCCAGCACACACATGAAAGGATGCTCAGCATCACTAATCATTAGAATAATGCAGATCAAAACTACAATGAGGTATCACCTCACACCAGTCATAATGGTCATCATCAAAAAATCTACAAACAATAAATGCTGGAGAGGCGTAGAGAAAAGGGAATCCTTTTGCACTGTTGGTGGGAATGTAAACTTGTACAGCCACTATGGAGAACAGTATGGAGGTTCCTTAAAAAAGTAAAAATATATCTACCATATGACCAAGCAATCCCACCACTGAGCATATACCCTGAGAAAACCATAATCCAAAATGAATCATGTATCATAGTGTTCATTACAGCTCTATTTACAATAGCCAGGACATGGAAGCAACATAAGTATCCATTGACAGAAGAATGGATAAAGGAGATGTGGCACATATATACAATGGAATATTACTCAGCCATAAAAAGGAACAAATTTGAGTTATTTGTAGTGAGGTGGATGGAGCTAGAGTCTGTCATACAGAGTGAAGTAAGTCAGAAAGAGAAAAACAAATACCATATGCTAACACATATATATGGAATCTAAAAAAAAGAAATGGTTCTGAAGAACCTGGGGGCAAGACAGGAATAAAGATGCAGACATATAGAATGGATTTATAGACACAGGGAGGGGCAAGTGTAAGCTGCAATGAAATGAAAGAGTGGCATGGACATATATACACTACCAAATGTAAAATAGATAGCTAGTGGGAAGCAGCCACATAACCCAGGGAGATCAGCTCAGTGCTTTATGTCCAGATAGAGGGGTGGGATAGGGAAGGTGGGAGGGAGACGCAAGAGGGCAGAGGTATGGGGATATACGTATATGTATAGCTGATTCACTTTGTTATACAGCAGAAACTAACACACCATTGGAAAGTAATTATACTCCAATAAAGATGTTAAAAAATAAAAAAATAAAAATAAATAAATGTACTTTAAAGGGAACAAATAAATTACTACGGATAAGAAACAGAGACTACATTCAAGAGAAGCATAATTATTCAAATATTTTTATTTAAAGATTTTGTTAGTCTAAATAACAATCATGTTTTAATTAACATTTCATAAAATTTGTAGCTGTACTTAAAAATAAAAGTCTATTTTCTATTAAAAGCTTTTTTTTTAACATAGTCCATTTTTTTCCCCATTAATTAACAGTTCTGTGGGACTTTGCCCTGGGCCAGTAGCTAGGCTCTGATCTCACATGTCTAACAAATATCTGCAAGTGGAGGCAATAGATCTAAGGTTACACACCAGTTCGGTTCAGTCCTAACTTCCACTTCTAATTGCTCTGATGTCCTCAGGATCCCATGTGCCAAAATGAGCTTGTTTCACCACCCCATGTGCCTGAATCAGTTTCCAGAAATAGTTCCTGCACTGAGGCTTTTTGCAAACACATAGGTTTGAAAGGAACTGTGTGTATTAGATTCACTTCTGCAAAGCTTACTGTGTCCAGTTATGAAGATAAAGATTCTGTAAGATTCTTCAGTTTGTTCTGTTAACTGTTTTATTTTCTTTAATAACCTTGGTATTAGTCTTCTACCTTAATAGATATATGTTAATGATTATGGATTTTAAGGGGGGACAGTCCTCCTACCTGTGTGTTTTTCTCCTGTGATGTTCAACTGCACAGGTGTAGACACCAAGTATGTCACAAGTTGGATTTAAACTAGGTTGTCTTCTACAATGGGTAGAATAGAAAAAAAAAAAACTTTAAATGTATTGAAGGTATATAAAACAGCATTAAAAATAATTGGTCACTTGATGCTTTCTAAATTTGAACCACCTGAAGCAGACTTCTCATTATGTCTAGGGTAAGAATGGCATTTAAAAAGTGATCTGCTTTTACTTCTGCCTCCAGGAATAAGGAAGTAACAGGTCTAAGATTTACCATACTGCCTTAAGCAACTAGAAAAGCCCAGCAAAATATTTTTTTTAAAAAACCAGTGGTTTTCAGATATTGGACAATAGGCAGTACAGAACAATGATCCTTGGAGGGAATGGAAACAAAACAAGGTAAGCCGTATGATTGCCCCATGCTGCTGTCTAGGGAAGTTTCCACAATACAGTACAGGGAAAGGGAACTGAAAGAGAATCTTCAGGTATTCCTGAGTTGAAAGACAAGATCAGAGTCCAGAAAGGTCAAGATGCCACAAATTTGTAGGGTGGAGAGACAGCTACACAAGAGCAAACCTCAGAAGTCTACAGAGAGTTCCCCTTGAGCCTCAGTTATGAGCGTGAGCATAATTCATACATTCAGAGTGGAGAGCTTCCAACATCATGGGGAACTGGGTAGAGTGCTTAGAAAAGTATTGTTTTAAGCCACACCTAGAAAAGATCAACTTGTTTCCAAGTAACTTACTGCTTCCCTGAATAAAGTCCCAAAAATATTAAAAGAAATGCAAATACTGTAGCACACCATATATAAAATTCACAATGTGACATCAAGTCAGGAAAATACCAGGAGTGTGAAGAAGCAAAAGAAGAATCTCTAGGTACAAACAGATGCAGAAATAACACACATGAAAGAATTAGTAGACAAGAATGTTAAAACAGTCACTACAAATATGCTCTGTATGTCTAGGAAAGTGGATGAAAGTGGACATGATAAGGAGAGACATGGAAATTTTTTTTTTAATTTTAAAAACCAAAGTCAAATTTCTAGAGATTAAAAAAACAGCAAAATACACTTTCTTTTGGAATATTTACCAAAATAGAAAATATCTGGGGCCATAAAAGAAGTCTCAATGAATATAAAAGTTTTCAAAATATTAGAAGTATGTTGTCTGACCACAGTTAAATTAAACTAGAAATCAATAACATAAAGTATATGGAAAGTCCATAAATATTTTTAAACAAAACAACATGCTTGTAAATAATTGATGGGTCAAAGAAGAAATCACAAAGGAAATTAGAAAATATATGAAATAAATAAAAATGAAAACACATTATATCAAAATTTTTGGGAAGCAGTTCATAGAGGGATAATTATAGCTTTAAATGCTTATATAAGAAAAAACAGAAAAGGCTGAAATCAACATACTAAACTTTCACAATAAGACATTAGAAAAAGAAGAGCGAATAATATTCAAAGTAAGCAAAATTTTAAAAAGAGCATAAATCAATAAACAAATAAAGTATATATATATATGTATATATATACAGAGAGAGAGAGAAAGGCTGAGAGAGACAGAGATAGAGACCGAGAGATACAGTATAGAAGATACCTATTGCCAATATAAATGAAAGAAGGAAACTCACTATAGATGCTACAGACATTAAAAGAATATTATGAAAAATTGCATTGCAATTGTTTCAACAACTTAGATGAAATGAACAAACTTCTTAAAACAATAAAACTACTAAAGTTCATTCAAGAAGAAATAGACAACCTGTATAGCCCTATATGTATTTTTAAAATTGAATTTGTACTTAACAACTTTCCCAAAAATTAAATTCTAGGCATATAGAAGACTTCACTGGTGAATTCTACTAAACATTTAAGAAAAAACAACACCAATTAATATTTCTGCTCATTCTGAGACCAGTGTAACTCTGATACCAAAACCAGACAAAGAGATGAAAGAAAGAAAGAAAGAAAGAAAGAAAGAAAGAAAGAAAGAAAGAAAGAAAGAAAGAAAGAAAGAAAGAAAGAAAGAAAGAGAAAGGAAGGAAGAAGGAAGGAAGGAAGGAAGAAGAAAGGAAGGAAGGAAGGAAGGAAGGAAGGAAGGAAGGAAGGAAGGGAGGAAGGAAGGAAGGGAGGGAAGAAGGAAGGGAGGAAGGAAAGAAACTACATATCAGTGACCCTCACGAACACAGATGAAAAATTCTTAAAACCTAATTTTAGAAAATGGACTTCAACTGTATATAAAAAGGACTATACATCATGGCTAAGTGGGGTTTATCTCAGAAATGAAAGTTTTATTTAGATTTTGAAAGTCAAACAATACAATTCATCATAATACTCAAGACTCAATAGAAACATCATATGGTTCTCAATAAATGCAGAAAAATGATGAAATTCAATATCCATTTATAATTTTAAAACTCAGTAAACTAGTAATAGAATTTTCAGTAAATTGAATAATTGTCTTCTAATCACTGGAACGTATGAATATTATCTTATGTGATGAGGACTTTGCAGATATGATGTTTAAATGAGATTATCTTGGATTATCTGGTGGGTCATAAATGCAATCACAAATGTCAATGTAAGAGTAAAGCAGTGTGAAGATTTGGCTACAGAAGAGAGAAGGTTTTGTGATGACCTCGGAAATCTGAAGATGTTATATGACAGGCTTTGGAAATGGAGGAAACAGCTGTGAGCCAAAGAATGCAAGGATTATAGCTCCAGAAGCTGGAAAACACAAGAACATGGATTCTCCCTTAGAGCCTCAGGACACTGATGACACATACCCTGGTTTTGGCCCAGTGTAACTGATTTCAAACTTCTGACCTCCATAACTATAAGAGAATAAGTTTGTGTTGTGTAAGCCACCATGTTTGTGACAATTTGTTACAGCAGCCTAAGAAACTAATAGAGAAAGGAACTTCCTACACTTGATAAAAAACATCTAAAAAAAATCAACAGCTAACATATTTAATGATGAAAGGCTGAATCCTTTTCCCTTAAGATTGCAAACAAGGCAAGAATGCCCACTCTTACCACTTCTATGCAACATTTTATTATAGTCAGTTAAATAAGGAAAGAAAAAAGAAGTATAAAGTATAGTGATAGAAAAAGAATTGACACTATTTACAGAAACATGCAGGTTTAAGCAGAAAATCCTAAAGAATCTAAAAAAAGCTATTATAACTAATGTGTAATGTTTGCAAAAATCACATGACAATCTCAATATTAAAAATTTTAAATATATAGCAAAGAAAAACGCAGAAAATAAAATGGAAAAGAAATACCATTTACAAAAGCAACAAAAATATTAAATTCTTAGGAATAAATTTGACAAATGTAGACTATTTGTATGCTAAATTCTACTATTGTTTACAGAATTAAACAAAACAAATAAATGGAGAGATATAGCATGCTCAAAAATCAGAAGATCCAACGTTGTTAAAATAAAAATTCTTCAGAGATTGACCTATTGATCAGAATTTGGCAAACTTTTTCTGTAAAGAGCTAAATAGAAAATACTTAAGGCTTTGCAGGCCAAATAATGATATCTGTTGCATATTCTTTGTTTTTGTTTTGTTTTGTTTTGTTTGTTACAACCCTTTAAAAATGTGAAAAAAAATTCTTAGCTTGAGGGCAATAGAAAAACAGACTATAAACTGGATTTGATACATGGACTATAGTTTGCAAACTCTTGCAATGAATCCTAATGAAAATCCCAACAGGTTGTCATATGGGAATTTATATGGAAATACAAGAGTCCTAATATAGCTAAAGTTTGAAAAAGAAGAACAAGGTTGGAAAACTTATACTACCTGATTTGGACACTTATTTTCAATCTCCAATAATCAAGTTAGTGTGATAGTAGTATTGTGGTTAGTAGTATAAAGCTAGATATACAGAACATTGGAACTGTAAAGGAAGTCCTCAGAAAGATTTATATACATGGTCAACTGATTTTGATAAGGATGCCAAAGCAATTCCACAGAGAATCGATCATCTTTCTACAAATAGTGCTGAAGAATTTGGATTATTCTTTTGGGATAAGAAAGAAAAAAAATCAGTTCTTATCTCAGGAAAAAAAATTAGGAGTAAATCTTGGACTAGGCAAAGATTCCTAAATAAAGCACAAAAGTCATGAACAATAAAAAAAATCAACAAAACATTAGATTTCATTAAAACATAAAACATTTGTTCTTTGTTAAGACACTATTAAGAAAATGGAAAGACAAACCACTAACAAGAAAAATATACTTGCAAAACATATATCTGACAAAGAACTTCCATTTAGAACAAGAATTATTGAAACAAGGCCCATGGGCTAAGTTTGACCTGCCATCTGTTTTTGTAAATAAAATTTTATTGATACATGGTCGTGCTTATCCCTTTGTGTCTTATATGTGGCTGTTTTCATGATACAAGGCCAGGTTTAATAGTTGCAACAAAAATAATATGGCCCATAATGCCTAAAATAGTCACTCTCTGGCCCTTTAAAAAAAAGTTTGCCAATCCCTGATCTCGAATACATAAAGAACTTGTGTGTCATAATAATAAGACAAAGAATCTAATTTTCAAAAATGAGCAAATGATTTGAACAGACCCTTCACGAATGCAGATGTATAGATGGCCAATAAACATGAAAAGCTGCTCAACATCGTTAGTTACTAGAGAAATGCAGATTAAAACCACAGCGAGATACCACTCACTATATGACCGTGAGAACAGCTAAAATTAAAGACTGTTCATACCAGCCAAGCAAGTGGGGAGGGAGCAAACGGAATCCTCAAGCATTGCTGGTAGGAATGGAAGATGGTGTCATCACTTTTGATAATTTGATAATTTCTTAAATAGGTAAACATGCACCTGCTATACAACTCAGTCATTCTCCTCTTAGGAATGAAATAATAGGTCAATACAAAGACATGTTCCTGAATGCTCATAACAGTTTTCTATGTTAGATCCCCAAACTGAAAGTGAAACAATATCTATCAGCAGCTGAATGGATAGACACATTGTGATACATACATTGAATGGAATACTAGTCAGTAATAAAAAGAGTATATGCAACTCAATTATGAAACAAAAAAAACAATTTTCAAAAATGAGCAAATGGATGAATCTCATAATATTTATGCTGAGTGAAAGAAGCTGGATAATAAAAAAGTACATATCATATTGTATGATATTTTATATAAAATTCTAGAAAATGGAAAATAATGTAAAAAGACAGAAAGTGGAGTAGTGGATACATGGGAGGGGTAGGGGGAATAAGGGGAAGATTACAAAGCAGGATAAAGAACTTTTGAGTTTTTTTTTTAATTTTTATTGGGGTATAGCTGATTTACAATTTTGTGTTAGTTTCGGGTGTACAGCAAAGTGAATCAGTTATACATATACATATATCCACTCTTTTTTAGATTCTTTTCCCAAGTAGGCCATTACAAAGTACTGAGTAGAGTTCTCTGTGCTATACATTAGGTCCTTATTAGTTATCTGTTTTATACATAGTAGTGTGTATATGTCAATCCCAATCTTCCAATTTATCTGCCCCCCCCTTACCCCCTGGTAACCATAAGTTTGTTTTCTACATCTGTAACTCTATTTCTGTTTTGTACATAAATTCATTTGTATGCTTTTTTTTAGATCCCACATATAAGTGATACCATATGATATTTGTCTTTCTCTGTCTGACTTACTTCACTCAGTATGACAATCTGTAGGTCCATCCATGTTGCTGCAAATGACATTAATTAGTTCTTTTTTATGGTTGAGTAGTATTCCATTGTATATATGTGCCACATGTTCTTTATCCATTCCTCTGTTGATAGACATTTAGGTTGTTTCCATGTCCTGGCTATTGTAAATAGTGCTGCAATGAATATTGGGGTGCATGTATTTTTTGAAATATGGTTTTCTCCAGATATATGCCCAGGAGTGGGATTGCAGGATCATATGGTAGCTCTATTTTTATTTTTTTAAGGAACCTCCATTCTGTTCACCATAGTGGCTGTATCAGTTTACATTCCCACCAACAGTGTAGGAGGGTTCCCTTTTCTCCACACCTTCTGCAGCATGTATTGTTTGTAGATTTTTTGATGATGGCCATGCTGACCTGTGTGAGGTGATACTTCACTGTAGTTTTGATTTGCATTCCTCTAGTAATTAGTGATGTTGAGCATCTTTTCATGTGCTTTTTAGCTATCTGTATGTCTTCTTTGGAGAAATGTCTATTTAGATCTTCTGCCCATTTTTTGATTGGGTTGTTTGTTTTTTTGATATTTAGCTTCATGAGTTGTTTTTGATGAAAATGTTTGTTATCTTGACTGTTGTAATGGTTCCATGGTTGTATACATATGTCAAAACTCATCAAATTTTACACTTTAAAATGATACTTTGTTGTACATCAATTTCATCTCAAAGCTATACAAAAAGGGAAACTTTACTTGAATAATATTTCTATAGCCACAATTTCTCCAACATAGATATCATTCCAGGAGTGTTATTTGTAAGCGAAAAATAATTCTAGTGACATTCTGTCTAGCTACTAATATTTTCTGAGAAGCAGCAGCCTTGGAATTGACTGGCAGGTTTTCGGAAACACCGAATCCTTTCAACAGCTCAGCCACCCGCCCCAGAGACTTTGATCAGAATATCTAATCTTTGATTAGAAGGGTTTCCAGGTGACTTACATGCACATTAAAGTCTGAGAAACACTGTTCAAGAGACAACAGCTTTGGCTCAAATGAAAAGTAAAAATCAGTACAAATACCTCTCATTAGAGATGTTATTTAAAAGGTTCATTTACCATGCCCTGGATTACTAGATAATTCTAAAATTCTCTTTGAATCTGATTCCACAGTCCCATGTCATTGCCTTTTTGTTTTTACTGGGACTGCCACCACTTTTCACAAATGTATTTTCCTGTAATATCCCCCTCTTGTTGTAATCTTTCCATACTTAAGCATAAATGCTCATATTCTCATAGGGAGCACTAAGTGTTTTTAATTGCTTTAAAATCATATTGGGATCTCTTGCCTCCATTCTTATCCAGGCTTTCTGTGTATTGTGGTAAAATGGGACAAAGGGTGGTTTCAGAGAGTTAGCATCTGAGTCAAAATCTCTAAAATTAACTCCAGAAATTATTGACAGAAATAAAGGAAGAGAAAAAACTCAACCTTGAAAACAAGTATCCACTTAATTCTTTTTTAAAAAAACTTTTAGTAAAATGAGTAAAACTCCAAGAAGTGAGATAGAAATAAAGATTTGAAAAGAAACTCATAATAGAAAGCAAGTGCATTAAGAAAATACCACACACCAGGAAAAATAATACCTTACTTTATACAACTTTTTATAAATTTTACTGTTCTTTCACACTCATTATTTCATTTAATCTTTTCTAAAAATGTATGGATAAGAAGTCAAATGTTATTATCTCCATTTTTCAAATAGTTATGAAATTTGTCATTTGTCCAGCCTTACTCAGCTGGGGACTCAAATCCAGTTGTTTCAACATCAAGCCTGATGCTCCCTCTACCATCCCACATTGCACATATGAAATGTTCTCGTATGATCTCTTGCAAGCTTCACATACAAGCAGTTCAGTTAAAGACTAAAACAAATGTCCCGAGGCATTTGTTATAATGGTGAGCTGAAATCTGAAACAGTTTGATGTTAAAATCAAAATTGCCTTTAAGTTACAGAAGCATATAAACGCATCTTTATCTCAAAAACATTTATTGTCTTTTTACCTAAAACAAAATGGCAAACAAGATAAATTTCATTTGGTTAAAAAAATATAACTTCTGGGTAGGAAGATTTTTCTTTTTAAATCTGGAGAGATTTTTTCCATTAAGTAGTTAATTCTAGTGAGTTCTAGATGTCGTCTTTTAACAGGCACTGTTCTCAGACTTATTTCTACTAACTAAAGAAATCTCCCCTCTTTAGGTAAATTTACTGTATTTCTACTACCTTATGTCCTGGAGTCAATCATCTTTTGTATCTTTTTTTTTTTTTTCTTAAATGATGGTTCTCTATCTTATTAAAGGGCTTGACAGAAATAGATAAAAACGACACCTGGAAAGGAACATTTCTACTCCTGGGAGTCATCGAATTTCAAATTTAAACTTGGGGAAGTATCTGAAAAAAGCCCAAACAAGTACAGATCAAGCACAAAGAGAAATGTCCCCCTCCTCCTCCTTCTTTTTTAGTTGGTGGGGAGGAGATTATCTTGTTTTGCTCTGTTTTGTTTTACATTTGGTCAGCTGGCACACTGCACAGTAAGTTAAGTTTTTTTTACCCCCTTTCTCATTTCAGTTGCTTTTAGATGTGTCCTAAATTAGCTCTTCTTTAAGTTGCAGGGAGTTGGCCTCCATTCCCCAAACAGAACAATAGTTCCCCTCGTGTGAGAGTGCCAGCTACATATATTATCGGTCCTGTTCCCAGCAGGAACATTTCAGTGCCTGCTTACAAAAATTAGTCACATGGATTTTAGATTGGAGAGGGGGTGGCTAGCTTCAGATATCGTCTTTAATTTGTGAGAAAATTGAACTGTTTCTTTCTTTTCATGTCTCCCAGTCACCATTTTTTACTTTCATAGATGCTTTCTTCATGAGAGTCAAGAATGAGCCCATCTTTGGAATGCTCCAAAAATTAAGGGCACATTTAGCCTGTTAATTCTTCTTAGTTGGCCCAATTCCACTTTAGCTAATTATATTCTGTTCCAAAAAAAAAGAAAAGAAAAGAAAAAACCTCTTCGCATTTGGAGATGAAAAACATTGTTTTTCAACCTTCTCTTCTGAGCTAAAGCTCACCCCTCAAAAGCCCAGCATGGATCCATCTGAAGTTGCCCAAGTACAAATTCCTAGAGTGTGGGAGAATCCAAAAGAAGACAGCCATTCCCAGAGGATAAAGTGGCCATCTTTGTACCCACCCCAAAATCAGTATACAAAGAAAAATACATGATTATCTGGCTACCGAAGTTGGCACTTTGCTTTAAAAGGCACACTTCTTTACCAATGGATAGTGATGACATACTTGAGGATCCACACTAAATACCATCCAAGAGAAGCAGGAATTCTCTGGAAAAAGAATGTCTGTTTCTTTTTTGAAAATAAAAAGCATTGCAAAGTAATCCAAATAGTTTAAGTCCTGTAGTTTCTAACCTCTTGTTTGTTGCACTGTACATTGCAAGCTCCAAATGTGTCTAGCATGCTTAAGATACTCATTGAAATATATACTTCATACCATGATGTTTCTTTTTTGCTACAATGTTTATAACAAGGGCTCTTAACTTTTATTTCAATTGCATGAAACAATGTGACATTTGCCCTTGTTATTTTAGCTTTATTTCAGAAGTTTCTAAAACATTTGTCTCTGCAAGATTTCCTTGATGTTAAGGCACAGGAAAGTGCTTTAGGGTCTGCTGACTCAACATTTACACATTTTTATTCTGATGAAATATTTGTTTGCTTTAAAACAAAATGATGTAACGTAACTAAAACAATATAGAATTATATTAATTATGGTGTAAGTTGACAGATTTAGATGGAATCATACTTTGTCTGCTCTTGTAGTATATATAGTAATAATCTATCAAGTATTCACGTGTAGATTGAAAATTTTCACACCAACTATCAAAATTCCAAACCAACTACTTAAAAAAAAGAAAAAGTAAATTTCAAAAGGCTTACGGGTTTAGTTTGGATAGCACCAGCAGGAAGTGATCTGTGAAAAAATTCATTTTGCCAGCCTTTGTGACTAGACAGTTCCCATGATTAAGCATTTTTATAGGGTACAGCTTAACTTTAAAATTCATAGGCTAAGGACTTCCCTGGTGGCACAGTCGATAAGAATCTGCCGGCCAGTGCAGGGGACACGGGTTTGATCCCTGGTCCAGGAAGACCCCACATGCTGTGGAGCAACTAAGCCAGTGCACCACAACTACTGAGCCTGTGCTCTAGAGCCCGTGAGCCACAACTACTGAAACCCACGTACCTAGAGCCTGTGCTCTGCAACAAGAGAAGCTACTGCAATGAGAAGCCCGTGCACCACAACAAAGACCCAACACAGCCAAAAATATACAATCAAAAAGAAAATTCTTAGGCTAAAAATAGGTTCATGGGAGGTTTGTGGTTGGTGTCACACTTTTATATGTTCTAATACAAGTTTTGTATAGATGTAAAATTGCACTCATATCTGTCTCATAAATAGCTTTAAGAGAAAAGAGATGAACCATAATAGTAGATGTTTTCCCCCAGATTTCAGTGATGATAAGGTCTTAGGGAATATAGTTTTAGGTGAGGAGGAAGAGGAGAGACACTGGGAAATCTTTCAATTTTCAGTTAACATTAAACTTTCTTATACAAAAAAAAGAAAAAAAAGACAAGTTACAAAAAAAATCTTAAGCTCAGTGAGAGGGCATAAATGCAGTAGATGAAGAGTTAAAGATGATCAATTTATGAAAAAAATTACTAATTATATGTGAATCATATAATCTGCTCTTAGAAGATGGCAGCTAAAGAACAGGGTGTTTTTTGTTTGTTTTTTGTTGTTTAAGTTGTTTTGCTTCTGTACCAATATTAAGTCCTTGACTTCAGCAGTTCTAGAATCTATACCTCAGGGAAAAAAATGAACTAAGTTAGGTGTGTTCTTAGAAAGGAATTCACAAAGAATAAATGATGAGCTTATTTCTATTTAAGGATGAAAATTTTAGATACCTTTATTGGAAAATGTGAGTACCTTTGAAAAATACAGTTAAATTTTTTTAAATACTTAAAGAATATGGACAGAGTAAAAGCCAAGTCTTAAAATATTGAACTTAGATGTCACTGATATTTGAAGGAAGTAGAGTTAATAAAAGAAGGAAAATTAATAAAAGGAAGAAATATTTTTCTAAGTATGTAGTAAATTTGTGATATTCCTGACTCTAAGAAATAGAAAATATTCTATGCTCTGGATGGGTATGAATTATTACATTAAATATACAATGCAAGCAATAGAGTTTAGTAAAATAGGTTTGTGAAATTCAGTTGTAGTCCTAAGTCTTTTATATCTGTATTATAAAGATCAGTTACCATGCTCAGCTAAAATACCTTAGTTTTATTCTCAAAGAAAAAAGTATTAAAAAAATAAGACATACAAAACTACAAGAAGGTGTCACCTCACACCAGTCAGAATGGCCACCATCAAAAAATCTACAAACAATAAATGCTAGAGAGGGTGTGGAGAAAACCAACCCTCTTGCACTGTTGGTAGGAATGTAAAGTGATACAGCTACTATGGAGAACACTATGGAGGTTCCTTAAAAAGCTAAGAATAGAACTACCATACAACCCAGCAATCCCACTACTGGGCATACACCCTGAGAAAACCATAATTCAGAAAGAGTCAAGTACCACAATGTTCATTGCAGCTTTTTTTTATAATAGCCAGGACATGGAAGCAACCTAACTGTCCATCGACAGATGAATGGATAAAGAAGATATGGCACATATATACAATGGAATATTACTCAGTCATAAAAAGAAACGAAGTTGAGTTATCTGTTGTGAGGTGGATGGACCTAGAGTCTGTCATACAGAGTGAAGTAAGTCAGAAAGAGAAAAACAAATACCATATGCTAACACATATATATGGAATCTAAAAAAAAAAAAAAAAGGTCATGAAGAACCTGGGGCAAGATGGGAATAAAGATGCAGACCTACTAGAGAATGGACTTGAGGATACAGGGAGGGGGAAGGGTAAGCTGGGACAAAGTGAGAGACTGGCATGAACATATACACAACCAAATATAAAATAGATAGCTAGTGGGAAGCAGCCACAGCACAGAGAGATCAGCTCAGTGCTTTGTGATCACCTAGAGGAGTGGGATAGGGAGGGTGGGAGGGAGACACAA
Organism: Mesoplodon mirus; assembly: GCF_964341445.2. NCBI lineage: Eukaryota > Metazoa > Chordata > Mammalia > Artiodactyla > Ziphiidae > Mesoplodon > Mesoplodon mirus. Next base: position 120,763,683 of record NC_138982.1, read on the forward strand.
GAGGAAGGAGATATGGGGATATATGTATATGTATAGCTGATTTGCTTTGTTATACGGCAGAAACTAATACACCATTGTAAAGCAATTATACTCCAATAAAGGTGTCAAAAAAATAATAATAAGATTTAACCTAGGATAGGTTTTTTGCTGGTTTTTGTTTGTTTTGTTTGTTTGTTTGTTTTTGAGGATTCTAGTGCCTTTTTCTATGGAACAAAGTTCTGATGATAATGGAAGAGCTGAAGAACCATAGGTGTTGGAATATAAATATATTGAACATACTGAAAAACAGAAATTCCAGAATGCTATATAGACTCCACTGAATTTTTTATTACTCTCTTTTACCACTTTACCTTAGGGCACTTTTTGAACTTGGAAGAATCCCATATACTTCACAAGTATACTTTCTTTTATAATCTTAGCTACTAATCAAATTATAAAATGTCAAAACTCTCTCAGTAGCCCCCTACATTTTTAAGTTTCTAAGAATACATAAAATAATAGTCAGACTTCTGTTCCTTATATAAAGTGCCAACCTCCCTCTGAGGGCCCAGAGTCTACATAAATTGGTTCTTAATATTTTCTGTTATTTTCTCTCTGAATCTCACTGTATATGACAAAATGAATGTCCAGTAAGACTAAATTTACAGAGGATCCTTGGTGATATTCTTAGTTATTTTGAAAAAGAAATAGATTTTTTTTTCCTCTCACGATACTAGAAATTTTGACACAAAAGAACCCTGATTTTGGGGGTCAAGAAAAAAAAAAAAACCGTCAACATGTATTGTAATAACTGTGAAAGAAGTTGCAGGATATTTGGTGGTTTTCTTAGCTACATGTGACTCATAAAAATGATGTAATTTTGACAGAAACAACAACTTAAAGGATACAAAAGAGAATTTATAATGCCAGTGATGTCTGCTGCTAGATGAGTCTACAAATTTAGGAATTAAAATGCCAGAGTTCTTTAATAGTATTATAGTCACCCTATTCTTAATTTCACTTACTCATTCAATTTTAACTGTATCACTAACATGATTTAACACAATAACAAATGGAAATTTAACAGTGCCATTTGGGACATACTAAACTGTCTTTCATGAGTGATGCAATTATTCTGAAATCTAACTGTACAATAAATGATATACCTGCATGAATATTGGCTTGAGTATTTTGGCTTAAATTTTAACTTTTGTAATAGCTATGGCAAATTTTTCCTATCTAAAAATCTTAAAATTGAGAATGTCTTCATAAATGTTCAAAAAGTCAGGTATCTGGACACTTTCTGGAAGCAAATGCACCTTCCTCATCTATATGTAGCAGAGTTTGAATATAACAAACTTGTTTAGCTTTTTCTTGATAAAAGATGTGGGTATAATTATTCTAGTTAGGGCTCTATCACTCTACCTGCTTGGCATATAGCACCCTGGGCCAATCCTCCAATATTTGGAGAATCTATAATAGAACATTTATAAAGCAACACCTGATGTTCACGTGAGTTGATGTGATTCAATTGTTTCTGGCTTATATAACTCAAGAGATTGTAATGAGGGTAGAAAATCATGGATAACTCATATATATATAAAGATAATGGATTGGCAGACCATAAAATTGGTATTTTAGGCAAAGTGATATCTTGGAAGAATGTATAGACAAGAGAGTAAAAGGTGTAGTCAAATGACAAGCTCAAGCAGAAAAAATGATTAAGAATAAAAAAATGAACAAAAAAATGTAAATAAGAGGAAGGTGCTGGCACTGAGCATCCCAAGAGTAGAGGTAGCCAAAACCTAAGTCAGAGTAGTCAGAAGTACATTAGAAAAATGTGAGAAAGCTGAATTAAATTATGATATAAATTAATTCAGGAATTAGTCAATAATAATTTTCATTACATGTAATTGGTGACATCTTCTGCTCTACATTCCATGGAATAACTCTTTGAAGGAGAAAAGAGAAAGGGAAAACTAACATTTCCTGATGGAATATTATGAGCCTGACAAAGTGCCATATGGACAACATGCAGTCTTGTCCAATCCTCATGGTCATGAAGGGTGAGGATGCTTTGGAGGGTCTGGTGAGGTGGGAGATACACTGTACCCAGATACATAAGAATGTCAATTCCCCATTAGAAACAAGAAGTGACCTGGATGCTTCTAATATGATGGGTCAGAATGTCCACTTCATTCCTGGAGTAGAATTAGGGAGAGGAGGGGTACAATCTGGTAAACTCTACCTTTAGAAATAAAAGCTGAGAACAGAAGTCTAATACAGACTTCAAGATGGCAGAAAAGAAAATAAGTTGGGATTTCTAGAAGAGGCACAAAAGCTATTAAAAAGTAACATCCCTTAATCTTTCTAATATTCCCATGGCCTGTTTGATTTGTGATTTTTCATCTACTTTTATAAAATTATTGGCTTTAAAATAAAAAAGTCCTTATCCTTTCAGTCATAAAATAGATTATTAGTTGGAGAACCTGTGTCTGATTCAATGTTGGTTGGGTAAAGACATTCCCAAAAGCAACGCGACAATACCACCAATCGAAACTTTAGGTTTTGTTTGCTACAATGAGAAAGAAAGGGAAGGAAGGAGGGAGGGAGGGAGAGAGGGGGGGGAAAGAGAGGCAGAGGAAAGAAGGAAGGAAGGAAGGAAGGAAGGAAGGAAGGAAGGAAGGAAGGAAGGAAGGAAGTGAGGGAGGAAGGGAGGGAGGGAGGGAGGAAGGGAGGGAGGGAGGGAGGGAGGGGAGGAAAATAGGGCCTAGGACCAGAACCAAAAAGAATGGACCTGGGGTTTAAGACTTTGCCCAAAACCTGAACAGAACAGTCCCTGAACTTGATAACCCATGAAGCAGACATCACATCATGTATCTTTTAAGGAAATTTAGGATCACAGAAATTTTGTGATCTGCCCAAGCTCACACATCTAGAAAATGCTGGAGCTGGAATTTAAGCCCAGCTGTGATAGAGCCTCTAATTATGCTCCATCACAATGATTGGCAGATGAAAATTTTAAGCAAACAATAAGGAAATTGAGCCATAAAAAATAAAGAACAGGGGCTTCCCTGGTGGCGCAGTGGTTGAGAGTCCGCCTGCCGATGCAGGGGACACGGGTTCATGCCCCAGTCGGGGAAGATCCCACATGCCGTGGAGCAGCTGGGCCCGTGAGCCATGGCCGCTGAGCCTGTGCGTCCGGAGCCTGTGCTCCACAGCAGGAGAGGCCACAACAGTGAGAGGCTCGCGTACCGCAAAAAAATAAAAAAATAATAAAGAACAATAGGACTATATAGCAAAAAGTTACTTCAAATATATTAATACAATTGCTGTAATTGAAAAAGAAAAGTATTACAGAATTTAATGAAATATTTCAGCATAAATGTTTATTAGTCTAATGAAGTACAATTTGTATAAGAACAAAAGTTTGTTTTAAGTGAAACATCTTAATTTAACATGAGAAAGAATGATAAGAATAAAATAAATTAGAAATTCTTTTGAGTAACAAGTTGAGAAGAACTACATTTTATTGTCACTTAGTGGGACCTGTGTTATACCCCGTTTTTTATTGTATCTGAGCCCTACTGGACATATTCTCTGTAGTTTAGGAAATACAATGAACTAGGGTTCTGATCCTTAGCTTTTATAAGATCTATAATAAATCACTGCAAGGAATGTCTGGACCTAAGTTTTCTAACTTACAACAATGAGGCACTTGGCCTAGACTAGTGGTTATCATATTTTGTTTTATTATAGAACTCCTTTTTTCCAAATAAGTTCTTCAGTTAATTTCAAATAAGTAATGCTGATAAAATTGCAGCATGACAAATACCAGAAAACAAAGTTGTTGTTTTTTTTTTCTTTCCTTGAGCTCCTAGATTTATGTTTTAGAGGAGGTCAAGCCTTAAAACATGTGGAAAAATGATACTAAAATGAAATATATCACAGCATTTCACATATTGTATTCCAAAAGTCCTAGTTCTTGGAAGCAGTGTTTTTAAAAGAATTCTCTGGCTAATAATATTGTTGAATGATGAACACTTCGTCTCCCTTTTGGAGAGTTACAATATCTATGTCATGTTAAGAAACCAGTGAAATTCTGCAGGAAACAAACTTGCTTAAATTTGTTTATTCACCTGTAACACAAGTGACCTCAAGTCACTTTTTTTTCTTCACCTGAAGTGAATGTCCCAAAAACCATGCTTTTTAATATCAATTACAAGCTCATGAACACCAAGAACCTTAGTTTAAACATCTTGACCTACTTACAGATTCTGAAATGGCACCTACTGTATAATAGCAGGTCAATGGATATTATATCCATGAATTCAAAGTTGAATTCCATAAGCTCAGAGTTAACTGGGCACAGACCATATTTAAAGTGTCTTTTAAAAGGGAATACGAAGGAAATGCAAAGCTCGTCATAGAAACTAAATCTGAGCTAATGTAGATAAACATCTAAAATGGGGAAAATACCTTGAAAATACTTCTATCTCTAATTTTCTCCTTGGCTTCAAGCTAAGACTTTGTCCTATTGATTCCACTTCTCTCCATTTCTCATTATTTCCCTTAGCCAAAGTCAGGGGAAAATCTGAAGAAAGAGGAAATGCTAGAATCTCAGTATCTGCCCCTCACCTCTATCCTGCTCCTCTCCTAGACCTGGACATTCCCATCTAGGACACCCTGCTCTTGAGTATCAGCTCTTATCCCAGCTTCCATAACAAGAGCTTCTCTTCATTCCAAAGTTAGTGCCTTTGGTGAATCTCCAGTGTGACCCAAGTATGGTTTTCCACTGATATGTGGATTGATATTCTTTAAGCCCTTTCTGTACAGAGATTATCTTCCACTAACCATATACACCTCTAAAATCACTAAGTGAAAGGAGAAAGGTGACATAGGAAAAACTGTTATTGCCCCATTTCTACAATGGCAATTAAACAATGAGAGGGAGAGTTTTTGTTACTTTTAGAAATGGACAATAAAGAAAAAACTAACACTATTTCTTTTAATATTGAACCATGTTGAACAAAAACTTTACTTGTAAGCCATAGACAGTGCTGTGAAGTAGGCAAACCAAAGATGGGGGAGAGGGGGAGCAGAATGTAAGGACAGGATCCAGTAACAAAAAGTGAGTTTTATTCCCAACACTTCAGCTGTTTAAATCCCTAAAGTAGCCCTGATGGTACCCACCACCATTAGTTTTGTAAGCTGTCCCCATCCTCTTGTTAAGAGGTAGGAGTGTTGGGGAGACTTCTGTTATTCCATTGCATTGCTGCCAATCCAACCTGAAAATATGTGGTTTTTCAGAGAAACATTTCAGTATGTGGTGTTTAGTTTCATAGCATTCTTGAGATAGTATTCTACTTTTGATATACAGTGTGATAGGTGAGCTGGCCTTGGGACTGTAACGCCAGCTGTAATATGATTCCCACCCTTTTGGAACACAACCTGTTCGTGAAATAGAGATTGCATTTATTTTCAGGAGAGAAAAGTACTGAGGTTTCTCTAATCCAGAATAGTTTAAATATAGGAAATGTTCCAGAGGACAGCAATCAAAATGATGAGTGAGTTAGATTGTTTTATTCATGTGGAAATATAAATGAAGCATAAATTACCCAAGAGAAATTTGCTGAGGAAAAAATAATAATAATTTGGGAAAATTGTGTGATGGTCTATAGAATGTGAAAGGCACAGACCTCAAAGCAAGAGAAATAACTTAGTATGATTCAAGGGTTAGTAGTACCCATAATAGAATGTCCACAGAGTAAAGCAGAAGCTGCCTCCCCTACTGAAAAAGTAGCAGATCTGAATGTGGTTTAGAAATCTAAACCTGGTAAAGACTTAGGAATAGACTCCAACAGTATGTAATACTCATGTTAAAAGGAGATAAAACCACCTAACTAGGAAACCAATAACTGTTCCTCTGCATTTTCTAGACAAATCATTTGACTCATTGGGGTCATATTCTTTCGTAGATATTGGACTCAACCAATTTGTTACCAACTTTTCCCACCATTGGAAAAAGCTGTTGAAAACATTAATGTTTGGTGGCAAGCTGCTTGTGCTTTCCTCTGGGCATCTAAAAAATCAATAGATGCATGACAAAAATTAAAGCTCATAATTAACTTATTTCTAATGACAAACAAATTAACAATCTCACATATCCTTAACAGTCTTCAATGCTGTCAGGTAGAAATACAATGTGAGCAATACATGTAGTAATTTAAAATTTCCAAGTAGCTACATTAAAAAACATGTTAAAAGAAATACGTAAATCCATTTTACTTAACCCAATGTATCCAAAATATTACAATTTTATCTTGTGGCACTAGCCACATTTCAATGTTCAGTAAGCACGTGTAGCCAGAATACCATATTGTACAGCTGAGGAGCCAGAGGAAAAATAGAGGAATAATGCAACGAAGACAAATTTGTGTGTGGGTCAATGAAGGAACATTCATTTTGACTCAAGGTAATGAACATAATGATTGTATTGAGCACTCTACAGGTAACTTCACTGAGAAAGGGAAGGAGGATCACAGGCACAATGTGTGGGGGGTGGAGTGAGAATATCACCAAAATAAAAATGAACCCCCTTATGTGATTTTGAGATAGGTTAATTTTAGAATAAAATGACTTTCTTTATATTCCCTCTAAGAGATCAATTTAAAATATATCAAAATATAATTAAAAAAATCTTTACAATTGGCAACTGTAATGATGTTAAGGTGTTGTGACAAGAAAAGTGTTATAATGGAAATTATAAATAAAATGGTCAAGGATAACACTTAAATTAAGCACTTAAAAACATTTCTAGGACAGTTAAAGCTGAAAATTCAGAATACCAGTTGCAGGTGTTCATACAGAAATATACACACAATTTATTTTTTTATTCAATAAAAATTCTTTTAGCATTTACTCTATACTAGAAGCTTTCCTATGCCCTGGGGATGCAGCAGAAACAAAAATAGGTAATATCTATGCTGGTTAGGGGCAGATATTCTGGGGCAGATACATAAATTCATTTGCCTACCAAAGCTTTGTTAAACTGTTTTTAAAGAACTTCCTTTCTCCATCACAAACTAATATGACCTAGAGTTTGCTACCATAAGGGAACATACTCAATCTGATTGTCGGACTCAAGAAGTATGGAACATGTTTTACCTATCATGTACTTCAGTACATGCCAGAGTGCCTTATTATTATTTAATGATGGTATTAAATTGAATTAAATTGAATCAAGCTGAAATAAAATTTAAATAAAACAAATCAAATTTAAATAAATCAAATTTAATTGGATGTAATAAAATAGATATTATTGCATTGCTAAAAATCCTAACTCAAAAAGCGGGAATATCTCCATTAAAAATTAATATCATTTTTGGATTGGGTTGTTTGTTTTTTTGATATTGAGCTGCATGAGCTGCTTGTAAAGTTTGGAGATTAATCCTTTGTCAGTTGCTTCCTTTGCAAATATTTTCTCCCATTCTGAAGGTTGTCTTTTCATCTTGTTTATGGTTTCTTTTGCTGTGCAAAAGCTTTTAAGTTTCATTAGGTCTCATTTTTTTTATTTTTGGTTTTATTTCCATTTCTCTAGGAGGTGGGTCAAAAAGGATCTTGCTGTGATTTATGTCATAGAGTGTTCTGCCTATGTTTTCCTCTAAGAGTTTGATAGTGTCTGGCCTTACATTTAGGTCTTTAACCCATTTTGAGTTTATTTTTGTGTATGGTGTTAGGGAGTGTTCTAATTTCATACTTTTACATGTACCTGTCCAGTTTTCCCAGCACCACTTATTGAAGAGGCTGCCTTTTCTCCACTGTATATACTTGCCTCCTTTATCAAAGATAAGGTGACCATATATAAGTGGGTTTATCTCTGGGCTTTCTATCCTGTTCCATTGATCTATATTTCTGTTTTCATTCCAGTACCATACTGTCTTGATTTATGTAGCTTTGTAGTATAGTCTGAAGTCAGGGAGCCTGATTCCTCCAGCTCCGTTTTTCTTTCTCAAGATTGCTTTGGCTATTCGGGGTCTTTTGTGTTTCCATACAAATTGTGAAATCCAAAAATGAGCAGAAGATCTAAATAGACATTTCTCCAAAGAAGATATACAGATTGCCAACAAACACATGAAAGAATGCTCAACATCATTAATCATTAGAGAAATGCAAATCAAAACTACAGTGAGATATCACTTCACACTGGTCAGGATGGCCATCATCAAAAAATCAACAATAAATGCTGGAGAGGGTGTGGAGAAAAGGGAACCTTCTTGCACTGTTGGTGGGAATGTAAATTGATACAGCCACTATGGAGAACAGTATGAAGGTTCCTTAAAAAACTAAAAATAGAACCACCATACGACACAGCAATCCCACTACTGGGCATATAGCCTGAGAAAACCATAATTCAAAAAGAGTCATGTACCAAAATGTTCATTGCAGCTCTATTTACAATAGCCAGCACATGGGAGCAACCTAAGTGTCCATCAACAGATGAATGGATAAAGAAGATGTGGCACATATGTACAATGGAATATTACTCAGCCATAAAAAGAAACGAAATTGTGTTATTTGTAGTGAGGTGGATGGACCTAGAGTCTGTCATACAGAGTGAAGTAAGTCAGAAAGAGAAAAACAAATACCATATGCTAACACATATATATGGAATCTAAAAAAAAAAAAAAAAAGGTCATGAAGAACCTAGGGGCAAGACGGGAATAAAGACACAGACCTACTAGAGAATGGACTTGAGGATACAGGGAGGGGGAAGGGTAAGCTGGGACAAAGTGAGAGACTGGCATGAACATATATACTACCAAATGTAAAATAGATAGCTAGTGGGAAGCAGCCACATAGTACAGGGAGATCAGCTTGGTGCTTTGTGACCACCTAGAGGGGTGGGATAGGGATGTTGGGAGGGAGGGATACTCAAGAGGGAAGAGATATGGGGACATATGTATATGTATAACTGATTCACTTTGTTATAAAGCAGAAACTAACACACCATTGTAAAGCAATTATACTCCAATAAAGATCTAAAAAAAAAAAAAAACAGATAAAGACATTACAAGAAAGGAAAACTATAGACCAATATCTCTCATGAACAGACCTGCAAAAACCCTCAATACAATATTAGCAAACAAAATTCAGCAATATATAAAGAGAATTACATATCATGATTAAATAGGATTTATTCCAGTTATTTAACTGGTATATCAACAAGTGATAATCAATTAATGTGATCAATCATATAAACAGGCTAAAGAAGAAAACTTATTTAAAAAAAAGTATTTGACACATCCTAATGGCCATCTACGATAAAAAAACAAAACAAACAAACAAAAAAAACCTTTCAGCAAACTAGGGATGAAAGGGAAGGAACATCCTCAGCTTGATAAGTAGCATCTATAAAAAAACCTACAGTTAACATCATACTCAATTCTCAGAAACTAGATGCTTTCTCATTAAGGCTGGAAACAAGGCAAGGATATCCTCTCTCATAACTCTTATTCAACATTGTACTAAAAGTTCTAGCAAACATAATAAGACAAAAAATGGAACTAAAATGTATACAGTCACTGAAGAAATAAAAATTATCTTTTTTAGAGATGACATGATTGTCTATGTGGAAAATCCCAAAGAATCAACAGAAGTCTCCTGCAATAAACAGGTGATTATAGCAAAAATCCAGGGTAGAAAGTTAATATACAAAAGTCGATTGCTTTTCTATACACGAACAATGAAAAATTGAAATTTGAAATTTAAAATGCAATACCATTTACATTAGCACCAAAAATAATAAAATACTCAGATATATATCTTACAAAATATGTAAAGGATCTATATGAGGAAAACTGTAAAACTCTGATCAAAGAAATTAAGGAATATCTAAATAAATAGATATTTCATGTTCATGGATAGGAAGACTCAATATTTTTAAGACATAAATTCTTCCCAACTTGATCTATAGTTTCAAGGCAATCCAGATCAAAATCCCTGAAAGTTATTCTGTGGATATCAATAAATTCATCCCAAAATTTATATGGGGAGATAAAAGACCCAAAATTGTCAGTGCTATTTAAAGATGAAGAACAAGTTAGAGGACTGACACTGCCTGACGTCAAGACTTAAAGTTACCAAGACAGCATAGATTTGGCAAAAGAATAGGTACTTAGATCAATGAAACAGAAATGGAAAAAAAGATAGTCTTTTGAACAAATGGTACTGGACTAATTGGACATTCATATGCAAAATAATGAATATAGATATAGGACTTACACCTTTCACAAAAATTCACTAGAAATAGACCTTGACCTAAATTTAAAATGAAAAACTATAAAATTTCTAGAAGATGATACAGGAAAAATCTAAGTGACCTTGGTTTGATAATAAGTTTTTAGATACAACATTAAAAACAAGATTTTTATAGAAAAAAATTAATAAGTTGGCCTTATTAAAATTGAAAACTTTTGCTCTGCAAAAGGCATTGTCGAGAAAATTTAAAAATCAGCTGCATGCAGTGAGAAAATACTTGCAAAACACATATCTGATAAAGGACTTGTATCTAAAACATTCAGAAGGGTCTTAAAACTCAACAATAATAAACAAGCAACCCAATAAAAAATGGTAAAAGAATCTGAACATATACTTCATCAAAGAAGATATACAGGTGGCAAATAAGCATATGAGAGCTGCTTGTTTTTCACTAGGGAGTTGTAAGTTAAAGCAATGAGGTACCTATTAGAATGACTGAAAAATTTTTTAAAGTTGACAACAAATGCTGACAATGAAATACAGCAACAAGAACTCTTGTTTATTGCTCGTAGGAATGCAAGATGGTACAGCCATTCTGCAAGACACTTTAGTACCTTCTCACAAAGCTAAACATAGTGTTACCATATCATTCAGCCATCATGCTTCTAAGTGTTTGCCCAATTGACTAGAAAACTTATGTACACAAAATATCTGTCCTTAAATGTTTATAACTATTTTATTTATAATTACCCCAAATTGAAAGCAACCAAGATGTTCTTCAATAAATAAGTAGGTAAACTGTAGTACATCCAAGCAATGGAATACCACTTAAGGATAATAAGAAATGATCTACCATGCTACAAAAAGACATGGAGGAACCTGAAATGCATATTGTAAGTGAAAGAAGATAGAATGGAAAATGCTATACAGTATATGATTCCAATTATATCACATTCTGGAAAAGACAAAACTAGAGTGACATAAAAGATCACTAGTGGGCTTCCCTGGTGGCGCAGTGGTTGAGAGTCCGCCTGCCGATGCAGGGGACCCGGGTTCGTGCCCCAGTCCAGGAAGATCCCACATGCCACGGAGCGGCTGGGCCCGTGAGCCATGGCCACTGAGCCTGTGGGTCCGGAGCCTGTGCTCTGCAACGGGAGAGGCCACAACAGTGAGAAGCCCGCGTATCGCAAAAAAAAAAAAAAAAAAAAAAAAAAAAAGATCACTAGTTGCCAGGGCTCAGGGTGATGGTGGGAGAAAACAAATAGGTGAAGTACAGGGTTCAAATTAAAACATTTTTAAATTAATAAAACCCCACTCTTATGGGGCTCAAAATGACACAGGAGCCAACTAAAAGATCTCCCAAAGGCCAGAGCTGGAAAAATTGAGGCAATAAAATAAATAAATTAGTATTGGATTATAACTCAAAGGATAAAATAAATATCCATGAGTCCACCTGTTATAAATAAATGAATAAATAAATAAACAAGTTCCCATGCAGAAGAATTCCACATAAATTATGTAGATAGTCCACCCTAATGGAGGGGAACTTAACTCCCCATCCTTAAGTATAGGCTGCATATAGTGACTTTCTTCCAAAGAGTACAGTATGGAAATAAGGGGGAAAGAGTAACAGTGGAGAAACCTGACAAACATTACTTCTGCCTGGTGACCCAGGTCAATATCAATGGTCATAAATCATGTAGATTTTATGCACCCTTGATATGATGTAATAAAAATGACGTGCTTTACCTCTGTGAACTTCCTCCCTAAAACACATAACCCCAGTGTAATCGTGAGAAAAACATCCAATTCGAATAGAGAGTCATCCTACAATATATCTAATGAGTACTCCCCAAAACTGTCAAGGTCATCAAAAACAAGGAAACTAAGAAATTACCAAAGCCAAGAGGAGACTAAGGAGACACGACCCTAGAACAGACACGGGATAATAAGTAAAAGCTAAGGATATCTGAATAAATCATGGACTTCAGTTAATAATAATATATCAGTGTTGGTCCATTAATTGTAACAAAGAGATGATGCTAATGTAAGATATTAACAATAGGGGAAAACGTGTGTGGGGTTGGGGGGTGGGAGGAGGATTATGGGAACTGCCTGTACTATCTGCTCAATCTTTCTGTAAACCTAACACTTTTCAAAAAATAGTCTATTAATTAGATGTTAATATTCTGACTAACCCATTGATGCAAACTTTAATATAAGTAAGATCTATTTTTTGGAACCAACATAACTACTAACCGGACCATGGACCTTAGTGAGGCCAACTAAAATGCAGTGCCAAGAAGATCCATTCTGAAGGAATTTGGCATCTTTACTAACTTATTATGAAAACTACAATACTACAATTCTCTGTGAAACCAATTCTAATCAGAATATACACTACTCATGTCTCCTCCATAGTCTTGCAACCAGCACTACCCTAGCCCTTCCTTCCCATTCACAGCTAATCTTGGAAGATTTCTCTGTATTCACTGTCTCTACCTCCTTATTTTCCATTCATCCTTTAATTTACAGTCATCTGGCTTCTGCCCCAATTGCTCTCCCAAGGTCAATAATGGTTTACCTAAACTAGTAGGCACTCACCCTTTATCTCATTTTATTTTTTGGAAGTATCTGACACATTATCCATTTCTTTCCTTTTAAAATACTTTCTTCCTTTGTGTTCATCACATTTTCCTTTCCTAGTTTTCTTCCTACCTCTCTTGGATTTTCTTGGGGTGTGTGTGTATGTGTGTGTGAGTCTGTGTGTGTCTTTGTGTGTCTGTGTCTGTGTCTCTGTGTGTCTGTGTTTCATTCCTATTCTATCCTTAAATGTTATTGTCCTTTAAGTTCAGTTAAGCTAATTCTTTTCACCCTACAATTACTTTCTTTGTGTGGTTACCTTTACTTTGAAGGTTTTAGTAACTATTATAGGTTGATATATACCAAATATCAATTTCCTGTCCAGGGCTCTCCTGAGTTGGGGAAAACATTATCCTACTTACACTGGTATTTCCACCTTGCAGTTCCACTCACGTATCAAAGTTAAGAAGTTCTAGGGCTTCCCTGGTGGTGCAGTGGTTGAGAGTCTGTCTGCTGATGCAGGGGACACGGGTTCGTGCCCCAGTCTGGGAATATCCCACATGCCATGGAGCAGCTGGACCCATGAGCCATGGCCTCTGAGCCTGTGCGTCCGGAGCCTGTGCTCCACAACGGGAGAGGCCACAACAGTGAGATGCCCACGTACCACTTAAAAAAAAAAAAAGAAGAAGTTCTAGACTAATCTATCATCTCCTTTTCCCCCAAACTCCTTATCCTCCTTATAGTCTCTATCTCAGTATACAGTATCACCATTATCTACTCAAGACAATATTGTAGTTATTATAATCAACTTTATCCTCACTTCCAATATTAAATCATTCTTCAATTTTTCTCAACATACCTCCTAAAAATTCCTCAAATTCATCAACATCTATCCATCCTGAGAACCACCATCCTAGTTCAAGCCTTTATCGTTTACCTCAGTTCCTACAATAGCCTCACACCAGTCTCCATATCTCCAGGCTTTTTCCCTCCAATCCATTCCCCACTCTATCTCATCATTCCCTACTTCAAGACATTTTAATGATTGTCTTTTGCTGTTGGTTTGAGGCCCAAATGATTTAATTTTGCTAAAGGGTCCTTTATAATCAGGACCCTGCTTAAGGCACATCTCCTTTTCTACTTCTTTCCCTACTCCCCTACTTCCACCACACACCTATGTCAACTGCCTCCAGTTCCTCAAACACCTATGCTGCTCACTCTGCCTTCATCATTACTCTACCTAACTCTCATTTTCACTAACCTTAACTTTAGTCTTAGCCCTAAATAGTTCTTCTTTCAAGAATCCTTCTCTGAATAATCAAATCCCTTATAGTAGCCTCTCCTATATATTGATACAGAGCCTTTTACTTTTGCTCTCAAAACCCTTGAGACACACACAGACACACACACTATTTCAAATTTCCTGATAACTTATCTCTACTGCTAATTAAACTCCAAGCCCTAGGAAGGTAATGAGAATGTCTATATTATTGATTACTCTCTCCCCAAGAATATCTAGGACAATGGCTGACACTGAGAAAATGTTTGACGGATGGATTTATGGACGGATGGTTGAAATAACTCAGAAACAACTTGAAATGTGGAAAATCTATTTAAACGTTGATATAAAAAAATACCTCTCTGGACTGGGTTACGACTTGCCTAGTGCTTTTGATTCTAATACATTTTCTCAGAAATAGCCTTCGTTTCTGTGTGTATGAAAAATTCACAAAGAATACCCACTGTATCCCAGGTTTAAAGTGAGGATTTAAAGTGAGGATTTTCCTATTATTGCTTTAGGTTGCAATAGTCACATTAATTACATAATACCATGTTTGAACTACACATGAATGGACAAGACCAAAACTCCAAGACATCAAAGGACTCAAGTTTGATAATAACAGCTTGGAAGCAATCAGAAAATGGTGAAGGAAAGAATTGTCGGCAACTGAAGGGTAACAGTGGGAATTAACCAGCACATATCATGGGGCTATGACTGCAAATTCAGTATGGGCTGTATAAATAGCTACAGAAGCCAGAATGAACCCCTGGCTCAGGTAGCCTTTAGACTTGGCAACTGGACAGTCCAGGAAGACTTCAAAGCTTCAAGGAATAGACCTAGAGTAGATTAGGAATGTTTAAGTATTAGTAACAGCAAATATATGTAGAAGAATAGGGGCAAGATCAAAGATGTTCTATCATGCTTATGCGCAGGAGAGGATTGAGAAACAAAATATGGGGTGAAAAACTTGGGGAGTCAAAGATCCATAAGGTATCTTCTCCAAATCAGCTTTTTTCATTCAAAAGCAACAATAGCTAAATCATTTCAAAATGCTTTATTTTTACTTTTTTCTTTTGGTTATACTTAAAAGTAAATAAAATCCTACATAAAATCTTCTACTAAATATTTTACTTTTAAAATGTATAATCATACTGTCTTATGTTACAAAGAAATAGGCACCAAAATGACATTAATGATAAAGTCAATGTTAACACAATTAAAAGTAATAGAGTTTCTTTTGACTTCTACTCTAAAGCCTATTATATTATTCATTATTGGGCTTTTTGTAAATGAAGACTATCAAAGAGGGAATGGTTGTTGATACTTTATCAGTTTTGAAATTCTACCACTACATTTTCCTTCACTGATGTTATTTCCACTTAGATTATTCAAAAAATAGTTGGGTTAGGAAACAACTATATTTTATGTTTATCCCAAATGTTAGACACTCTAGGTCTAAAGATCCAAATCACCAGGTTGTTGCAAATCCTCCGCTTGATCTTTTCTGTATAGATTTGACCTACCACATGTTCAATATCATTGAAAACCTCTTGAGTCCAGGAGTATGACACCACTTTTCCTTTTTATCTACCATGTGTGGCATAGTAATAAGCAAAGGAAATTCTCATAATAAGTGCCCAAAAAGTACTTGTTTGGTAAATGAGTGAACCAGAAGAAAGAGAAGTAAGTCCCTTAATCCTTGTCTCACCTTGTGCCAGGTATTATGCCTAGATAAAAAGAATGGATTAGAACATACTTGACCACCTATCTTTACCTATAATATAAAGCTACTGAACTGCTAATTTCTGAAAGGTGTGAGATAACTTGATACATCTTTTTTTTAAAAAAAACTCTTTTCTTGATTTACTTCTAGGAGTTCGACATTTTCTCATTATCTCTCTTTTCCTTCAGCCATTTGTGCATATACTTGCTTTTAAACCATAAAGTTGTTACAAACTTTATGGTTTAAAGTTCTCTTTGATGAAGAAGGCTGTACTCAACAGATTAATGATATTAAATTATTTAATAATACCTTATCTTTAAATAAATTATAAGAAATGCAGTTTATTTGTTTATTTTTAGTCCTTGGACTCTGTACAGGTTGTTAATACATAGGAAGGAATCAGAGCAGACTCATTTCTGCCTCAGGAACTAGAGTTGAGCTCTTCTCCCAGTGCTGAATATTTATTTGAATTTCCTCGCAGAGTCAAGTGCCAATTACATTAAAACAATCTAGACATCTTTAAAATCTAAAGGCCCATTCACTAGGTAAGTTGGACTCCAACATTTATGGAAATAGTGATTTCACTGAAGTCTGTAGTAACTTGTTCCCTCACTTAGGGTGCTCAGTGAACTAAACAACCAGATACAAAATTTTACGGGAAAAATTATATTAGGTAGCCATAGGTGGAAACATCTAACTTCTCAGCTGGTTTCTCCTAAATAAAGACAATTAAGTATCATGAAACAAAATCTATAATTAGGTTTATGTCCACCAAAGACTAATTTTAGAAAACAGGACTACTTGTTCATTTAAATTTATAAAAAATGAGAATTTGCTTTAGTGTTTTAAGTTTACTCCTTTAACTCTTAAATTCCATCAGATCTTATTCTTTGAATGTGAGTCTTGGGCATTTTTCTACAATTTGTTTAACTGAATATTCTCTGAGAGTAGATTGTGTGTGTGTGTGTGTGTATGCTTGTTTGATTTTGTTTTTACTAAATCCAGATACACTTCATCTAACTTTCTCTCCATATTTCCATTTGTTTTGTAAAAATAACTTAAAGCATGTGTATAAAGTTGAATAGAGCTCATTGTGGGAATACCTAAGATTTTGGTGAGAAACTTCCCTTGGTTTTTATGAAATATTACATCTTTTTAAAAATTTGTAGACAAGTTTTTGAAGCTACTTATTCTTGGTTTATGGATATACTACCCAATTTTCTAAAATAGATTTGTCTAGTTAATTATGCTCTGTTTATATCAGTTGTGACATTCACTGTCACTTCATAACATAATTTTTTAAATTTCAGCACATAAGATGTCCCACATTAGGTACATTTATTCAAATCTGGGTACTGTGACAAGTTTGTATGATATTGCTACAGCCCATACAAAAAACCTTGAGTCCTACACTAGTTTTCCTTAAGGTTTCACATGGTGGTGGCTGCTGCTCCTCATTTAGATGTGAATGTTCAAAACTGTAACTTTTCCTTATGGCAAATTTGATCAAAAATTTTAAAACCATTATTTTAAAGGTTGTATTTTCTCAACAACTTTTAAAAATGAATGCCTTAGGTAAACTTTACTACTGATTCATAACATTTATTTTTAACACATTTTATTTCATGTTTTACATGAGCTTCAGCTCAGGCCTGAAGTCAGTCTCACAAGACTGAAATCAAATGCTGGCAGGGTTGTGCTCTGTTCTGGAGCCTCCAGGGAAGAATCTGTTCCCTATTCACTTAAGGGGTTAAGTGGCTGGCAGAATTCAATTCCTTTGCAGTGTGGATATAAGATCTCTGGTTTTTTTTTTTTTTTTACATCTTTATTGGAGTATAATTGCTTTACAATGGTGTGCTACTTTCTGCTTTATAACAAAGTGAATCAGTTATGCTTATCCTCTGAGGACTGTTATCAGCTTTTAGAGGCTGCCTGCAACCCCTGGGTTTTGGTCCCCTTCCTCTATCTTTAAAAGCCACAGCAGTGAGTCCTCATACTTCAAGTCTCCACTACCGCTTCTTCCATCATTACATCACTCTAACTGACTCTTCTGCCTCACTTTTCTGACTTTCAGGACCTATATGATTATATTTGGCTCACATAGATAATCTGGGATAATCTCTGTATTTTAAGTTCCATAGCCATAATTTCATCTGCCAAGTCCCTTTGCCGTGTATCATAACATATACAAGCATAAGACTAGAGGGCAAAAATCATGAGAGTTAAAACTTTGCCTCTCTCAATGACATACATTCAAAACTACTTACAGAAGCATTGTGTGCAATAGTAAAAAATTAATGAAAACAACCAAAATGCACACCAAAGGGAATGGATTAAATTTATGGAAACTCATACAATGGAATATTGTTCAGTTGTAAATAAAAAGTGAGGAAGAGCTTTATTTTACCATATGGAAAGTTCTCCAAGATTTTTGTTGTTGTTGAATTATAGTTGATGTACAATATTATATGTTACAGGTGTACAATAAAGTGATTCACAGTTTTTAAAGGTTATACTCCATTTATAGTTATTATAAAATATTAGCTATATTCCCTGTGTTGTACAATATATCCTTCTTTGTAGCTTATTTTATACATAATAGTTTGTACCCTTAGTCCCCTATCCCTATCCCTATTTTGCTCCTCCCTATTCCCTCTCCCCACTGGTAACCACTAGTTTGTTCTCTATATTGTGAGTCTCTTTTTTTGTTATACTTATTTGTTTGTTATTATTAAGTGAAAAAAAAAGGAGTAGAAGTGTAATATTATATATTATGTTATGGGATTTTTTTTCTGTGAAAGAAAACAAAGGAAATAAATATTATAGTTTTGTTTTTTTAAAAAGGTATTTCAAGTGAAATTAAAAATATATAAAGGGTTTGTAACTTTCATAGATTACAATTTAACTTCAGCAAAATTTTGAAAAGATGGTTAAACAAATTTCTGTATGAATCTTTTTTTTTTCATAGTTAAAGGGCTTAAGTAAGAGAGGAAAACTGGGCTAAAATTAAAGTTAGACATGAAATTGCCTACAAAGTGAGTTGTATATCTTTTGCAGGTTCTAAACAAGTATATCACTTTCTCTTTCAGTTTCTTATGCATGCTATACATGAGTGGTTTGCTGCTAAGGATGTGGTAATAACTAAGAAAACTGCAGAATATTACTTTAAATTAGATTATCATGTTATTCTTTGGATCAAATCAATATTTTTGAGGTAAGTATATTATAAAGTTGAATTATAGTTTTAAGCCTCAAATGCAAAAAGATAAATTCAAAATCCAGCAAGTGGCATTTTTTGACACCTCCAAAATATATGAGGATGTTTCTACAATCTCTCTCTAAATAAGACTAAGTTTACTTTTGTTCTATTTATGTATGAAAGTATGTATTATATATGTATGTATTTTTGGTAACAACAAATCATGTTTCTTTGTTTCTCTCTTATCGTCTTTTTACCTGTCTCATCAATATTTCAGGCTCAATATATCCAAAGTCAGAAAAATATTTCCCTTTTCTACCCTGCCCCAGGCCCCAAGTTTATCTCTTTTTCTGATGTCTCTATTTCTGTTACTACATCAGTCTTAGTTTACTAGGGTTGCCATAACAAAATATCACAAACTGGATGGCTTACACAATTCATTTTCTCACAGTGCTGGAAGCTGGACAACTAGGATCAAAGTGCTGGTAGTGTTGCTTCCCTATGAGGCCTCTCTCTTTGGTTTGCAAACAGCCACCCTCCTGCTGCCTTTTCATATGGTTGTCCCTCTGTGCTCATGCACCCCTGGTCTCTCTCTCTCTCTGTGTCCTAATTTCCTCTTCTTATATGACAACAATTGGATTGGATTAGGGTCCAACCTAATGGCCTCAGTTTAACTTAATTACCTTTGAAAAGGCAAATACAGTCTCCAAATACAGTCACATTCTGAGATACTGGGGACTAGGACCTTGACATGTGAAATTTAGAAGAACAAAATCGAGCCCATAACTACCCCAAAATGCTAATCATCCAAAACTCAAATTCTTTCTGACTCCTCTCTCTCTTCCTCTTTCCACTCAAATATGTTTTGTATAAATCCTTCTGTAACATTTTTCCCTACTCTCCATATCCACTCTGATGGAAATTTCTTATCTAGACTAGTACTATAGGATGCTAACAAACTCTCCAATACTCTCTTACACATTTACTGCTAGATCTGTCTTTCTAAAATTTAGCAGTAATAATGCTACATTAACTCAACATCCTATGGTGACACCTAAATTATTGCCTAATAATAACTTAGACTGTTTTTTAAAGATGAGCTTAGACTGCCTTTTAAGGCCTTTCCTGATCTCTTTCCAAAGAAGTCTCCAGTATTATGTCCCTTGACTCTCTGCAGAATCTTTAGTCTTTAGAACAGTGTATTTTATATTGTGGGTTAAAAAACTATTGGTGAATCATAAAACTAATTTCAACCAGCATTTGAGAAACCAAAGAATAGAATGAAATGAAATGGAATGGAATAGATCAGAATAATACTAAAAAGAATATCTAAACATTCATACATGTTATAAAGTTTTAGTTCAGACTTATTTTTTCTTTCCCATCAAGCTATTCTTTGAGACTTTCCTGAGCTTTTTATTTTATGCCTTTCTTTGAAAATTTTCAAGAAGATACTATAACTTCATAGGTAATTAGATTGTACAACTTATTAATATAAATTACACTGATCTCCCCAAGCAATAGTTGTATTTCATGCACACAAGTACCTGCTTTCTGAAATCTTTCCTCTGACTACTGACTGGAAGGTGGGTTCAGAACCTACAAGTGTGCCACATGACAACTGTGCACTGCAGCATGACAGCAGTAAAAGCATTAAGAACACCATATTTCTCAGCATTATTAGATTTCAAAACCTCTTAAGTGCCCATCACTGGGCAATTTTTAATTTAACACTGAATGAACCTGAGCTATTAGTCATGTACAAGTGTTGCTGAAGGTACTTAAAGAGATTTGTGTTGGTTAATCATCAACAGAGCCAAAGTGCTACAAACCAAGGACAAAATGAAGGCCTAGGAATGAAAGCCTCTCTGAATACTGGGAACAGAAGTGAAGTCTAAGTGTTACAGCAAATAGTGGAATGGGAGGCCCTTCTTTAGCAGGGTAAGGTAAGAACATAACAAAATCTCAGGTCCAGAAAAAGGAGAGTAATGGAGAACAGAAAGTTATTTCTGGGATGTTTTATTTTTGAAAGGAAAGAAAATTAAAGCAATGCCATATAATTAAAACTAATTTTAAATGATTGTATCTATCCAGTGATGTTGCAAACTAGCCTGTGATTGTTCCAGAAATAAAGTAGATGGAGCTGAGTCATCTCTCCCCTGGCAGTCCTTGCTCTGTCTCTCTCTATATATATATTTTTTAACATCTTTATTGGAGTATAATTGCTTTACAATGGTGTGTTAGTTTCTGCTTTATAACAAAGTGAATCAACTATACATATACATATATCCCCATATCTCCTTCTGAGTGACACTAAAGAGATTATCAAGGCAGAGAGAAGTTTGTCTCACACAAATCAAAACATGGGCATATGTTCAAAGACTAATTTTTTTCTTTTTAAAAATATATAGAGGGCTTCCCTGGTGGTGCAGTGGTTGGGAATCTGCCTGCCAATGCAGGCGACATGGGTTTGAGCCCTGGTCTGGGAAGATCCCGCATGCCGCAGAGCAACTAAACCCGTGAGCCACAATTACTGAGCCTGTGCGTCTGGAGCCTGTGCTCCACAATGGGAGAGGCCGCGACAGTGTGAGGCCCGCGCACCGGGATGAAGAGTGGTCCCCGCTTGCCGCAACTGGAGAAAGCCCTCGCACAGAAACGAAGACCCAACACAGCCGAAAATAAATAAATAAATATATATATATATAAATATATATATATATATATATATATATATATATATATATATAGAGAGAGAGAGAGAGAGAGAGAGAGAGAGAGAGAGAGAGAGAAACATTGGATGAGGAATTAAATCTAGTTCAAGTCCACACAAATTGTCATTTGGACTTTGGTGGAATTGAAAGAGTTAGACAGGCAAGATTTGTGCTGGAAAGAAATTACAGAAAAAATATATATGTATTATATTGTGTTCATTATTGTCAACACAATCAAAAGACTCATGCTTAGACTATTATTATTTTTCTCTATTTTAAACATGTCTCTAAGATCTTGTTTTCAATTTCTACTTTGGATCAGTGGTTCTCAAATGCATAAGAATCACCTAGAGAGCTTGACAAAAATGCATGCTTCAAGGCCATACTCAAGAAAATTCTGTATGAAAAGTCTAGGATGGGACCCTGGAATCTACTTTTTTAAACCTGTTCCCTTGCCCTACATGGATGTTCCTTTCACCAACAAAGAATTTTATATCAAAGATGGTATACAGACCATATTTTCAGAAATATCACAGTAGATTCTGCTTAATTCCATCCCTTATGTACCTTTCTTAGCTACACAACCAACAAGATATTTACCAGACATGGGTATACTCCACCTTGACCAGGAAGAATATCTGCTACCTAAAGTGTGTGACCTAAAAGGCACCAAAATTTCCACTATGGCTAAGAATAATTCACTCCCTAGCAAGTCAATTCTCTTATTATTTAGTCTGGTTATTCCCTAATAAGAATTATTAAACGGCTATGCCAAAATATTGGATATTATCTTCAGAAGGTCACAATTTATCTGCCTGTATCGATTTGGAGCTGTCTTCTAATCCTTATGTGATAGTGATTCCTTACTGTATCATTAGTAACTCTTCAAACTATTTGCATCAAAATCACCAGGGAGAATTGTTAAAACTGAAGGGTTTTGGTACATATTAAGACCTACTCAATCACAAACTCCTGGTCATGACTTAAATATATTTACTTAGGAATTTTAACAAACCCCTAGACTTTCTTGTGCACCACTACCAATTACTCTCTATGGAAGATTCAGAAGATAAATAAATTGCAATTTCTATTGAGCTATTCTTTCTACAACTTTGGAGCTAATACATAGCATTAAGAAAATGGGAAGTGGAATGAAAGGGAATGGAGGAGTGAGGGAAAACAAGTGAAATCTAAGGGAGATTCCGAAAGACAAGCCTAAATGTGAGGAGATTACTGGCAGAAATAGTCTCCTAAATCCACAGCTTTACTATCACAAGCAACTGGGATTTTAGTCCTGCTTTCTTGAGGTGAAGGAAGGTATCAGTTTCCGGGAGAACTTTTGCCTCCCATCATACGTCAACACTGGTAATAATATCTGCACTGTAGCTTTGGTCACTTGGGATGATATAGAAAGGACAGAGATAAGTCTGTCCTGGAGAACTTGAAAGATTTGATTCACCTGACCTTGAATATATACCATGATTTTCATGAATTTAAGCAAAAAAATAATCTTAGGCAGAATCTAAAGGAATTAATAAAGCACAGTACGATTTTTGAGAGAGGCAATGAAGGCTGATATTTATGGGCAGCATTGGATGGTATGGCCCCACCCATAAGTGATGATGTGCTCCACAGTAAAATAAGTGCTGTGAGGTTATTGCTTCGATACAAACAGGTTCCAAAGAGCCATGACACTGTGAGTAATAACAACATTGTTGACCTTTTCTCATAGTGGGAGAAATAAACTTAGCCAAGAATGGTGTACTGAAAATAAAAAAAAAGAAAGAAATGGTTCCTAGACCAGAGCATAAAGAGGTGGTGCTTGGACCTTATAACAAATCTTCACATGTACATGTACAATAAACAAATAAGTAAGTACCTCTTCCCAACCCTATTATTTCAAGTCATCATTGATAATTGCTATTCTTCATATAGGATCATGAATTTTGTAACATATTTGTAATAAAATTGATTATATAGACAGGTGCCTATAAAAATATTTACCTGAGGGACCCCAAGACCTAGTGGTGACCTTGATCCCCGATTCCTTCCAAGTACATGTCTGTCCCTCTGTCTCTGTCTTTCTCTCTGCCTTCTGCTACCTGTCTCTCCACTCTACTCCAAGTTACATCTTGTAACCAGCACTGAGGCTAGAGTGGAGGACTCCATCTATGGTCTTATCTAGTGACTTTACCAAACCTTGATATGTATTTGTGGTGCACAATACATGGAACTCAAGAAATCATGTCCTGATTTTTTAAAAAACTAACCATTGTTGAAGTTTGGAAACTTACCATAAGGCAGCAGGATATACATATCTTCCTGATGAAGTTAGTCTTCTCTTTCTGATAAAGTTAATTAATTAATAAGTTTGCTGCCTGGATATTCAAAAGTTGGAACCAGGTGGTTGAAATAGAATGGGCTGAGAGACTATTTTAACATTATTTCAAGCTATTCTTTCATTGGAAAAGTATTGAGGTTGCTTGGAATTGCACATATGCTGGTGATGACTTCTGATTGTAAGATGCTAAAGGCTTCTAAATATTGAAAGTTGAGGGGGATTTAAAGCTATCATAATTTAGCTTTGGAAATAAACTTTGTGGAGAGGAAATTAATCATAATTAACACTGAGATAGCATAAAGAAAGACATCATCAATTCATGCCCTAGAGTGTATTTCTTGAAATCTTGCTTATGATGGTATTTTCTTCTAAGATAGATAGATAAATAGATAAATAATTTGAAGTTAATAAGTACTCTATTATAGTTTTAATAAATATTTCTATGCATTTTTGTCAAAAATACCTGTTAGGCTGGATAGTTTTTCTTACTTCATCACAATATCCTGCACTTGAGGAATAAAGAACTGCTAAGGTTATTGATTTAATGAAAGCCATTAATTTGGCAAAGTGCTTTTGAGAAATCAATTAGTGAAGGTCTGACCTTTAGATCCAAACTGTTCTTATCAACATATAAATAAATAAAAAGCTCCCTTCTGAGTCCCATGCTTTCTCAGACATAAGCCCAGCCTAACTCCACCACCTAAATTTTGCTTTGGCATTCTCTCTTGTCTCCTGTCTTCACAATCTTTAAATTTCTGCTCCCATTAAATTCTAATATCTGCCTCTGGTAATAGTAAAAACAAAGTGTGCTCAGCAGAGACCTAGATAACCAATAAGTCAAGGTCAGTGGTCCCAAAGAAAGCCAATTTATGTTTCTCCTTAGAAGAATAAGGCTGCTGAAAAAAAAAAGTAGATTTTACAAAATGGGAAATGGAAAACATATTGTATGTATTTAAAATGAATGATTTGAATATAAAGAAAATCCCTTTCTCCCTCAGTTCACTCTTCCTCCACCATGAAGGCATGAAACTTTAGAAGGAGTCAAGAGGGCTATAAGACATAAGAAAATTTTCAACTATTCCAAATCATTATCCATGTGTGGATTTTAAAAACCATTACTCCTATGAGATTGCTTTTCATTTATAAGGCTCCATGGGGCATTCTTTGGTCTTATATCCTATATTCCTCCTTTGTCTGGATGTTATAAAGCAGTACAGAAACTCCATAGTTCATTCTGATGAATACCTTTATTTACTTGGGAATATGATCTTCAGCTCAGAAGGACTAGATGTAACATTTGATACAAAGGTCACCACTGATATACTGCTTACAAATTACGATTTTTAATAGCCTTTCTGCCTTACTCTTTACCCCCACCACTCATATATGCCTAGCATGAAAAGATCTGTTCTTCTGACAGGTTGAATATAAAACACTAGAGTTTTTGTTTAAATGAAAATCATATTCAACGAGGCCTCTCAGTTCAATTAATAAGTATGGAAACTTGATAGAGCTGTAACTTGTTACTGTTATTATGTTGCTCATCTGGAAATATGGTATTGTCAAATATATTTTCAATTTATCATACCCTATGTTAAAATATTTTAGACGAAAATTTCCTGTCCATCAGAGAGTATAGCCAGTTTTCAAATATGTACCGAGGATACTGTAAGTCAGCAAGATGTGATGGCCACATAGAAGAAAACTATGATCCCTGCTCTGTCCTGTCTAATAGAACTCTATGAGATGTTATGCTCTCACAAAATAATAATAATAATAATGATAATAATAATAATAATAATAAATTATTATTTTTAAAATTGTATCTAGACTGGCCCCTAGTTTTGCACATTCAAAGGTCTGTAGAAGCCAAGTTGACCAGGAGACTAGAGAGCATGTTCTCCATCCCACTGAGTATCCACTATTGACTCCAGCCAATATTTGTCATGTAGCAATGTGGCCCTTGACTTGCCAATTCTTCTGGGTTTTCCAAAATGTAACATCAGATTTCATATGTGAAATCTATCAATTTAGAAATGTTGGCCAGTAACTCAACTAAAAAAAGAAAACATTCTATGAACTAAACCACAAGCATGTGCAGGCCAGATGTGGCTGGCAAGCCATCAGTCTACAAGCCCTAGTCTAGTTAAGTGATTTTAACCTTGCTTATTACCAGCATCACTCAATTATTTGTGGTTTCTGCATTTAACATTCATCCCTCTATCTGTCTGCCTCCCTCTTCTATTTAATTACTGGATGTGATGGGCTCTTCATCATTTTGATTCCCAGAAGATGTCTCCGAACCTATGGAAATACAGTTATCCAAGCTCATGATCATGATGAAAAGACAAGAAATAAGCCCTGATATAAATCCGTTTATACAAAAGGATACAACTTTGTGATGATCAGAAAACATAAATAGACACGTGATTGAAAGAAAACATACTAAAATGTCTCCAGTGTATACCTCTGGGTAGTGAGAGGATGGGTAAATTTTGTTAAATGAATTTCTGTGTTTTGGACAATAAATGCATATTACGTATGTAACAACTGAAAGAGTTTTCAGAGTATACTTCTCCTAGAAGTTATGGAGTAGGGATGTATGGGAAGAAGGAAATTAGGGGAAATCATATTTTTTCCAAAAAAGATTGACTGTGGTCATGCCTTTTCAAATACAATTTATCTCAATCATTTTTTAGAGTTATAAATGTTGTAAGAATAAAAACTAATATTTACCAACAAATAGATGTCCAGTTTAGCTTTTTTAAAAGAGGTCAACCCACCTTGGTCACCAAACCTGTCTCATTCAGGTACCATAAAAGGAAAAAATTGCTCTTAGAGTCTGCACAGCACATCCCACATGGACCCATCTTTCATGCTTGTACCATCTGAATTTTTGAGGCCCCACATATTGCCATGCTTACCTCAAGGACACGCTTTACTTTTATATGCACAGTTAACTTTGCAAGTGGAGAAAAATATGATTCGTCTGAGAATTCTCAAAAGAGAACATCCATAGAGTGGGCAGATCTATCTTGTGGAAACATGCCTGCATTGGTCATCAGAGTGCCTTCATTCCTTTAAGCTTCATCACATTCTTGCTAAAGTCAAATCCCCACATTTTTGCAAAAGAATGTTATCATAGTGTGGCTGACAAGGGATTAATTTCCAAAATATACAAACAGCTCATACAGCTCAATATCAAAAAAAATAAACAACCCAATCAAAAAGTGGGCAGAAGACCTAAATAAACATTTCTCCAAAGGAGACATACAGATGGCCAAGAGGCACAAGAAAAGATGCTCAACATTGCTAATTACAATATTAGAGAAATGCAAATCAAAACTACAATGAGATACCATCTCACACCTGTCAGAATGGCTATCATCAAAAAGTCTGCAACTAATAAATTCTGGTAAGGGTGTGAAAAAGGGAACCCTCCTACTGTTAGTGAGAATGTAAATTGGTACAGCCACTATGGAAGACAGAATGGAGGTTCCTTAAAAAACTAAAAATAGAGCTACATATGATCCAGAAATCCCACTCCTGGACTTATATACAGAAAAGATACATGCACCCCAATATTCATAGCAGCACCATTTACAATAGCCAAGACATGGAAGCAACCTAAATGTCCATCGATAAAGAAGATGTGCCATATATATATATATATATATATATATATATATATATATATATATAATGGAATATTACTCAGCCATAAACAAGAATGAAATAATGCCATTTGCAGCAACATAGATGGACATAGAGATTATCATACTAAGTGAAGTGAGTCAGACAGAGAAAGACAAATATCATATGACATCACTTATATGTGGAATCTGAAAAAGTGATACAAATGAACTTATTTACAAAACAGAGATAGACTCACAGATATAAAAAACAAACTTATCATTACCAAAGCGGTAGGGGAGGGGAGGGATAAATTAGGAGTTTGGTATTAACATATACACACTACTATGTATAAAGAAGATAAACAGTAAGGGCTTACTCTATAGCAAAGGGAACTATATTCAATATCTTGTAATAACCCATAATAGAAAAGAATTTTTAAAAGTATATATATAGATAGATAGATAGATATTGGTATATATATAATATATACATAGGTATATACGTATGTATAACTGAATCACTTTGCTGTACACCTGAAACTAACACAACACTGTAAATCAACTACACTTCAATTAAAAGTAAAATTTTTTTAAAAGAATGTTATCATAGGCATTTGAAAATATTTTTTAACTAAATTAAGGCACACAGAGACTTATGCAGATAATTAGGCACATAAATTATATTGCATTTTCAAGTTTACTGTTGTATTGTAAATTTGTTTCTTATTAAAATTTACCCCTTTTTTATTGGAGTGTAACTGTTTTACAATGTTGTGTTAGTTTCTGCTTTACAACGAAGTGAATCAGCTCTCTCTCTCTCTCTCTCTCTCTCTCTCTCTCTCTCTATATATATATATATATATATATATATATATATATATATATATATATATCCCCTCCCTCTTGACCTCCCTCCCTCCCCACATCCCACCCATCTAGGTCATCACTGAGCTCCCCATGCTACACTGCAGGTTCCCACTAGCTATCTATTTTACTACATGGTAGTGTATTTATGTCAAACCTAATCTCCCAATTCATCCCACCCTCCCGTTCCCCCTCTGTGTCCACATATCCGTTCTCTATGTCTATGTCTCTATTTCTGGAACTAGGTTCATCTGTACCATCTTTCTAGATTCTACATACATGTGTTAATATATGATATTTGTTTTTCTGTTTCTGGCTTACTTCACTCTGTATGACAGACTCTAGGTCCATCCACGTCTCTACAAATGATCCAGTCTCATTCCTTTTTATGACTAAGTAAAATTCCATTGTATATATGTGCCACACCTTCTTTATCCATTCATCTGTCTATGGACACTTAGGTTGTTTCCATGTCCTGGCTATTGTAAATAGTGTGGCAATGAACATTGGGGTACATGTGTCTTTTTGAATTAGGTTTTCTCAGGGTATATGTCCAGTAGTGGGATTGCTGGGTCACATGGTAGTTCTATTTTTAGTTTTTTAAGGAACCTTCACACTGTTCTCCAGAGTGGTTGTATCGATTTACACTCCCACCAACAGTGCAACAGGGTTCCCTTTCCTCCACACCCTCTCCAGCATTTGTTGTTTGTAGATTTTTTAATGATGGCCATTCTGACCAGTGTGAGGTGATACCTCATTGTAGTTTTGATTTGCATTTCTCTAATAATTAGTGACACTGAGCATCTTTTCATGTGCCTCTTGGCCATCTGTATGTCTTCTTTGGTGAAATGTCTATTTAGGTCTACCACCCATTTTTTGATTGAGTTGTTTGTTTTTTTGATATTGAGTGGCATGAGCTGTCTGTATATTTTGGAAATTAATCCTTTGTCTATTGCTTCAATTGCAAATATTTTCTCCTGTTCTGAGAGTTGTCTTTTCATCTTGTTTATGGCTTCCTTTTCTTGCAGGATAACCCCTTCTATCTTCCTTTCCCATAACCTATTCTCATCTATCTTTTCTCTTTCTCCTTTTCCTTTTCTTTCTCCATTTTCCTCCCTGAAAGCTTCCAAAGGTAGCTGGGTGTAAGAAGAAACCCACATTTATTTATTGAAATACACCTCATCATTCATAATCAACAAGCGATAAGGACAAACTAAAATATATATATATATATATATATATATATATATATATATATTCATATACACACACACCTCTTAATATTTAATGCATCACTTAAGAGTGGATTTGACTACAAGTAACAAAACACTTAAGAATAACTTAAATAGAACTTATTTTTCTCAAGTAACAAGAAGTCCAAAGGTAGGCATTTTCTAGCGTTAAGTTTAGCTTTTCTGAGATGTTATCAGGGACCAAGGCTCTTTCCATTCTTCTCCTCCACCATTTTAACAGTGTTCCCTTTCATCTGCTTGCTTGTCACCTCATGGTTACAAGTTCTAGCTTGTAACCAGACATCACATCAAGAAAATATGAACAACAGTATCAGCTGCTTCACCCTTTCATCAAGAAAGATACACAGGGAGCTCTACTCAATATCCTGTAATGACCTATATGGGAAAAGAATATAAAAAAGAGTGGATATATGTATATGTATAACTGGTTGACTTTGCTGTACACCTGAAACTAACACAACATTGTAAATCAACTATACTCCAATAAAAAAATTTTAATAATAAAGAAAGAAAGATAAAGTTTTTCTAGAAATCCTTGCAGACATTCACTTCAATCTCATTGGTTAGATTATAACCTTTCAAACTATTAGAATTGTGTCACATGACCAAACCTAGCTGCAAAGAAAGTTAGGAAAGAGAATATATACCTAGAGATACTGCTGAATCACATAAAATTCATGTTTTGTTAACAACAAGAAGAAGAAGATGATAGATATCAAATAAGCAATAATAGTTCTTGCCACAGTGACTTATTTAAAGGGTAGCAAAAGCATTCCCTGATGTCATATACATTAACTCAACTAGGCTAACAGAGGACCCAGTAAGACCCTTAGAAATCTATTTGAAGAATAAATTTAAATAATCTCTAATTAGCATAATGGTTGTGCTTAGTGGAGTGGTACTTTTGAATTGCTTTGGTGCTTTTGAAGAAAATTATCTTAGTATGTAAAATTTTTTCTTTCCAAAATTGTTGTCCCATTGAAACAGGATTTGCTTTGCAAAGGTAAACTTGAGCCCTGGCTACTCATATTTTACCAATTCAAAGCCATTAGAATGTGAATGTTCTTTTATTATTACACTGCTTTAAAACAAAGCATGAAACTTAATTTAGAGTGGTAAATTCAGGGACTCCCCTGGGGGCGCAGTGGTTAAGAATCTGCCTGCCAATGCAGGGGACAAGGGTTTGAGCTCTGGTCCGGGAAGATTCCACATGCCACGGAGCAACTAAGCCCGTGTGCCACAACTACTGAGCCTGATCTCTAGAGATGGCAAGCCACAACTACTGAGCCCACGTGCCACAACTACTGAAGCCCACACACATAGAGCCTGTGCTCCACAACAAGAGAAGCCACCGTAATGAGAAGCCTGCGTGCCATAACAGAGTAGCCCCTGCTTGCTGCAACTAGAGAAAGCCTGTGCGCAACAACAGAGACCCAACGCAGCCAAAAATTAATTAATTACTTAACTAATTAAGAGTGTTAAATTCAGAGATTGAAGTAGAACTTTTAATAATACACAAACAGTACTAAAAAGACCATTGAAGTGACAAATAATTTTATTTCAAATCCTTTATACAGGTATACCTTGTTTATTTTGCTTCACTTTATTGTGCTTCACAGATGTTGCATTTTTTACAAATTGAAGGTTTGTGGCAACCCTCCATCAAACAAGCCTATCGGACCATTTTTCCAACCTATTTGTTCTCTTCATGTCTCTGTAATATTTTAACAATTCTCACAATATTTCACAACTTTTCATTATTGTTATATTTGTTATGGTGATCTGTGACCAGTGATCCTTTATGTTACTATTGTAGTTGTTTTGATGTACCCCAAACCTCACCCATAAGAGAGTGTACTTAATCAATAAATGTTGTTTGTGTTCTGACTGCCCACTGACTGGCCATTCCCCCATCTCTCTCACTCTCCTCAGGCCTCCCTATTCCCTGAGACATGACAATATTACAATTAGGTCAATTAATAACCCTACAGTGGCCTCTAAGTGCTCAAGTGAAAGGAAAAGTCACACATCTCTCACTTTCAATCAAAAGCTGGAACTGATTAAGCTTAGTGAGAAAGGCATGTCCAAAACCAACATGGGCTGAAAGCGAGGCCTCTTGTGCCAAACAGTTAGCCAAGTTGTGAATGCAAAGAAAAAGCCCTTAAAGAAAATTAACAGTGCTGCTCCAGTGAACACATGGATGATAAGAAAGAGAAATAACCTTATTGCTGATATGGAGAAAGTTTTAGTGGTTTGGATAGACCATAAAACCAGCCACAATATTCCCTTCAGCCAAAGCCTAATCCAGAGAAAGGCCCTAACTAACTCTCTTTGACTCTTTGAAGGCTGAGAGAGGAGAGGAAGCCACAGAAGAAAAGTTTGAAGCTAGCAGAGTTTGGTTCATGTGGTTTAAGGAAGGAAGCCATCTTTATAACATAAAAAATGCAAGGTGAAGCAGCAAGTGCTGATGTAGAAGCTGTAGAAGTTATCCAGAAGATCTAGCTCAGATAATTAATGAAGGTCACTACACTAAACAACACATTTTCAATGTAGATGAAACAGCCTTATATTGGAAGAAGATGTCATCTAGGACTTTCATAGCTAGAGAGGAGAAGTCAATGCCTGGGTTCAAATCTTCAAAAGAGAGGCTGACTCTCTTGTTAGGGGCTAATGCAGCTGGTGACTTTACTTTTTAATTTTTATTATTATTTTTCTTTTGCGGTACACAGGCCTCTCACTGTTGTGGCCCCTCCCATTGTGGAGCACAGGCTCCGGACGTGCAGGCTCAGTGGCCATGGCTCACAGGCCCAGCTGCTCCACGGCATGTGAGATCTTCCCAGACCAGGGCACAAACCCGTGCCCCCTGCAATGGCGGGCGGACTGTCAACCAGTGCACCACCAGAGAAGTCCAGCTGGTGACTTTAAGTTGAAGCCAATGCTCATTTACAATTCTGACAATCCCAAGGCTGTTAAGAATTATGCCAAATCTACTCTGCCTCTGCTCTATTAATGGAACAACAAAGCCTGGATGGCAGCACATCTGTTTACAACATGGTTTACTGAATATTTTAAGCTGACTATTAAGACCTACTGCTCAGAAAAAGATTCCTTTCGAAATATGACTGCTCATTGACAACACACCTGGTCACTCAAGAGCTCTGATGGAGATTTACAATGAGATTAATGTTGTTTTCCTGCCTGCTAACACAACATCCATTCTGCAGCCATGCATCAAGGAGTCATTTTGACTTTCATTTCTTATTGTTTAAGAAATGAATTCTGTAAGGCTACAGCTGCCTATAGTGATAGTGACTCTACAATGGGTCTAAGCAAAGTAAATTGAAAACCTTCTGACAAGGATTCATCATTCTGGATGTCGTTAAGTGTATTTGTGATTCATGGGAAGAGATCAAAATATCAACATCTACAGGTGTTTGGAAGAAATTTATTCCAACTCTCATGGATGACTTTAGAGGGGTTCAAGACTTCAGTGGAGGAAGTAACTGAAGATGTGGTGGAAATAGGAAGAGAACTAGAATGAGAAGTGATACTTGAAGATATAACTGAATTGCTACAATCTCATGATTAAATTTCAGTGGATAAGGAGTTGATTTTTATAGATGAGCAGAGAAAGTAGTTTCTTGAGGTGGAACCTACTCCTGAAAAAGATTGTGTGAAGATTGTTGAAATGACAACAAGGGATTTAAATGACATAAACTTAGTTGATAAAGCAGAAACAGGGTTTGAGAGGATGACTCTAATTTTGAAAGAAGTCTTACTGTGGGTAAAATGCTATCAAACAGCATTGCGTGCTATAGAGAAATTTTTCTTGAAGGGATCAATGTGGCAAATTTCACTGTTGTCTTACTTTAAGAAATCGCCACAGCCACCCCAACTTTCAGCAAACACCACCCTGATCAGTCAGCAGCCCTCAACATCGAGGCAAGACCCTCCACCAGCAAAAAGATGGCAACTCACCAAAGGCTCAGATAATAGTTAGCATTTTTGAGCAATATAGTTTTGTTTTTTTTTCTGATTCCTGGGTCCCTATTTGGACTCAGTGGGAATCACTGAGGGCCCAGGAATCTGCTTTTTTTTTTTTTTTTTTTTTTTGGCCATGCCATGCAGCTTGGGGGATCTTAGTTCCCAGACCAGTGATTGAACTCATGGCCCCTGCAGTGGAAGCATGGAGCCCTAACCACTGGACCACCAGGGAATTCCCAGCAATATAATATTTTTATTTAAGGTATGTACATTGTGTTTTTAGACATAATGCTACTGCAAGCTTAATAGACTACAGGAGAGTGTAAACATAACTTTTATATGCACTAAGAAACCTAACAATTTTTGTGACTTGCTTTATTGTGATATTCACTTTATTGTGATGATCTAGAACCAAACCCACAAGATACCATGTCTGTGTTTTACAGGTCCTAACAACATAATTTTGACTAAATGGAAGTAATCAAAACCTGTGATGTTGAAAATAGTATTTATAGGCCATAAACAAGCTATAGTAGAGTCTCACATTTCCAGAAAAATAATAATGGTGACTTCAACTAAGCCAAATTTCCTAATCTCCAAGATGGTAAATACAATCTAGGAAGAAACTGCATAACTTATAGGCTCCCACTGTTGTTTTCTTTTCTAAATCTTCTGGAATGTACAGATGTCAAGAACCCAAAAGCATCTGAATCACTTTTTCTTTTTTCCAATTATGCCATGCTTCTCAGTTGTTCTCTTTCTCCTTTCAGGTTTTCTCTGCCTTCTGCAGATTTCCTTCACCCACAACCACCACCACCTCCCACCCTTCCTTTTTTCTCCTCATCTTATCAACCCTACCAGCTGTCTTCCTTTGAAATTTCCTGAGGTTTGCTCCAGATCTCTCAGAAAGTCAGATCAGAATCAAGGGGAAAATATCTGGTTCCGTAACCCTGAGGGTGGGTGCTGTCTGAGTGCACATTATAATTTGGAGCTGGGCTGGTGTGTGAATGACAACCTAACACACCACCTTAAGAGCTTCATGATTTCAGTTTAGTTTGTTTTAGAAGAGATTTTCAGCTCTTTGACACTTTTCCTTACTCTCGTTTTGTCTTTTTTTCTCTTTTCAATTTACTTATCATTTATAGATATTTGATATCAAATAGTTTAAATTAAACTTAATTTATGGTGACAGAAGATTTTCAATTTTAGAAACTGGAAAGCCCTCTGGGTAAATGCCAGCCCCTTCTGTCCTCCCTGCCACCACACAAACCTATTCATCCAGCACAAAGCGGCAATAATAGATCCTGATATGGACTACAAAGAAGTGAGGGATTTTTCCAAATAAAACTCCCTTTTATTATTTTTTAGGCCTCCTTATTTAGTCCAAGTATGTGTCATTAAATTAATCTTTAAACTGCCTCTTTAAATGACTAACAATTCTCATTTCAACAGTTATGGCATAAAATTTAACTGCAATTATACACAAAGAAATTGCTTTCTTCCTTTGTACTTGATAATGACAAGGTCATAATCTGTCCTAAATCTATATTCTTTGCTTAGCCATTTGTGATATAGTTTATTGTAGGTATTAAGTGCTATTTAATGAAACAGCTTATAATATTAAGAAAGTGTTCTGTTCTCTAGAGGCAAAATGGTAGCAATTCAGACCTTTATGCAAAAGCTTTTGAAAAATAAGGGTTTCAACTTGGTTTTGGTATGTGAATTAGTTGTGTAGCCATCTGAATACTTCACTGCTACACATCACTCTCCACATTGCTGGATTATCAAAACAGAGCCTCAAAGCACAGCTTTGTCTTTCTGAGAGGAGTCTTAATTATGAGTACTGCATATTTGGGATTTAGTTTATTCCCATATTTATTCCCTTATGTAACACATGGAATCTGCTTGTTTTGCTTAAGTTAGGAAGAAAAGGTCACAAAGAAGTAGGTTGTCATAACCAAGTCAGCCTGGGCTGAAGAACAGTAATCACTAAGTAAATGGCAATTCCTAAAACATACCAAATAATTAACAGGAAAAAGTAAGGCAGCGTCGAATGGCTTGAAAATTAGAATTTCTGTGTTTTGAAATTTTCCCCCTAGAACTGTAAATGACCTTGGAGATAATCTAGTGGAGAGCCTTCACTTTGTACTGACTGAAATCCAGAGGGCAAAACGAGTCCACTGCAATCCCAAGCCAGTTCATTTCCTGAATCCAGACTCCAGCAAGGTTCGTTTTCCTCCCGCGACCTCTCCCTGAAGATGTGGCCTGAGATAATGTCTGCACATTCTTCAGTAGATACTACCTGGACTTGATGATACATTCAATATGGTTTTAAAACTTGGACCTTGTGTGTCATAGGTGGGAAAGTGAACAGTGGGAACACGAAAATTGTCTTAGGGTAGCTTTTAATTGAAGGAATAGTAATATTAATGTGACTAAATATTCGATGTTTCTGAAAATGTGTGTAATAAGTGTTCAAAACAAGTAAGAATACTCAAATTAATATCAATGTCTATGTTGGTTTATTACCTGGAAAATGTGAATTCTTTCCTCAAATACTCAGGTGAATTGGCTGTTGATTATTATTTGACAGGACACATTTTACCTGCAGCAAAATTCAACATTTTACTACCCGTAGCATTATTTGAAAGCTAATCAATATTTTTGCTAAAGTTCCAGACACTAAAAGCTAATCATTTGCAACACTGCTGGATAGAAAGTATATAATCACATTTACATGTTTCTGGCTCCCTTTAAAATGGTAGTTGGGTTGTAATTATCAGGTAAGATTTGCTATTGAATCATGAGGTTTTGGATTAGCTGTTAGAACATGGGAGTTTCAGCAAACATTGATTATACTTCTGATAATATTTTCCACATTTAATGAGATGGTCAATGTCAGGTTAGGTAAAAGAGTGCCTGAGAACTCTATTTTGGCTCAGAAGGGCAGAAAAAGGTGAAAAAATGTAACAACAGAAAACATTCAAGAGACTAAGATCTGGCTTTTGGCTCAACTTAATGAATAAGAACTTGAAGAGGAAACTCATTACTAACAAAAAGATTCAAAATTATCCTGGTATCAGCAGACTTTCAGACCAAGAAAAGAAAGTTTATATGTAATTACTTTGAAAGAGTATGCATTTGCTTTGAGATAGTTATTCACCTTCATTCATACACTTTGGACCTGAAATTCACAGGTGTAGGAAACTAGCATTACATTTTATCTTTTCCAAAATGCTTATTCAGTAACTTATATAGAATAGTTGACTGTAAATGCTTGTAAGAACTTAAAAGTTGGATCATTTCCCTGATTATGTGTTTTAAAATTTGACTCTTACAAATAGCAAGAAATTATGATCACATTTCACAGAGATGACAAAGACAGGAAGCCAACATGCTAGCATGAAAGATTAATTCTTTAATCATGTTCTTCTATTGCCTGTACCTGTACACATGAAAGAATGCTCAACATCATTAATCATTAGAGAAATGCAAATCAAAACTACAATGAGATATCATCTCACACTGGTCAGAATGGCCATCATCAAAAAATCTACAAAAAATAAATGCTGGAGAGGGTGTGGAGAAAAGGGAACTCTCTTGCACTGTTGGTGGGAATGTAAATTGATATAGCCACTATGTAGAACAGTACTGAGGTTCCTTAAAAAACTAAAAATAGAACTACCATATGACCCAGCAATCCCACTACTGGGCATATACCCTGAGAAAACCATAATTCAAAAAGTGTCATATACCAAAATATTCATTGCAGCTCTATTTACAATAGGCAGGACATGGAAGCAACCTAAGTGTCCATCAACAGATGAATGGATAAAGAAGATGTGGCACATATATACAATGGAATATTACTCAGTCACAAAAAGGAATGAGACTGAGTTATTTGTAGTGAGGTGGACGGACCTAGAGACTGTCATACAGAGTGAAGTAAGTCAGAAAGAGAAAAAAAAATACTGTACGCTAATACATATATATGGAATCTAAAAAAAAATTGGTCATGAAGAAACTAAAGGCAAGATGGGAATAAAGATGCAGACCTACTAGTGTATGGCCTTGAGGATACAGGGAGGGGGAAGGGTAATCTGTGACAAAGTAAGAGAGTGGCATGGACATATATATACTACCAAATGTAAAATAGATAGCTAGTGGGAAGCAGCCACATAGCACAGGGAGATCAGCTTGGTGCTTTGTGACCACCTAGAGGGGTGGGATAGGGCAGGTGGGAGGGAGGGAGAGGCAAGAGAGAAGAGATATGGGGATATATGTATATGTATAGCTGATTCACTTTGTTATAAAGCAGAAACTAACACACTATTGTAAAGCAATTATACTCCAATAAAGAGGTTAAAAAATTAAATCAATAAAATAAAAATGTTGATATTCATGTTGCATCTATCATATATCATCCAGACTCATCAATAATTCACCTCTTTAAACTATTAATAATAATCTAAATCATTTCTTAACATAATGTTGACTTACATCTTAAACTTAATTCCCAATCCAACACTTTAATATAAAACCAAGCACTGGAATAAACAGCATTAGCTTTTCCTTGCTCAAATACCAAGGTTGGCTTTAAGATAAGTTAGTTTACCATTATAACATATGATAATGTGCCTTATAAATATGCCTTTTTAAGTGATTAATGAAATGCTTATAATTGTAAATTGTAAATTAGATTGAGGCAGATGGATAGATAAACGAGCCTATATGAAATGTACTTCTTATTGCATTAAACTCGGCCTTATTTGGGGCTTGGCTAATAATAAGTTTTCAGTTAATTTGGAGTGATTTTCTTCCTGAGTACTGATCACACTCTCAATCAGCTTTAGTGACTGAAATGAGCATTGTTCTCTGCCCCATCCTCAAAACATTAACTCAAAATTGATTTTTTTTTTTACCATTTTTCTAGAATGTTGCAGTCAGAAGGTGATCACTTCAGGAGGAAAACCAATATTTTAATTCCAGTTCTTTTTATTTTTCCAGGCTCCTAACAGTGATGGCTGTGATCATATGTGGCCCAAAAATTCACTATGGATGTTAGATGGATTTCATCAGTGCTCCTCCCTCTTGTACCTCTTTTCTTAATAATCCCCTTGAGGCTTCAGCCCTCATCCATTTATTCAGCAAAATTGTAATAAGTGCTGGCTACACAAAACCAGGACATGATGTTTTAGAGGAAAGATGGTCCACATGGGAAGCAGATAAACATATGATTTAGTTGAATTAAATGTAAAGAGTATTGAATTGGTGGTTTGAACAAAAGGAGTATAAATTACCTGAGTGGGAAAGAGGAGAAGTTACTTGAATTCGTTTTAAAAATTGAACAAAATTTTGTCAGATTTCTCAGATTGACACAGCATTTCAGGCAAAAGGAAAAGTTTCAGCAAATAACATGGATTTTCATTCCCCTTTCTTAAAATTTAATGTAAGTCAGATCATTATATCACTATGTCTTTTCTGACATTGAGAAGTGCTAATTAAAAAGTCACTTATAGGGCTTCCCTGGTGGTGCAGTGGTTAAAAACCTGCCTACCAACACAGGGTACACAGGTTCGAGCCCTGGTCCGGGAAGATCCCACATGCTGCGAAGCAACTAAGTGCGTGTGCCACAACTACTGAACCTGTGCTCTAGAGCCCGCGAGCCACAACTACTGAAGCCTGCATGCCTAGAGCCCATGCTCCACAACAAGAGAAGCCACCACAATGAGAAGCCCGCACACTGCAGCAAAGAGTAGCCCCTACTTGTCGCAACTAGAGAAAGCCCGCCCGCAGCAACAAAAACCCAATGCAGCCAAAAATAAATAAATAAATTTATTTTTAAAAAGTCGCTCATAGACGAGATACTTAGAATTAAAAAAGAATGAAAGTCAGGAAAATAAAAGGGAGACAGAGTAGATAGAAAAAAAAGTTCCTCCTAAAGCAAATCAAGTAGATTAAAAAGAGCACTTTGGTTTTGAAATTGTATGCCTCTATCTGCCAGTGAGAGTAACTTCTCAAATTCTTTCTTAAGGAAGAGTTGAATCCAGCTCAGAGTGTATGGCTATATATTTCTGTGTCTATTGTGAAATTTTTGTAACTCTGGGATTTTTCATAAATAGATCTCGCCCTTCTTGAGATGTGCCTACCATGTATATTTAAGACCATAAAATATTTGGGGAAAGTATATAAAATGGGAAGGAAGGATGATAACGAGTTATATCTAACTGACAAAGTTTTCTCTG
This sequence comes from Mesoplodon mirus, assembly GCF_964341445.2. Lineage (NCBI taxonomy): Eukaryota > Metazoa > Chordata > Mammalia > Artiodactyla > Ziphiidae > Mesoplodon > Mesoplodon mirus. The sequence continues at coordinate 120,803,742 of NC_138982.1, forward strand.
GAATAAATTCAAAACTCAGTTCCAAATGATAATGGGAAAGATAGTTCTTGAATAAAGACTTGGGTTTGAGTGTGGGCCTTTCCATGTTCTTGTTTCAAGTCCTTGAACAAAGTACTAATTATATTCATTAAAAAAAAAAGGAATGGATAAACAACAAGGTCCTACTATATAGCACAGGGAACTATACTCAATATCCTGTGATAAACCATAATGGAAAAGAATATGAAAAAGTATATATATATATATATATATATATATATATATATATATATGCATGTATAACTGAATCACTTTGCTGTACAGCAGAAATTAACATAACATTGTAAAATCAACTATACTTCAATAAAATAAATTTTTTAAAGAAGGAAATAATTATACCTGTCATGCCCAACTCACTTGGTTGGTCAATCAGTCAAAGTATTTATTATGCACAACTCAATGCACATGCTAACTGAGCCTTGTTTTCTAATAGATAAGTGTGTTGCCTGTACACAGTCTGATAAAAGAAATGCCTAGTGCCCCACAAGTGGCAATAGCCCTCAAATATTCACCAACAACTAGCTTGATAATCCACTGCACCCTACCCTATCATGCTTTGTACTGTCTTTTGTAACTATCAATCCCTTGATCTGAACTTTGTCAGCGGTACCTCTGTCTTCAAAGACCAAATAGGCATATTTCACCATTTCTGCCCTTGCTGTCCATCTCATCCTCTGGCCAAGCTCCCAACACCAAGGAAGGGATTATCATTCCATATTACTCTAGACCACATCCTAGTTGGGAAAAATAAGGACTGTGCTGCTGTGGGAACATAAAATGATTGTGTACCTGGTATTGCAGGTCCTAAAATGATCATGCCCAGGTGCTCATTTTCTAATGGGTAACTTATGAGGAAGTGATCATAATTTATTGACATGATTGTTTTAAAAGTATGTACTTAGGGAGAAAAGAGAATAAACTAATTATAGATGAAGAGCATCTGAGAAGGAGGATAGGCTTTGGGACTCAAGGACAAGGAAGATAAAGTGTCAAAGCACCAGGGAGAAGAAGAAAATTGGTGTGTCTGGGCAGCTGCATGCATTCTTCTGATAAGGACCACATAGGTAATTCCTACAATATTTTTCTCCAAGCAATTATTAATAATTTAGAAAAAATAAGATGGGTTAAGATATGAGTTAGAAGACTAAAATTGTTATGAAGAATTATAGTAGCAGCTGAAAAACCTGGAAGAGATTGTTGACAAGATGAAAGATGGCCAAACGACTTTCTTTCAGAACTCTACTGAGATCAAAAATCTAAAGAGTGCTCACAGTTTTGTGATTTTTTCCAGCACTACTTGTCAATAATAGAATCAAAGACTATGACAAGAGACAGGTACAATGAAGTCAAAGGATAGATTTAATAAAGGATAATGATAGAAATGAGTAAAAATATGGGAACTGAGGACAGAGAGCAGTTTCTCATCTCAAATTAGGTGACTATACATGCAGCTTATAAACTCTAAAGACTTATGCAGATTGGAGGAATTGTTTTTATTATTAACTGAAATATTGTATATATGTTTTCTTAAACCTCTTGGAAAATGATCACTGATAACAACAAGACAAGGAAAAACATACATAAGACATGTGCTTTCATTTCAATTCACCAAAAAACTAATCACCTAGAATTAGACCTGAAACTTGCCCTGAAGAAGTTTTCTGTCAATTATGGGAGATAAACATGTAATTAGAAATTTGAAGATAATATACTAAGAGCTACATTAAAAATGGAGAGAGGCACTTAGCCCTGTCTTCCTAGAGGAGATGATACTGAGGAAATTTGGAAATATAATATAGAATTTAGTCAGAAAGCTAAAAGGACATTTCAGGCAGAGGGAACTGCATAGAAAGGTCTGGAGCCTAGAAAGAGCATTTAGCTAAATTACCAAATTGAAGAAAACAATAGTTTGCACTAGAATATTTGTATTATCTGTAAAATTGTGAAGCACCTATAAGAAGAAATACCTCGGATTACTGTTCAGGAAATCTTTGCATCCCCACCCCTCCCCACTATTGACTTAATATATTTATCTCACTGTCCCACTGATTTTAGAATTAGCCATACAATTAACTTTGACCTATGGGATGTTAGAAGAAATGATGCAAGCAAAGACTTGAAATGTGCTTGTCTGATAGCTATGTGCTCTCTTGCACAGCTGCCCTTGCAGTGAGAAGGTCATGTCCCAACTTTCTCACTGATCCAAGGAGAACGAGAGACATGTGAAGGAGCACCAACACATCCAACACACTGTCTTGAGTTTGGAAGCAAGCCCAGCCCAGTCCAGCCTAGATCATTTCATCCCAAGCTGGCTGGTAGGCATATGAGTGAATTTAAATGATTCTTGTTTTAAGTTTCCCAAGGTTAGAATGGATGTTAGGTAGCAAGAGCTGCCCATGCATTGTTAAACACGGCTGTGTCTGTGTTGAAATGCTTTTTAATTTCTCATTTTTGCTTCACATTCTTTAAAAGTTTGATGTTTATTTTTTAATGAAGATGATTTTAAAAAGTAAATCATATATGAAAAATATATAATTTATGATGTGAGAGACTCTCAAAGATATATCATTATGACATGAGTTATAATGTCTGCTTTCTTTCTGGTTAAACAATTGTCAGTGATTAACTTAATCTTGCAGGCTGTGTTAGGTTGCAGTACTGTCATACACAATTATATTTGAGGGTCCACATGTAGTAAAGTAAAATTCTTTCAGGATGCTAATACATTTCTTCTGAAGAACTGCTCTGGTTACTCCCTCAGGAAAAGACACAGACCAGATAAGAAAGAGAAAAAACAAGTTTCTCTTCTCTAATATGGGAAAGGAAATAGTCAATCAACTCCAGGAAGGGCAGAGACTCCCATACAGGATAAATCCAAGGAGAAACATGCCAAGACACATATTGATCAAACTTTCAAAAATTAAACACAAAGAAAAAATACTAAAACTAGCAAGGGAAAAACAACAAATAATATAAAAGAGAATCCCCAGCAGGTTAACAGCTGATCTTTCAGCAGAAACCCTGCAAGCCAGAAGACAGTGGCAGGACATACTTAAAGTGATAAAAGGGAAAAACTTACAACGAAGATTGCTCTACCCAGCAAGGATCTCCTTCATATTTGATGGAGAAATTAAAAGCTTTACAGACAAGCAAAAGCTAAGAGAATTCAGCACCACCAAACCAGCTTTACAACAAATGCTAAAGGAAATTCTCTAGGCAGGAAACACAAGACAAGGAAAAGACCTACAATAACAAAACCAAAACAATTCAGAAAACGGTCATAGGAACATACATATCAATAACTACTTTAAATGTAAATGGATTAAATGCTCCAACCAAAAGACATAGACTGGCTGAATGGATACAAAACCAAGACCCATATATAGGCTGTCTACAACAGACCCACTTCAGACTTAGGGACACATACAGACTGAAAGTGACAGGATGGAAAAAGATATTCCATGCAAATGGAAGTCAAAAGAAAGCTGGAGTAGCAATTCTCATATCAGACAAAATAGACTTTAAAATAAACATTATTACAAGAGACAAAGAAGGACACAACATACTGATCAAGGGAGCAATCCAAGAAGAATATATAACAATTGTAAGTATTTATGCACCCAATATAGGAGCACGTCAATACATAAGGCAAATGCTATCAACCATAAAAGGGTAAATCAACAGTAACACAATCATGGTTGGAGACTTTAACAACCTACTTTCACCAATGGACAGATCATCCAAAATAAAAATAAATAAGGGAACACAAGCTTTAAATGATACATTAAAGAAGATGGACTTCATTGATATTTATAGGACATTCCATCCAAAAACAACAGAAAACACTTTCTTCTCAAGTGCACATGGAACATTCTCCAGGATAGAGCATATCTTGGGTCACAAATCAAGCCTTGGTAAAATTGAAGAAAATTGAAATCATATCAAGTATCTTTTAGGACCACAATGCTATGAGACTAGATATCAATTATGGGGAAAAAACATGTAAAAAATACAAACACATGGAGACTAAACAATTCACTACTAAAAAACCAAAAGATAACTGAAGAAATCAAAGGGGAAATCAAAAAGTACCTAGAAACAAATGGTGATGAAAACACGATGACCCAAAATCTATGGGATGAAGCAAAAGCAGTTCTAAGAGGGAAGTATATAGCAACACAATCCTACCTGAAGAAACAAGAAACATCTCAAATAAACAACCTAACCTTACACCTAAAGCAATTAGAGAAAGAAGAGCAAAAAAAAAAAAAACAAAACCCAAAGTTAGCAGAAGGAAAGAAACATAAAGATCAGCTCAGAAATGAATGAAAAAGAAATGAAGGAAATGATAGCACAGATCAATAAAACTAAAAGCTGGTTCTTGGAGAAGATAAACAAAATTGATAAACCATTAGCCAGACTCATCAAGAAAAAAAAGACAGAAGACTCAAATCAATAGAATTAGAAATGAAAAAGGAGAAGTAACAACTGACACTGCAGAAATACAAAGGATCATGAGAGATTACTATAAGTAACTATATGCCAATAAAATGGACAACCTGGAAGAAATGGACAAATTCTTAGAAAAGCACAACCTTCCGAGACTGAACCAGGAAGAAATAGAAAATATAAACAGACAAATCACAAGCACTGAAATTGAAACTGTGATTAAAAATCTTCCAACAAACAAAAGCTCAGGACAAGATGGCTTCATAGGCGAATTCTATCAAACATTTAGGGAAGAGCTAACAACCATCCTTCTCAAACTCTGCCAAAATATAGCACAGAGAGGAACACTACAAAACTCAGTCTATGAGGCCACCATCACCCTGATACCAAAACCAAAGATGTAACAAAGAAAGAAAATTACAGGCCAATATCACTGATGAATATAGATGCAAAAAATCCTCAACAAAATACTAGCAAACACAATCCAACAGCACATCAAAAGGATCATACACCATGATCAAGTGGGCTTTATCACAGGAATGCAAGGATTCTTCAATATATGCAAATCAATCAATGTGATAAAACATATTAACAAATTGAAGTCGAAAAACCATATGATCATCTCAATAGATGCAGAAAAAGCTTTTGACAAATTCAACACCATTTATAATAAAAACCCACGAGAGGGCCTCCCTGGTGGCGCAGTGGTTGAGAGTCCGCCTGCCGATGCAGGGGATGCGGGTTCGTGCCCCGGTCTGGGAGGATCCCATATGCCGCGGAGCGGCTGGGCCCGTGAGCCATGGCCGCTGAGCCTGAGCGTCCGGAGACTGTGCTCCGCAACGGGAGAGGCCACAACAGTGAGAGGCCCGCGTACGGAAAAAAAAAAACCCACGAGAAAGTAGGCATAGAGGGAATTTTCCTCAACATAATAAAGGCCATATATGACAAACCCATGGCAACATCGTTCTCAGTGGTGAAAAACTGAAACCATTTCCACTAAGATAAGGACAAGACAAGGTTGTCCACTCTCACCACTATTATTCAACTTAGTTTTGGAAGTTTTAGCCAGAGCAATCAGAGAAGAAAAAGAAATAAAAGGAATTCACATCAGAAAAGAAAAAGTAAAGCTGTCACTTCAGATGACATGATAATATACATACAGAATCCTAAAGATGTTGCCAGAAAATTACTAGAGCTAATCAATGAATTTGGTAAAGTAGCAGGATAGAAATTAATGCAAAGAATTTGCTTGCATTCCTATACACAGATGATGAAAAATCTGAAAGTGAAAATAAGGAGACACTCCCACCTACCATTGCAACAAAAACAGTAAAGTACCTAGGAATAAACCTACCTAAGAAGACAAAAGAACAAAAGACCTGTATGCAGAAAACTATAAGACACTGATGAAAGAAATTAAAGGTGGCCCCGGAGGAAGATGGCGGAAGACTAAGACGCGGAGATCACCTTCCTCCCCACAGATACATCAGAAATTCATCTACACGTGGAACAACTCCTACAGAACACCTACTGAACACTGACAGAAGACCTCAGACCCCCCAAAAGGCAAGAAACTCCCCACATACCTGGGTAGGGCAAAAGAAAAAAAGAATAAACAGAGACAAAAGAATAGGGACGGGACCTGCACCAGTGGGAGGGAGCCGTGAAGGAGGGAAGGTTTCTACACACTACAAGCCCCTTTGCGGGCGGAGACTGCAGGTGGAGGAGGGGGAAAGCTTCGGAGTAGCGGAGGAGAGCACAGCAACAGGGGTGTGAAGGGCAAAGCGGAGAGATTCTGGCACAGAGGATCAGTGCCCTCAGGCACACACCAGCCGGAGAGGCTTGTCTGCTCGGCCGCCGGTGTGGGCGGGGCTGGGAGCTGAGGCTCGGGTATCGGCTTTCAGTCGGAGCGCAGGGAGAGGACTGGGGCTGGCGGCAGGAAGAGAGCCTGAAGGGGTTAGTGCACCACGGCTAGCCCGGATGGAGTCCGGGGAAAGGGTCTGGAGCTGCCGAAGAGGCAAGAGACTTTTTTCCCTTTCGTTTCCTGGTGCGCGAGGAGAAGGCATTAAGAGGGCTGCTTGGGGAAGCGCCGGAGAGAGGCACGAGCCGCGGCTAAAGGCGCGGACCTCGGAGACGGGCGTGGGACGCTGGGGCTGCTGCTGCCGCCACCGCCGCTGCGGGGACTGTGTGCGAGCGCGGGTCACTGTCCACCCCGCCTTCCTGGGGGCCTGTGCACCCCGCCACTGCCGGGGTCCCGGGACCCGGGGAAGGCTTTCCCAGGAAAGCGCACAGAGCGCCTCGGTCTGGTGCAACGTGACGCCGGCTTCTGCTGCCGCAGGCCCGCCCCACACTGCGCGCCCCTCCCTCCCCTCTGCCTGAGTGAGCCAGAGCCCCCAAATCAGCAGCTCCTTTAAACCCGTCCTGTCTGAGCAAAGAACGGACGCCCTCCGGCGACCTACGCGCAGAGGCGGGGCCAGGTCCAAGGCTGAGACCCGGGAGCTGTGAGAGCAGAGACACGGAAATCTCTCTGTGCAGCCTCGGAGGCAGCGGATTAAAGCTCCACGGTCCATTTGATGTGCCCTGCGTCTGTGGAGTGCATAAATGGACAGCGAATCATCCCAAATTGAGAAAGTGGACTTTGAGGACAAGATTTAAGACTTTCCCCCCTTTTCCTCTTTTTACAACGAATTATCCCAAATTAAGGAGGTGGACTTAGAGAGCAAGATTTCAGACTTCTCGCCCTTTTCCTCTTTTTACAACGAATTATCCCAAATTGAGGAGGTGGACTTGGAGAGCAAGATTTTTGATTTTCCCCCCTGCTCTCTTTTTGTGAATGTGTATGTGTAATCTTCTGTGTAAGATTCTCTCTGTATAGCTTTGCTTCCACCATATGTCCCAGGGTTCTATCGGTCTGTTTTTTTTTTCAATAATTACTTTTTAATTTTAATAACGCTACTATATTTCATACTTTATTCTATTTTACTTTACCTGCTCTTTCTTTTTTTCCTACCTTCCCTTCCTCCCTCCCTCCCTCCGCTCCTCCTTTCCTTCTTTCTTTTTCTTTCCTCCCTCCCTCCCTCCCACCCTTCTTCTTTCCACTTTCTTTTTCTTTCCTTCCTCCCTCCCTCCCTCTTGTCTTTCTTTCTTTCTTTCCTTCCTCCCTCCCTCCCTCCCTTCTTCCATTCACTCTTCCTTTTGCTTTCATTCCTCCTTCCCTCCCTCCTTTCTTTCTTTCTTTCTTTCCATCCTTCCTCCCTCCCTCCCTCCTTTCTTTCTTCCTTCCTTCCTTCCTTTCTTCCCTTCTTCCTTTCTTTCCCTCTCTCTTTCTTTCTTCTACTAATTCTTACTTTCTACTTTTTCTCCCTGTTATTCTGAGCCGGGTGGATGAAAGGCTCTTGGTGCTGCAGCCAGGAGTCAGTGCTCTGCCTCTGAAGTGGGAGAGCCAACTTCAGGACACAGGTCCACAAGAGACCTCCCAGCTCCACATAATCTCAAGCAGCGAAAATCTCCCAGAGATCTCCATCTCAACACCAGCACCCAGCTTCAGTGAACGACCAGCAAGCTACAGTGCTGGTCACCCTATGCCAAGCAACTAGCAAGGGAGGAACACAACCCCACCCATTAGCAGAGAGGCTACCTAAAAACATAATAAGGCCACAGGCACCCCAAAACACACCACCAGACGTGGACCTGTCCACCAGAAAGACAAGATCGAGCCTCAACCACCAGAACAAAGGCATCAATCCCGCCCACCAGGAAGCCTACACAACCTACTGAAACAAACTTAGCCACTGGGGACAGACACCAAAAACAACGGGAACTACGAATCTGCAGCCTGCAAAAAGGAGACCCCAAACACAGTAACATAAACAAAGTGAGAAGACAGAAAAACACACAGCAGGTGAAGGAGCAAGATAAAAACCTACCAGACCTAACAAATGAAGAGGTAATAGGCAGTCTACTTGAAAAAGAATTCAGAATAATGATAGTAAAGCTGATCCAAGATTCTATTTCCAAGATCCAAAATCTTGGAAATAGAATAGACAAAATGCAAGAAACATTTAACAAGGACCTAGAAGAACTAAAGATGAATCAAGCATCGATTAAAAACACAATAAATGAAATGAAAAATACTCTAGATGGGATCAATAGCAGAATAACTGAGGCAGAAGAACGGATAAGTGAGGTGGAAGATAAAATAGTGGAAATAACTGCTGCAGAGCAAAATAAAGAAAAAAGAATGAAAAGAATTGAGGACCATCTCAGAGACCTCTGGGACAACATTAAACTCACCAACATTCGAATTATAGGGGTTCCAGAAGAAGGAGAGAAAAAGAAAGGGACTGAGAAAATACTTGAAGAGATTATAGTTGAAAACTTCCCTAATATGGGAAAGGAAATAGTTAATCAAGTCCAGGAGGCACAGAGAGTCCCATACAGAAGAAATCCAAGGAGAAATAGGCCAAGACACATATTAATCAAACTGTCAAAAATTAAACACAAAAATCATATTAAAAGCAGCAAGGCAAAAACAACAAATAACACACAAGGGAATCCCCATAAGGTTTTGACAAAATTCAGCACCCATTTATGATAAAAACTCTGCAGAAAGTAGGCATAGGGGGAACTTTCCTCAACATAATAAAGGCCATATATGACAAACCACAGCCAACATTGTCCTCAATGGTGAAAAACTGAAACCATTTCCACTAAGATCAGGAACAAGACAAGGCTGCCCACAATCACCACTCTTATTCAACTTAGTTTTGGAAGTTTTAGCCACAGCAATCAGAGAAGAAAAGGAAATAAAAGGAATCCAAATTGGAAAAGAAGAAGTAAAGCTGTCACTGTTTGCAGATGACATGATACTATACATAGAGAATCCTAAAGATGCTACCAGAAAACTAATAGAGCTAATCAATGAATTTGGTAAAGTAGCAGGATACAAAATTAATGCACAGAAATCTCTGGCATTCCTGTACACTAATGATGAAAAATCTGAAAATGAAATCAAGAAAACACTCCCATTTACCATTGCAACAAATGAATAAAATATCTAGGAATAAACCTACCTAAGGAGACAAAAGACCTGTATGCAGAAAATTATAAGACACTGATGAAAGAAATTAAAGATGATACAAATAGATGGAGAGATATACCATGCTCCTGGATTAGAAGAATCAATATTGTGAAAATGACTCTACTACCCAAAGCAATCTACAGATTCAATGCAATCCCTATCAAACTACCACTGGCATTTTTCACAGAACTAGAACAAAAAATTTCAAAATTTGTTTGGAAAAACAAAAGACCCCGAATAGCCAAAGCAATCATGAGAACGAAAAACGGAGCTGGAGGAATCAGGCTCCCTGACTTCACACTATACTACAAAGCTACAGTAATCAAGACAGTGTGGTACTGGCATAAAAACAGAAAGATAGATCAATGGAACAGGATAGAAAGCCCAGAGATAAACCCACGCACATATGGTCACCTTATCTTTGATAAAGGAGGCAGGAATGTACAGTGGAGAAAGGACAGCCTCTTCAATAAGTGGTGCTGGGAAAACTGGACAGGGACGTGTAAAAGTATGAGATTAGATCATTCCCTAACACCATACACAAAAATAAGCTCAAAATGGATTAAAGACCTAAATGTAAGGCCATAAACTATCAAACTCTTAGAGGAAAACATAGGCAGAACACTCTATGACATAAATCACAGCAAGATCCTTTTGGACCCACCTCCTAGAGAAATGGAAATAAAAACAAAGATAAACAAATGGGACCTAATGAAACTTCACAGCTTTTGCACAGCAAAGGAAACCATAAACAAGACAAAAAGACAACCCTCAGAATGGGAGAAAATATTTGCAAATGAAGCAACTGACAAAGGATTAATCTCCAAAATTTATAAACAGCTCATGCAGCTCAATAGCAAAAAAACAAACAACCCAATCCAAAAATGGGCAGAAGACTTAAATAGGCATTTCACCGAAGAAGACATACAGACTGCCAACAAACACATGACAGAATGCTCAACATCATTAATCATTAGAGAAATGTAAATCAAAACTACAATGAGATATCATCTCACACCAGTCAGAATGGCCATCATCAAGCAATCTAGAAACAATAAATGCTGGAGAGTGTGTGGAGAAAAGGGAATACTCTTGCACTGCTGGTGGGAATGTGAATTGGTACAGCCACTATGGAGAACAGTATGGAGGTTCCTTAAAAAACTAAAAATAGAACTACCATATGATCCAGCAATCCCACTACTCGGCATATACCCTGAGAAAACCATAATTCAAAAAGAGACATGTACCAAAATGTTCATTGCAGCTCTATTCACAATAGCCCGGAGCTTGAAACAACCTAAGTGTCCATCATCGGATGAATGGATAAAGAAGATGTGGCACATATATACAATGGAATATTACTCAGCCATAAAAAGAAACGAAACTGAGCTATTTGTAATGAGGTGGATAGACCTAGAGTCTGTCATACAGAGTGAAGTAAGTCAGAAAGAGAAAGACAAATACCGTATGCTAACACATATATATGGAATTAAAAAAAAAATGTCATGAAGAACCTGGGGTAAAATGGGAATAAAGACACAGACCTACTTGAGAATGGACTTGAGGATATGGGGGGGGATGGTAAGCTGTGACAAAGCAAAAGAGAGGCATGGACATATATACACTACCAAACGTAAGGTAGATTGATAGTGGGAAGCAGCCGCAGAGCACAGGGCGATCAGCTCGGTGCTTTGTGACCACCTGGAGGGGTGGGATGGGGAGGCTGGGAGGGAGGGAGATGCATGAGGGAAGGGATGTGGGAACAGATGTATATGTATGACTGATTCACTTTGTTATAAAGCAGAAACTAATAAAAAATAAATAAATAAATAAATAAATAAATAAATAAATAATAAAAAATAAAAAAGAAATTAAAGGTGATACAAACTGATGGATAGATATACCATGTTCTTGGATTGGAAGAATCAACTTTGTGAAAATGACTCTACTACTCAAAGCAATCTACAAATTCAATGCAAACCCTATCAACCTACCAATGGCATTTTTCACAAAAACTGGAATTAAAAATTTCACAATTTGTGTGGAAACACAAAAGACCCTGAATAGCCAAAGCAATCTTGAGGAAGAAAAACGGAGCTGGAGGTATCAGGCTCCCTGACTTCAGAATATCCTACACAGCTACAGTAATCAAGACAGTATGGTTCTGGTACAGAAACAGAAATATAGATCAATGGAACAGGATAGAAACCCCAGAGATAAACCCACGCACCTATGGTCACCTTATCTTTTGATAAAGGAGGCAAGAATATACAATGGATAAAGACAGCCTCTTCAATAAGTGGTGCTGGGAAAACTGGACACCTACATGTAAAAGAATGAAATGAGAACACTCTCTAACACCATACACAAAAATAAACTCAAAATGGATTAAAGACCTAAATTTAAGGCCAGACACTATAAAATTCTTAGAGGAAAACACTCTATGACATAAATCACTGCCAGATCCTTTTTGACCCACCTCCTAAGGTAATGGAAATGAAAACAAAAATAAAATAATGGGACCTAATGAAACTTCAAAGCTTTTGCACAGCAAAGGAAACCATAAACAAGAGGAAAAGAAAACCCTCAGAATGGGAGATAATATTTGCAAATGAAGCAACTGACAAAGGACTAATCTCCAAATTTACAAGCAGCTCATACAGCTCAATATCAAAAAACAAACAATGTAAGCCAAAACTGGGCAGAACACTTAAATAGACATTTATTCAAAGAAGATGTACAGATCATCAACAAACACATGAAAGGATGCTCAGCATCACTAATCACAGGGAAAAGCAAATCAAAACTACAATGAGGTATTACCTCACACCGGTCAGAATGGCCATCATCAAAAAATCTACAAACAACAAATTCTGGAGAGGGTGTGGAGAAAAGGGAACCCTCTTGCATGGTTGGTCGGAATGTAAAGTCATACAGCCACTATGGAAAACAGTATGAGGGTTCCTTAAAAATCTAAAATGAACTACCATACGACCCAGCAATCCCACTACTGGGCATATACCCTGAGAATACCGTAATTCAAAAAGAGTCATGTACCACAATGTTCATTGCAGTTCTATTTACAATAGCCAGGACATGGAAGCAACCTAAGTGTCCATCGACAGATGAATGGATAAAGAATATGTGGCACATATATACCATGGAATATTAGCCATAAAAAGAAAGGAAACTGAGTTGTTTGTAGTGAGGTGGATGGACCTAGAGACTGTCATACAGAGTGAAGTAAGTCAGAAAGAGAAAAACAAATACCGTATGATAACACATGTATATGGAATCTAAAAAAAAATGAAAAAAAAATTGTTCTGAAGAACCTAGGGGCAGGACAGGAATAAAGACACAAATGTAGAGAATGGACTTGAGGATACGGGGAGGGGGAAGGTTAAGATGGGACAAAGTGAGAGAGTGGCATGGACATATATACACTACCAAATGTAAAACAGATAGCTAGTGAGAAGCAACCACATAGCACAGGGAGATCAGCTAGGTGCTTTGTGACCACCTAGAGGGGTGGGATAGGGAAGGTGGGAGGGAGACGCAAGAGGGAGGAGATATGGGGATATATGTATATGTATGGCTGATTCACTTTGTTATAAAGCAGAAACTAAGACACCATTGTAGAGCAATTATACTCCAATAACGATGTTAAATAGAAAAAAGAAAAAACAAGTTTCAGATACAGGGAGATTTGATTTAATAAACTTAGACAGTTCTCTTGAAGTGCACCGGACAATGCCTGGTGCACAGTAATAGATGACCAAGAAGTATTTGATTCATGTTCACAGGTACTCCTAGAATTCCCATTTAGCCAGTTTCAGAAAATCTCACCTGAGTATTTTCAAGTTCATGATCATTGGCATTTTAGTGGTGGCCCAGGTTAATCATGCTGTCTCTTCAGTGATGCAGTTAAGAGAACAAAAGTCAGGAAGGTTTTACCCTTTTGGATTTTCATGGAATTTTCAATGTCTGTTTAGATATTTGAGCCCCTGATGTGCTGTGATCTGTCATTTACGAGTGCTGCAGTGAATAAGTGAGAGCCATTAAACAACTGCACGATTTGGGGGACTTTTCACAGCCCAGTTGTTGGACTCTGCAGGGAATCAATGAGGATTCAGCACAAAAAAAGAGACAGGTATTTTAATTTGAGTAATATTAACACTCACAAACTGTCATGTTGTGGAAATTTTTAGCAGTGTGTAAGCTTTGAAACAAAGGAAGGAAAAGCCAGACAACCAGAGCTTGTAATTTCCAGGGTGTCTTCGATGGCTGGCAGCTGATGCAGTAGGTGAGCATCCAGTGTGGATTCAAGAGGAAGAAGAGCAGAACTGAACGAGACATCTAGGGGAATCCCCAGTAAGTCCCTGGGCTCTCTAACGCACATTTATACATTTATCCTATTAAAAGACATTTCTACGAACAGGCTGCTCTGTTCTGCTCCTGGGCTGTCAGCCAGCAATGTTTCTTTATAGAGGAAAGGACATTACAGAGACACAGGAAGATATAATAAATCTATGGCACAGTCGACTTCAGGGACACTTGATGAAACTATACACATAGGAACCTTCACTAAAACAATAACTGAAGTACACGTGGGGCGATAACATGTAAGTGAATTTAATACAGCTTAATACAGCTCAAAATTCATTTCTGAATCCTACAGTAATAAAGTTATCAAGAATATCAAGCCAGGCTAACCATAAATAACTTCTTGTAAGAAATTAATTTTGAGATGAGTTTTGACAGAGGTTAAGGATAAAGATTGGTGTGCAAAACGGGAAAATGCACAGATAAGAAAAGCATATTCAGTATTAACTGCATGTCTAAAAGTGCTTAGACAAAATTATAGGCACAGAGAAAAAAACATAAAGCACTTAAAGTCAACCTGTGCAACCTCACAATTTGTTGGTATAATTTCAAGTCTTTGTAGTGGCCATTGTGGAAACAAATCTGGTAATATCTCTGCCAAATGTCATCTCTACGCCACCACTCCTGGAATCTAAGACCATGCACAGTTTCACATGTAGAACTGATTGGGAACAGAATTGAAGATCTCCAGATTATATGGCAGAAGTGGGACGTGGTGGGTGTCAAAATGAAGTAGCTAGAGCTCTCAGACTATTGAGACACCAACTTAACAACACTCCTTTTCCTTAATTATAGTTCACCAGTGAGATCATTGAGAAAGGCAAGCTCGTATCTACTGACTAGTATATGGATGAACTGAAAATGCTAAATAACTTTCCCGTAATCCCCCCCTAAAAATCCCTCCTCTCAGGTCCCCACCATGAAAATCAGCCTCAGCCACATGCATGGTAACCGAGAAAGTGAAGCAGGTCTAGAGTAGACAAATGAAATGAGTGTATAGCTTATTCCTGAGCTCATTCAGAAGACGTGCTAAAAACCTGTGAATAGATAGAATTTTGGTAAATCATTTCCGTATTTCCAGTTGTATTTTCATTAAAATATCTGTGATTTTGTTTTTATACCTTTTTATTTTTCAATTGGCCTCCAGCATTTTGGTCTTTGCCTCTTAGCCACGTAGTCAGAAAAAAAATCATTTGATTTTTTTGAACCTGGAGAGAAATCACTGAAAGAATCCCTCCATAATTCTGACTCACTTATATATGCATCAAAGCGTGAGTTTCCTAAAAGTTAGACATATCTTTCTTTTCTTTTTTTTTATTAGTAATTTTATCTTCTTTATGGTTGGGCTTCTCTAATATTAGCATTAGTTTATATTTATTAAAAACAGATTCTTATATTCTTTTGACATTCCACAGTCAAACAACACATGAAGCAAAAAGTTGATAAGCATGTTTTTGGATAAGAAAATACTAGCAGAGCCAAAACCATCTTGGAAAACTGAATTGACTTTTTTACAGCCTCATGACTTTTGAAAATTCTATCAATCATTGGAAAAAAGCACCAACTTCCAACATTTTAGAGTAATATATATTTATATGCAAAAAGGATTTCCAGACAATTGTTTCAGGAAATCCAAATAGTGAGGTTAGAAAGACAGCGGTGTGGGGTATGGGGGGGAGTCATTATTCAAGAAATTTTGCAACAGTGGATACTGCTTAAAACATGACCACAGAGTAACGGTAGCAAGAAGTCCAGTAGGAAAGGAGACATGAAGGGAACATGGAAGAACGGAAGAAAGTCAAGAAGAATGAGTGAAGAAGTGAAATAATGAGACAGTAACAATGATTGTCAGATTAAGGTTCTTTTGGAGAGTGGTTTTCCCAGCCAGATGCTCATCACCCCCAAGGATGGTCTCCCTTCAGGTACCTCTGTCACCAGCTCCCTTGCATGTTGCTGCTGCATTAGATTTCATGCCTCCTGCTCTGATGATGCTACTCTCCTGCTTTATGGTTTAGAGAGCTCTTGCATCATTGATTACTGGGCAGAATTCATACTCCTCATCTGGCAATCACATGATCCCATATACTCTACAAGCCCTTATTTTTTTATTCAGCATCATATAAAATTCTCTGCTTGTCAAGGCAGCCTTTTTGTATCTCTCCTATTTTTTTCCACTTTCCCTTTGCCCTAGATTTTTGTACTCATTCCATTCTCTACACCTTTGGATTTTACCATTTTCCCTTTGAAGAAGTATTCTGTTTTCTGCAAATGGAAATCTTGCTCTAATTTCAAAGAAATATGGAAAATAACAGTCAAATTTTCTCTCTGCTTCTTGATTCATATTCCTGAGAAAAAAATGATCACCCCATGTCATTGTGTATACTCCCGTGAGAGAGAATGTTGGCCAGGCTAGGGTCACGTGTCTATTTCAGATCCCATCTGCACTGGCTTGGAGGCAAGGGAGGGTGGTGTGCATGGGCCTATGTATGTGTGTTGACAGAGTGTCCTGTCTCTACATGGGCTGCTACTGAGTGGAAACTGTGGGGCTCTCACTTAGATCGAATCTTGCCCATAACTCAAAACCTTTACTTTTTAAATTTCTGTACTTTGGCACAGGGTGTTGGCCCCCTATATGTTGTACGTTTTTAGTCAATAGAGAAGCTCTTTTCTTCTTAATCAGTTTGCCACATCTGGGTAATGATTAACAAACAAATTTAGTTCTTTCTATGAAGTATCGTATTCAGAATCCTATTGAATTTCCATAATTAAAGAAGACATACATATTGTTTCTAGAGATAATAAATTTTGGCTGGATATAAAACAGCTGTCAACCTTAATCTTGAAAAATTCTGATTTGGAGCCAACAGCCTTATAATATTGTGCCTGGTTTAATCTAGCCAAGCAATGAGACAGATATATAACCTCTCACTTGTTTTTTTTCTTATTTTTCTGTAAAGCTCAAGTGTCTTCCAGTGAAAACTGAGCATTACAAAATGATCAATATATATTATTTCCAAAAAATGTACTTGTAAGCATCGTGGGCATCTTTCCTTCAAGAAAAATATTTTCACCTTTCTTTACGATTTCTCTAAAGGCTGGAGTGCTTGTCTGCTTTCATAATAAATAGGAGGTGTTTGTCTGAACTTAATTGTCAAAGCAAGCCTTCCCCACAAACACTTTGAAATACCCAATACTGATACATTAGTTTATGCTTTGCAACGTCTTCACTTTCTTACCAAGCAAGTTATTATCTCAGTAGAATTATGGAAGTTCTACTTAAACTTTCTGTTTTACATTGCTCTAAATGTCTGAATCAATAATTTGTTAATTGTCCCCTCTCATCAAAGCCTACTTTCCTTCATATTTAGTAAATTTATATCAAAGCAAAATTTTACATTTTAAAGTTAGCTTTTAATGTAATCTTGATAAGACACACCCTATTTTTAGAGGAAATATCTTTTTCTCTAAGAGTGGTGGGCTGTATCTGCAGACTCAGTGGGTCCTGG
The DNA here is from genome assembly GCF_964341445.2 of Mesoplodon mirus. NCBI lineage: Eukaryota > Metazoa > Chordata > Mammalia > Artiodactyla > Ziphiidae > Mesoplodon > Mesoplodon mirus. The sequence goes on from NC_138982.1 coordinate 120,821,199, forward strand.
GGAATCTGAGGATTCAAGATTTCCAAGTGCATCAAACACTTGTCCTCAACTGTGTCCCATTCTTTGCCAATCAGGGCCTTAGTCTTGTCATGGCAAATCTAACTAGTCAAGGTACTTAAGTTTCTCTAGAGCTATGCTAGCCTTATTGTCCTGAGCCTAGTTCTCCAGTCTTTTCTGCCCTAAGCTGCTGGCAATAAGAATCTCTTCATGTGTTGCCAAGTTAACCCTTTGTTTTGCACATTTAGCCTTTTATTGATGGTTAACCTTCTTCAGTCTTTCATTTTCTCTTTCCAAAAGCATCAATTGCCCCCAGGAAGCATTATTCAATACCATTGCTCTTATAATCACTATTTCCCACATGTATCTCAAATGCTTAATACATTGCACCCACCATTGCATTTTCCTTCACCTAGCCTCCCATTTTCCTTCAAAATAACCTCCCATTTTGCCCATGGTAAAAGCTTTATCATTGCTACCTGATGCCTGGAGCTGTTCATATTCCACCTCATTACTCACTGAGCAGTGGGTGATCCAGCTCCAAAATCCCATTTTAGCATCTGTTTTTTCAGACTATTGTCAAACTGTCACAAGTTTGGATCTACATGAAGTATACTCAGATGAAAATTAACAAATTGGAGGTTCATTAAGGAATGCTCTTGGGATCAGTAACAATGGGATAAGGGAACGGAAGCAAATTTGCGAGGAGGAAAAATTTGGTCAGTGATGTAGTCACAACAAGCCCTTAGCCAAATTCACATGGAGCTCTGAAGCTGTCATGACTCTTCCGAGTTGTACCAAATTGAAAAGAAGAAGCAAGGCTTTTCTATGCCTTCATTGACCAGTTATCACATTCAGGTTCCTAGCTCTCTCTTCCCCTCCCAGCACACACACACACACACCCTCACACAAGAAAGGGAATATACTCTTGAAAAAGGCAGCTATCTTCAGCTAAGGACAATTCCCAAAGAGGGCAGACAGCTGAGGGTGTCAGATCTCAATCTTTGGAACAATTGGTGATAAATCCTTTATCCGTAAAGTAGGGATCTGGATGATGCAGACTAGCATGATTACTGAAGAATTAAGTATTAATTAGGGACATATCAATAGGGCACGGACCCAGTTGAAAGATATCTCACTGGATAATTTTACACTAATGTAAATATCAAAATAAATGATAATAGGTTTTAAGGTCTTCATTAAAAAAGAATCCAGGAGTCCATAACTATAGTAAAAGGGTGAGTAAGTAGAAGTTCTTCTTTGTAGAATAATGCCAGTTAGTTAACATAGAATGACAGAATTAAAAGAATTAGATCATTTTCAAATATCAAAGTAATGGTTTAGTTATCAATAGGTACTAAAACTATTGGCTGATAAATTATTGAAGATCAGGCTACTCATACAATTTCAAAGTATCAGCATATAGTATGTACATTAATTATCAAGTAGGAAAAGCACCTTTACAACAGCGAGATCTTGTAGATAACCATCTTAAGCAAGTGATCAACTCTAGTAACACCAATAAGAGGAAAAAAAAACAGATATCATTAACCTTTTGATTTGATGCAGTGGGAAGTACAAAACATTATTTAGGTATTATTCTTTTTTTAATTTTTTAGCTTTATTCAGGTGTAATTGACAAATGAAAAAGTTGTATATATCTAAGATACACAACTTGATGTATGATTTTTGTATACAATGTGAAATGATCACCACAATCAAGCTAATTAGCATATTATCTAGGTATTATTATTCTTGACAAAATGTTCAACTTGAATCTAATCATAAAGAAGCAATTACGCAAACCCAGATTGTGAGAGAGTTTACAAGCCTACTAACCTGGGTTCTTCAAAAATATCATAATCATGAAAAACAAAAAGTGTAAGGTGACTGTCTTAAACTAAAGGAATTTAAAGAAATATGACAAACAAATATACTATAAGAACATTAATCAGATACTGAGTTGAAAATTAAAAAAAAAACATCTGTGGCTCAATGGGGTAAATATGAGTATAGATTGTGTATTAACTATTGCTATATTAATATTAAATTTCTTGAGTGTGATTATGTCAGAGTTACCTGCTAAAATACTTAAGGGTAAAATGTCTTGATATCACCATTGAAGTTTTGAAAGTTATTTTTTTAAAAGGACGTGGAGAGAGGGATATGGCAAAATATTAACAGTTGGTGAATCAAGCTAAAGGTTATATGGGTATTTGTAATATTAGACTGTCAATTTTTGTTTCAATTTTTTCAAAATAATATAGGAGAAAATTCTAAAATTTAAGCCAAGTCTTGATCCAATTTTCACAAATCCCTTATTAATAAGGTCTATGTCCCTGAAATTTAATTGCTTTGAATTTTGATTGCAACCTCCTCATACCAATCTTTTCTTTCTAGCATTAAAAACGAAGTGATTTTTAAGAGAAAATACATACAATAAACACACTTATTTTAACTGCACTTCCATGATTCCTATCCAAGTCATTTCACCCTGATAAATTCCTACAACTGCCAAAATGTAATCTCAACCCTAGTAATTTTCCCTAATGTTTCCTTTTGACATCTTTTTAGGTTTCAAGAGACTACTTCTGTTGATTGAGGTAAAAGAGGAGCCTCTAACTACTTTGGCAATAAGTTAATAAAAAATAAATAACTTACTTTTTTAAAATCTTTGTTTCAACTTCCCCTTTCTGAGCCATATTTTCTCCTTTCTCATTATCTCATTCCATCAGGATCACATATCAAACCTGGTTTTGAAGAGAAAGAAAAGAAAAGGAAAGTTCTACATTAACCATCTTCCAAAAGATTTAGGGGAAAATAGAAGTTGAGAATACAGATATGTCTCCAAGTATATCTATTAGGACCTAAAGAAGCTCTTTAATTCCTCATTTTTTAAAAAAGCAGTGGCCCTCTGTGCTATCACTTTTTAAAGAGCTATGTTGCAGCAATTTAAGGAATATGGCTCTCATTTTCTGCATTTACAGGCTTCAGTGGAATTCTTACTGGTAAAATATGTCAAAATTATATACACATATTGATAAAGTTTAAACACTCTAGATATGTATATGGTCTTTGAAACATTCTCTTTTAATTTCAGGTTTTCAAATATTTCAGAAGTGAATATTTTCCTTCTCTAGTGCATTTTCTGAAATAATAACACTTCAGCAGAACTCAAGTAAATTTTAACAAGTATGGATTCCTCTAAGATGTTTTCTTCCTTGCTATTTAAGGCCCTCTCCCATCCCACAAACGCCCTAGTAGCTATAGACTCATATATTAAATATACACATATATATAACTGTAAAACCTCCTAATGTATTTATATAAAGGCACTGCAACACAATGGATAAAAGAGGTGAGCTACATATAATTTTATCATGGGAAATATGTGAAGTTAATGTGAAAGAAGATCAAGCAATCCTAACTCTGTTTTTTATTGGAAAAACACTCTAGATGTTTTGTGAGAAGAGAAAAATCTCTATAGGATAGAATTGTAACAGAACTTTTATGTAAAGCAGTTTTATTTGAAATATATTGTCCCAGACAGCAGTGAAGAGAAAAGTTTTAATCCAAAATGCTTCCAGGCTCATTCCCTTCTGGCCAATTATTTGATTTCAGCAATGCTCTGGTTGCCTCTGCCTAGCACTAGCTATTAAATATAGTGCTGTGCCTTTTAGAAAACTTTTACTTTACATGAGAGCCAAAAGGTAAATCTGTACAAAATTGAACTAGGAGTTAAAATATGATTTTGAAATGGAAAAACATATAAGCTTAAATTCTGACAAATGAAAATCTTTTTGAAAAAATTAAGTAACAGTGCTAGTCAGTGTCTATCAACCATCAATCCCATTTAGACAAAGACTGGGCAAAGCTCACAACTACCGAGAGGTTTTCAAATGTTTTTCCTTGATTTAATTCAAGTTTGGGGGGAAATGCCAACATTTTCTAATAACGTTAGGATTAAATTCAACAAATATTTATTGTAAAGTCCTGGAATAGTCACTGTATAAAGATGCCTAAGAAAAGACATTCCCTGCCCTGGGGCAATCTAGTGGATAAAATTAGGCAAGTTTTTTAATACAAGAAGGAATAAGAGAGAAGCTTCAAGATGGCGGAAGAGTAAGACGCGGAGATCACCTTCCTCCCCACAAACACATCAGAAATACATCTACATGTGGAACCACTCCTACAAAACACCCACTAAAGGCTGGCAGAAGACTTCAGACCTCCCAAAAGGCGAGAAACTCCCCACGTACCTGGGTAGGGCAAAAGAAAAAAGAATAAACAGAGACAAAAGAATAGGGATGGGACCTGCACCAGTGGGAGGGAGCTGTGAAGGAGGAAAGGTTTCCATACACTACAAGCCCCTTCGCGGGCGGAGACTGCAGGTGGCGGAGGGGGAAAGCTTCGGAGCCGCGGAGGAGAGCACAGCAACAGGGGTGCGGAGGGCAAAACGGAGAGATTCCCACACAGAGGATCGGTGCCGACAGGCACTCACCAGCCCGAGAGGCTTGTCTGCTCGGCCGCCGGGGCGGGCGGGGCTGGGAGCTGAGGCTCGGGCTTTGGGTTTCAGTCGGAGCGCAGGGAGAGGACTGGGGTTGGCGGCGTGAACACAGCCTGAAGGGGTTAGTGCACCATGGCTAGCCGGGAGAGAGTCCGGGGAAAAAGTCTGGAGCTGCCAAAGAGGCAAGAGACTTTTTTTTGCCTCTTTGTTTCCTGGTGCGCGAGGAGAGGGGATTAAGAGCGCTGCTTAAAGGAGCTCCAGAGACGGGGGCGAGCTGCGGCTAAAAGCGTGGATCCCAGAGACGGGCGTGGGACGCTGGGACTGCTGCCGCCGCCACCAAGAAGCCTGTGTGCAAGCACAGGTCACTATCCACACCTCCCCTCAAGGGAGCCTGTGCAGCCCGCCACTGCCAGGGTCCCGTGATCCAGGGACAACTTCCCCGGGAGAACGCACGGCACCTCAGACTGGTGCAATGTCACGCCGGCCTCTGCCGCCGCAGGCCCGTCCGGCATCCGTACCCCTCCCTCCCCCAGCCTGAGTGAGCCAGAGCCTCCAAATCAGCGGCTCCTTTAACCCCGTCCTCTCTGAGCGAAGAACAGATGCCCTCAGGCGACCTACATGCAGAGGCAGGGCCAAATCCAAAGCTGAGCCCTGGGAGCTGTGCGAACAAAGAAGAGCGGGAAATTTCTCCCAGCAGCCTCAGGAGCAGCGGATTAAATCTCCAAAATAAACTTGATGTACCCTGCATCTGTGGAATACCTGAATAGACAACAAATCATCCCAAATTGAGGAGGTGGACTTTGGGAAAAATGATATATATTTTTCCCCCTTTTTCTCTTTTTGCGAGTGTGTATGTTTATGCTTCTGTGTGTGATTTTTTCCATATGGCTTTGCTTTTACCATTTGTCCTATGGTTCTGTCTGTCTGTTTTTATTGTTGTTTTTGTTGGTAGGTTGGTTTAGTTTTTAATTTTTTTCTTAATAATTATTTTTATTTTTTTATTTTAATAACTTTATTTTATTCTATTTTATTTTATCTTCTTTCCTTCTTTCTTTCTAGTTTTTTGTCCCTTTTATTCTGAGCCATGTGGATGAAAGGCTCTTGATGCTCCAGCCAGGCATCAGGGCTGTGCCTCTGAGGTGGGAGAGCCAAGTTCAGGACACTGGTCCACAAGAGACCTCCCAGCTCCACGTGATATCAAATGGCAAAGTCTCCCAGAGATCTCCATCTCAACACAAAGACCCACCTTCACTCAACGACTAGCAAGCTACAATGCAGGACAACCTATGCCAAACAACTAGCAAGACAGGAACACAACGCCATCCATTATCAGACAGGCTGCCTAAAATCAAAACAAGGCCACAGACACCCCAAAACACACCACCAGCCGTGGACTTGCTCACCAGAAAGACAAGATCCAGCCTCATCCACCAGAACACAGGCACTAGTCCCCTCCACCAGGAAGCCTACACAACCCACTGAACCAACCTTAGCCACTGGGGACAGACACCAAAAACAACGGGAACTATGAACCTGCAGCCTGCAAAAAGGAGGCCCCAAACATGGTAAGTTAAGCAAAATGAGAAGACAGAAAAACACACAGCAGATGAAGGAGCAAGGCAAAAACCCACCAGACCTAACAAATGAAGAGGAAATAAGCAGTCTACCTGAAAAAGAATTCAGAACAATAATAGTAAAAATGATCCAAAATCTTGGAAATAGAATAGAGAAAATACAAAAAAAAATGTTTAACAAGGACCTAGAAGAACTAAAGAGCAAACAAACAATGATGAACAACACAATAAATGAAATTAAAAATTCTCTAGAAGGGATCAATAGCAGAATAACTGAGGCAGAAGAATGGATAAGTGACCTGTAAGATAAAATAGTGGAAATACTCCGACAGAGCAGAATAAAGAAAAAAGAATGAAAAGAAGTGAGGACAATCTCAGAAACCTCTGGGACAACATTAAATGCACCAACATTCGAATTATACGGGTCCCAGAAAAAGAAGAGAAAAAGAAAGGGACTGAGAAAATATTTGAAGAAATTATAGTCGAAAACTTCCATAATATGGGAAAGGAAATAGTTAATCAACTCCAGGAAGCACAGAGAGTCCCATACAGGATAACTCCAGTGAGAAACATGCCAAGACACATACTAATCAAACTATGAAAAATTAAATACAAAGAAAACATATTAAAAGCAGCAAGGGAAAAAAAACAAATAACACACAAGGGAATCCCCATAAGGTTAACACCTGATCTTTCAGCAGAAATTCTGCAAGCCAGAAGACAGTGGCAGGAAATATCTAAAATGATGAAAGAGAAAAACCTACAGCCACGATTACTCTACCCAGCAAGGATCTCATTCAGATTTGACAGAGAAATTAAAACCTTTACAGAGAAGCAAAGCTAAGAGAATTCAGCACCACCAAACCAGCTTTACAACAAATGCTAAAGGAACTTCTCTAGGCAGGAAACACAAGAGGAGGGAAAGACCTACAATAATAAACCCAAAACAATTAAGAAAATGGTCATAGAAACATACATGTCGATAATTACCTTAAATGTAAATGGATTAAATGCTCCCACCAAAAGGCATAAACTGGCTGAATGTATACAAATACAAGACCTGTATATATGCTGTCTACAAGAGACCCACTTCAGATCTAGGGACACATACAGAATAAAAGTGAGGGGATGGATAAAGGTATTCCATGCAAATGGAAATCAAAAGAAAGCTAGAGTAGCAATTTTCACATCAGACAAAATAGACTCTAAAACAAAAACTATTAAAACAGACAAAGAAGGACACTACATAATGATCAAGGGATCAATCCAAGAAGATGATATAACAATTGTAAATATTTATGCACCCAACATAGGAGCAGCTCAATACATAAGGCAAATACTAACTGCCATAAAAGGGGAAATCGACAGCAGCACAATCAAAGCAGGGGACTTTAACACCCCACTTTCACCAATGGACAGATCATCCAAAATGAAAGTAAAAAAGGAAGCATAAGCTTTAAATGATACATTAAACAAGATGGACTTAGTTGATATTTATAGGACATTCCATCCAAACACAACAAAATACATTCTTCTCAAGTGCTCATGGAACATTCTTCAGGATAGATCATATCTTGGGTCACAAATCAAACCTTGGTAAATTTTAAAAAATTGAAATCATATCAAGTATCTTTTCCGACCACAATGCTATGAGACTAGACATCAATTACAGGAAACAATCTGTAGGAAATACAAACACATGGAGGCTAAACAACACACTACTTAATAACCAAGAGATCACTGAAGAAATCAAGGAGGAAATCAAAAAATACCTTGAAACAAATGACAATGAAAACACAACAACCCAAGACCTATGGGATGCAACAAAAGCAGTTCTAAGAGGGAAGATTATAGCTATACAAGCCTACCTTAAGAAATAAGAAACATCTCAAATAAACAAACTAACTTTACACCTAAAGCAATTAGAGAAAGAAGACAAAACCCCCTCAAAATTTAGCAAAAGGAAAGAAATCATAAAGATCAGATCAGAAATAAATGAAAAAGAAATGAAAGAAATAATATCAAAGGTCAATAAAACTAAAACTTAGTTATTTGAGAAGATAAACAAAATTGATAAACCATTAGCCAGACTCATCAAGAAAAAAAGACAGAAGACTCAAATCAATAGAATTAGAAATGAAAAAGGAGAAGTAACAACTGACACTGCAGAAATACAAAGGATCATGAGAGATTACTACAAGCAACTCTATGCCAATAAAATGGACAACCTGGAAGAAATGGACAAATTCTTAGAAATGCACAACCTGTCAAGACTGAATCAGGAAGAAATAGAAAATATGAACAGACCAATCACAAGCACTGAAATTGAAACTGTGATTAAAAATCTTCCAACAAACAAAAGCCCAGGACCAGATGGCTTCACAGGCGAATTCTATCAAGCATTTAGAGAAGAGCTAACACCTATCCTTCTCAAACTCTTCCAAAATATAGCAGAGGGAGGAACACTCCCAAACTCATTCTACGAGCCCACCATCACTCTGATACCAAAACCAGACAAAGATATAACAAAGAAAGAAAACTACAGGCCAATATCACTGATGAACATAGATGCAAAAATCCTCAACAAAATACTAGCAAACAGAATCCAACAGCACATTAAAAGGATCATACACCATGATCAAGTGGGGTTTATCCCAGGAATGCAAGGATTCTTCAATATACACAAATCAATCAACATGATACACCACACTAACAAATTGAGTGAGAAAAATCACATGACTATCTCAATAGATGCAGAGAAAGCTTTTGACAAAATTCAACACCTATTTGTGATAAAAACTGCAGAAAGTAGGCATAGAGGGAACTTTCGTTAACATAATAAAGGCCATATATGACAAATCCACAGCCAACATCATCCTCAATAGTGAAAAACTGAAACCATTTCCCCTAAGATCAGGAACAAGACAAGGCTGCCCACTCTCACCACTCTTATTCAACATAGTTTTGGAAGTTTTAGCCAGAACAATCAGAGAAAAAAAAGAAATATAAGGAATCCAAATTGGTAAAGAAGAAGTAAAGCGGTCACTGTTTGCAGAGGACATGATACTATACATAGAGAATCCTAAAGATGCTATCAGAAAATGACTAGAGCTAATCAATGAATTTGGTAAAGTCGCAGGATACAAAATTAATGCACAGAAATCTCTTGCATTCCTATACACTAATAATGAAAAATCTGAAAGTGAAATTAAGAAAACACTCCCATTTACCACTGCAACAAAAAGAATAAAATATCTAGGAATAAACCTACCTAAGGAGACAAACAACCTGTATGCAGAAAATTATAAGACACTGATGAAACAAATTAAAGATGATACAAATAGATGGAGAGATATACCATGTTCTTGGATTGGAAGAATCAACATTGTGAATATGACTCTACTACCCAAATAATCTACAGATTCAATGTAATCCCTATCAAACTACCACTGGAATTTTTCACAGAACTAGAACAAAAAAATGTTGTTTCTCATTGTTCTATGGCATTAACACTATAAATCAGTCAAAATGGAAGACTCAACATTCTTTCAAACTCCAAGACACATTTGGTCTTTCCTCCCACGTGGAATATCTTCCCTGATCTCAAAAATCCCAAATATCCTTCCACATCCAGTTCATAAGCTAGCTCCTATTTGAAGCCTTTCCCAATCATCCTAGTTGGAAATTCTCTTTCTCAGAATTATATTAGCAGTTTGTTTCACCATCATGATATTAATTTGTGTTATAGCTATTTAAATACATATTTTATTTTCCTTAAGAGGTTCTAGTTCCTTGAATAAAGTGACATGCCTTATTCAACCTTATCTTCCCTGTAATATTTTAATACTGCACACGAACATGATTCTGCCAATTAAAGAACTACCAGTCTAGGGTGAGAGGTGGGTATGTAAACAAATATCAAAATAACAAGTTAATTTTAGTAATATAAATATACTAGGTACAACTACACAAAGAGTAATCAATTCCACTTGAATAGAACAGAAAGAGTTTCACAGAGGAGAGGTTAATGAGGCAGGTTTTGTGGAATAAGCAGAAGTTTTCTAAGTATTCCAGGGGAAAACCATTCCAAGTAGAATAACTAAACCATTCAAAGCCTTAGTGGCATGGAATAGCTTCATACGCTTAGAGACTCTACTATATAATGATCATTCATGGGAGTGGTGAAAGATCAGATACACAGTTTAATTTTATTTGATTTCATGAACCAAAAAACTGTTTGCTTAAATTGGAGTCATCCTTTATTTTACCACATAAGGACACTGAAAACAACAACAATAAAAACAATGAGCAACTACTCTTCTATTTCTTAGAATACTAAAATTACATTCTGCGATTATATCATTTTAAAAGATTGTCCTTTATGCTCAATTTAGTTTTCAGAATAGCACTCACCTTAATGTCCCACATTTTCTCATTCAATTTGTCCACAATATTTGGAAACAATTATTTTAAGTGATAAAAAATGGGATAGATATTTAAATTTTTTAAGCACAGAAATAAATCTTTATTACATTTAGACAAGAATCCTCAGAGACCAATATGGAGAATATTTTGGTAAGAAGTAAGACAACCCATGTTGAAAAGGTCTTAATGACAAGTGACAGATGAAGAGGGTGTATAATGTGGTGCTGAGTAGTAACAACCTTACAGAGGCATCCAAACTATGGATGTTAAAATGGCCAGACCTACTGGCTGTCCATGGAAAGTGAGGACAATGGATGTTCCTGGCTTTAGCATGTAAAAATGAAGGAAAAGAGACAGATGTGTAAAGTGAAAATAATAAGCTTGGTTTCAGACACCTTCTGGTTATCTATTGTTTCACAACAAATTACTTCAAAACATAGTGACTTAAAACAATAACATTTATTATCTCATGGTGTCTGTGGGTCAGGAACTCAGCAATTCTTCCCAAGGTGATGCTGGGTCAGAGTCTCTCCTTAGGTTGCAATCAAGATGTTGACCAGAGTTACAGGCATCTGAAGGATAGTCTGGAACTGAAAATCTCCTTCCAAACTCACCCAGGGAGGTGAGTGGCACGAGGCCCCAGTTCCTCACCTCCTGGTCCCTCCATCAGTGATTGGGTGTCCTAACAACAGGACAGCTAGCTTGCCCCAAAGCTAGTGATACAAGAGAGAGAACAAGGAGGAAGTGGCTATGTCTGTATGGCGTAGTCTCAGAAGTCACACGCTACTCTTCCCACCATGTTCTGTTCATTGGAAGTGAGTTACTAAGTCCAGCCCATATTCCAAGTGAGGGTAATTAAACCTCAACTCTTGAAGGGAGGAATATAAAAAATGTGTGAACATGATTTAAAACTATCACAAACATGTTGAGTTTGAGTTTCCTGAGGGATACACAAATGGAATGATCCAATAACTAGTATACAATGCAGAATCAAGATCTAGAGTAAGAAAACACATTTGGGGATCATCAGCTGTCTGTGGAACTAGGAGCTGTGGATGGGGAAAACAGTGGACAAGGTTGAGATTATTCTGTGTGAAGGCTGAAAGAGAAGAGGGCCAAAGGTGGACATAAGGGGAAGATCTACATTAATGGCAAAAGCAGGGAAAGAGCCGGTCAGTGGAGCTGAGAAGAAAAAACAAAGAGACTATTTTTCATTTCCTATCATAAAATCCAAGAGAAAAAAAAGTTATTTTCAGAAAATATTGTGTGCCTCAACATTGGACAACGATAGTAAATGTTAAAGAAATATCAAGTGAAATAAGGATTTAGGGTTATCCCTGAATTTTTTCTTCAAGTAAGATAAACTTTACTGAATGTCTCATAAGGAGGTTACTGAATGTCTCATAAGGAGGTAGCAAAGTAGAAATTACATTTTACAACACACATAAAAACTTTCTAAAATTCCTCCTCATTCACTTCTCTCCCTAAAGTCCTACATCTCATGCTTACATCTCTTCTTTTCTTTCTCTCCCTCTCACAAAATTAAAAATGAAAACCTCCTTCATACTCTTCTTCTTCTAAGATATTTTATTCTTACTGGGTCTCCATGCATTTTCTTCTTTCTTCCAGTTTTACTGTGGTATAATTTCTATAAAAAAACTGTACATAATTACACAATTTGGTGAATATGTGTATATATATATATATATATATATATATATATATATATATACATGCACACTCCTGTTACCATCACTATAATCAAGATAATAAATATCTGTCACCTCCGATATCTTTCTTGTGTCTCCTTGTTTATGTATTTGTATTGTGGTAAGAACACTTAACATGAGACCTAACCTCTTAACAAATTTTTAAGTGCATAATTATCTTATTGCTAATTGTAGGCATTATGTTGTAGAGCAGATCTCTGAAAACTTACCTTGTATAACTGTCAATACAGAGTTTATTGTGGTGGGTAGGGATAAATTGGGAATTTTGGATTAACAGATGCACGCTACCATATATAAAATAGATATACAACAAGGACCTACTGTATAACACAGGGAACTATATTCAATATCTTTTAATAATCTACAATGGAAAAGAATCTGAAAGGATGCAAAAGAATATATATATATATATATATATATATATATATATATATATATATATATATATAACTGAATCACTTTGCTCTACACTTGAAACATAAATCAACTATACTTCAATTGAAAAACTACAGAGTTTATTAGTGACCATTTTTTCAGTTTCAAAGCTCTGGAGGAGATTGGAGACAGGCTGCAGATATGTGCACAGTGAATGGAGAATGAGGAAATGATACTGTTGTTCTTGCAAGAAGTTTAGCTGAGAAGCAAAGGAGAGAGATGCATCTATGTACAAAAGTTTTGTTGCCCTTCATGTTTGTTTTATTCTTAACTTTTGATTACAAAGTTTTCAATCATGCAATAAGTAGAGACTAGTATAATGAACTTCACATACCCATCACCTAATTTCTCGTCTCTTTTGTAACTGCATTTCCTATAAACCGTAGGCACATCAAGAGACTTGAGAACACATGTGTTTTTCTAATGTAGAGTTTTGAGCATAATCATATGAAGTGAAGGCCAATAAAAATTCAGGCTAAAAACTCAGAAAGGAAAATAGATCATGTATATCAGGTCAGTTTTCATGTAATTCTTTTACATTTTTCCTGATGTTATTCTCATGTTCTGTAAGTGATGAGATGCTACTGGGAAGAGGAATAAGCATGGGATTTTGAGTCAGAAAACCTATATGAAGATCCTGGCTACAATATTTATCAGCCCTATGACTTTGGTAAAATTGTTTAACATCACCAATTTGAGATTTCTTATTTATAAATTGCTGGTGTCAGTAAAAGGAGAGTGCAGTGTGATAATACTATGTCAAATAAAGAGTTCTTTGAAGAAATAAATTAAATAATGTAAACAGAAATATTTGAAAAACCTAAAGAACTGTACTGAGCCTACTTACTGTTCACATGCATCAAGCAAAACTGGGGTTCAGGATAAGTATGCTATTTAATATTGTTCAGCTAGCAGTAAGTGAAAGAGTCTGAATGTTGCTCATCCCATCCCAAATTCAGGGCTCTTTCTACTTACCATGTTGTCTTTCTTGATTACAGTTGACACTCAACAAATAATTGTTAAATTAAAGCAAAAGGGGCTTCCCTGGTGGCGCAGTGGTTGAGAGTCTGCCTGCTGATGCAGGGGACACGGGTTCGTGCCCCGGTCTGGGAAGATCCCACATGATGTGGAGCGGCTGTGCCCATGAGCCATGGCCACTGAGCCTGTGCATCCGGAGCCTGTGCTCTGCAATGGGAGAGGCCCGCATACCACAAAAAAAAAAAAAAAAAAAAAAAAAAATTAAAGCAAAAGATAAGCATGCCTGGAGGAGTAAGAACAAAGATCCACATTCCAGAGTTGTTTCATTGTCTAGAAACTTCAGGATTCTAAACACCAAACCCTAAAAAAGTTTTAATATCTCTGTTGGTTAAGGCAACCCTAGCTACTGGAATAAACAAAAACAAAATGTTAGTGAGTTAACACACTAGGGCTTTAATGATAGGAGAGTATCTTCCATATAATAACTGACAATTTCCTATAGGCTCACATTCTCTTGGCAAAATCTAGTTGCTTGGCTATGGGTGAAGGGAAGTGGGTAAAATATAATGTAAAGCTTGGCTGAGCAGCTTGGCTGAGCAGCAGCTTTACATCAGTAACTCAGGAGAAAGGATCAGACCAAGATTTCATGTTAAAAATCAGCAGCTCTGGTTTTCCAAAAACACTGTCACCAGCATCCTTGTCATCAACATACTCTACTTAGAGCACTGATCCGTGATGGAATGGCCAAGTGAGCTGGCATCACTTCACCTCTCACTCTCCATGCTCCAGTCACCCTAAATGTCATTCATTTTCACTCATATACCCGTACTGTCTTCCACAAACAGATCCATTCCATATACTAATTCCTCTGCCTGGATGTAATCGAACTCTTTTTCTCCTGGACCACCAGATCTTCTTCATTCATCAAATATTCCTAATACATCCTGAACTTGTCATGTCATAAATGTCATTATACTTCTTTTTCTTTTGAACAAATTATAGCCTTCTGTAGAAATTTCAAAAATAGTTCACAGAGCTTCCATATATTCCTCACTTAGTTCCCCTAATGTTAACATTTTTTAACATTCTTTAAAGTTTCAAGAAGGGCATAATTTTCAGGGGAGCCTGTCTGCCTCATTCATTGCTGTATCCCTAATGCCTAGAAAGTGCCTCACCCACAGCAGATGCTCATCAAATAGTTTTTGATGAATGTATGGTGACTTTACCCCAGCTCCTCCTCATTACTTCTTCTGTATTTTTTTATATTTGAAAATGACCCTGGGCTACTTGTAAAGAAGCAGAGCTATTTATCCTTTTAATTTTCAAAAGTTATAAATACGAAACTATATTTAAGTTTCTGCAACTTGAGTGCAACTGCTGTGTTCCTCAAACACAAACTGTTTAGCATTTCCATTATTTGCAAGCTGCCCCTGAAGCAGGTAAATTAGCATGTTATTTGTGAAAGATTCCTTACCCCCTGATTTATGCCATCACTGCTTCTGTGCAGCATGCTATTCTTTATTTCTATGTGTCAGAATCCATTTCCTCGTTGTACATTCCTTAACACTCATCTTTCTCATCTTGAATTTCAAGTCTAAAATTTTTTATAAAAGTTGATCTTATTCTACTAGTTTCATTAACTTTGAGATTCCTGGTCTACAGAAGTTTAGATACAACAAATTAAAAAGAAATGGACAGCACCAGAAGGTACACTATAGCAGTAAGAAGTAACATCTAATAATGATGACCTGTAACAAGGGGAGAGATGAAAAATGACAAGGAGCCCATTTAAGGCACTAAGCTTAGGAGCCTGGCCATTTAAATAAGATCAAGAAACCTGCCAGAAGAGAATCTCTGAATTAGAGCATAAAAATAACTTAGGATCATATCAATAATTATAAGTTATCAGTTATCAAGAAGAAATTAAATAATGCCCAATGTACTTCAACATAAAATGTAGGGAGTGCTATTCATTTCAAAAATATTTTGTTTTAAAATGATTAAAATGGGGACTTCCCTGGTGGCTCAGTGGTTAAGAGTCCGCCTACCAATACAGGGGACATGGGTTCGATCCCTGGTCTGGAAAGATCCCACATGCCATGGAGCAACTAAGCCCATGCACCACAACTACTGAGCCTGTGCTCTAGAGCCCACAAACCACAACTACTGAGCCCACACGCCGCAACTCTGAAGCCTGAACACCTAGAGCCCATGCTTCACAACAAGAGAAGCCGCCACAATGAGAAGCCCACTCATTGCAGTGAAAAGTAGCCTCCACTTGCTGCAACTAGAGAAAGCCACACACAGCACCAAAGATCCAATGCAGCCAAAAGTAAAAAATAGGTAAATAAATAAAAATAAATTTAAAAAATAAAATGAGATCCACTTAAAAACTTCAAGATAGTTTCAATTATCTTATAAACTAGCTACAATTCATTTTTAACTAATGATGAATCAAGAATTGTTACTGTGCTTTTAACCTTCTCTTAAATTGGCATTAAAAACATTTATTCCATTTCCTTTTGTGAGATATATGTTATTTCAAGCATTCTTTAGAAAACTGTTTTTAAACTATATGAAAAGTATTTTCACTAGAAAAATCTAACCTTAAAATTAAAATATCAAAGGAATGAATTGGAGAAATATGTTTCATTACCAACTAGAATCAAAATTGTTCTCAAGGGAGGTGCTAAAAGTGACCCAAGGAAGGTGTTAGGTGCTAATACAGGTAGAGAATGGAATTCAATTATTTATCCTCCTTTATAATTTTTTGTGATTTCCATTATAGTGAGTGAGTGATTCCCTTTCTAAACCTCAATAGCAATGCAAGGACCATTTCGTCATTAGGTTTCTGAGATTTATATAGGATAAATTTGGATCTTAGATTTTATAGGTGAGAAATTGGAAGGCATTAAACAGTTAGGCAGCCTGTCTAAAGGCACAGAGCAGTTTATTTGCAAAGAATGGGACTCTAACTCACAATCTCTGCATTTACCATTCCAAGACATATGGTTTTCTTTTTCTATAATCTGATTTCCACAAACAGATCTATGACAGAGAGATTGGTTACAGAATCCATGCTCTTTAAGTTCAACATCATAATCATGAGAGAGAGGTTGGTTACAGAATCCATGCTCTTTAAGTTCAACATCATAATCTGTCACCCTAAGTAGGCGCCTCCTTATGTGGACACACTTTATGGTCACCCAAAATCCCATCTGAACCACAACTTCACAGATTTAAAAAATAAAATCTGAAATAAGGAAGACTTCCTAAATTCAGGGGATATTTTTTGTTCCTCTTGAATGTTAGGAGACATAACTGATGCTGCTGACACTAGATAGAATTTCTTAGGGTATAGTTCTTATATTTGTGATGTTTCCTACATGGTAAATTCATTCCCTTTAACCATGAAACTGATTTCCTCCCAAGCTAACCCCTTCAAATTACTTTTTCTGCATTTCGTCAGAGGCTCTGAACCCAATTAAGTGAAAGAAATTTCCATCTGTTCAGTTCCTGTACTTTACTAGACTGTGTGCCTTTGTGTCCCTTTCTTGGTTTTGAGAGAGTGACTACTTTCCATACAGAAACAGTTTCAGAGCACTTGATGGTTGTGAATGGAACACACAAAAGATGCAGTCTCTGTTCTCCCTCTTACTATGAGATGAGGTGTTCAAATATTCTCCTCTATCTTTTCCTAACTTTTGGTGGATGAATAGAGGTAATGTCAGTTTTACTTTGAACTTACTCCTTTTTCTCTTCTCCTATTCACAGGAAAGCCCCAGGAATTAAGGAAGAGAAATGATTTTACCACCTGGAAGAAATGAGGTCCCAGAAGATTCAGGCTTAAGGAATCAGGAGCTAATATGCATATATTATAATAAATACTTAGCAAGTAAAAAGGGTGAACATGTAACCAATAAGATAGGAAAGGAGGCAATGATCAGCTAGATAGAAGGTTTATCCTGCAAAATTCATAGCTGCTACTGAATAAGATAATGATACCCATGGACCAAAGGAAATATTTAATGTCTAGCAATATCTTAGACACTATGAATGACATTAGATTTGAAGAGTTGTCTTTCTCAATTATCCTACCAAAAAACCCATGCTTCCCTTAAATTCTCAGACTGTTCCTTCTTTGGCATTATTAATACATAATGATAAATTCCACAACAAATTAAGGGACAATTGTGTCTTATTATACTATGTTTTAAAACTTATACAGCAGCTCCAGAACTTATACATAGGAGGGATTGGGGTGGAAAAGATGATTGTAGGTCAGAAAATTAGGGAGCTTCTTTTGAAGCTGCTTGCATATAACTAGATCATTGTATGTAAATAAATGTCATAGGCATTTAAAATAGCTTTGGGAAGAAAGACAACACTCCCTTCACCAAAGCCACCACTGGTGATGCCACAGCTTTATAAAAACTTTCTGCAACAAGCCTCTTAAATAGCTGCATCAACCACAGGGCAGACAGCAGAAGCAAGACGAACTACAATCCTACAGCCTGTGGAACAAAAACCACATTCACAGAAAGATAGACAAGATGTAAAGGCAGAGGGCTATATACCAGATGAAGATACAAGATAAAATGCCAGAAAAACAACTAAATGAAGTGCAGATAGGCAATCATCCA
Organism: Mesoplodon mirus; assembly: GCF_964341445.2. Lineage (NCBI taxonomy): Eukaryota > Metazoa > Chordata > Mammalia > Artiodactyla > Ziphiidae > Mesoplodon > Mesoplodon mirus. The sequence goes on from NC_138982.1 coordinate 120,839,488, forward strand.
AAAAAATTCAGAAAAATGATAGTGAAGATGATCCAGGACCTCGGAAAAAGAGTGGAAGAAAAGATGGAGAAGATGCAAGAAATGTTTAACAAAGAACAAGAAAAATTAATGAGCAAACAAATAGAGATGAACAATAAAATAACTGAAATGAAAACTGCACTAGAAGGAATCAATAGCAGAATAACTGAGGCAAAAGAACGGATAAGTGACCTGGAAGACAGAATGGGGGAATTCACTGCTGCAGAACAGAATAAAGAAAAAGAATGAAAAGAAAGGAAGAAACCCTAAGAGATTTCTGGGAAAACATTAAACACAACAACATTCGCATTATAAGGGTGGCAGAATGAGAAGACAGAGAGAAAGGACCCAAGAAAATAGTTGAAGAGATTATAGTCGAAAACTTCCCTAACATGGGAAAAGAAATAGCCACCTAAGTGCAGGAAGTGCAGAAAGTCGCACACAGGATAGACCCAAGGAGAAAAACGCCGAGACACATAGCAATCAAACTGGCAAAAATTAAAGACAAAGAAAAATTATTGAAAGCAGCAAGGGAAATATGGCAAATAACATACAAGGGAAATCCCATAAGGTTAACAGCTGATTTCTCAGCAGAAATGCTACAAGCCAGAAGGGAGTGTCATGATATACTTAAAGTGATGAAAGGGAAGAACCTACAACCAAGATTACTCTACCCAGCAAGGATCACATTCAAATTCGATGGAGGAATCAAAAGCTTTACAGACAAGCAAAAGCTAAGAGAATTCAGCACCACCAAACCAGCTCTACAACAAATGTTAAACGAACTTATCTAAGTGGGAAACACAATGGAAGAAGAGGACCTACAAAAACAAACCCAAAACAATTAAGAAAATGGTCATAGGAACATACATATCGATAATTACCTTAAACTTGAATGGATTAACTGCTCCAGCCAAAAGACACAGGCTTGCTGAATGGATACAAATGGTTACAAAAACAACCCATATGTTGTCTACAACAGACTCACTTCCAACCTAGGAACACATACAGACTGAAAGTTAGTGGATGGAAAGAGATATTCCATGCAAATGGAAATCAAAAGAAAGCTGGAATAGCAATTCTCATATCAGATAAAATAGACTTTAAAATAAAGAATGTTACAAGAGACATGGAAGGACACTACATAATGATCAAGGGATCAATCCAAGGAGAAGATATAACAATTATAAATATATATGCACCCAACACTGGAGCACCTCAATACATAAGGCAATTGCTAACATCTATAAAAGAGAAAATCGACAGTAACACAATAAGAGTGGGGAACTTTAACACCTCACTTACACCAATGGACAGATCATCCAAAATGAAAATAAATAAGGAAACAGAAGCTTTAAAGGACACAATACGCCAGATAGATTTAACTGATATTTATAGGACATTCCATCTGAAAACAGCAGATTACACTTTCTTCTCAAGTGCGCATGGAACATTCTCCAGGATAGATCACAACTTGGGTTAAAAATCAAGCCTCAGTTAATTTAAGAAAATTGAAATCATATCAAGCACCATTTCTGACCACAATGCTATAAGAAACGAATTACAGGGGGAAAAAGTAAAAAACACAAACACATAGAGGCTAAACAATACGTCACTAAATAACCAAGAACTCACTGAAGAAATCAAAGAGGGAATCAAAAAATACCTAGAGACAAATGACAATGAAAACATGATGATACAAAACCTACAGGATGCAGCAAAAGCAGTTCTAAGAGAGAATTTATAGCTATACAAGCCTACCTCAAGAAATAAGAAAAATCTCAAATAAACAATCTAACCTTACACCTAAAGGAACTAGAGAAAGAAGAACAAACAAAACCCAAAGTGAGCAGAAGGAAAGAAATCATAAAGATCAGGGCAGAAATAAATGAAATAGAAACAAAGAAAACAATAGCAAAAATCAATAAAACTAAAAGCTGATTTTTTGATAAGATAAACAAAATTGATAAACTATTAGCCAGACTCAGCAAGAAAAAAGACAGAAGACTCAAATCAATAAAAGTAGAAATGAAAAAGGAGAAGTTACAAAAGACACTGCAGAAATAAAAAGCATCCTAAGAGACTACTACAAGCAGCTCTATACCAATAAAATGGACAACCTGGAAGAAATGGACAAATCCTTAGAAAGGTATAGCCTTCCAAGACTGAACCAGGAAGAAATATGAAATATGAACAGACTGATCACAAGTAATGAAATTGAAACTGTGATTAAAATCTTCCAACAAACAAAAGTCCAGAACCAGATGGCTTCACAGGTGAAATCTATCAAACATTTAGAGAAGAGCTAACAACCATCCTTCTCAAACTCTTCCAAAAAATTGCAGAGGAAGCACAACTCCCAAACTCATTCTATGAGGCCACAATCACCCTAATACCAAAACCAGACAAAGATACTACAAAAAAAGAAAATTACAGACCAATATCACTGATGAATATAGATGAAAAAAATGCTCAGCAAAATACTGGCAAACAGGATCCAACAAAACATTAAAAGGATCATAAAACATGATCAAGTGGGATTTATCCCAGGGATGCAAGGATTCTTCAATATACTTAAATCAGTTAATGTGATACACCATATTAAAAAATTGAAGAAGAAAATCCATATGATCATCTCAATAATTGCCGAAAAAGCTTTTGACAAAATTCAACACCCATTGATGGTAAAAACTCTCCAGAAAGTGGGCATTGAGGGAACCTACCTCAACATAATAAAGGCAATAAATGACAAACCCACAGCAAATGTCATTCTCAATGGTGAAAAACTGAAAGCATTTCCTCTAAGATCAGGAAAAAGACAAGGATATCCACTCTCACCACTATTATTCAACATAGTTTTGGAAGTTTTAGCCACAGCAGTCAGAGAAGAAAAAGAAATATAAGGAATATAAATTGGAAAAGAAGAAGGAAAACTGTCACTGCTTGCAGATGACATAATGATAATGATAATGATAGAGAATCCTAAAGATGCTACCAGAAAATTTGTAAATTGGTAGCTACTATATTAATGTTGAGGCCTTTAAACTAAATCTTATAAGTTCTAAGGCTGCTTTCCATAAAAGAAAAATTTTCTGCTACCAGAAAATTACTAGAGCTAATCAACGAATTTGGTAAAGTTGCAGGATAAAAAATTAATGCACAGAAATCTCTTGCATTCCTAAACACTAATGATGAAAAAGCTGAAAGAGAAATTAAGGAAACACTCCCATTTACCGCTGCAACAAAAATAATAAAATACCTAGGAATAAACCTACTGAGGGAGACAAAAGAACTGTATTCAGAAAACTATAAGACACTGATGAAAGAAATTAAAGATTATACCAACAGATGGAGAGATATACCATGTCCTTGGATTGGAAGAATCAATATTGTGAAATTGATTATACTACCCAAAGCAATCTACAGATTCAGTGCAATCCCTATCAAATAACCAATGGCATTTTTTACAGAACTAGAACAAAAAATCTTAAAATTTGTATGGAGACACAAAAGACCCCGATTAGTCAAAGCAATATTGAGGGAAAAAAACGGAGCTGGAGGAATCAGGCTCCCTGACTTCAGACTATACTACAAAGCTACAGTAATCAAGACAATATGGTACTGGCACAAAAAACAGAAACATAGATCAATGGAACAAGATAGAGAGCCCAGAGATAAACCCACACACATATGGTCAACTAATCTATGACAAAGGAGGCAAGGATATACAATGGAGAAAAGACAGTCTCTTCAATAAGTGGTGCTGGGAAAACTGGACAGCTACATGTGAAAGAATGAAATTAGAACACTCCCTAACACCATACACAAAAATAAACTCAAAATGGATTAACGACCTAAATATAAGACCAGACACTATAAAACTTTCAGAGGAAAACATAGGATGAACACTCTTTGACATAAATCACAGCAAGATCTTTTTTGATCCACCTCCTAGAGTAATGGAAATAAAAACAAAAATAAACAAAGGTGACCTAATGAAACCTCAAAGCTTTTGCACAGTAAAGGAAACCATAAAGAAGTCGGAAATACAATCCTCAGAATGGGAGAAGATATTTGCAAATGAATCAACGGACAAAGGATTAATCTCCAAAATATATAAACAGCTCATCAGCTCAATATGAAAAAAACAAACAACCCAATCCAAAAATGGGCAGAAGATCTAAATAGACACTTCTCCAAGAAGACATACAGATGGCGAAGAAGCACATGAAAAGCTGCTCAACATCACTAATTATTAGAGAAATGCAAATCAAAACTACAATGAGGTATCTCCTCACACAAGTTAGAATGGGCGTCATCCGAAAATCTACAAACAACAAATGCTGGAGAGGGTGTGGAGAAAAGGGAACCCTCTTGCACTGTTGGTGGCAATGTAAATTGATACAGCCACTATGGAGAACAGTATGGAGGTTCCTTAAAAAACTAAAAATAAAATTACCATATGATCCAGCATTCCCACTACTGGGCATATACCCAGAGAAAATCATAATTCAAAAAGACACATGCACCCCAATGTTCATTTCAGCACTATTTACAATAGCCAGGTCATGGAGGCAGCCTAAATGCCCATCGACCAACGAATGGATAAAGAAGATATGGTAAATATATATACAATGGAATATTACTCAGCCATAAAAAGGAACAAAATTGAGTCATTTGTTGAGACGTGGATGCGTGTAGAGACTATCATTCAGGGTGAAGTAAGTCAGAAAGAGAAAAACAAATATTGTATATTAACGCATATATGTGGAAACTAGAAAAATGGTACAGATGAACCAGTTTGCAGGGCAGAAATTGAGACACAGATGTAGAGAACAAACGTATGGACACCAAGGGGGGAAAGTGGCAGGGGGGTGGGGGTGGGGGTGTTAGGAATTTGGCAATTGGGATTACATGTGTACACTGATGTGTATAAATTGATGACTAATAGCAATCTGCTATATAAAAAAATAAATTAAATTAAATTCCAAATTTCAAAAAAAAAAAAAAACTTTCAGCAAAATGAAATATAAGGAAGGGGCAGGAGGTATTTATTTGCCAGGCTCTAAACTTTTAATTCTACTTTTCTCTAGGTCAGAACCCAACAAGGTGAATTCCTAAAACATTTGCTTAGACTAGGGTCTATATCTTAAACCAAATCAATTTCCTTCCATATACTTCATATTTTGTGTATGTGTGTGCATGTGTGTATACTTCTTTTATTTATTCACTCCAGAGTTCTTTGCCTCTTGACTCTGGTTGTTTGCTTTAACCTCATCACCCCAACTATGACGCTTGATATATGTTTGCAGTTTCCAAATTCTGGCTCTCCTGTACACACCAAATGGTTTTATTTAACAAGCCATTATACAGGTTTTATTATTAGAACAGTGTCAGCCACTATTCTAAGCATATCACACATACTATCTCATTTAATCATTATAACTACCCAGAAGCTAGATTAAGTTGCTTTTCCCATTCTCAAGATGTTTACCATCCCGACAAAATATTACCAACCTGTGAAACTCACCAGGGTAATATACCAGGGGATAGTCACATATGCATGGTGTCTCCACATGACTGACTTTAGCTATTCAGTCTCCAACCCCTCCAGAGTTGAAACGGATACATCCTGGCTCAGGGCCCAAGGCAAACAAAAGCAAACATCCACCATAAATCAGCATTAGCAAGAACAAATTGGTGTGGCCCAAAGCCCGAGGCATACAAAGACACTCTTCTCAGACCGTATATTCCAAGGGCTTAGAGGTTATTTCACAGAATCTAATTGGGAACCAGGCCTTTCTCTGGCATGTGGAGGGTTTGAACACCCTAAACCTACTGAGTTAACCTTATTCCACACATAGCTTCTGGGAGGACTCATGTATCTCACAAGCAAACTTATCTAGCGTTGTTATATGAGTGATCAGGGTCAGAGGCTCTAGAATAATAATGAATGTGACATGAGCATCAGCCCTGGAAGGATGTGGTAGAGGAGGATAAATGAGTCTTGGAATTATGGAGCCAGAATCCATTGTATGGGAAATTCTTCCAATTATCAGACACGTAAAAATTTTTTAAAGACTTTAATTCTTATTTCAATACCTGGTCAAATGGAAATTCCCTTCTACTGGAAACATATTTGATAAGGCAGCATATAAAATCATAAATCCACCAATTACATATTTTTAATGAAAATCATACAAAATAAAATTTATCAGAATCTCTGTGTTTTAGGACTCAACTCTGTGGTACTTAGTGAGTATACATGTTCATACATGAAATAAACCTATATCTTCCCTGATTTAAACCACACTTTTACAAATAAAATTTTAATGTTAATAAAATTTTGTCAATCTTTGACCTTGATGACGTTGGATTTTGTGGATCTCTACTTAACTGACATTCCTTAACCTGGATTTTTCAATTATCTTTTCATATTTTGGGGCTAATAATTTTTCCTAAACCCAAACATGGTCATAGGCCATTAAAGCACATGGTTCTAGGCTAGGCACTGTACGTTAATTGCCTATTAAACAGAGTGACTTGCTTTTGCTAATTTAGTACACATCATTTCTTTCATATCATAGTGCTCCAGATTTTTGAAGATACGTCATGAAGAATAACACTCTTCTCTCTCTCCCTGTCCCCATATTCTTCTACTTTTTCTTTTATGGAAAGCAGCCTTAGAACTTATAAGATTTAGTTTAAAGGCCTCAACATTAATATGGTAGCTACCAATTTACAAATTATGCCAAATCCTCAAATGTTTTTTTAATGTGCAACACTTGGAATTATACATAATATTCCAGATGTATGTTAATCATATGAGGAAATTTTACTTCTTTGGTTTGGACTAATGGACAAACACACTGGGAATCAGACAGACCTGAAAGTCACCTACTGGCCTTCATAAATTTCATAAACTTGGGTATTGAATTAAATTCACTGAGGCTCAATTGCACTCTTTATGACAGGCATAATGATAGATATTTTGCCAGGTTGCATGAAATAGTAAAGAGATAAGTAAATAGATCCTCAATTAACATAAGTTCCTGCCTCTCTACTTTTCTGTATTACATTTTTTGAAATATAACATATATAAAGAAATTGCATAAAACATAAAGACTGTTAACAAATTGAAAAGAAAATGGCAGAGTTCCCAACATAAAAATGAGCAAGAGACTTCAATCAGCACTTTGTCAAAGAGAAAATACAAACTGCCAAAGACATATGAGAAGGTGTTAAACCTCATTGATAAACATGGAGATCATACACTTTGTCAAAGTCTAAATTTAATTGAAACCATTATTCTCGTCCTAAATAATACAAAGGCCTTACAAATCTTAATTCCATTGACTCCATTATAAAATCTAAATGAATTATTTGTATCTAATATTTTAATTCTATCTGTTTTTTAAACCTCAGCTTGATATTACTACTGTTTTATATAGTCAATGTTTATTTACATTTACTCACATATTAATATTTTCTTTGTTCTTCATTCTTTTTTGCATATTATACATTTCATCTGGAACCATTTGCCTTCAACTTGAGACACTTTACTGGTGTTTTGAAATGTCTTTATTTTTCCATAATTCTTGAAGGACATGTTTACTGGTTATAGAATTCTATCTTGGTGGTTATTTCTTTTCTTCACTTTAAAGATATTTGATTAAACCATACGCCACTGATGATGTTCGACAATTTTCACTGTACAAAAATAGCAATATCATGTGGTTCAACTTAATATTATCCACTGGCTTCTGACTTCTGTTGTTACCTGTTAAAGAGTCTGTTATCAAATTAACTATTGCTCTTTGAAGGAATATCTGTTTTCTTTTCCTTAACTGCTTTAAGATTTTTTATTTATATTTTCTTACTATGTTGTGCTTGGGAGTATGTTATAGAATAAATTGTGTCCTCCACCACCACAAAAATTCATGAATTTCAAATACAAAGTATACTGGATATATACTTGGCTTTTTAGCTTTATCTAGTATTAATCTCTGGCTTACTTGCTGTAATCTAGCCACCCTTGTCACCTCTGTTTCTGCTAAGCTTCACACTGCCTTAGGACCTTGCACTAGACAGTATCTCTCCTTGAAAATACCTGTCATTAAATTTCTGCCTGCTTACTTCTTTTGAATCATTCAAGTCTTAAATAAAATACTTCTCAAAAGGATTTCTTTGACCAACAGAGTCAAGATAGTTTATTGTTTAAGAACATATCCCCTCCTGAAATTATCTTAATTTCCTTGTCTGGCTTCCCATTATAGCCTCAAGGTGTGAACAGGGACCTTGTCTATTTGTTCACTGTTATAATACTCATGCCCAAAACAGTACGTCTTAACTATTGGATAAACTGGATGGAATATCTGTAAAATTGCCTAGAGTAATAATACCAACATCTTAGAATTCCTATAAATATTAAATGAAATAATGCAAGAGACTGTTTTAAATGACTGGTTCAGGTTAAGCACTGTGTGTGTTAACAGAGACAATAGTACTCCTGGTGAAATCCACTGTGATAGCTGTGTTTACTCTTTTACTATATCAGTTCTGCCAGGCAGGGCTCGCTATTGTCAGTAATAGAAAGACAACTATGGTAAATTGAATTAGTCTTAATTCTCTATCCCTCCCTTTATATTTGCCCTTTGTCATGTGGCTTTTTAATTTCTCTTGCTAAAGGAGGGGGCATATTTTACTGACTAGTAACTTTGGGTCTCAACATGTGGCTTGCGTTAGCCAATTGAATGAGGTCATTGTGTCAGGATACCTGATTTCTACTTACTCTCTCTGGCTTCTGTCATTGCCATGAGAAGAAAACCCCTGGTTATCCCACTGGTCCAAGTGGAGGAGAGACATGCTAGCAGAGCACACTCTAAGTCAAAATATGGACGTGTGAACAAGCCCAAGTGACATCAGCAGTACAGCCCAGACAAGCCATAGGAGAAAGAAATGCTTATTGCTGTTTGCTACTATGCTTTTGTGGGGTGTTTTGTTTTTGTTGTTGTTGTTGTTGTTGTTGTTGTCTTATGACAAGAGCAAAGCAATACAACTCTGCTTGGTTAAAGCTAAAGAGAAATCAGAAATTGCACTGAGCATGTTGTATCTCCACCTTCATTCTGCTGAATATCTGAGGCTGCAGCTGAACTGCTGAATAAATGAGGTACTTTAGAATAAAAGAAAGGGAGCCACACTCAGAATATTTATAGCAAAGTATATTTTCTGAAAATGCAATTGAGGAGCTAGAAAATTTCAGAAACTGTCATTCTGAAAAGAGGGAAAGTAAACATATTGCCTGAGAATCACATACCCAAAGTCAAGAGGAAAGAACTAAGAAAGATGGAGATGAAATAGATGAGGTAAAATCAAAATAGATGATGTATGCAATATGCAAAAGATTTTCTGAAAAAGCTCCAAAAAACTTATCTTCTCTCACTGGAAACTGTAAGAGCATAGCTGATGCTGCAGACAATAAAAATCTGTGAATTTTTATTCCGGTGAATACAAATTTTATTCTGTGAAATATAAAATATGAAAATATAAAACAAAGAGATGAAAATATAAATGAGAAAATGATGGAATTAGAAAGCATAGAATGGGCCCGGAGGAAGATGGCGGAAGAGTAAGACGCGGAGATCACCTTCCTCCCCACAGATGCATCAGAAATTCATCTACACATGGAACAACTCCTACAGAACACCTACTGAACGCTGACAGAAGACCTCAGACCCCCCAAAAGGCAAGAAACTCCCCACATACCTGGGTAGGGCAAAAGAAAAAAAGAATAAACAGAGACAAAAGAATAGGGACGGGACCTGCACCAGTGGGAGGGAGACGTGAAGGAGGAAAGGTTTCCACACACTACAAGCCCCTTCACGGGCGGAGACTGCAGGTGGCGGAGGGGTAAAGCTTCAGAGTAGCGGAGGAGAGCACAGCAACAGGGGTGCGGAGGGCAAAGCGGAGAGATTCTGGCACAGAGGACCGGTGCCCTCAGGCACACACCAGCCCGAGAGACTTGTCTGCTCGGCCGCCGGTGCGGGCGGGCCTGGGAGCTGAGGCTCGGGTATCGGGTTTCAGTCGGAGCACAGGGAGAGGACTGGGGCTGGCGGCAGGAAGAGAGCCTGAAGGGGTTAGTGCACCACGGCTAGCCCGAAAGGAGTCCGGGGAAAGGGTCTGGAGCTGCTGAAGAGGCAAGAGACTTTTATCTCTTTTGTTTCCTGGTGCGCGAGGAGAGGGCATTAAGAGGGATGCTTGGGGAAGCGCTGGAGACAGGCGCGAGCCGCGGGTAAGGCGCGGACCTTGGAGACAGGCGTGGGACGCTGGGGCGGCGGCTGCCGCCGCCGCCGCTGCCACTGCGGGGCCTGTGTGCGAGCGCAGGTCACTGTCCGCCCCGCCTTCCGGGGGGCCTGTGCACCCCGCCACTGCCGGGGTCCCGGGACCCGGGGACGGCTTTCCCGGGAAAGCGCACGGAGCGCCACGGGCTGCTGCAACGTCACGCTGGCCTCTGCCACCGCAGGCCCGCCCCACACTGCGCGCCCCTCCCTCCCCTCTGCCTGAGTGAGCCAGAGCCCCCGAATCAGCGGCTCCTTTAAAACCGTCCTGTCTGAGCAAAGAACGGACACCCTCCGGCGACCTACGCGCAGAGGCAGGGCCAGGTCCAAGGCTGAGACCCGGGGGCTGTGAGAGCAGAGACAGGGAAATCTCTCTGTGCAGCCTCGGAGGCAGCGGATTAAAGCTCCACGGTCCATTTGATGTGCCCTGCGTCTGTGGAGTGCATAAATGGACAGCGAATCATCCCAAATTGAGGAAGTGGGCTTTGAGGACAAGATTTAAGACTTTCCCCCCTTTTCCTCTTTTTACAATGAATTATCCCAAATTAAGGAGGTGGACTTAGAGAGCAAGATTTCAGACTTCACGCCCTTTTCCTCCTTTTACAACGAATTATCCCAAATTGAGGAGGTGGACTTGGAGAGAAAGATTTTTGATTTCCCCCCCTGCTCTCTTTTTGTGAATGCGTATGTGTAATCTTCTGTGTAAGATTCTCTCTGTATAGCTTTGCTTCCACCATATGTCCCAGGGATCTATCGGTCCGTTTTTTTTTTCAATAATTACTTTTTAAATTTAATAACACTACTATATTTCATACTTTATTCTATTTTACTTTACCTGCTCTTTCTTTTTTCCTACCTTCCCTTCCTCCCTCCCTCCCTCTGCTCCTCCTTTCCTTCTTTCTTTTTCTTTCCTCCCTCCCTCCCTCCCACTCTTCTTCTTTCCACTTTCTTTTTCTTTCCTTCCTCCCTCCCTCCCTCCTGTCTTTCTTTCTTTCTTTCCTTCCTCCCTCCCTCCCTCCCTTCTTCCATTCACTCTTCCTTTTAGTTTCATTCCTCCCTCCCTCCCTCCTTTCTTTCCTTCTTTCTTTCCATCCTTCCTCCCTCCCTTCCTCCTTTATTTCTTTCTTCCGTCCTTCCTTCCTTTCTTCCCTTCTTCCTTTCTTTCCGTCTCTCTTTCTTTCTTCTACTAATTCTTTCTTTCTACATTTTCTCCCTGTTATTCTGAGCCGGGTGGATGAAAGGCTCTTGGTGCTGCAGCCAGGAGTCAGTGCTGTGCATCTGAAGTGGGAGAGCCAACTTCAGGACACGGGTCCACAAGAGACCTCCCAGCTCCACATAATATCAAGCAGCGAAAATCTTCCAGAGATCTCTATCTCAACACCAGCACCCAGCTTCAGTGAACGACCAGCAAGCTACAGTGCTGGTCACCCTATGCCAAGCAACTAGCAAGGGAGGAACACAACCCCACCCATTAGAAGAGAGGCTACTTAAAAATATAATAAGGCCATAAGCACCCCAAAACACACCACCAGACGTGGACCTGTCCACCAGAAAGACAAGATCGAGCCTCAACCACCAGAACACAGGCATTAGTCCCCCCCACTAGGAAGCCTACACAACCTACTGAAACAAACTTAGCCACTGGGAACAGACATCAAAAGCAACGGGAACTACGAATCTGCAGCCTGCAAAAAGGAGACCCCAAACACAGTAACATAAGCAAAATGAGAAGACAGAAAAACACACAGCAGGTGAAGGAGCAAGATAAAAACCTACCAGACCTAACAAATGAAGAGGTAATAGGCAGTCTACCTGAAAAAGAATTCAGAATAATGATAGTAAAGCTGATCCAAGATTCTATTTCCAAGATCCATAATCTTGGAAATAGAATAGACAAAATGCAAGAAACATTTAACAAGGACCTAGAAGAACTAAAGATGAATCAAGCATCGATTAAAAATGCAATAAATGAAATAAAAAATACTCTAGATGGGATCAATAGCAGAATAACTGAGGCAGAAGAACGGATAAGTGAGGTGGAAGATAAAATAGTGGAAATAACTGATGCAGAGCAAAATAAAGAAAAAAGAATGAAAAGAATTGAGGACCATCTCAGAGACCTCTGGGACAACATTAAACGCACCAACATTCGAATTATAGGGGTTCCAGAAGAAGGAGAGAAAAAGAAAGGGACTGAGAAAATATTTGAAGAGATTATAGTTGAAAACTTCCCTAATATGGGAAAGGAAATAGTTAATCAAGTCCAGGAGGCACAGAGAGTCCCATACAGAATAAATCCAAGGAGAAATACGCCAAGACACATATTAATCAAACTGTCAAAAATTAAACACAAAGAAATCATATTAAAAGCAGCAAGGGAAAAAAAAAACAAATAACACACAAGGGAATCCCCATCAGGTTAACAGCTGATCTCTCAGCAGAAACTCTACCAGCCAGAAGGGAGTGGCAGGACATAATTAAAGTGATGAAGGAGAGAAACCTGCAACCAACATTACTCTACCCAGCAAGGATCTCATTCAGATTTGATGGAGAAATTAAAAACTTTAGAGACAAGGAAAAGCTGAGAGAGTTCAGCACCACCAAACCAGCTTTACAACAAATGCTAAAGGAACTTCTCTAGGCAAGAAACACAACAGAAGGAAAAGACCTACAATAACGAACCCAAAGCAATTAAGGAAATGGGAATAGGAACATACATATCAATAATTACCTTAAATGTAAATGGACTAAATGCTCCCACCAAAAGACACAGAGTGGCTGAATGGATACAAAAACAAGACCCATATATATGCTGTCTACAAGAGACCCACTTCAGACCTAGAGACACATACAGATTGAAAGTAAGGGGATGGAAAAAGATATTCCATGCAAATGGAAATCAAAAGAAAGCTGGAGTAGCAATTCTTATATCAGACAAAATAGACTTTAAAATAAAGACTATTAGAAGAGACAAAGAAGGACACTACATAACGATAAAGGGATCAATCCAAGAAGAAGATATAACAATTGTAAATATTTATGCACCCAACATAGGAGCACCTCAATACATAAGGCAAATACTAACAGCCATAAAAGGGGAAATCGACAATAACACAATCATAGTAGGGGACTTTAACACCCTACTTTCACCAATGGACAGATCATCCAAAATGAAAATAAATAAGGAAACACAAGCTTTAAATGATACATTAAACAAGATGGACTTAGTTGATATTTATAGGACATTCCATCCAAAAACAACAGAATACACATTTTCCTCAAGTGCTCATGGAACATTCTCCAGGATAGATCATATCTTGGGTCACAAATCAAGCCTTGGTAAATTTAAGAAAATTCAAATTGTATCAAGTATCTTTTCTGACCACAATGCTATGAGACTAGACATCAATTACAGGAAAAGATCTGTAAAAAATACAAACACATGGAGGCTAAACAATACACTACTCAATAATGAAGTGATCACTGAAGAAATCAAAGAGGAAATTTAAAAATACCTAGAAACACATGACAATGGAGACACGACAACCCAAAACCTATGGGACACTGCAAAAGCAGTTCTAAGGGGGAAGTTTATAGCAATACAATCCCACCTTAAGAAACAGGAAACATTTCGAGTAAACAACCTGACCCTGCACCTAAAGCAATTAGAGAAAGAAGAACAAAAAACCCCAAAGTTAGCAGAAGGAAAGAAATCATAAAGATCAGATCAGAAATAAATAAAAAAGAAATGAAGGAAACAATAGCAAAGATCAACCAAACTAAAAGCTGGTTCTTTGAGAAGATAAACAAAATTGATAAATCATTAGCCAGACTCATCAAGAAAAAAAGGGAGAAGACTCAAATCAATAGAATTAGAAATGAAAAAGGAGAAGTAACAACTGACACTGCAGAAATACAAAAGATCATGAGAGATTACTATAAGCAACTCTATGCCAATAAAATGGACAACCTGGAAGAAATGGACAAATTCTTAGAAATGCACAACCTGCCAAGACTGACTCAGGAAGAAATAGAAAATATGAATAGACCAATCACAAGCACTGAAATTGAAACTGTGATAAAAAATCTTCCAACAAACAAAAGCCCAGGACCAGATGGCTTCACAGGCGAATTATATCAAACATTTAGAGAAGAGCTAACACCCATCCTTCTCAAACTCTTCCAAACAATATCAGAGGAAGGAACACTGCCAAACTCATTCTACGAGGCCACCATCACCTTGATAACAAAACCAGGCAAGGATGTCACAAAGAAAGAACACTACAGGCCAATATCACTGATGAACATAGATGCAAAAATCCTCAACAAAATACTAGCAAACAAAATCCAACAGCACATTAAAAGGATCATACACCATGATCAAGTGGGGTTTATTCCAGGAATGCAAGGATTCTTCAATATATGCAAATCAATCAATGTGATACACCATATTAACACGTTGAAGGAGAAAAACCATATGATCATCTCAATAGATGCAGGGAAAGCTTTTGACAAAATTCAACACCGATTTATGATAAAAACCCTGCAGAAAGTAGGCATAGAGGGAACTTTCCTCAACATAATAAAGGCCATATATGACAAACCCACAGCCAACATTGTCCTCAATGGTGAAAAACTGAAACCATTTCCACTAAGATCAGGAACAAGACAAGGCTGCCCACTCTCACCACTCTTATTCAACTTAGTTTTGGAAGTTTTAGCCAGAGCAATCAGAGAAGAAAAGGAAATAAAAGGAATCCAAATTGGAAAAGAAGTAAAGCGGTCACTGTTTGCAGATGACATGATACTATACATAGAGAATCCTAAAGATGCTACCGAAAAACTACTAGACCTAATCAATGAATTTGGTAAAGTAGCAGGATACAAAATTAATGTACAGAAATCTCTGGCATTCCTGTACACTAATGATGAAAAATCTGAAAATGAAATCAAGAAAACACTCCCATTTACCATTGCAACAAATGAATACAATATCTAGGAATAAACCTACCTAAGGAGACAAAAGACCTGTATGCAGAAAATTATAAGACACTGATGAAAGAAATTAAAGATGATACAAATAGATGGAGAGATATACCATGCTCCTGGATTGGAAGAATCAATATTGTGAAAATGACTCTACTACTCAAAGCAATCTACAGATTCAATGCAATCCCTATCAAACTACCACTGGCATTTTTCACAGAACTAGAACAAAAAATTTCAAAATTTGTTTGGAAAAACAAAAGACCCCGAATAGCCAAAGCAATCTTGAGAACGAAAAACGGAGCTGGAGGAATCAGGCTCCCTGACTTCAGACTATACTACAAAGCTACAGTAATTAAGACAGTGTGGTACTGGCATAAAAACAGAAAGATAGATCAGTGGATCAGGATAGAAAGCCCAGAGATAAACCCACGCACATATGGCCAACTTATCTTTGATAAAGGAGGCAGGAATGTACAGTGGAGAAAGGACAGTCTCTTCAATAAGTGGTGCTGGGAAAACTGGACAGGGACGTGTAAAAGTATGAGATTAGATCATTCCCTAACACCATACACAAAAGTAAGCTCAAAATGGATTAAAGACTTAAATGTAAGGCCAGAAACTATCAGACTCTTAGAGTAAAACATAGGCAGAACACTCTATGACATAAATCACAGCAAGATCCTTTTGGACCCACCTCCTAGAGAAATGGAAATAAAAACAAAGATAAACACATGGGACCTAATGAAACTTCAAAGCTTTTGCACAGCAAAGGAAACCATAAACAAGACAAAAAGACAACCCTCAGAATGGGAGAAAATATTTGCAAATGAAGCAACTGACAAAGGATTAATCTCCAAAATTTATAAACAGCTCATGCAGCTCAATAGCAAAAAAACAAACAACCCAATCCAAAAATGGGCAGAAGACTTAAATAGGCATTTCTCCAAAGAAGATATACAGACTGCCAACAAACACATAAAAGAATGCTCAACATCTTTACTCATTAGAGAAATGCAAATCAAAACTACAATGAGATATCATCTCACACGAGTCAGAATGGCCATCATCAAGAAATCTAGAAACAATAAATGCTGGAGAGGGTGTGGAGAAAAGGGAACACTCTTGCACTGCTGGTGGGAATGTGAATTGGTACAGCCACTATGGAGAACAGTATGGAGGTTCCTTAAAAAACTACAAATAGAACTACCATATGACCCAGCAATCCCACTACTAGGCATATACCCTGAGAAAACCATAATTCAAAAAGAGACATGTACCAAAATGTTCATTGCAGCTCTATTCACAATAGCCCGGAGCTGGAAACAACCTAAGTGTCCATCATTGGATGAATGGATAAAGAAGATGTGGCTCATATATACAATGGAATATTACTCAGCCATAAAAAGAAACGAAACTGAGCTATTTGTAATGAGGTGGATAGACCTAGAGTCTGTCATACAGAATGAAGTAAGTCAGAAAGAGAAAGACAAATACCGTATGCTAACACATATATACGGAATTTAAAAAAAAAATGTCATGAAGAACCTAGGGGTAAAACGGGAATAAAGACACAGACCTACTTGAGAATGGACTTGAGGATATGGGGAGGGGGAAGGGTAAGCTGTGACAAAGCGAAAGAGAGGTATGGACATATATACACTACCAAACGTAAGGTAGATAGATAGTGGGAAGCAGCCGCAGAGCACAGGGAGATCAGCTCGGTGCTTTGTGACTGCCTGGAGGGGTGGGATGGGGAGGGTGGGAGGGAGGGAGATGCATGAGGGAAGGGATGTGGGAACAGATGTATATGTATGACTGATTCACTTTGTTATAAAGCAGAAACTAATAAAAAAAAAAGAAAGCATAGAATGAAGGACCAACATATAAATAATAGGTGATATTTAAAGACTGAAAAATAATTACGAATAAAATTTATTAAATTTGACAAGTAGACATGACCAAGGAGAGAGGGGTACAGGGCCTGGTAAAGCAAACAACATGTGCACATTCACAGAGGCAAGAAACAGAATCATGTTCAAGAATCAGTTGTTGAAGTCTCACTGGATTTAAATACAGAACAGTTGTGTTCATATATTCTATAATTTCCTTATAAATAAACCATATATTAAAGCCACACCAAAAAAAAATACTTCTAGAGGTAAAGCTGCAGAGCTCATTCGCCTGGAAACATTGTGTTAGGGGTCCAATGTGTTAGGGGTTTATTATGAGCTTTCTGAGGATAAATAGCATGCACAAGGCATAAAGAAAGGGAAAAGGAACCTGTTTATGATATGAGATCATGGGTGAAACAGAAAACTGAAATTGGCAAACATCAACCAAAAATCAAAGAGAATTTTTTAAGGGTCCTGAAGTCCAGACTGAAGATGTTGAACTGATTGTCAAATTAAAGCTACTACAGATTATTTATCAGGTATGTGACATGATTGAAATAATATATGAGGCAGAATTTTTTAGTAGATAAATGTAGAATAAATCAAGAAGGCAAAACCTTGAGAAAGAAATATGACTTCAAAACTGGAAGGAGATCAGTTTCTATATGACAATATTATTTTACAGTACATGGTAGAGACCACTGAGAAAAAATAATCAGTACTTAGTAAAGGATTAAACCACTAAGAGAGGAGAACAAATAAGGTAATAAGGATCAAAGATTTGGGGGAAAGTTGTGCTAATTCACTGAATTTGTAGGTATCAGAACATTTACAAGTACTCTTGTGCTTACATTCTACGGAATATTTTGCCCTACTAAAATAACAACTATCTCTTTGCATGTATATATGGTTAAAAATGCTTAACATATAGTGTCTTTCAAAAGATGCTCAGGACATTATCCTTTCAGGGCTACGGTACCACTTATTCTAAGACGCAGCTTGATCACATGGACTATTACCAGAGAACTGAAGAGAATAAAAGAAACAATCTAGGGACTTCCCTGGTGGCACAGTGTTTAAGAATCCACCTGACAATACTGGGGACATAGGTTCAATCCCTAGTCCTGGGAAGATCCCACATGCCACGGAGCAACTAAGCCTGTGCACCACAACTACTGAGCCTGCGCTCTAGAGCCTGTGAGCCACAGCTACTGAGCCTGTGAACCACAAGTACTGAAGCCTGAATGCCTTAGAGCCCACATGCTGCAACTACTGAGCCCTCCTGCTGCAACTACTGAAGCCCATGAGCTTAGAGCTCATGCTCCACAACAAGAGAAGCCACCGCAAGGAGAAGCCCGTGCACCACAAGGAAGAGTAGCCCCCAATCGTGACAACTAGAGAAATCCCACACACAGCAACGAAGACCCAATGCAGCCAAAAATAGATAAAAAATTTTTTAAAAAAAGAAACAATCCAGAAACCAAATTAAAACATGTAGAGAAATGTAAGTTCTAAGTGTAGAATTGTCTTAAAATATTCTATGATATCAAAATTATTGTTATAAAAATAGCAATGTTAAAAGAACAAACTTTATTTTTTCAGGGAAGAACTACTCTTTAATTAGGGCTTTCTTTATAATTATTAACACCAATTATTTATAAATGTATTTTTAAAAACATTTTAAAACATGTGCACAGTATCAAAATTCAAACGGCATGTACGGTACTGTTATTAAATAAAAACTCCATTTCACCTCCCCTACCCAAGTCCCACATGTCATTGGAAACCCCTTTAAACATTTTGTTTTTAATTCTTCTGATGTTACCACCATAATTCTAAACGATATGCTTAGATCTCAGTTTCTTAATTTACCAGCAGTAGAAATCAAGTCATTTCCATCCTCTTTGACAGACAAGGAATTCAGCTCACATCTCCACTTGTCTCTCTCTCTCCCTTGAGTTTTGATACTTATATTAGTGTGTATGGTTTTTCTATTAGTTGCCTTTATACTTTTAAGTGATGTATACATAATCCTGTATTTTCGTTCCATCTTCTTTACATAGTATCTCTTGTATCATCCCAAAGTAAAATGAGGAAAGTAGGAACTCTACACACTCACCCTTCCCTCCTCCTGCTCTCAACTTGACTTCTGACAGCTGGAGCGTTACCTTTACAATGTATTTTATGACATGAACATTCTATTCTATAACTAAAATTAGGTTTTATGTTTTGATTATTAAAATTGAAACTAGTAAACATTTAATTATAATTATGTAAATGTGATCATTCAACTATTTGTCACTGCAGAAATAGTGTGATTAGGTCCACTGAAAATGAAATATGATTTGTCACTGATTCTCTCAAAGGAGAAAGTCCCAAGTGTTAAAGTCAAATGACTTCTCATATTCCGCAAGTGATCAGGCCACAGTTTTGCTCACCTTGTATTTGAATCAAAACTTTCTTCTCTAATTTTTCAGTTGTTTTCTTGGCATTTCTAATTTCTTTGGGTTCTTTTTTCTTGTTGAGAGGAAAAAAGCCTGTCTTCTTCCTCGCTGAGCTAAGAACTCCCAACTTCTTAATTGTCTTGCCTGTTAAATCTTCCTCTTTCTATTCTTGGAGGAATAACTTTTAGGATCCTTGATCTGGTGTTTTAAATTGAGCCGTGTTTTTTGGGCTGCTGCAGAGGTGTCATCCTTTCCATTTCACAACTAGAATTCCACCACTGTTTCCTGGACCATGAGCTGCTTCTCTCTCTCCTGTACTCTAGATAGAGTACATCCTCAAATATTGTAACATTTTTAAAAAGAAAGGTTGCTTGGTAGATAAGGATTCTGAAATCATTCTGAATCAACATGGATGGAAAAGTGTTTGTTTTACATTCATATTTATTATTTTTAATATTTATTTGTTTATTTGTCTGCCCCGGGTCTTAGTTGCGGCATACAGGCTCTTAGTTGGAGCATGCAGGATCTAGTTCCCTGACCACGGATCAAACCTGGGCTCCCTGCATTGGGAGAGCAGAGTCTTAACCACTGGACCACAAGGGAAGTCCCTTTCCCTTCATATTTAATTGATAAGTTTGGCAGGATATTAAATTCTAGATTTAAGATTTTTTTTACACTTCAGAAATTTAAAGACCATTATTTCTGTCCTCCAGTGTTTTGATAAGAAGTCATATGCCTATAATACTCTTATTCTTTTTTTAGTAACACCTCCCTCTCTCTCTCTTTCACTTGATGCTTCTGGAACAGCAATGTACAATAGAAATATAATGTGAGCCATATATGTACTTTAAAATTTTTCTAGCAGCCATTTAAAAGTAAAGAGGAACAGGTGAAATTAATTTTATAGCATATTTTCACTTAATCCAATATATCCAAAATAGAATTTCAGCATGTAGTAAATATTTACATGTTATTATTTATCAATTTTTAACATCTTTATTTGAGTATAATTGTTTTACAATGGTGTGTGAGTTTCCATTTTATAACAAAGTGAATCAGCTGAACATATACATATATCCCATTATCTCCTCCCTCTGGTGTCTCCCTCCCCCCCCCTTCCTAACCAACTCCTCTAGGTGGTCACAAAGTACCCAGCTGATCTCCCTGGGCTATGTGGCTGCTTCCCACAAACTATTTATTTTACATTTGGTAGTATATATATATATATATATATATATATATATATATATATATATATATGTATGTCACTCTCTCACTTCATCCCAGCTTACCCTTCCCCCTCTCTGTGTCCTCAAGTCCATTCTCTACATCTACATCTTTATTCCTGTCCTGCCTCTAGGTTCTTCAGAAGCTTTTTTTTTTTTTTAGATTCCATATATATGTGTTAACATATGGTACTTGTTTTTCTCCTTCTGACTTACTTCACTCTGTATGACAGACTCTAGGCCCATCCACCTCACTACAAATAACTCAATTTCGTTTCTTTTTATGGCTGAGTAATATTCTATTGTATATATGTGCCACATCTTCTTTATCCATTCATCTGAAGATGGACACTTAGGTTGTGTCCATGTCCTGGCTACTGTAAATACAGCTGCAATGAACACTGTGGTACACAACAGTTTTTGAATCATGCTTTTCTCAGGGTATATGCCAAAGAGTGGGATTACTGGGTTGTATGGTAGTTTTTCTTTTAGTTTTTTAAGGAACTGCCATACTGTTTTCCATAGTGGCTGTATCACTTTACATTCCCACCAACAGTGCAAGAGGGTTCACTTTTCTCCAAACCCTCTCTAGCATTTATTGTTTGAAAATTTTTTAATAATGGCCATTCAGACTGGTGTGAGGTGATACCTCATTGAACTTTTGATTTGCATTTCTCTAAAGATTAGTGATGTTGAGCATCCTTTCACGTGTTTGTTGGCAATCTGTATATCTTCTTTGGATAAATGTCTGTTTAGGTCATTTGCCCATTTTTGATTTGGGTTCTTTGCTTTTTTGATATTGAGCTGCATGAGCTGTTTGTAAATTTTGGAGATTAATCCTTTACCAGTTGCTTCATTTGAAAATATTTTCTCCCAATCTGAAGGTTGTCTTTTCATTTTGTTTATGGTTTCCCTTGCTGTGCAAAAGATTTTAAGTTTCATTAGGTCCCATTTTTTTATTTTTGTTTTTATTTCCATTTCTCTAGGAGGTGGGTCAAAAAGGCTCTTGCTGTGATTTATGTCATACAGTGTTCTACCTATGTTTTCCTCTAAGAGTTTTATAGTGTCTGGCCTTATACTTAGGTCTTTAATCCATTAATCCATTTGGAGCTTATTTTCATGTATGGTGTTAGGGAGTGTTCTAATTTCATTTTTTTACATGTAGCTGTCCATTTTCCCAGCACCACTTACTGAAGAGGCTGTCTTTTCTCCATTGTATATTCTTGACTCCTTTATCAAAAATAAGGTGACCATATGTGCATGGGTTTATCTCTGGGGTTTCTATCCTGTTCCATTGATCTATATTTCTGTTTTTGTTCCAGTACCATACTGTCTTGATTACTGTAACTTTGTAGTATAATCTGAAGTCCGGGAACCTGATTCCTCCAGCTCCGTTTTTCTTTCTCAAGACTGCTTTGGCTATTCAGGGTCTTCTGTGCTTCCATACAAACTGAAATTTTTTGTTCTAGTTCTGTGAAAAATGCCATTGGTAGTTTCATAGGGATTGAATTGAATCTGTAGATTGCATTGGGTAGTATAGTCATTTTCCCAATGTTGATTCTTCCTATCCAAGAACATGGTATATCTCTTCATCTGTTTGTATCAGCTTTAATTTCTTTCATCAGTGTCTTATACTCTTCTGCATACAGGTCGTTTTTCGCCTTAGGTAGGTTTACTCCTAGGTATTTTATTCTTTTTGTTGCATGGTAAATGGGAGTGTTTATTAATTTGTCTTTCATATTTTTCATCATTAGTGTATAGGAATGTAAGAGATTTCTGTGCATTAATTTTGTATCCTGCTACTTTACCAAATTCACTGATTAGTTCTAGTAGTTCTCTGGTAGTATATTTAGGATTCTTTATGTTAGTGTCAGGTCGTCTATAAAGAATGGCAGCTTTACTTATTCTTTTCGATTTGTATTCTTTTTATTTCTTTTTCTTCTCTGATTGCTATGGCTAAAACTTCAAAAACTATGTTGAATAACAGTGGTGAGAGTGGACAGCCTTGTCTTGCTCCTGATCTTAGTGGAAATGGCTTCAGTTCTTCACCATTGAGAATGATGTTGGCTGTGGTTTTGTCATATATGGCCATATTATGTTGAGGTAAGTTTCTTCTATGACTACTTTCAGGAGGCTTTTTATCATAAATGGGTACTGAATTTTGTCAAAAGCTTTTTCTGCATCTATTGAGATGATCATATGAGTTTTCTCCTTCAGTTTGTTAATATGGTGTAACATATTGATTGATTTGCATACATTGAAGATTCCTTGCATTCCTGGGATAAACCCCACTTGACCAAGGTGTATGATTCTCTTAATGTGCTGTTGGTTCTCTTTGCTAGCATTTTGTTGAGGATTTTTCCATCTATGCTCATCAGAGATATTGGCCTATAGTTTTCGTCCTTTGTGACATCTTTGTCTGGTTTTGGTATCAGGGTGATGGTGGCCTCGTAGAATGAGTTTGGGAGAGTTCCTCCCTCTGCTATATTTTAGAAGAGTTTGAGGATATGTGTTAACTTTTCTCTAAATGTTTGATAGAATTCACCTGTGAAGCCATCTGGTCCTTGGCTTTGTTTGTTGGAAGATTTTTAATCACAGTTTCAATTTTAGTGATTGTCATTGGTCTGTATATATTTTCTAGTTCTTCCTGGTTCAGTCTCGGAAGGTTGTGCTTTTCTAAGAATTTGTCCATTTCTTCCAGGTTGTCCATTTTATTGGCATATAGTTCCTTGTAGTGATCTCTCATGATCCTTTGTATTTCTGCAGGGTTCATTGTTACTTATCTCTTTTCATTTCTAATTCTATTGATTTGAGTCTTCTGTCTTTTTTTCTTGATGAGTCTGGCTAATGGTTTATCAATTTTGTTTATCTTCTTAAACAACCAGCTTTTAGTTTTATTGATCTTTGCTATCATTTCCTTCATTTCTTTTTCATTTATTTCTGATCTGATCTTTATGGTTTCTTTTCTTCTGCTAACTTTGGGGTATTTTTGTTCTTCTTTCTCTAATTGCTTTAGGTGTAAGGTTCAGTCATTTGAGATGTTTCTTGTTTCTTGAGGTAAGATTTTATTTCTATAAACTTCCCTCTTAGAACTGCTTTTGTTGCATCCTATGGGTTTTGGGTCATCATGTTTTCATTGCCATTTGTTTCTAGGTATTTTTTTATTTCCCCTTTGATTTCTTTAGTGATCTCTTGGTTATTCAATAGTGTATTGTTTAGCCTCCATGTCTTTGTATATTTTACAGATTTTTTCCCTGTAATTAATATCTTGTCTCATAGTGTTGTGGTCAGAAAAGATACTTGATATAATTTCAGTTTTCTTAAATTTACCAAGGCTTGATTTGTGACTCAAGACATGGTCTATCCTGAAGAATTTCCATAAGCACTTGAGAAGAAAGTGTAATCTATTGTTTTTGGATTGAATGTCCTATAAATTTCAATGAAGTCCATCTTGTTTAATGTATCATTTAACGCTTGTGTTTCCTTATTTATTTTCATTTTGGATGATCTGTCCATTGGTGAAAGTGGGTTGATAAAGTCCCCTACTATGACTGTGTTATTGTTGATTTCCCCTTATATGGCTGTTAGCATTTGCCTTATGTATTGAGGTTCTCCTATGTTGGGTGCATAAATATTTACAATTGTTAAATCTTCTTGGATTGATCCCTTGATCATTATATAGTGTCCTTCCTTTTCTCTTGTAATACTCTTTATTTTAAAGTCTATTTTGTCTGATATGAGAATTGCTACTCCAGCTTTCTTTTGATTTTCATTTGCATGGAATATCTTTATCCATCCCCTCCCTTTCAGTCTGTATGTGTCCCTAGGTCTGAAGTGGTTCTCTTGTAGGCATCATATATATGGGTCTCATTTTTGTATCCATTGAGCCAGTCTATGTATTTGGTGGGAGGATTTAATCCACTTACATTTAAGGTAATTATCGATATGTATGTTCCAATCACCGATTTCTTACTTATTTTGGGTTTATTATTGTAGGTCTTTTCCTTCTCTTGTGGTTCCTGTGTTAGAGAAATTCCATTAGCATTTGCTGTAAAGCTGGTCTGCTGGTCCTGAATTCTCTTAGCTTTTACTTGTCTGTAAATATTTTAATTTCTCCTTCGAATCTGAATGAGATCCTTGCTGGTTAGAGTAATCTTGGTTGGATGTTTTTCCCTTACCTCACTTTAAATTGTCATGCCACTCCCTTCTG
Source organism: Mesoplodon mirus (assembly GCF_964341445.2). Taxonomy (NCBI): domain Eukaryota; kingdom Metazoa; phylum Chordata; class Mammalia; order Artiodactyla; family Ziphiidae; genus Mesoplodon; species Mesoplodon mirus. The sequence goes on from NC_138982.1 coordinate 120,864,604, forward strand.
GCTTGCAGAGTTTCTGCTGAAAGATCGGCTGTTAACCTGATGGGGATTCCCTTGTGTGTTATTTGTTGGTTTTCCCTTGCTGCTTTTAATATTTTTTCTTTGTATTTAATTTTTGATAGTTTGATTAATATGTGTCTTGACATGTTTCTCCTTGTTTATCTTGTATGGGACTCTGCACTTCCTGGACTTGATTGACTATTCCCTTTCCCATATTATGGAAGTTTTCAACTATAATCATTTCAAATATTTTCTCAATCCCTTTCTTTTTCTCTTCTTCTTCTGGGACCCCTATAATTCAAATGTTTCTGTGTTAAATGTTGTCCCAGAAGTCTCTAAGACTGTCTTAATTCTTTTCATTCTTTTTTCTTTATTCTGCTCTGCAGTAGTTATTTCCACTATTTTATCTTTGAGGTCACTTATCCATTCTTCTCCCTCAGTTATTCTGCTATTGATTCCTTCTAGAGAATTTTTAATTTCATTTATTGTGTTGTTCATCTTTTTTTTTTTTTTTTTTTTTTTTGCTCTTTAGTTCTTCTAGGTCCTTGTTAAACATTTCTTGTATTTTCTCCATTCTGTTTCCAAGATTTTAGATCATCTTTACTATCATTACTCTGAATTATTTGTCAGGTGGACTGTCTATTTCCTCTTCAGTTGTTTGGTCTGGTGGGTTTTTGCCTTGCTCCTTCATCTGCTGTGTGTTTTTCTGTCTTCTCATTTAGTTTAAGTTACCGTGTTTGGGGTCTCCTTTTTGCAGGCTTCAGATTTGTAGTTCCCATTGTTTTTTGTGTCTGCCTGCAGTGGGTAAGGTTGGTTCAGTGGGTTATGTAAGCTTCCTGGTGGAGGGGACTAGTGCCTGTGTTCTGGTGGATGAGGCTGGATCTTGTTTTTCTGATCAGCAGGACCACGTCCGGTGGTGTGTTTTGCATTGTCTGTTACCTTATTTAGGCAGGCTTTCTGCTAATGTGTGGTGTTGTGTTCCTGTCTTGTTAGTTGTTTGGCATAGGTTGTCCAGCATTGTAGCTTGGTGGTCATTGAGTGAAGCTGGGTCTTAGCATTAAGATGGAGATCTCTTGGAGAGCTTTCACCATTTGATATTATGTGGAGCTGGGTGGTCTCTGGTGGACCAGTATCCTGAACTCAGCTCTCCTACCTCAGAGGCACAGGCCTGACACCTGGCTAGAGCACCAAGACACTGTCAGCAACGCAGCTCAAAAGAAAGGGAGAAAAATAGAAAGCAAGAAAAAATAAAATAAAATAAAGTTATTAAAATAAAAAATTATTATAAATAAATAAAAATTAAGAAGTAATATAAAAAGAAAGAAAGAACAAAAGTAGAGAGCAACCAGACCCAAAAACATATCCACCAATGATAGCAAGCACTAAAAACTATACTACAAAAGAAAAAAAAGAACAGACACAACCCTAGGACAAATGGTAAATGCAAAGCTATACAGACAAAATCACACAAAAAAGCATGCACATACACCCTCACAAAAAGAGAAAAAGAAGAAAGATATATATATATATGTATACATAAAAAAAGAGAACAACCAAATCAGTAAACAAATCTACCAGCGAAAGTAAACTTTAAATACTAAACTAAGATAAACATAAAACCAGGGACAAATTAGATGCAGAAAGCAAACCCCAAGTCTACAGTTGCTCCCAAAGTCCACCGCCTCAATTTTGGGATGATTCGTGGTCTAGTCAGTTATTCCACGGATGCAGGGTACATCAAGTTGATTGTGGAGATTTAATCCGCTGCTCCTGAGGCTGCTGAGAGGAATTTCCCTGCTCCTCTTTGTTCCCACACCTCCTGGGGTTCAGCTTTGGATTTGGCCCTGCCTCTGCATGTAGGTTGCCTGAGGGCATCTGTTCTTTGCTCAGACAGGGCAGGGTTAAAATAGCAGCTGATTAGGGGGCTCTGGCTCACTCATGCTACGGGGAAGGAGGGGTACTAATGTCGGGTGAGCCAGCGGTGGCAGAGCCCATCATGACATTGCCTGAGGCATACTGTGTGTTCTCCCCGGGGAAGTTGTCCCTTATCACAGGACACTGGCAGTGGCGCAGTGCACAGGTTCCTGGAAGGAGAGGTGTGGATAGTGACTTGTGCTTGCACATAGGCTTCTTTGTGGCTGCAGCAGCGGCCTTCGCATTTCATGCCCATCTCTGGTGTCCGTGCTGATAGCCGTGGCTGACACCCATCTCTGGAGCCCGTTTAGGTGGCGTTCTGAATCTCCTCTCCTCACACACCCTCAAAACAATGGCCTCTTGCCTCTTGGGCAGTTCCAAACTTTTCCCGGACTCCGTCCTAGCTAGCTGTGGCTCACTAGCCCCCTTCAGGCTCTGTTCATGCAGCCAACCCCAGTCCTCTCCCTGGGATCTGACCTCCAAAGCCCGAGCCTCAGCTCCCAGCCCCCACCTGCCCCAGTGGGTGAGAAGACAAGCCTCTCGGGCTGGTGAGTGCTGATCAGCACCAATTCTCTGGGTGGGAATCTCTCCACTTTGCCGTCTGCACCCCTGTTGCTGCACTCTCCTCCATGGCTCCAAAGCTACACCCCCCGCCACCCCATCTGTGTCAGTGAAGGGGCTTCCTAGTGTATGGAAACCTTTCCTCCTTCACAGCTCCCTCCCAGAGGTGCAGGTCCCATCCCTATTCTTTTGTCTCTGTTTTTTTTTCTTTTTTCTATTGCCCTACCCAGGTACGTGGAGAGTTTCTTGCCTTTTGGGAAGTCTGAGGTCTTCTGCCAGTGTTCAGTGGGTGTTCTGTAGGAGTTGTTCCACATGTAGATGTATTTCTGATATGTTTGTGGGGAGGAACGGGATCTCCATGTCTTATTCCTCTGCCATCTTGAAGGTCTCCCCAAACATGTTTAAATGCTAGCATCCTTGACTTAAAAATTGTAAAAAAAAAAAAAAAAAAAAAAGGAAAGAAAAAAGTACTGCTAAATATTTGAATCACTATGTTGTATACTAGGAACAAGCAAACAAACAACCTCATAGAAAAAGAGATCACATTTGTGGTTACCAGAGGTGTGGGTGGAGGAGGGGAAATTGGATGAAGACAGTTAAAAGGTACAAATTTCCAGTTATAAGATAAATATGTACTAGGGATGTCATGTACAACATGATAAATAAATGAACACTGCTGAATGTTACATGTAAGAGTTGTTAAGAGAGGAAACCCTAAGGGTTCTCACAAGGAAAAACATTTTTTTTTCTATTCCTTTAAATCTGTATCTATATGAGATGATGGATGTTCATTAAACTTATTGTGGTAGTCATTTCACAGTGCATGTAAGTCAAATTATTATGCTGTACACTTTAAACGTATGCAGTGCTGTATGCCAATCATATCTCAATAAAGCTGGAAAAAATATATATTAAAATAAAAAAAATTTAAGTACTGCTGTTTCATTTACTTATTTTTCCCTTATGGAAGATAATGAACAGAAGAGAAAGAAAGTCAAGGTTAAAGGCATCAAACGGAAAATTTTCAGTACCAGGAAAGGTTATGAGCATGAATCAGTTTAAGGTATTTTTGCATTGAGTGATATTCTCTCTGTACTACAATATGAAGATTTTCACCCAACGTATATAACAGTTAAATGAAACACTGAAGCACATAAATGTAATGCCTGCTATTTCAAATGTAATCTATGGAAATCTGGGCTCCAATCCTAAATCTGCCACTAACAAATTTGATGATTTTAGATACATAACAACCTCTCTAGGACTCAGTTCTTACCCCCCTATGATGAAAGAGTTGAATTGACATCTTCTATAGGTCTATTTTAAAATAGACTCATTACATAAGTAATTTCTTCTCCTGAATGAATCCAAGTTTTCCAAAGGACTTATCTATAGAACAAAGAAAAAGTATAATCCCTCAGCTTCCTCTGAATTTTAGTCAAATCACTTGTGTTAATGTGCAGGAAAGTCGAAGATAAGAGAAGATTGGAAGATGTTCACTGAATATTGAGATAATATATTAGTACATAGGAAAGTGTAAAAATCCCTGTTATTATCAGCACAGGAAAAAAATTAATAACTAGGGAAAAAATTTCTCTTCTAAAAACAACTAACAGTTATGTGTCAATTATATCTCGATTAAGGTGAGAGAGTGGTAGTGTATATATGGACATATATACACTACCAAATGTAAAATAGATAGCTAGTGGGAAGCAGTTGCATAGCACAGGGAGATCTTCTGGGTGCTTTGTGACCAGCTAGAAGGGTGGGATAGGGAGGGTGGGAGGGAGGGAGTTGCAAGAGGGAAGAGATATAGGGATATATGTATATGTATAACGGATTCACTTTGTTATAAAGCAGAAACTAACACACCATTGTAAAGCAATTATATTCCAATAAAAATGTTAAAAAAAATAAAAATAAAATAAAATGCTAAAAAAATTAAATAAATAAAATTAAGAAGCAAAAACAAAACAAACAAAACCAACAAACATATCTTTGTTTTAGATGTCCTTGAATTGAAAACTGATCAAAACAAGAGGCTTTCCCCCAAAATTTGTTTGCTTTGGAAAATGTAAAGAAAATTAGTGTCATCTTTTAACTAAGCATCCATTTATTAGTAATGTCTGTCACCAAGTGTTTATTTAGCATGTACCTTGTATTTATTTCTACTAAGTGTTGTGGGAGCTATAAAAAAAGTTTAGGCAAAGTCTGTATTCAGAAACCAACATGTTTTTTATCCTTTTGTTTTTTTATTGAGATATAATTGACATATAACATTATATTTATTTGAGATGTACAACATAATGATTTGATATTTGTATATGTTGTGAAATGATCACCACAATAAGTCTAGTTAATATCCATCACCACAGTTACAAAAAAAGTTTTTCTTGTGGTAAGAACTTGTAAGATCTACTCTCTTAGCAACTTTCAAATATGCAATACAGTACTGCTAACTATAGTCACCATTTGTACATTACATCCGTAGGACTTGTTTATTTTATAACTAGAAATTTGTACCTTTTGACCCCTTTCACCCATTTCACTCACCCATTACCCCCTACCTCTGGAAACCATTAGTCTAGGAACAAAGATTTTGTTTGAGGAGGTGAGAATAATAAAAATCTTAAAAATTATCTAAGTATAAGGAGATGACATTAAATCTAAAATTTAGAGTAGGGACTCAAACTCTTTTAAGAAATTTAGAGAAGAGAGAGACTAATTTAGCCAGGATTAACCAGTGAAAGTTTAATGAATTAAGAAAACAAGTTTAGAAACGGGGTAGAACCATAGTAGGTAGAAAGAAAAATATCTTCCAAACATGCATTTGAAAAGAAAGAAACATGAGCAAGGACTTAGAGGCAAGATGAAGGTAGTGTGATGAGGACAATAAGCAAACATAAAATTTCAGATTTCCACCAGAACCAAATGTTTTTCCTTCTTCTTTAACTGTTATTTTGGTGCCAAAGTAATCTTGGGGAGTACTCATGTCAATAGAAAGTAAGAACATGTGCCCAAAAATCAGTTCATTCATTATTATTATTATTATTATTATTATTATTATTATTTATGGTCCATACTCAGCACCACCCCTAAACCTAGAGGAAACTGGGAAGTCAGGTATTTTCCCCAGGCAAGGGCATCTTGCCATGGAACTCTCAATGTCCAGGACTTTGTATTTATTTAGGCAAACTCTTCACTTGAATCCAAATGAGCTTTTGAATGTTTGGCAGAAAACATGAACCTAGGGCTGAAGTTTCTGTTAGCTCATGCCACCAAAAGGGGCTACAATGCAGTGCCTGGTCCTATGGTGGGTAGACACTTAGATATTCTATCTGAAGGACCTTCAAAGAGCGATGGTACAGAAAGCAGGATGAAAGTCTCCTTAGAAAATCAGTGAAGGATTCTAATTAACCCTATATCAGGCAGAAGTGACAGGGAGGGGGTGCTGGGCAGTATATGGCAGGAGAACAGGGAACCATGGCTATGGAAGAGTTTGACTTGGACTTTCTTCTTTAGCAGAGATAATTATCTCTTTAAGTGCTATGATCAATAATGAAATAAAGATACTCAAAATCTAGTTTGGCTATATAAAAATTAGATTAACAACACCTATTAATTATTGTTGTCTTACCATCTTTGTTAATTCCTATGTGCACAATAGTCATCATGCATATTATAAATATATATCATACTAATGGGATTGTATGCTACATTTAATAAAAACATTAATTTCTATTTAACATTTTTTATTGTTGCATGGACCTATCTAATGTTGCATTCTTTCTTGTTTATCACTTTAAGAAATTAAAGAATACTCAGAAGCTAAGTCTGGACATGCCCCTGATCTAGCCCCACGGCAGGAAAAACCACCTTGGACCTATAGGGATTAAGAGAATGTGTCCCATAACTGACATTCCCCACAATAATACAAATAAACAAATAAGCCTTTTGAGCAAATTATGAAATGAATCAGAATTCCAGAATCTTCCTGCCTGTCACTTGAGGAAATAAACAAAAAATTGTAAAATGTAGTAAAATTTATACTGTTTATATTATTTATACTGAACCTCAAAAAGAGGTCACCAAGGGAAAAGTCAGTAGATCTGACATGGTAGGCTCTGCTGTTAATCCCACTATGCCTTCAACACTAAAGGTGCTTGGATGGGCAAATGAGGACCACTTGAGCCCAACTGGCTATACCAGGGGCTCTTTGCCTTAAACTCCCCCAAACACCCTAAAATTACCTGGAAGAGAACAAACTATGGCCCAGCTATCACCCCCAACCCCTCTTGCTCCCCAACAACCAGATATATTTTTCTAGTGAATGTGGTGGATGATTCAAAGAAAACATGGAGGAAAGTGTGATAAAATATATTTGCAGGGTACGAGTACGAAGCAAGAAAGACAATGAAGCATTAGAAGCAAAATAAATGGATAACAGATAATGTCTATTTAATAAACTTTTTTCAAGAAAATAAAATTAATTTGTCAACTCATCAGTATAATCCTGATACTTCAACTAAATATGGAATATGACATCATAAAAACTGTAATCCAAATCCACAAAATTTTATATACAGAGATATAGATATATGTAAAGAGATATAATGACACTCATGAAGGAATTTTTCCAATAATGAAAGGATGATTTGATCCCATATATGTAATGTAATTTGCCACAAGAAAAAAATAAAGGAGAAAAATGCACAATCTTCTGAATAAATGCAAAAAAAATTATTAAATAACATTCAATCTCTATTTATGATCATGAGAAAAAGAGAAAAACTTTTAGAAAACTGAAACCAGGCAACAACCCTGCTTTGACAAAGATTTTCTAAACTACAGTAAATGTTATACTAAATGGAGAAACTTCAGGCAATTCCCTTTACAGTCTGCAATTAGACAAGGATGTTCAGTACTAACTAGTTAAGGCAATACTCTAAGAAAGAAATTTTAAGGCAATAATATAAGAAAAAAGATTTTAAGGATTGGAAAGGAAAAGGTAAAAATATTTTTAGATGTAGTTGGTAAATAATTCTTACATGAAACAACCAAGAGAATCCGCAAACCATCAGAACTATTAAGAGTATTCATCAACTTTGTTAAATATAAGTTTAATATTAAAAAAAAATTCAACAACAGCAGTGGTTCTCAAAAGGGGATGATCTTGCCTGCTAGCAGACATTTGCCAATGTATGGATACATTTTGTTGAGAAGAAGATGCTACTGGCATCTAGTGAGTAGAGGCCAGAGATGATGCTAAACAGCCAATGATGCACAGGACAGCCTCCCATGCAGCCCCTAACGTCACTAGTAAGGCTGTTGAGAAACCTTACTCTTTTTGAGTAGTTGGTAAATTCTTGCAAAAAATGCAGTAAAAAGCAGATGGAAAAACACACTGAAGTTTGGCATTTAGGGGCATTAGTTTCTTAGTCCAGTGAAAACTGTAGCCATCTTCAATATATCGAGTTCAACCTCTTTGAAGATAAACAAAGTTTTTCATCTTGAAGGATAAAATTATATGTCTACACTCACTAGAAAATCCGTTTTTAAAACATTAATGATATTTTAACATCATTCTTTAAAGTGTGCATATCTATAGCCGCATACTAAATAAAGACTAAATAATCAGAAAGTTTTGAATGTCGTTTTTCCTCTGTTCTTCCCTAACATGGCATTCTACTAATTTTGGTACATGTTTTATATCAAAACTCCTTAACTCTAATCTCTCAGAAACTCATTAATCTGCATTAATAGCCCTTCTGGGAAGCTGTAAGTTGAATCAATTCTTATTTGATAAGGGTCTCTAATGCTTTCAGTGATGGGAGATGTACAGAGCAGCAAACTGATTCAGACGCATCAGCATTTTCTGAAGTCATGTCAGATGCTGATAAAGTGAAATTCCTCATACAATACAGGAATGTAATTCTCAATTCTTTATCCACTGAGAAGGTTAATAAAATAGAAGGCCCTCAAAATGTTATCTAAATACTTGAAGAGAGATAACTTATTAAAACATAGTATTTCTTCATAATCTGGATACTTTTGTATAAGGATAACGTAAGCTGTTTTCTCAGTGACCCAACAGAGCTACAGAAGTCACTGTTAGGCTCAGCTTTTAAATTTCTATCCACCACAATGAAGGCAATAATTATGACCAAGTGCCATTTTTTGCAGCAAATGTCCTACCTTTGAGCTACGCCCTAATTCATTGCATTTATATAGCTTTTTTTTTAATTACATCATCCTTTACATCAACCATCTTATTTTATCCTCACAACACGTTGAAGCAGGAGAGAATAAGGATGTTGCTGTTATCAATGGGAAATGGAACTCAGTAACTTATGTGCAGACATCTAGAAAGGAAAAAAATTGGAATCAGGACCTGGGACTTTACACCTGAAACTAACACAACATAGTAAATCAACTACACTCCAATAAAATATTTTTTAAATAATAAAAAAATATTCTTTAAGTTAAAAACAAAGGACTCTGGTCAGGCTTAAAGGACTTTCTTTATAGTTATTTAATAAAGTAGTTACTCAGTGCTAATGAACTGTTCTTCATATGAAAAGTTGATGCTGCTTGTCAGCCATTAAAATAAGATGCTTACTATTTGATTCCTCCAAAACTGGAGGGGTTTGGTACCAACTCCCATTGTTCTTCTTATCTGAAGGCTCTGTTCAATCTGTCAGGACGCACGGAGGAGCTCGATGTGGGCAGAAGGCACTTGGTGGCTAGCAGCCTGCAGGATTCTTGAGTGTAATGCTATCTTATTCTTCTCTGTGTCCCAGGTGCCCAGTATAATGCTTACTACATACAGAAATATATGCATACATAAACACACACACACACACACACCTACACATACACACACACATTTATTTATATATATATATTTTTAATATCTTTATTGAAGTATAATTGCTTAAAATGGTGTCTTAGTTTCTGCTTAATAACAAAGTGAATCAGCTATACATATACATATATCCCCATATCTTCTCCCTCCCACTCTCACTATCCCACCCCTCTAGGTGGACAACAAAGCATCTAGCTGATCTCACTGTGCTATGTGATTCCTTCCCACTACCTATCTATTTTACATTTGGTAGTGTATATATGTCCATACCACTCTCTCACTTCGTCTCAGCTTACATTTTCCCCTCCCCATGCTCTCAAGTCCATTCTCTACGTCTGCATCTTTATTCCTGCCCTGCCCCTAAGTTCATCAGAACCTTTTTTTTTTCTTTAGATTCCATATATATGTGTTAGCATACGGTATTTGTTTTTCTCTTTCTGACTTACTTCACTCTGTATGACAGACTCGGTCCATCCACCTCACTACAAATAACTCAATTTTGTTTCTTTTTATGGCTGAGTAATATTCCATTGTATATATGTTCAACATCTTCTCTATCCATTCATCTGTCAATGGACACTTAGGTTGCTTCCATGCTCTAGCTATTGTAAATAGAGCTGCAGTGAATATTGCAGTACATGACACTTTTTGAATTATGGTTTTCTCAGGGTATATGCCCAGTAGTGGGATTGCTGGGTTGTATGGTAGTTCTATTTTTTGTTTTTTAAGGAATCTCCATACTGTTCTCCATAGTGACTGTATCACTTTACATTCCCACCAACAGTGCAAGGGGGTTCCTTTTTCTCCACACCCTCGCCAGCATTTATTCTTTGTAGATATTTTGATGATGGCCATTCTGACAGGTGTGAGGTGATACCTCATTGTAGTTTTGATTTCCATTTCTCTAATGATTAGTGATGTTGAGCATCCTATCCTGTGTTTGTTGGCAATCTGTATATCTTCTTTGGAGAAATGTCTATTTAGGTCTTCTGCCCATTTTTGGATTGGGTGGTTTGTTTTTTTTGATATTGAGCCTCATGAGCTGCTTATAAATTTTGGAGATTAATCCTTTGTCAGTTGCTTCATTTGCAAATATTATCTACCATTCTGAGGAGTGTCTTTTCATCTTTTTTATGTTTTCCTTTGATGTGCCAAATCTTTTAAGTTTCATTAGGTCCCATTTGTTTATTTTTGTTTTTATTTCCATTTCTCCAGGAGGTGGGTCAAAAGGATCTGGCAGTGATTTATGTCATAGAGTGTTCTGCCTATGTTTTCCTCTAAGAGTTTTATAGTGTCTGACCTTATATTTGGGTCTTTAATCCATTTTGAGTTTATTTTTGTGTATGGTGTTAGGGAGTGTTCTAATTTCATTCTTTTACATGTAGCTGTCCAGTTTTTCCAGCATCACTTATTGAAGAGGCTGTCTTTTCTCCATTGTATATTCTTAACTCCTTTATCAAAAATAAGTTGACCAGAAGATTGGTTCAATATGGCAGAGTAGAAGGACGTACTCTCACTCACTCCTGTAAGAACACCAGAATCACAACTAACTGCTGAACAATCATAGACAGGAAGACATTGGAACTCACCAAAAAAGATATCCCACATCCAAAGACACAGTGAGATGGTAGGAGGGGCACAATCACAATAAAATCAAATCCCATAACGGCTGGGTAGGTGACTCACACACTGGAGAATACTTATACCACAGAAGTCCACCCACTGGAATGAAGGTTCTAAGCCCCACATCAGGCTTTGCAACTTGTGGGTCCCACAATGGGAGGAGGAATTCCTAGTAAATCAGACTTTGATGGCTAGCAGGATTTGATTGCAGGGCTTTAACAGAACTGGAGGAAACAGAGACTGTACTCTTGGAGGGCACACAAAAGTAGTGTGCACATCGGGACCAAGGGGAAGGAGCAGTGACCCCATAGGAGGCTGAACCAGACCTACCTGTTAGTGTTGTAGGGTCTGCTGCAGAGGCAGGGTGTGGCTCTGCCTCACAGTGTGGGCAAGGACATTGGCAGCAGAAATTCTGGGAAGTACTCCTTGGCATGAGCCCTCCCAGAGTCAGCCATTAGCCCCACCAAAGAGCCCGGGTAGGCTCCAGTGTTGGGTAGCCTTGGGCCAAACAACCAACAGGGAGGGAACACAGCCCCACCCATCAGCAGACAAGTGGATTAAAGTTTTACTGAGCTCTGCCCACCAGAGCAACAACCAGCTGTACTTACCACCACTCCCTCCCATCAGGAACCTTGCTCAAGCCACTTAGATAGCCTCATCCACCAGAGGGCGGACAGCAAAAGCAAGAAGAAATACAACTCTGCAGCGTGTGGAACAAAAAACACATTCACAGAAAGATAGACAAGATTAAAAGGCAAAGGGTTATTTACCAGATGAAGGAACAAGATAAAATTCGAGAAAAACAGCTAAATAAAGTGGAGATATGAAACCTCCCAAAAAAGAATTCAGAATAATCATAGTGAAGATGATCCAAGACGTCGAAAAAAGAATGGAGACAAACATGGAAAAGATGTAAGAAATGCTTAACAACACCTAGAAGAATTAAAGAACAAACAGAGATGAATAATACAATAACTGAAATGAAAAATACACTAGAAGGAATCAATAGCAGAATAACTAGGAAGAAGAATGGATAAGTGACCTGGAAGACAGAATGGTGGAATTCACTGCTGTGGAACAGAATAAAGAAAAAAGAATGAAAAGAAATGAAGACAGCCTAAGAGACTTCTGGGATAACATTGAACACAACAACATTCGCATAACAGGGGTCCCAGAAGGAGACGAGAGAGTGAAAGGACCCGCGAAAATATTTGAAGAGATTATACTCGAAAACTTCCTTAACATGGGAAAGGAAATAGCCACCCAAGTCCAGGAAGCACAGAGAGTTCCATACAGGATAAACCCAAGGAGAAACACGTCAAGACACATGGTAATAAAACTGGCAAAAATTAAAGACAGAGAAAAATTATTGAAACCAGAAAGGAAAAAATGACAAATTATATAAAAGGGAACTCCCATAAGGTTAACAGCTGATTTCTCAGCAGAAACTCTACAGGCCAGAAGGGAGTGGCAGGATACACTTAAAGTGGTGAAAGGGAAGCACCTACAACCAAGATTACTCTACCTGGCAAGGATCTTATTCAGATTCGACAGAGAAATCAAAAGCTTTAGAGACAAGCAAAAGCTAAGAGAATTCAGCACCACCAAACCAGTTCTACAACAAATGCTAAAGGAACTTCTCTAAGTGGGAAACACAAGAGAAGAAAAGAACCTACAAAAACAAACCCAAAACAATTAAGAACATGGCATAGGAACATACATATGGGTAATAACCTTAAACATGAATGGATTAAATGCTCCAACCAAAACACACGTGGCTTGCTGAATGGATACAAAAACAAGACCTATATATATGCTGTGTACCAGAGACCCACTTCAGACCTAGGGACACAAACAGACTGAAAGGGAGGGGATACAGAAAGATATTCCACACAAATGGAAATCAAAAGAAAGCTGGAGTAGCAATACTCATATCACATAAAATAGACTTTAAAATAAAGAATGTTACAAGAAACAAGGATGAACACTACATGATGATAAAGGGGTCAATCCAAGAAGAAGATATAACAATTATAAATATATATGCACCCAACATAGGAGCACCTAAATACATAATGCAACTGCTAACAGCTATAAAAGAGTAAATCGACAGTAACACAATAATACTGGAGGACTTTAACACCTCACTTACACCAATGGAGAGATCTTAAAAAAAGAAAATTAATAAGGAAACACAAGCTTTAAATGACACAGTACACCAAATAGATTTAACTGATATTTATAGGACATTCCATCCAAAAACAGCAGATTACACTTTCTTCTCAAGTGTGCAGAGAACATTCTCCAGGATAGATCACAACTTGGGTCACAAATCAAGCCTCAGTAAATTTAAGAAAATTGAAATGATATCAAGCGTCTTTTCTGACCAAATGCTATGAGATTAGAAACGAATTACAGGGGAAAAAAACGTAAGAAACACAAACACATGGACCCTAAACAATACATTACTAAATAACCAAGAGATCACTGAAGAAATCAAAGAGGAAATCAAAAAATACCTAGAGACAAATGACAATGAAAACTCGATGATCCAAAACTTATGGGATGCAGCAAAAGCAGTTCTAAGAGGGAAGTATATAGAAACACAATCCTATCTCAAGAAACAAGAAAAATCTCAAATAAACAGCCTAACATTACACCTAAAGAACTAGAGAAAGAAGAAGAAGCAAAACCCAAAGTTAGCAGAAGGAAAGAAATCATAAAGATCACAGCAGAAATAAATGAAATGGAAACAAAGAAAACAATAGAAAAGAACAATAAAACTGAAAGCTGGTTCTTTGAGAGGGTAAACAAAATTGATAAACCATTAGCCTGACTCATCAAGAAAAAGAGGGAGAGGACTCAAATCAATAAAATTAGAAATGGAAAAGGAGAAGTTACAACAGACACTGCAGAAATACAAAGCATCCTAAGAGACTACTACAAGCAACTATATGCCAATAAAATGGACAACTGGGAAGAAATGGACAAATTCTTAGAGACGTATATCCTTCCAAGACTGAACCAGGAAGAAACAGAAAACATGAACAGACAAATCACAAGTAATGAAATTGAAAATGTGATTAAAAATCTTCCAACTAACAAAATTCCAGGAACAGATGGCTTCATAGGTGAATTCTATCAAACATTTAGAGATGAGCTAACACCCATCCCTCTCAAACTCTTCCAAAAAATTGCTGAGTAAGGAACACTCCCAAACTCATTCTATGAGGCCACCATCACCCTGATACCAAAACCAGAGAAAGATACTACAAAAAAAGAAAATTACAGACCAATGTCACTGATGAATATAGATGCAAATATCCTCAACAAAATAGTAGCAAACAGAATCCAACAACACATTAAAAGGATCATACACCATGATCAAGTAGGATTTATCCCAGGCTTGCAGGGATTCTTCAATATATACAAATCAATCAATGAGGTGCACCATATTAAAAATTGAAGATGAAAAACCATATGATCAACTCAATGGATGCAGAAAAAGCTTTTGACAAATTTCAACAATCATTTATAATAAAAACTCTCCAGAAAGTGGGCATAGAGGGAACCTACCTCAACATAATAAAGGCTTTATATGACAAACCCACAGCAAACATCCTTCTCAATGGTGAAAACCTGAAAACACTTCCTCTAAGATCAGGAAAAAGACAAGGATGTTCACTCTCACCACTATTATTCAACATAGTTTTGGAGATCTTAGCCATGGAAACCAGAGAAGAAAAAGAAATAAAAAGAATGCAATTTGGAAAAGAAGAAGTAAAACTGTCACTGTTGGCAGATGACATGATACTATACATAGAGAATTACTAGAGCTAATCAATGAATTTAGTGAAGTTGCAGGGTACATAATTAATGCACAGAAATCTCTTGCATTCCTATATACTAATCATGAAAAATCTGAAAGAGAAATTAAGCAAACACTCACATTTACCATTGCAAAAAAAAAGAATAAAATACCCAGGAATAAACCTACTTAGGGAGACAGAAGACCTGTATGCAGAAAACTATAAGACACTGATGAAAGAAATTAAAGATGATACCAATAGATGGAGATTTATACCATGTTCTTGGATTGGAAGAATCAATATTGTGAAAAAGACTATACTACCCAAAGCAATCTACAGATTCAATGCAATCCCTATCAAATTACCAAGGGCATTTTTTACAGAACTAGAACAAAAACTCTTAAAATTTGTATGGAGACACAAAAGACCCCGAATAGCCAAAGCAGTCTTGAGGGAAAAAAGCGGTTCTGGAGGAATCAGACTCCCTGACTTCAAACTATACTACAAAGCTACAGTTATCAAGACAATATGGTACTGGCACAAAAACAGAAATATAGATCAATGGAACAAGATAGAAAATCCAGAGATAAACCCACGCACCTATGGTCAACTAGTGTATGACAAAGGAGACAAGGATATACAATGGAGAAAAGACAGTCTCTTCAATAGTGGTTTTGGGAAACTGGACAGCTACATGTAAAAGAATGAAATTAGAACAATCCCTAACACCATACACAAAAATAAACTCAAAATTGATTAGAGACCTAAATGTAAGACCGGACACTATAAAACTCTCAGAGGAAAACATAGGAAGAACACTCTTTGACATAAATCACAGCAAGATCTTCTTTGATCCACCTCCTAGAGTAATGGAAATAAAAACAAAAATAAACAAAGGGGACCGAATGAAACAAAATATTTTGCATAGAAAAGGAAACCATAAACAAAACGAAAAGACAACCCTCAGAATGGGAGAAAATATTTGCAAATGAATCATCTGACAAAAGATTGAGCTCCAAAATATATAAACAACTCATGTAGCTCAATATTAAAAAACAAACAACTCAATCCAAAAATGGGCAGAAGACCTAAATAGACATTTCTCCAAAGAAGACATACAGATGTCCAAGAAGCACATAAAAAGCTACTCAACCTCACTAATGATTAGAGAAATGCAAATCAAAACTACAGTGAGTTATCACCTCACACCAGTTAGAGTGGGCATCGTCAGAAAAGCTACAAACAACAAATTCTGGAGAGGGTGTGGAGAAAAGGTAACCCTCTTGCACTGTTGGTGGCAATGTAAATTGATACAGCCACTATGGAGAACAGTATGGAGGTTCCTTAAAAAGCTAAAAATAGAACTACCATATGACTCAGCAATCCCACTACTGGGCATATACCCAGAAAAGACCATAATTTAAAAATACACATGCACCCCAATGTTCATTGCAACACTATTTACAATAGCCGTGTCATCAAAACAACCTAAATGTCCATCTACAGACGAATAGATAAAGAAGATATGGTGCATATATACAATGGAAAGTTACTCAGCCATATAAAGAAAAAAAATTGGGTCATTTGTAGAGATGCTGATGGATCTAGAGACTGTCATACTGAGTGAAGTCAGAGAGAGAAAAACAAATATCGTACATTAATGCATATATGTGGAACTTAGAAAAATGGTATAGATGAACCAGTTTGCAGGGCAAAAATTGAGACACATATGTAGAGAACAAACACATGGACGCCAAGGGGAAAAAGTAGCAAGGGGTGGGGGTTGTGGTATGATGTATTGGGAGATTAGATTTGACATCTATACACTGATGTGTATTAAATGGATGACTAATAAGAACTTGCTGTATAAAAAAATAAATAAAATTAAATTCAAAAAAGAAAAAAATATGGTGACTGTAGGTGCATGGGTTTATCTCTGGGCTTTCTATCCTGTTCCATTGATCTATATTTCTGTGTTTGTGCCAGTACCATACTGTCTTGATTACTGTAGCTTTGTAGTATAGTCTGAAGTCAGGGAGCCTGATTCCTCTAGCTCCATTTTTCTTTCTCAAAATTGCTTTGGTCTTTCAGGGTCTTTTGTGTTTCCAGATTGCCACACACACATTTAAATTAAATTCTGAATCCCAATGGACTGCTCCTCTGTTATGACATTGAACCAAACCTGCACAAATCTACACACCATATGGACCCACCACTTGAGCCTAGAGCTCAGAAAATTTCTTATTTGGTGATGCAGGACCCCAAACACTCTGCATTTTGCCACATCCCCATCTTTGTACCTTGATGCTAGTATTCCTTCCCCCTTTGCCCTCCTGCAGAACTAAGTTCTCCTCTCCTCTGCCTTCAAGACACAGACCAAATGTCACTTTCTTTTAAAGCTTCTCCAACTCCATGACAGGTCAGCTCACAGGAATAAATCCTGCTTTGAACCACCATCACACCTTTCACTGCCCTCAATTATTGCAGAGTGAGACAAGATCTGTGATGTAAGTGGCTGGCCTTAGGAGGGATTATAACACTAAAAGTGTTTGAGAAGAAAGAACAAATCTACTCTGGTTTGACATTATTTGAATAGGCTATTTCAGTGAAGCATCATTTCCCTGTGTTCAATCAGAAAGTTTTTGTGTCCAGGGTTTCTTTTGTTTAAGAGGTAAAATTGGGGTTAAATCTAGCATAGAAGGTGAGAAGAATGTTCCAATGCTATAGAACCATTTTTTAGTATCTTGTAATTTCCATACATAATGTAACCATAAGCCAAACATGGAATAACTGTGGGGGGGAAGACCGATTAACAAATGTATTGCTTCAAATTCTATATAAAATGCATACTATAATCTTCAAACAATTATTTGGGTCAACTAATGTCTTATCATCAATATTATCAATATTATTAAAAGTAATAGTTTATTTTTATTTACCAAGAACAATTCCACCTGGACTAGATTCAGTCATTTTGGATTAAGTTTTTCGTTTTGTTTTCATGAATAAAGCCATGGTATAACTAAAATCAATTTCCAAAAAAAAGCAATTTTATTTTGTGAAGACATTGGATTATTTTTGTTAATCATAATGTATAATTAAGGCTTTGGTTCTGATCAGATTTTAGCACCTATAAATATTCAAGGACTCTAACATAGTGTGAAGTCAAGGTTTATAAATATAGAATAGTATCTCTTGGTCTCCAAATTCAAATGGCAAAAACACTTACTGAATTAGCCTTAGGCATACAAGCATTAAAAGAAATGAAATTGCTAATAGTCCTCTTCTCTTCTCTGGACATTTTTCTAATTTTCTGAACACAGAAATCTCTGTATATTAAATTCATGTGAAACAAAACAGTCTATTATTTCCATGGGCTGGACCTCCCTCCCTGACTGATTTCTTTAAATAATAAATCAAAACTGATCAAATGAGAAAATACATATGAAATCACTTGAAAATTAAAAAGTGCTGTAAGTATTATTATTATTCAACCACACTAAATTAAACCATCTGGAGATTAACAATCTGCCATCCAGCTATTCTTTTCATAGTTCCAAGAAGACCACTGGCTTACATTGCCTATGTTAGAATCTCTACATAGTCAACTCCAGGAAGAAAAGCAAACAAATCTAAAATATTTTTTTCTCCCTGAGTATTAGAGAAAAATCCTTATGGATACTTCCAAAGAGGTACTCAAATCACCTTAAAAAAAAACATTATTATAGCAAGTAATGTGTGCTCCATTTCTTTTTTGGTCCTGGACTGCTCTCTCTTTTTTTTTTTTTAATTTCACTTTTTCACCTTATACAATGTATATTGGAAATATGTTCCCCATTGTTCTTATTTTCTAGAAACCATGTATACTGACTTGGGTCTCTGGTTTTGCTTATTGAATTTTCTCATGTGGCATGGAAATTTTGCTTCCCCTTTTCTAACAACATAAAAGAACAGCAAGTATCCAAGAAGAAAGCTTGGTCTCTCCCATTATACAGGTTCAGCATAAACTTGAACAGACCAGGCCAGGTGAAGGCAGGCCAACAAATATTCTATCTGTATAAAGGCAGGTCAGGATGCCAGCAGGTTCAGAGAAATGAGACACTCAGGAACACAGGATGATGATCTGGCTTTCCTGTGGTCTATGAAATTGGAGTTACTACAATATTTGTCTAGGAGGAAAATGTATTTTTATTTTCATCTTTCACTTTATTTAAGCATGTCTATTCCTGCCATGAACTGAATAGTTAGGTCCTGCAGATACAGTAAATATCACAGAAGTCTGAAGCTCCTACTGATGAACTCTTTTCTCTATGACGTAGGAGAAAGAAAGAAAACTGGGTTTATATTTGGCAAAGGGAAAGCTGTTCTAGTTTGCCTTCTGAGCTGAACAAGACAATGACCTTTTACAGTCTCTTACACATGGGAGTGTTAAAAATGCTTTCACGAGCAAGGCTTCACTCACCTTTCTTGGGAAGCTTCCCACAATTACATCATTCTCAATTTTAAAGTATCTCATTTTCACTTTCCTGATGTTGAATCAAAATGTTTTTCTTTCTAGACTTAGTCTTGTTAATCATAGTTTTATTCCTTTGTACCATGTTAAATAATTCTCTTTACCACTTGAACCTTTTAAAAATGAGTAGGTGGTTATTATGTTCCTCTCCTTGTTCTTTTGCCAGGCAATGTATATTTTATACCCTTTATTTTCCCTCATAAGATGAATTCTATTTTTTAAGTATTTAAATCACTCTTCTCTGATTCCTTGTTCTCCAAGAGTGTTTCCAAATCTGAAGTGATTAGATGTCCGAATATTAGTTAACCCTGTATTGTCATTATTCTGAACTCTTAACATTTCTTAACCCATTGAATCCTCACAAGGGCTCTGTGAGGTCAAGCCTAGTATTTTAGCAATTCGACTGATGGGCTCAGAAAGGCTAAGTAATTTGTCATCACTTAACAGATTTATTCACCTAATGGTAACAGAACTAGGATTGGAATTTAGGCCTTCTTGTTCTAGAGCCTTTGTCTTAACCACTATACCATACCGTGTCTCAGTAACATCTGGCCTTTTAGATTAACTTTAAACTATTATTTCCTTTATTCACAATATGAACATATTTGTGGAAAATCAAGTTAAATCAGAGTTGGAAGAGAGTGTATTTAAATGACTTTTTCTTATGCTGTAATAACACAACTCGGTATACATTCTATCTTCTCTTACTATTTAATCCCAACTCAAAATGAAGGAAACAGCCTGCCATTTTCCCATTGTCATTTTATGGGCTCTTTGAGATATTTTGACTTCAAAAACTGCCTTTTACAATACAAATATTCCCAGGGAGCATTATGCCTTAGTTATTATCAGCTAATAATGTATGTGTGTTTGTGTATGTGTATATACACAAACATAAAACATTATATATATATACTCTTCTCATGGTAATACATATTTTTTATTACCATAAAAAGAATAAGGGAAAGTTCAGTGACAACACAAACTGAACATTTACATATATGTTGCTTTTCTGAAAAGGGACACTTCTACTTTCTGATTTTCTATGATTAACATTTATCAGTATGTCATCAAAAGATATTTATTTTTTAAACAGATTACTCTGAATTATAGAGTACGTTCTGGGTTATACAGTATCTGTATATTAAATTATGTATATACATATGTATATATATAATATATTCACTCATTCATTCATCAAATCTCTATGGGGTGCTTACACTATTGTAGGCATTGAAAGAGATGTGACATATTTAGGAGACAGAGAGGTGTCAAATATTTATTTGAGAATTCCACCCTGGAGCATGGAAATGGAGATGAAACAAGAATTGAAAACATATGCCACTAATAAAACCACTATAGATAGAACATTTTCCCAAATAGAGATGGCAAATTATGCTTTTCATCTTTAAACCTGAGTAAACATATGTATTTACAATAATTAGAGCAGTGAAAAGAGCAACCTACAGCCACAATAAATTGTGTACTGAAAAAGTTAACCGTGAAAATGTCTTAGGTAACATGACTAATGAATAAAATGACTAGCCCAGTCCCTTATTTATAGCTAGTATCAATAAATATTTGTAGAAGGAGAAACAATGTACATAATACAACCCCTCTTGTGCAAATTTTGTTGCTTCTTTGAATTGTATAATGGATCTGACCCTATCATCCATGAGCCCACCTTCCACTGGGTATCGGGAAAATTACATCATCATCCTCATAATAATAATAGTAATAATTAATAATGTAAATTATTATCTTACTCCTTTCCATTATAAAACATTCTCTTTCAGATAAACCCAGCCTCTAAATTCTAGGCTTTCAGGAATTTCTCCAGCCTTACTATACAAACACCAAATAAAAACAAAACAAATAAATAGTGTATCCAGATAGAGGAGGACTCCCTTGACATTCACTGTCCCCTGAACTTTTGCTGTTGTCTGACACTGAGTGACTGCTCTGGTCAGGGCCCTGGAAAGCTGGCCCTCCCTATCTGTAGTTGTAGCTGGTAGAACCCCTGTTCTCCTATCACCTAAATCTAACTGCAGGTGACCTCATACCTAATGTCTAATGTTGGGTCTCGATGAATTCAGCTGATGGCTCTATCTAAGCAGCACATGCAGTGGCATCTGGGTGTCTAGCTGGGTACACTGTGTAACCTCTTAGAGAAGGTGACCCTAAAACCACTCTCACCTTCTGCCATCCTATTTCTCTTACCTGAGTCCCATTCACACATATCAACAGAATTGAATCTGAAAATCTACCAACACAAACACTGAAAACAAAGCAGACGGAATGGTCCAATGTCATCTTTAAAAGACAAAAAACCACTCAGTTGCCCCAGATACCTTCTCAATTTATGATTCCCTGTTCCAGTTTCCTAGTGTCTGCTAATAGTTTGAACATTTTGGAATCAGTTCACTTTACTTTTGGTCTTTGTTATGTTTGCTTAATATTTATTATCTTTATGTAAGGCTCATTCAAGTCCTTAACCAAACTTAATAAAGAGAACAACATTTTATCTCTTCTTCATGAAGTGCAGAATGAATGGCTGCACTAAAATCAGCTTTATTTTCTAATTGTCAGATTTATGTATAAATTAAAAAGAAGAGAAGAGAAACATACTGAGACAGAGATATCTCTATAACCACTACAGACTTGCCCTTTCCCTCATCCCCAATTTCAATAAAAGATAACACAAAGCTTCATGCTGGCATGTTCCACAGTCAGGAAGAGCATGAGCTCAACTGTGTATGCAAAAACTTAGCTGTTTTTCTTTGATTCATCCGATAGCATCATACTGGGTCACTTTCTTGTTTATGCTATCTTTATTGTTTCTGGTCTTAGAACAATAAACAGCCCTAAGTGGTTTCAATTACAGCAGCAAAACTGTGCAAATGAACTTTGGCTTTGTTTCATGTTGAATAGAGGGTTTTTATGGTTTTATAAATGGTGATGTTTAGGAATCTTGCCAATGCTGTTCTATAAACAGTGAAGAGTCACATTTGCCAGTTCTAGGCCTTTAATCATCCGAATATTCTTCCCCTGATATGGATAAAATATTTTTAACTGTGTTCCATGGAGATGAATAGGAATGATCAAATTATCTGTGGATTCAACAATTTTGCATAAACAAGGTAATGGGATGTTTTTTGCTGGTCATATATCCATAAGCTGACACCTGATTTTTTTGTATATCTTCTTTAATTGCAGGAAAATATTAGTTAGTTGTCATTCATTTTTAATGAATGTAACACGCAGTTGTATCAGAAAGGATAAATTAAAGGATAAATTTTTGGTAACAAGCAGTGACTCCCCTTGCCCTTCCCAACATCAGAGGCTTCACAGAATAAAAGTGGATATATAAGATGCATAGTCAGTCAGGGAGAAATCCTACCTCACGTTTTCACAATCACCTTGGCAGAGTGAATTCTGGAGATTCTTGCACCAGCAGTTAAATGTTCTAGAACTAGTAACACAGGCCCTGCATCCACAAGGGGTCCAGGAAATTCAATCTCCCATTTGCCTTAGAGAAGTGACATAGTAAAGCACTGATTCATTTACAGAACTTGAAGTTTCAATCTCACAGAATGTTCTGGAAAAAAGTCACTTGTTAGTGAATGTATTACCTAGGACAGCCATAACAAAATTCCACAGACTGGGTGACTTAAAAAACAGAAATTTATTTCTCACAGTTTTGAAGGCTGGGAGTCCAGTATCAAGATATCTTTCTCCTGGAGCCTCTTTCCTTGGCTTGTAAGTGGCTGCCTTCTTATTGTCCCCACAAGGCCTTTTCTCTGTGCACATGCATTCCTAGTGTCTCTTTCTCTTCTTAAAAGGACACATGTCACATTGGATTAGGGCTCCACACAATTGACCTCATTTTAACTTATTCACCTTTTCGAAGGCCCAGTCTCCAAATACAGTCACACAGATTAGGGCTCACCAATCTGACCTCATTTAACTTAAATTACCTCTTTAAAGTTTTCAACTCCAAATGCAGTTACATTCTCAAAACTGGGGTTTGGGACTTCAACGTATCCATTTCTGGGGGAGGGGGAGACATAATTCAGTCCATAACAGTGAGCATCACAGTCCTGTCAGTAGGTCTTAGTAATTCAGATCACAAAATGAAAATTATATGCAAGTGAAAGTAAGATGGATCCATGTTGTAAAGCCTACTTGTGGCATCTAAAGTCTCACTTCCAAACTCCCAATCTATCCCCTAATAATAAAGTAATGTTTAGAAAGAACTGAAAAAAAAAAAGTCTCAAGTATGAGAAAATTTTCTGAATACAGAAAAATCTTTTTGATTCAATTTTATTTTGGAATTTTAAAGAAATCTTTGAATAGGGAATTTACAACATTGCCTATATTGTTCCAAGTAGCTGTTTCAAGTTTTGCACAATATGCTAAGTCTTAATGATCATTAAATTTAAAACACACACAAACTTGCTGAATGGATACAAAAACAAGACCCATATACATGCTGTCTACAAGAGACCCACTTCACACCTAGGGACACATACAGACTGAAAGTAAGGGGATGGAAAAAGATAATCCATGCAAATGGAAATCAAAAGGAAGCTGGAGTAGAAATACTCATATCAGATAAAATATGCTTTAAAATAAAGAATCTTTCAACAGACAAGGAAGAACACTACATAATGATTAAGGGATCATTCAAGAAGAAAATATAACAATTATATATTTATATACACCCAACACAGGAGCACCTCAATACATAAGGCAACTGTTATCAGCTTTAAAAGAGGAAACGGAGAGTAACACAATGATAGTGGGGGATTTTAACACCTCAATTACACCAATGGACAGATCTTCCAAACAGAAAATTAATAAGGAAACACAAGCTTTAAATGACACAATACACCAGGTAGATTTAATTGATATTTATAAGACATTCTATCCAAAAAGAGCAGATTACAATTTCTTCTCAAGTGCTCAAGGAACATTCTCCAGGATACATCACATCTTGGGTCACAAATCAAGCCTCAGTAAATTTAAGAAATTTGAAATCATATCAAGCATGTTTTCTGACCACAACACTATGAGATTAGATATGAATTACAGAGAAAAAAACGTAAAAAACACAAACACATGGAGGCTATAAAATACATTACTAAATAATCAAGAGAACACTGAAGAAACCAAAGAGGAAATCAAAAAAACCTAGAGACAAATGACAATGAAAACATGATGATCCAAAACCTATGGGATGAAGCAAAAACAGTTGTAAGAGGGAAGTTTATAGCTATACAAGCCTACTTCAAGAAACAAGAAAAATCTCAAATAAACAATCTAATATTACAACTAAAGTAACTAGAGAAAGAAGAACAAACAAAACCCAAAGTGAGCAGAAGGGAAGAAACCATAAAGATCAGAGCAGAAACAAATGAAATAGAAACAAAGAAAACAATAGCAAAGATCAATAAAACTAAAAGCTGGTTCTTTGAGAAGATAAACAAAATTTATAAACCATTGGCCAGACTCATCAAGAAAAAGAGAGAGAGGACTCAAATCAATAAAATTAGAAATGAAAACAGAGAAGTTACAAAAGACACCACAGAAATACAAAGTGTCTTAAGAGACTACTACAAGCAACTATATGCTAATAAAACAGACAACCTGGAAGAAATGGATAAATTCTTAGAAATGCACAGTGTGCTGAGACTGAACCAGGAAGAAATAGAAATTATGAACAGACCAATCACAAGCACTGAAATTGAAACTATCATTAAAAATCTTCCAACAAACAAAGGCCCAGGACCAGAGGGCTTCACAGGCGAATTCTATCAAGCATTTAGAGAAGAGCTAACACCTATCCTTCTCAAACTCTTCCAAAATATAGCAGAGGGAGGAACACTCCCAAACTCTTTCTACAAGTCCACCATCACCATTATACTCAAACCAGACAAATATGTCACAAAGAAAGAAAACTACAGGCCAATATCCCTGATGAACATAGATGTAAAAACCCTCAACAAAATACTAGGAAACAGAATCCAACAGCAGATTAAAAGGATCATACACCATGATCAAGTGGGGTTTATTCCAGGAATGCAAGGATTCTTCAATATACACAAATCAATCAACGTGATACACCATATTAAAAAATTGAAGAAGAAAAACCATATGATCATCTCAATAGATGCAGAGAAAGCTTTTGACAAAATTCAATACTGATTTATGATAAACATGCTGCAGAAAGTAGGCATAGAGGGAACTTTCATCAACATAATAAAGACCATATATGACAAACCCACAGCCAACATCGTCCTCAATGGTGAAAAACCAAAACTATTTCCACCAAGATCAGGAACAAGAGAAGGTTGCCCACTCTCACCACTATTATGCAACATAGTTTTGGAAGCTTTAGCCACAGCAATCACAGAATAAAAAGAAATAAAAGGAATCCAAATCAGAAAAGAAAAAGCAAAGCTGTCACTGTTTGCAGATGCCATGATACTCTTCATAGAGAATCCTAAAGATGCTACCAGAAAACTACTAGAGCTACTCAATGAATTTGGTAAAGTAGCAGGATACAAAATTAATGTACAGAAATCTCTAGCATTCCTATACACTAATGATGAAAAATCTGAAAGTGAAAATAAGAAAAAACAACCATTTACCATTGCAACAAAAAGAAAAAAATATCTAGAATAAACCTACCTAAGGAGACAAAAGACCTGTATGCAGAAAATTATAAGACACTGATGAAAGAAATTAAAGATGATACAAATAGATGGAGACATTCACCATGTTCTTTGATAGGAAGAATCAACTTTGGGAAAATGACTCTACTACTCAAAGCAATCTACAGATTCAATGCAATCCCTATCAAACTACCACTGGCATTTTTCACAAAACTAGAACAAAAAATTTCACAATTTGTATGGAAAAACAAAAGACCCCGAATAGCCAAAGCAATCTTGAGAACGAAAAATGGAGCTGGACGAATCAGCCTCCCTGATATCAGACTATACTACAAAACTACAGTAATCAAGACAGTATGGTACTGGTACAAAACCAGAAATATAGATCAATGGAACAGGATAGAAACCCCAGAGATAAACCCACGCACATATGGTCACCTTATCTTCAACAAAAGAGGGAAGAATATACAGTGGAGAAAAGACAGCCTCTTAAATAAGTGGTGCTGGGAAAACTGGACAGGTATATGTAAAAGTATGAAATTAGAACACTCCCTAACACCATACACAAAAATAAACTAAAAATGGATTAAAGACCCAAATGTAGGGCCAGACACTATCAAACTCTTAGAGGAAAACATAGGCAGAACACTCTAAGACATAAATCACAGCAAGATCCTTTTTGACCCACCTCCTAGAGAAATGGAAATAAAAACAAAAATAAACCAGTGGGACGTAATGAAACTTCAAAGCTTTCGTGCAGCTAAGGAAACCATAAACAAGACCAAAAGACAACCCTCAGAATGGGAGAAAATATTTGCAAATGAAGCACCTGACAAAGGACTAATCTCCAAGATTTACAAGCAGCTCATACAGCTCAATATCAAAAACACAAAAAACCCAATGGAAAAATGGGCAGAAAACCTAAATAGACATTTCACCAAAGAAGATATACAGATTGCCAACTGACACATGAAAGAATGCTCAACATCATTAATCATTAGAGAAATGCAAATCACAACTACAATGAGATATCATCTCACACCAGTCAGAGTGGCCATCATCAAAAAATCTAGAAACAATAAATGCTGGAGAGGGTGTGGAGAAAAGGGAACACTCTTGCACTGCTGGTGGGAATGTGAATTGGTACAGCCACTATGGAGAACAGTATGGAGGTTCCTTAAAAAACTACAACTAGAACTACCATATGACCCAGCAATCCCACTACTGGGTATATTCACTGAGAAAACCATAATTCAAAAAGAGTCATGTACCAAAATGTTCATTGCAGCTCTATTTACAATAGCCCAGAGATGGAAACAACCTAAGTGTCCATCATCTGATGAATGGATAAAGAAGATGTGGCTCATATATACAATGGAATATTACTCAGCCATAAAAAGAAACGAAATTGAGCTATTTGTAATGAGGTGGGTAGACCTTGAGCATGTCATACAGAGTGAAATAAGTCAGAAGGAGAAAGACAAATACCGTATGCTAACACATATATATGGAATTTAGGGGAAAAATGTCATAAAGAATCTAGGGTAAAAACAAGAATAAAGACACAGACCTACTAGAGAATGGACTTGAGGATATGGGGAGGGGGAAGCTGTGACAAAGCGAGAGAGAGGCATGGACATATATACACTACCAAACATAAGGTAGATAGCTAGTGGGAAGCACCCGCATAGCACAGGGAGATCAGCTCAGTGCTTTGTGACCGACTGGAGGGGTGGGATAGGGAGGGTGGGAGGGAGGGAGATGCAAGAGGGAAAGGATATGGGAACAGATGTATATGTATAACTGATTCACTTTGTTATAAAGCAGAAACTAATAAAATAAATAAAATTGTATCAATACATACTCTATGAATAAAAATGACATAATTTAAAAGAAAATCTAGAAACAACAAATGCTGGAGAGGTTATGGAGAAAAGGGAACCCTCTTGCACTGTTGGTGGGAATGTAAATTGATACAGCCACTATGGGGAATAGGATGGAGGTTCCTTATAAAACCAAAAATAGAACTACCATACGACCTAGCAATCCCACTACTGGGCATATATCCTGAGAAAAGCATAATGAAAAAGAGTCATGTACCAAAATCTTCATTGCAGCTGTATTTACAATAGCCAGGACACAGAAGCAACCTAAGTGTCCATCATCAGATGAATGGATAAAGATGTGGCACATATATACAATGGAATATTACTCAGCCATAAAAAGAAACGAAACTGAGCTATTTGTAATGAGGTGGATAGACCTAGAGTCTGTCATACAGAGTGAAGTAACTCAGAAAGAGAAAGACAAATACTGTATGCTAACACATATATATGGAATTTAAGAAAAAAAAATGTCATGAAGAACCTAGGGGTAAAACAGGAATAAAGACACAGACCTACTTGAGAATGGACTTGAGGATATGGGGAGGGGGAAGGGTAAGCTGTGACAAAGCAAAAGAGAGGCGTGGACATATATACAGTACCAAACGTAAGGTAGATAGATAGTGGGAAGCAGCCGCATAGCACAGGGAGATCAGCTCGGTGCTTTGTGACCGCCTGGAGGGGTGGGATAGGGAGGGTGGGAGGGAGGGAGACGCAAAAGGGAAAGGATGGGGGCACAGATGTATATGTATGACTGATTCACTTTGTTATAAAGCAGAAACTAAAAAAAATAAATAAAAATAGCACAGAGCGATCAGCTTGGTGCTTTATGACCACCTAGAGGGGTGGGAAAGGGAGTGTGGGAGGGAGGGAGAAGCAAAAGGGAAGAGATATGGGAACATATGTATATGAATAACTGATTCACTTTGTTATAAAGCAGAAATTAACACACCATTGTAAAGCAATTATACTCCAATAAAGATGTTTAAAAAAATCTTCCAATAAACAAAAGTCCAGGACCAGATGGCTTCACAGGTGAATTCTATCAAATATTAAGAGAAGAGCTAATACCCATCCTTCTCAAACTCTTCCAAAAATTTGCAGAGGAAGGAAAACTCCCGAACTCACTCTGTGAGGCCACCATCATCTTGATACCAAAACCAGACAAAGATACTACAAAAAAAAAATAAATTACAGACCAATATCACTTATAATCATAGACGTGAAAATCCCCAACAAAATACTAGCAAACAGAATCCAACAACACCTTAAAAAGATCACACACCATGATCAAGTGGGACTTATCCCAGGGATGCAAGGATTCTTCAATTTATGCAAATCAATCAATGCGATACACTATATTAACAAATTGAAGTTGAAAAACCATATGACCACCTCAATAGATGCAGAAAAAGCTTTTGACAAAATTCATCACCCATTTATGATAAAAAATCTCCAGAAAGTGGGCATAGAGGGAACTGACTTCAACATAATAAAGGTCATATATGACAGACACACAGCAAACATCATTCTCAATGGTGAAAAACTGAAAGCATTTCCTCTAAGATCAGGAACAAGACAAGGATGTCCACTCTCACCACTATTATTCAACATAGTTTTGGAAGTCCTAACCATGGCAAACAGAGAAGAAAAAGAAATAAAGGAATACAATTTGGAAAAGAATAAGTAAAACTGTCACTTTTGGCAGATGACATGATACTATACATAGAGAATCCTAAAGATGCCACCAGAAAACTACTAACCTAATCAATGAATTTGGTAAAGTTGCAGGATACAAAATTAACACACAGAAATTTCCTGCATTCCTATACACTAATGATGAAAAATCTGAAAGAGAAAGTAAGGAAACACTCCCATTTACCACTGCAACAAAAAGAATGAAATACCTAGGAATAAAGCTACCTAGGGAGACAAATGACCTGTATGCAGAAAACTATAAGACACTGATGAAATAAATTAAAGATGATACCAACTGATGGAGAGAAATGCCAGGTTGTTGAATTGAAAGAATCAATAATGTGAAACTGACTCTACTACCCAAAGCAATCCACAGATTCAATGCAATCCCTATCAAATTACCAAGGGCAATTTTTACAGAACTAGAACAAAATAATCTTAAAATTTGTATGGAGACACAATAGACCCCGAATAGCCAATGCAGTCTTGAGGGGAAAAAAAAATGGAGCTGGAGGAATCAGACTCCCTGACTTCAGATTATACTACAAAGCTACAGTTATCAAGACAATACGGTACTGGCACCAAAACAGAAATATAGATCAATGGAATGGGATAGA
This sequence comes from Mesoplodon mirus, assembly GCF_964341445.2. Taxonomy (NCBI): domain Eukaryota; kingdom Metazoa; phylum Chordata; class Mammalia; order Artiodactyla; family Ziphiidae; genus Mesoplodon; species Mesoplodon mirus. Next base: position 120,894,761 of record NC_138982.1, read on the forward strand.
AAGCCCAGAGATAAACCCACGCACCTATGGTCACCTAATCTATGACAAAGGAGGCAAGGATATTCAATTGAAAAAAGACTGTCTCTTAAATAAGTGATGCTGGGAAAACTGGACAGCTACATGTAAAAGAATGAAATTAGAATACTACCTAACACCATACACAAAAATAAACTCAAAATGGATTAGAGAACTGAATGAAAGACCGGGCACTATAAGACTCTTAGAGGAAAACATAGGAAGAACACTCTTTTACATAAATCACAGCAAGATCTTTTTTGATCCACCTCCTAGAGTAATGGAAATAAGAACAAAAGTAATCAAATGGGACCTAATGAAACTTAGAAGCTTTTGCACAGCAAAGGAAACCATAAACAAGATGAAAACACAACCCTCAGAATGGGAGAAAATATTTGCAAATGAATTATCAGACAAAGGATTAATCTCCAAATTATATAAACAGCTCATGCAGCTCAATATTAAAAATACAAAGAACCCAAAAATGGGCAGAAGACCTAAAGAGACGTTTCTCCAAAGAAGACATATAGATGGTCAAGAAGCACATGAAAAGCTTCTCAACATCACTAATGACTAGAGAAATGCAAATCAAAACTACAATGAGGTATCACCTCACACAAGTTAGAATGGGTGTCATCAGAAAATATACAAACAACAAATGCTAGAGAGGGTGTGGAGAAAAGGGAACCCTCTTGCACTGTTGGTGGCAATGTAAATTGTTACAGCCACTATGGAGAACAGTATGGAGGTTCTTTAAAGAAATAAAAATAAAATTACCATATGACCCTGCAATCCCACTACTGGGCATATACCCAGAGAAAACCATAATTCAAAAAGATACATGCACCCCCAATGTTCATTGCAGCACTATTTACAAAAGCCAGGTCATGGAAGCAACCTAAGTGCCCACTGACAGACGAATGGATAAAGAAAATATGGTACATATATTCAGTGGAATATTACTCCGCCATATAAAGGAACGAAATTGGGTCATTTGTAGAGACGTGGATGCGTCTAGAGACTATCACACAGAGTAAAGTAAGTCAGAAAGAGAAAAAAAAATCGTATATTAACTCATATATGTGGAACCTAGAAAATGGTACAGATGACCCAGTTTGCAGAGCTGAAATTGATACACAGATGTAGACAACACACTTATGGTAACCAAGGTGGGAAATCAGCTGGGGGTGCAGTTGTGGTGGGATGAATTGGGAGATTGGGATTGACAGGTATACACTGATGTGTATAAAATGGATGACTAATAAGAAAAAGTAAATAAATAAACATTTTTTAAAGTAATATGCATTATGAAAAATAAAAAAAAATAAAAGAGGAAAATTCTGAGTAAAAACTATCTGATACTAAGAATTAGAATTTACTATTCTTCAGACTGAAGGAATTATATCAATAAAATTATTTCTCTTTAGAGGTTTGTGGCTTATTCTTTATCTGACTTTTCATTAAGCATTATGATTCAGTAGAATTTGTAAAAGCTATTTTTACATTAATGTGAAAAGCATTTTCAAAATGTGGTTCTGTGGACTGAACCTATGTTGCACTTTTAATTCTGAGCACATAAGTATTTATAAATTTTTGTGTATCCTTGTTCTATTCAGTTAACATAACTGAGTTTCTATTTCATTACATGCATAAAAGAAAACTGACTTTTCACCTTTAACAGAGTATAATATTTGAAAGTGGGTTGTAAATAGGCTATCATATAAAATGTAATGAAAGCCAACTTCAGAAGATAAAGATCCCTAAGATATAAAAATTGAGTTTTATGAGGAATTGGCAGGGATGGTGAACAATCAACAAAAAAAGGTTGTTAATTTTTGTAAGATTCGTTTATACCCTTCCCTACTGTAGATGTATAAACAAATTCAATAATTTAATTCAGATTTCTTTTGGTGGATCCTTTATTAAATCATAGAACTATATTTCAACTAATATAAATCTTAGAGATCACCTAATACAAGGGGTAGTGCTGATCACTTTAAAATTAATCAGTTTAAAATACACGGTATGTGTGTCAAAACTGCATTATTTTATTTTTTTTAACTGCACAGATGTTTCGTCAAAGAAAGCAATATTGCCAATAGGAGTCCAGAAATAATGTTAAATGATATTGAAGAACTAGGAAATTAGGGGTGGGGAGAGGTAGCATAGTTCAATGCAAGGCTAAAGGACAAGTTGTGCAAGTTGTTTACAAGTTGTGCAAATGCTGCAAATACAGCGCTTGTGCAATGATTTAAATATTATTAACGTCATTACCTTTTAAAATGATTACATCATTGATATTAATGAATAATATATAAAACATAGTATTCCATATGGTAGCCCCATAGCACAAAGAGCTCAGCTTGGTGCTTTGTGTCTACCTAGAGGGGTGGGATAGGGAGGGTGGGAGGGAGATGCAAGAGGGAGGAGATATGGATATATGTATAGTTGATTCACTTTGTTATGAATCTAACACACCACTGTAAAGAAATAATACTCCAATAAAGATGTTAAAAATAAATAAATAATTTTTCTAAATTAGAATGATAAAAAAATAAAACCCGTGGTGTTCCAATTCTTTACACTTTTAAGAGCATTCTTTGTTTTTTTCTTCTAAGAACCTTTTCTCTATATGAAAATATTGGGTGACAATTGCTTACCTTGCACAACTCGAATGACATTCTTTTCCAACCTACTTCTACTCTTTACAAGAAACATTTATTCCTTGTAGCTAAATATCACTCTGATTTTTTTAATTCCTGAGATCCAGAACTCAGAATTTCTCTTATCCTGCCATCAGGTTCATCCTAATGAACCTATTGTCCTTTGTCCTCACATGCTCCATTTCCTCCACTCCCTGGATCCTCCTAGCCAACTTGTCTTTCTGCACTGTTTTGTCTCCTAGGCAGCCCTGAAGCCCACAGTTTGTCCCTTTAACCAGTTTCCCACCAGCATCTTAAAAGCCCACACAGCACCTACCCACTTGATTCAGTCCCTAATATTCAGTATATTTCACAACTTATTTTCCCACTTTGACTTATAGGATGCCAAAACAGTGCGAAAAAATGACTCATTCCACCTCAAATTCTTGCACTCAAAACACCTCCAAACAATTAAAAACTTGTCATTTATCTTTATCAAAATAAAAAATTAGTTTATTCATAAGAATTCCTTTTCTTGAGAAAAGTACAAAAAGGATACAAATGAGAACAAAAATGAGTAAAATCCGACAATCCAAAGAAAAGTGTAATTAACATTTTACTAAACACATTTCTTATCTCTCTCACTCTCCAACTTAAAAAAAAAATTAGAGCCAATCAAATTTAGAAATGTTTTCCTTTAAGTATTTTTTGTCGGGAGGGGCTGTGACATTTATTTCTCCCTTATTCTATAGGCATGTGAAAACGCAAATGGTGTGGGTTTATTATTTCTTTCGTTTTTTAACAACTTTATTGGAGTATAATTGCTTTACAATGGTGTGTTAGTTTCTGCTTTATAACAAAGTGAGTCATCCATACATATACATATATCCCCATATCTCCTCCCTCTTGAGTCTCCCTGCCACCCTCCCTATCCCACTCTTCTAGGTGGTCACAAAGCACTGAGCTGATCTCTCTGTACTATGGGGCTGCTTCCCACTAGCTATCTATTTTACATTTGGTAGTATATATAAGTCCATGCCACTCTCTCACATCGTCCCAGCTTACCCTTCCCCCTCCCCATGTCCTCAAGTCCATTCTCTACATCTGCATCTTTATTCCTGTCCTGCCTCTAGGTTCTTCAGAAGCTTTTTTTTTTTTTAGATTCCATATATATGTGTTAGCATATGGTATTTCTTTTTCTCCTTGATTCATTTCACTCTGTATGACAGACTCTAGGTCCATGCACCTCACTACAAATAACTCAATTTTGTTTCTTTCTATGGCTGAGAAATATTCCATTGTATCTATGTGGCACATCTTCTTTATCCATTCATCTGTCGATGTACACTTCAGTTGATTACATATCCTGGCTATTGCAAATAGAGCTGCAATGAACATTGTGGTATATGACTCTTTCTGAATTATGGTTTTCTCAGGATATATGCCCAGTAGTGGGATTGCTGGGTTGTATGGTAGTTCTAATTTTAGTTTTTTAAGGAAACCCAGACTGTTCACCATAGTGGCTGTATCAATTTACATTCCCATCAACAGTGCAACAGGGTTCCCTTTTCTCCACACCCTCTCCAGCATTTATTGTTTGTAGATTTTTTGATGATGGCCATTCTGAACAGATTGAGGTGATACCCTATTGCAGTTTTGATTTGTATTTCTCTAATGATTAATGATGTTGTGCATGCTTTCATGTGTTTGTTGGCAATCTGTATATCATCTTTGAAGAAATGTCTATTTAGGTCTTCTGCCCATTTTAGGATTGGATCTTTTTGTTTCCTTGATATTGAGCTGCATGATCTGCTTGTATATTTTGGAGATTAACCCTTTGTCATTTGCTTCATGTGCAAATATTTTCTCCCATTCTGAGGGTTGTCTTTTCCTCTTGTTTATGTTTTACTTTGCTGTGCAAAAGCTTTTAAGTTTCATTAGGTTCCATTTGTTTAATTTTGTTTTTATTTCCTTTCCCTAGGAGGTGGGTCAAAAGGATCTTGCTGTGATTTATGTCATAGAATGTTCTGCCTATGTTTTCCTCTAAGAGTTTATAGCGTCTGGCCTTACATTTAGGTCTCTAACCCATTTTGAGTTGACTTTTGTGTATGGTGTTAGGGAGTGTTCTGATTTCATTATTTTACATATAGCTGTCCAGTTCTCCCAGCACCACTTATTGAAGAGGCTGTCTTTTCTCCATTGTATATTCTTCCCTCCTTTACCAAAAATAAGGTGACCATATGTGCATGGGTTTATTTCTGGGCTTTCTATCCTGTTCCATTGATCTATATTTCTGTTTTTGTGCCAATACTATACTGTCTTGATTACTGTAGCTTCGTAGTATAGTCTGAAGTCCAGAAGCCTGATTCCTACAGCTACGTTTTTCTTTCTCAAGATTGGTTTGGCTATTCAGGGTCTTCTGTGTTTCCATACACATTGTGAAATTTTTTGTTCTAGTTCTGTGAAAAATGCCATTGGTAGTTTCATAGGGATTGCACTGAATATGTAGATTGCTTTGGGTAGTATAGTCATTTTCACAATGTTGATTCTTTCTATCCAAGAACATGGTATATATTTCCATCTGTTTCTATCGTCTTTAATTTTTTTCATCACTGTCTTATAGTGTTCTGCATACAGGTCTTTTGTCTCCTTAGGTACGTTATATCTAGGTATTTTATTCTTTTTTATTTGCAATGGTAAATGAGAGTGTTTCCTTAATTTCTCTTTCAGATTTTTCATAGGAATGCAAGAGATTTCTGTGCATTAATTTTGTATCCTGCTACTTAACCAAATTCATTGATTAGCTCTAGTAGTTTTCTGGTAGTATCTTTAGGATTCTCTATGAAGAGTTTCATGTCATCTGTCAACAGTGACAGCTTTACTTCTTCTTTTCCAATTTGGATTCTTTTATTTTTTTTGTTCTCTGATTGCTGTGGCTAAAACTTCCAAATTATGTTGAATAATAGTGTTGACATTGGACAACCTTGTCTTGTTCCTGATCTTAGAGGAAATGGTTTCAGTTTTTCACCATTGACAACGATGTTGGCCGTAGGTTTGTTATATATCGCCTTTATTATCTTGAGGTAAGTTCCCTCTATGCCTACTTTCAGGATGTTTTTTATCATAAAATGGTGTTGAATTTTGTCAAAAGCTTTCTCTGCATCTATTGAGATGATCATATGGTTTTTCTCCTTCAGTTTGTTAAAATGGTTTATCACATTGATTGATTTGCAAATATTGAAGAATCCTTGCATTCCTGGGATAAACGCCACTTGATCATGGTGTATGATCCTTTTAATGTGCTGTGGGATTGTGTTTGCCAGTATTTTGTTGAGGATTTTTGCATCTATGTTCATCAGTGATATTGGCCTGTAGTTTTCTTTCTTTGTGACATCTTTGCTGGTTTTGGTATCAGGCTGATTGTGGCCTCGTATAGAGTTTGGGAGCGATCCTCCCTCTGCTATATTTTGGAAGAGTTTGAGAATGATAGGTGTTAGCTCTTCTCTAAATGTTTGATAGAATTCACCTCTGAAGCCATCTGGTCCAGGGCTTTTGTTTGTTGGAAGATTTTTAATCACAGTTTCAATATCAGTGTTTGCGATTGGTCTGTTTATCTTTTCTATTTCTTCCTGGTTCACTCTTGGAAGGATGTGTTTTTCTAAGAATTTTTCCATTTCTTCCAGGTAGTCCATTTTATTGGCATATAGTTGCTTGTAGTAATTTCTCATGATCCTTTTTATTTCTGCAGTGTCACTTGTTACTTCTACTTTTTCATTTCTAATTCTACTGATTTGAGTCTTCTCCCTTTTTTTCTTGATGAGTCTGGCTAATGGTTTATCAATTTTGTTTATCTTCTCACAAAACCAGCTTTAAGTTTTATTGATTTTTGCTATCATTTCCTTCATGTCTTTTTCATTTATTTCTGATCTGATCTTTATGATTTCTTTCCTTCTACGAACTTTGGGGTTATTTGGTTCTTCTTTCTTTAATTGCTTTAGGTGTAAGGTTAGGTGGTTTGAGATGTTTCTTGTTTCTTGAGGTAGGATTTTATTTCTATAAACTTCCATCTTAGAACTGCTTTTGCTGCATCCCATAGGTTTTGGATCTTCATTTTTTCATTGTCATTTGTTTCTAGGTATTTTTTGATACCCTCTTTGGTTTCTTCAGTGATCTCTTGGTTATTAAGTAGTGTATTGTTTAGCCACCATATGTTTGTATTTTTTTTACAGATTTTTTCCTTTAATTGATATCTAGTCTCATAGCATTGTGGTCGGAAAAGATACTTGATATGATTTCAATTTTCTTAATTTTATCTAGACTTGATATGTGACACAAGATACGATTTATCTTGGAGAACGTTCTATGAGCACTTGAGAGGAGAGTGTATTCCATTGTTTTTGGAAGGAATGTCCTATAAATATCAACTAAGTCCATCTTGTTTAATGTATCATTTAAAGCTTGTGTTTCCTTATTTATTTCATTTTGGATGATCTGTTCTTTGGTAAAAGTGGGGTGTTAAAGTCCCTTACTATCATTGTGTTACTGTTGATTTCCCTTTTTATGGCTGTTAGCATTTGCCTTATGTATTGAAGTGCTCCTATGTTGGGTGCATTAAATATTTACAATTGTTAAATCTTCTTGGATTGATCCTTTGATCATTATTTACTGTCCTTATTTGTCTCTTATAATAGTCTTTATTTTAAAGTCTATTTTGTCTGATATGAGAATTTCTACTCCAGCTCTCTTTTGATTTCCATTTGTATAGAATATCTTTTTCTATCCCCTCACTTTAAGTCTGTATTTGTCACTAGGTCTGAAGTGTGTCTCTTGTAGACAGCATATATATGGGTCTTGTTTTTGTATCCATTCAGCCAGTCTATGTCTTTTGGGGGGTGCATATAATCCATTTACATTTAAGGTAATTATCAATATGTACGTTCCTCTTACCATTTTCTTAATTGTTTTGTGTTTGCTATTTAGGTCTTTTCCTTCTCTTGTGTTTCCTGCCTATAGAAGTTCCTTTAGAATTTGTTGTAGAGCTGATTTGGTGGTGCTGAATTCTCTTAGCTTTTGCTTGTCTGTAAGGTTTTTAATTTCTTGGTTGAATCTGAATGAGATCCTTTCTGGGTAGAGAAATCTTGGTTGTTGGTTTTTCCCTTTCATCACTTTAAATATGTCCTGCCACACCCTTCTAGCTTGCAGAGTTTCTGCTGAAAGATCAGCTGTTAACCTTATGGGGATTCCCTTGTATGTTATTTGTTGCTTTTCCCTTGTTGCTTTTAATATATTTTTCTTTGTATTTAATTTTTGATAGTTTGTTTAATATATGTCTTGGCATGTTTCTCTTTGGATATATCCTATATGGGACTCTCTGTGCTTCCTGGACTTGATTAACTATTTCCTTTCCCATATTAGGGACATTTTCAACTATAATCTTTTCAAGTATTTTCTCAGTCCCTTTCTTTTTCTCTTCTTCCTGTGGGACCCTTATAATTCGAATGTTGGTGTGTTTAATGTTGTCCCAGAGGTCTCTAACACTGTCCTCAATTCTTTTCATTCTTTTTTCTTTACTCTGCTCTGCAGTAGTTATTTCCATTATTTTATTATCCAGGTCACTTATCCGTTCTTCTGCCTCAGTTATTCTGCTATTGATCCCTTCTAGAGAATTCTTAATTTCATTTATTGTGTTGTTCATCATTCTTTGTTTGCTCTTTAGTTCCTCTAGGTCCTTATTAAATGTTTCTTGTATTTTCTCCATTTCATTTCCAAGATTTTGGATCATCTTTAGTATCATGACTATGAATTATTTTGCAGGTAGACTGCCTATTTCCTCTTCACTTGTTTGGTCTGGTGGGTTTTTACCTTGCTCTTTCATCTGCTGTGTGTTTCTCTGTATTCTCATTTAGCTTAACTTACTGTGTTTGGTGTCTGCTTTTCACAGGCTGCAGATTCCTACTTCCCGTTGTGTTTGGTGTCTGCCCCCAGTGGGTAAGTTTGGTTCAGTGGGTTGTGTAGGCTTCCTGATGGAGGGGAATTGTGTCTGTGTTCTGGTGGATAAGGCTGCATCTTGTCTTTCTGGTGGGTAGGACCTCATCCGGTAGTGTGTTTTGGGTTGTTGAGACCTTATTGTTATTTTAGTCAGCCTCTCTGCTAATGGGTGGGGTTCTGTTCCTGTCTTGCTAATTGTTTGGCATAGCGTGTCCAGCACTGTTGCTTGCTGGTCATTGAGTGGAGCTGGGTGGTAGAATTGAGATGGAGATCTCTGGGAGAGCTTTTGCTGTTTGATATTACATGGAGCTGGGAGGTCTCTGGTGGACTAATGTCCTGAACTCGGCTCTCCCACCTCAGAGGCACAGGCCTGACACCTCATCAGAGCCCCAAGACCCTGTCAGCAACACAGCTCGGAAGAAAAGGGAGAAAAAAAGAAAGAAAGAAATTTAAAAGAAATAAAGTTGTTAAAATTAAAAATAGAAAAAATTATTAAAAATAAAAAATTTAACAGTATTCAAAAAAAAAAAAAAAGGAAAAAGAAAGAAAGAAAGAGGAGAGCTACCAAACCAAAAAAACAAATCCACCAATATTTACAAGTGCTAAAAACTATATTAAAAGAATTAAAATAAATAAATAAAATGGACAGACAGAACCCTAGGACAAATGGTAAAGCAAAGCTATACAGGCAAAATCACACAAAGAAACATACACACTCACAAATGGAAAAAAAGGAAATATATATATATATATTTCTTTTTAATGATAAAGGAAGAGAGCAACCAAATCAATAAACAAAACTACCAATTATATCAAACTCTAAATACTAAACTAAGATAAACATAAAGCCAGAAACCAGTCAGTTGTATGCAGCAAACCCCAAGTCTACAGTCCCTCCCAAAGTCCACGGCCTCAGTTTTGGGATGATTCGTTGTCTATTCAGGTATTCCACAGATGCAGGGTACATCAAGTTGATTTTGGAGATTTAATCCGCTGCTCCTGAGGCTGCTGGGAGAGATTTCCCTTTCTCTTGTTTGTTCGCACAGCTCCTGGGGTTCAGCTTTGGATTTGGCCCTGTCTCTGCGTGTAGGTCGCCTGAGGGCATCTGTTCCCGCCCACACACGATGGGGTTAAAGTAGCAGCTAATTAGTGGGCTCTGGCTCACTCACGCTGGGGCGAGGGAGTGGTATGGTATGGAATGTGGGGTGAGCCGGCGGCGGCAGAGGCTATCATGATGTTGTAACAGCCCGAGGCACATGGTGTGTTCTCCCAGGGAATTTGTCCTTGGATCACAGGACCCAGGCAGTGGTGCGCTGCACAGGCTCCCTGAAGGGGAGGTGGGGATAGTGACTTGTGCTCGCATACAGGCTTCTTGGTGGAGGCAGCAGCAGCCTTAGTATTTCATGCCCGTCTCTGGTGTCCGCGCTGATAGCTGCAGCTCGCGCCTGTCTCTGGAGTTCATTTAGGCGGCGCTCTGAATCCCCTCTCCTCATGCACCCCGAAACAATGGTCTCTTGCCTCTTAGGCAGTTCCAGACTTTTTCCTGGAGTCCCTCCCAGCTAGCTGTGGCACACTAGCCCCCTTCAGGGTGTGTTCACACGGCCAACCCCAGTCCTCTCCCTGGGATCTGACCTCCGAAGCTAGAGACTCAGATCCCAGCTCCCACCCACTATGGCGGGTGAGAAGACAAGCCTCTCGGGCTGGTGAGCGCTGGTCAGCACTGATCCTCTGTGCGGGAATTTCTCCACTTTGCCCTCTGCACTCGTTGCTATGCTCTCCTCCATGGCTCCGAAGCTCTGCCCCACTCCCGCCACCCCTGTCTCTGCCAGTGAAGGGGCTCTTAGTGTGTGGAAACTTTTCCTCCTTCACAACTCCCTCCCACTGATGCAGGTTCCGTATCTATTCTTTTGTCACTGTCTTTCCTTTTTTCTATTGCCCTACCCAGGTACGTGAGGAGTTTCTTTCCTTTTGGGAAGTCTGAGGTCTCCTGCCAGCCTTCAGTAGGTGTTCTGTAGGAGTTGTTCCACATGTAGACGTATTTCTGATGTATTTGTGGGGAGGAAGGTTATCTCCACATCTTACTCCTACGCCATCTTGAAGGTCTCCCCAGTGGTGTGGTTCTTCAAGAATGGACAGTCAAATCTCTGCTGTGTCTAACCCTTGTGCAAGTGAAATAGACATTCTTTCCTTCCTGTGCCTGACACCAGGACTTTACTCACTTCAGTCTTCCTTTAAGATTTGAATTTGTTTTCATGCTTATAAAGAATAGCCTACCTTGAGTTATCAAATTATTCACCATTTTTATTTCCTTCACTTTCATAATTTTGCTTTTACACTTAAGCCTCAGAGTCATTTGAAATTTTTTGTTATGAAGTATAAGGCAAAGTTTGGACCTTATTATTTGTACAAGGTTAGCCTGATTTTTAACAATTGTAAAACGTTAACAATTTAAAGTTTGATCCAATATTGTATATTGAAAAATCTATCTCTCCTTCTGATCCTTAATATCTTCCTCATCATATGGTAATTTGTTATATTTACTCATATCTATGTCTAGACTATGTATTTTGATCCATTGATCAGTCAGGCTGGTCATGTTATAAACCCATATTGCTGTATTTACTGCAACTTTTTTATATGTTTTAATATTCGATCAGACATGTTTTTCCTCATTATTCTCCTTTGAAAACCAATTTTTAAATTTTTATTATTTAATTTTATTATTTTAATCTTAATTAAAATTAGTTTTAGTTTATTAGTTCCCTTTTGGACTTGTAGCTGTGGTTTTTCAGTTTTCCTCTTCCTTCACATCCTTTACTATTCAAAAACTTTCTTCACTCTCAGCAAATTCAATCACCTCATCATATGAAGAATGTGAAAGCTGTTCATCCTGAAACTCTTCACCTTCCCAGTCTCCCTCTCAAGGTGTTTCTGAACTCTTACCTTGTCACTTTCTCCTCTTCCATAACAAAGAAAAGTATCTCCTTCTTTCTATATCTAACTTCCCTGCAACACCCTTGTTTTTATTTCTTCCATCTCTTGAGAAAATCTTGCCCACCTGACATCTCCTCACAGCATATTTTTTAATTTTTAATTTTACCTTTCAGCACATAAACAAGCTAAAATTTCTCTACCTTTGCCCTTTTTGGCGTCTCCTATCTGATGGCTTTCCTGACCCTGAGTTCTCTTCCTTCTCTGATATCTCTTTAGTGCCCTTCTCTGGTTCCATCTCCTGTACTTCCCACATACCTATATTGTTGGTGCTCTTACTTCTAATTTTACATTTATTCCCTCTGTGGTCTCAACTATTTCCACAATTCAAACTATGACACCTCTGCAATACCCCAAAGTGAAACTCAGTATCACAGAATCACAGATTATTAAACCTATAAGTAATCTCATCCACAAACCATTTCAAAACAATAGCTTTACAAATGAGCAGAATAAGAAAGTATTTATCCAAGTTTGGAGCATACTCAGAAATAAAATTTAGTTTTTTGACTCTAAACCTCACTTGTCTCCTACTCTTCAGGCACATGTGTTTAAACCCCACCTGGAAAATCTCTTCCTATGATTCTCTTTGGCTCTGCAAATGCATCAAACTCCTTTGCCTGTAGACCCAAGTCCAAAACTTCTAAACACAACATTTAATGTCCTCTGAACACAGTACTCTCTGCCTTTCCATACTATCTCCTCTTGTTAAGCCCTTTTATATATACTACATTCCAAACAATCCCATCTATTCCTAATCTGGAATATCTTTTCTTAATCTGTTCCTAAATTGACCTGTTTTATTTTACTCCTATCATTTAGTTCACATTATTTCTCTCACCTGAAACATCCTTTTCTCTCACTACTTCTTCCATCTTCCCCTAATAAATACCTACCCATTATCTAAAGTTCAACACAAGTAACAACTATATTATGGGTCCAGTCTGATGACCTTCCCATTCTGTAACCCAGAATATATTATTTTCCTACATTAAGCTCTAATATCACATGATAACTCTCTCATGGAACCCATATTTTGACCAGTATTGCAGTTATTTGTGTATTGTTTTATTTCATTAGTAGATCATAAACTCCATGAGGTCAAATATTCCTCTTTGTATCATACACATGTTATTGGTCATTGTTTACAATCAAGTATGTTAACAGACTAAAATGAATTCCTTACTTTCATCATCAACTGTGTTCTGCAGTTTTTTAAAGGATTTAGTTGATCTTATTTTATGTAATAAGATTTCATTTCATGAAGTTGATCTTATTTCATGTGATTCCATTAGATTAGGTTAATAAAAGGAGAATCTTCAGACACTTCTAGAGATACTCCACATGTACCAAGATCAAAATTCTTCTGTTAATATCATAACACTAGGACTTATTAAGTAGCATAATCCATCCATTGAGGGGAAATATTTTAATTTAAAAAAACTATTAAGAAGAGAGGTATATCCACTTTCTGTTGCTGTTGTAACATCACACCACAAACTTAGTGGCTTAAAACAACACAAATTTATTATCATACTTCTAAAGGTCAAAAATCCAGTATCAGTTTCACTGGTTAAAATCAAGGTATCAGCAAGACTATTTCCCTCTGGAGGCTTTAGAGGAAAATCTGCTTCCTTGTCCTCTCCAGCTTCTAGAGGCAACCTACATTCTTTGGCTCATAGTGCCTTCCTTCATTTTCAAACTCAGCAGTGTAGTGTTTTCCCTCTTCTCCAACCTCTGCTTCCAACCTCTTCTTCTCTCTTTCTCTCACTCTGATACTGCTGCCTCCCTCTTTTTTTAAATAAACTTATTTATTTGTTTGTTTGTTTGTTTGTTTCTGCTGTGTTGGGTCTTCATTTCTGTGCAAGGGCTTTCTCTAGTTGCGGCAAGTGGTGGCCACTCTTCATTGTGGTGCGCAGGCCTCTCATTATCGCGGCCTCTCTTGCTGCAGAGCACAGGCTCCAGACATGCAGGCTCAGTAGTTGTGGGTCACGGGCCCAGTTGCTCTGCGGCATGTGGGATCTTCCCAGACCAGGGCTCGAACCCATGTCCCCTGCATTGACAGGCAGATTCTCAACCACTGTACCACCAGGGAAGCCCTGCTGCCTCCCTCTTAAAAGAACCTTTCTGATGACATTGGGCCTACCCAGATAATCCAGGATAATTTCCCCATGTCAAGATTCTTAACTTGAGCACATTTATGAAGACCCTTTTACCATGTAAAGTAACATATTTACAGGTACCAGGGATTGGGGCATGTACATCTTTGGGGGAACAATTATTCAGCCTACTGTAAGAAGTTAATGCAAAGAATATTAAAATCTAAAGTCTTAAGAAAACAAAACGTCTAATCATAAGTATTAGAACCACGTTTCTAGAGCATCATGTTCCCTAGGTGATAGAAGAACTCTAAACAGGATGGGAAAACCTAAATATGACTCAGTGGCAAGAGTCACAAAAAGAAAAAAAAAATAGAGGGTGGGGAATGGGAGTGGTATTTCTACACAAGCTATGTCTACCACCTCCCACTGATTGATTTTCTTCTCTTCTTTGACCAATAAGTAAGCCAGGATGAGAAGCACTGGACATGGTCAACAAAATGGATAGTGCTAAGCAGAGAAAAAAACAGAACACATGGACATAATGTAAAGTGTTTGAGAACATGACATGGGCACCCCAAGGTGGGGAAATTCTATCACTGATATGGGCTGAATGTTTGTGACCCCCAAAATTCACCTTGAGGGTTGAAATCCTAACCCCCATATTGATGGTGTTAGGAAGTGGGGCCTTTGGGGGATGATTAGGCTACAAGGGCAGAGCCACAAGCATAGGATTAGTGCCTTTATAAAAGAAATCAGAGAAAGATCTCTTGCCTCTTCCACCAAGAAAGGAAATAGTGAAAAGTGGCCATTTATGAACAAGGAAGCAAGTTCTCACCAGACACCAAATCTGCTAGCACTGTGATCTTGAACTCCTAACCTTCAGAACTGTGACAAATAGATGTTTGCTGTTTATAAGCCACCCAGTCTATGGTATTTTGTTATACAGTCCAAATAGGCTAAAACCATCACCAAGCAATAATAATAATAGTGATAGTAATAGTAATAATAACTACCTTAGGTCATTAATTATTATTACTTAGGTCCCTTGGCCATTTGCAAATAATATTCAAGATGCCCCTGAGCAGAGAATTGTGGTGAAGCCAAGATGTGTGGGAGTTCAACAAGACTCAGAGTCCAAGATAAGCATGTTACCTTTATGACTAAGTGGGAATGTCAACAGCCTTGAGAGGTCATGCTACTCATTCAAACCAGCACTTGTTAAAATGCAGAAAGAAGGCAATAGAATTGCCTTTCAGAAACAGAAATGGCAAAGGAACACCATCATATCCCTTCTTACTCATGTTACTTCCCTGTGTTAACTGACCACTTATGCTGAAAATGGTCACATAGAAGGAAAGGGAAAGATAGGACAATCCGTAGTACCTCTTCCTTTCAATCCTTTCTTATTTATCAGTAAGCTGAGGGTAGAGGATATTAGTAGAATGTGTGCATATCAAAAAGTGATATAGAAAGAGTTGAACCAGTTTTCAGTAGCATTTCCACTGTTCTGGTAGGAATAAAATAAATATACATATATGAGCTACAAAATATGAACTGTGTGATTGGTGGTTCTGTGTAAGAGTTGAATGCCCTAAAATTTGCATTAAAACTGGTATTGCACAAGGTAAAGACGAACAGTAAAATTCATGCTAGTGATTTAAATTTTTTATTTTTCTTGACTTATAATGGCATTAAATAGCAAATAAAATTCATCATGATAAGTCAGAGACAAACCATGAATGGAAGGAAAAAAACTTTATACTTTAGTACCTTTAGCAAGATTTTTTCCTGCTTTTTGAACAAGGGGTGTCTCATTTTCATTTTGCACTGGACCTCACAAATTGTGTATGGTCCTTCACACCTGGTAGCTGATTGGTTTGAGCATAAGATAAATGATTTAGGATTGGGCTGCATGAAGATCAAACCCTTGAAGGAATTCAATCACATTTTTGCTGTCCTCTCCTGAACATAGCTTAGTTCTAAACCTTCACTGCTTCCTGCATCACGCAAGTGTCAAATCTTTCTTTGTTCTGCCTTAAAACTCTGGGTAATTTTTCTCTTTCATACATAAAAAGTTATGTTCTCTCTTCCTATGTTACCTTGACTCTGTAACCTTTGGTTCCATGTCACTAAGCCACAGATTACCCTCTCCCATATTAAAATAAGAGGCTGGCATGTGTGGCATGCTGAACCCCGTGTGCAAGTGTCTGAATAAATCTGTTGTGACCTTAATTACAGGTAAGACCATGTTAAACTTAACTCCAACAGATGTTCTCTATGAAAATGTGATACCTCCATCAATTTAAAGGAAATGTTGAAATTCAAACATTTCCATGATAGAAATTGTAAACTCCTGAAAACTGACCACAATTTACAAGCTTGTAGTGTTTTAGTGGAGTTGTTTTTACAAGTGTTAATGGTGGAGGGACAATATATGGATTTACTACTGAGAGCAATGTTGTGTTGCTTTATGCTTCAAATTCATGGTTAAAACCGGCTTCTCCTGGAGCCCAGATCTCCGGAGTTGCATCAGGGGCCAACAATGAGAACTGGATCAAGGATGCCAGGTGAACAGAACTCCAAACCCTGTCCTACACCACATTTCCTGCAGGCATAGCAGCTCCTTGTGATAAACTAGACTCCCGTATAAGCTTTTGTTTGAAGAAACCATTCTGCAACTTAAAGGAAAACACGGCAAATAACAAAACTCTGCCATCACTTCACAGAATGACCTGATCTTTATAAGGCAAAACAATCAAAGATAAAGTGAACATGAAGAATTTACTAAATAAAACAAGTTTCTTCTTTTAGCAACTATTTTTTATAAGCTCACTACTGAGAGACTAATTGAAATTATGCATTTTATACTCCTTTCTTTTTTTTTTTTTTTTTTTTTTCGGTACACGGGCCTCTCACTGATGTGGCCTCTCCAGCTGTGGAGCACAGGCTACGGACACACAGGCTCAGCGGCCATGGCTCACAGGCCCAGCCGCTCCGCGGCATGTGGGATCTTCCCGGACTGGGGCACGAACCCGCGTCCCCTGCATTGGCAGGCGGTCTCTCAACCACTGCGCCACCAGGGAAGCCCCCATTAACAACATTTTTTAAATATCATGAACTTGGTGTCAAATTTAAGCTGTGCAAACACTGGATGCTTCACATAGTATTATTTATCACACCTTTGTGGTCATAAATAAAAATTTGCATTTTCATATTTTTTTACATCAAAGATCTCCAAGTTCTCACCACTTCTCACATTTTATACTCTTTTATATTGCAAAAACAACAATGTTCATTTAAGATTTCAGCAAATAACAGTAAATGAAAAGTAGAAAACAAAGTTTACCTAACACACAGAGATATCTTATCTCTATAAATGTTCAATGTGGGTTTCTTACTGGTGTTTTCCCAATACATAGTTATATAAATATTTTTTTCTTAAAAATAAATAAGCTAAAACACTTAAAAATGGTTAAAATGGTAAAAATTTTTTGACATCTTTACTGGAATAAAATTGCTTTACAATGGTGTGTTAGTTTCTGCCGTAGAACAAAGTGAATCAGCTATACATATACATATATCCCCATATCCCCTCCTCTTGCATCTCCCTCCCACCCTCCCTATCCCAACCCTCTAGGTGGTCACAAAGCATGAAGCTGATCTCCCTGTGCTATGCGGCTGCTTCCCACTAGCTATCTATTTTACATTTGGTAGTGTATATATGTCCATGCCACTCTCTCACTTCGTCCCAGCTTACCCTTCCCCCTCCCCGTGTGCTCAAGTCCATTCTCTACATCTGAGTCTTTATTCCTGTCTTGCCCCTAGGTTCTTCATAACCATAAAATGGTAAATTTTATGTTATGTGTTTTTTACTACAATTAAAACTTTCTAAAAATGAATAAGCCCTTTGGTATATACTCTCTATATAAACTTTTATCACAATATTGTGAACATTTTTGATATTGTTGTGCTCTTCCATAATATACTTTTAATGGATAAATATATTGTATCATAATAACGTATTATAATATATTAGCAAATACCTTATTGATGGGAGTTTCTCTTGCAAAAGGTTGTGATGATCCCCCTCATGGCTCCATATTTTCAAACATCCTCTTGCTTAGGTTAAATTCCTAGATAGAAAATTAGTAGATCAAAAACAAAAAAATATATATAAAGCTTTGACACTTTTGCAAAAGTTCCTGGGTAGATTATATTATTTTTCCCAGTTAATTTCCTCCCTTCCACTAAGAGGATTATTCATCCATTGCCATGTGATTTATAATGCCTTCTGTGGAAGGAGTATTTATTCATGTCCCATTGCCACTGAGCATGGATAAATGTCTTGCTTTGGCCAAGTGCATATAGGAAGATGTGACCTATACCACATCAGAGTAGAAACTTCAAAAGACATTGCGTTTTTGCTGCAGCTCTTTTACTCCTCTTTCTCTGACATTAGAACTGTATGCTCCAGATGAGGGCTTGCCCATCAGCTTGGAATAAAATGATCCATGCAACAGAACCAAGTAGATAGCATCTACCAGCCTCCTGTGGTGACATCGGTAGCCATAGCTACAGCCATAGCCAACAAGAATAGAACAAAGCCCATCACACCCACACACAAAAAACGATGTAGCATCAGCAAAAAATATGCCTTGGTCTTGATAAGCTACTGAGATTGGGACATTGCTTGTGACTAATATACTGTAGCAAATGCTGATTGTAATAAATTACACAAATGGCTGCATTTCTTCACATTTACCAAGTATCCACACTGTTGTGTCGCTCAGGATGAACCCCAAAATTTGATTTTGGTATCAAGGTTAATGATGCCATACACATACACCAAGAGGGCATAAAAAGATGTATCACTTAAATAATGAGACTTTTAGGGAAAAGCATAGCACCTCTCAACACTGACTCAAGTATGGCTTGAGAGAGCAGGAAGATGACCTGGCTGCTTGGAGTTTTATGATGGTGAAGAGGTGGTGCTCAGGTCAAGGTTCCTGCATGGGCAGGAGCTTAGCGGTTTGAACTCCCCACTGGCTCCAAAGGAGAGTGCACTCAGGCTTTCTTATCAGGTTGCCCAGATATGGGGCAGAAGGGGAAGAGGGAGGAGAAAAGATGAAAAGCTGCCAGCCGTCTAGCATCAAAAAATGAGTCACTTTGGGCTTCCCTGGTGGCGCAGTGGTTGAGAGTCCGCCTGCCAATGCAGGTGACACGGGTTTGTTCCCCGGTCCGGGAAGATCCCACATGCCACAGAGTGGCTGGGCCCGTAAGCCATGGCCGCTGAGCCTGCGCATCCGGAGCCTGTGCTCCGCAACGGGAGAGGCCACAACAGTGAGAGGCCCGCATACCACAAAAAAAAAAAAAAAAAAAAAAAAGTCACTTTTACGGTACACACTTTTGAAATGTGATTATGTAGCTCCTCTCATTAAATATTGAAATCTTTTTTTCCACCCCTTGAATCTGACTTGAGCTTGTGACTTTTTAAAAAATTCTTATTGGAGTATAGTTGATTTACAATGTTGTGTTAGTTTCAGGTGTACAGCAAAGTGAATCAGTTATACATATCCATGTATCCACTCTTTTTTAGATTCTTTCCCATATAGGCCATTACAGATTATTGAGTATCGTTCCCTGTGCTATACAGTAGGTCCTTATTAGTTATCTATTTTATATATGGTAGTGTGTATATGTCAATCCCAATCTCCCAATTTACCCCTCCCCGCCTTACCCCCTGGAAACCATAAGTTTGTTTTCTATATCTGTAAGTTTATTTCTGTTTGGTAGAATCACTGTTGTGGGAATGTAAAATGGTACAGTCACTATGGAGAACAGTATGGAGGTGCCATAAAAAACTAAAAATAGAGCTGAGCTTGTGACTTGTTTAGCCAATACAGTTTGGTAGAAGGGACCATAACTTCCCAGCCTAGGTCTCAAGAAGCCTTGTATGCTTCTTCTCAGTCTCTTAGAATCCTGATACTGCACGTGAACAAGCCTGTTCCATCCAGCTGATTACAAACGGGATCCCATTTATCCCAGGCAAAGCCATCCTAGAAAAGCCTGTAGCTAGCTGATCTCACCCGTGAGAGAGCCCAGCCAAGATGAACAAAGCTACCTACCTAACTAGAGCTGACCACAGATAAGTAACTAAGACTAACCCAAACTAGCAGAACTTCCCAGTTGACTTGTAGACTTGTGAAGAATAATAAATGTTTATTATTTTAAGCCATTGAATTTTGGGGTAGTTTTTTATATAGCAATAGCTAAATGATATACCATTTAATATAAATAGCTACACAAATGTTTTTATCAATTTGCACTCACACCAGTAGTATGGTGGGATGTTTATAGTTCTATATCCTTGCCAATTCTGGGTAATATCATTTTCTAGGCTATTTGTCATTTTTCATTTTTAGTGTTTCTCTTTTATTATTAATGTAAAGTGATCTCTGATAAGGCAGGTACAGAATACTGGAATAGATTTTCTTTGTTCAGAGACATTATCACCTGAGTGACCTTAGTTAGGCAAGGTTAAGACAAAGAGATATAAATTTTATTTGATTTTGTAAGTCTGCTTTAGGCTTTAATACAAAGTTTGGGCTCATACCACCACCGCAATCCCCCCCACACACATATACCAACAGGAGTTATGAGGCAATTTCCATAGGAGCAGAGAGACATAGAGGAGGAAAGGTACTGAGAACAAAAACTTGGCTTTCCAAGATTCAAAATAAGGAAAAGCTGTTAAAGTGGACAAGAATTGCTCTATCCAACATCAGGTACTGAGAAAGGAAACAGAAGAGGAAAATCCCACATTAGAATTTATGAAAGGGGAAAGGGAGTTTCTGCTAGGAATCCAGGCTCAATGCAAGGCACTACAAGTTGATTATAATAGGAAAGGAGCTGGTCTGGCCTAACTTGTAATGGAGGTCTCCAAGTCCAGGTACCCAGGTAGGATATCTTACTCAAGATCAGAAGCTGAAACTCTGAATTAGAACAGAAATACATATTCCTAAGCAGCTCAAGTGAAGGGCATGATAAACTTAGAATGATGAACTTAGCAATGAACTTAGCTGTATCCATCACAATGAGCAGAATCAGTCTTCAACAGCAGCTTCAAAGGGCAGCCTCTTTTTCTACATTCCACATATAAGTATATTATATGATATTTGTTTTCCTCTTTCTGACTTAGTTCACTCTGTATGACAATCTCTAGGTCCATCCACGTCTCTGCAAATGGCACTATTTTGTTCCTTTATATGACTGAGTAATATTCCATTGTATATATGTACCACATATTCTTTATCCATTCCTCTGTCTATGGACATTTAGGTTGTCTAGTTTTCCATGTCCTGGCTATTGTAAATAGTGCTGCAATGAACATCAGGGTGAATGCATCCTTTTGAATTATGTATTTGGATTTGGTTTTCTCCAGACATATGCCTAGGAGTGGGATTCCTGGGTCATATGGTAGCTCTATTTTTAGTTTTTTAAGGAACCTACATGCTGTTATCCACAGTGGCTGTACCAATTTACATTCCCACCAACAGTGTAGGAGGTTCTCTTTTCTCCACACCCTCTCCAGCATTTATTGTTTGTATATGTTTTGATGATGGCCGTTCTGACCAGTGTGAGGTGATACCTCATTTAGTTCTGATTTGCATTTCTCTAATAATTACTGATGTTGAGCATCTTTTCATGTGTTTGTTGGCCACCTGTATGTCTTCTTTGGTGAAATGACTACTTAGGTCTACCACCCATTTTTTGATTGGGTTCCTTGTTTTTTTGATATTGAGCTGCATGAGCTCTTTGTATATTTTGGAGATTAATCCCTTGTCAGTTGCTTTGTTTGCAAATACTTTTTCCCATTCTGAGGGTTGTCTTTTCATTCCCTTTATGGTTTCCTTTGCTGTGCAAAAGCTTTTAAATTTAATTAGGTCCCATTTGTTTTTTGTTGTATTTATTTTCATTACTCTAGGGGGTGGGTCAAAAAAGATCTTGCTGCGATTTATGTCAAAGAGAGTTCTGCCTATGTTCTCCTCTAAGAGTTTTACAGTATCTGGCCTTCCATTTAGGTCTTTAATCCATTTTGAGTTTATTTTTGTGTATGGTGTTAGGGACTGTTCTAATTTCATTCTTTTACATGTAGCCATCCAGTTTTCCCAGCATCACTTATTGAAGAGACTGTCTTTTCTCCATTGTATATTCTTGCCTCCTTTGTCATAGATTAGGTGGCCATAGGTCCGTGGGTTTATCTCTGGACTTTCTATCTTGTTCCATTGATCTATATTTCTGTTTTGTGCCAGTACCATACTGTTTTGATTACTGTAGCTTTGTAGTATAGTCTGAAGTCAGGGAGCCTACTTCCTCCAGCTCCGTTCTTCTTTCTCAAGATTGCTTTCACCATTTGGGGTCTTTTGTGTTTCCATAAAAAAATGTAAAATTTTCTGTTCTAGTTCTGTGAAAAATGCTCTTGGTAATTTGATAGGGATTTCATTAAATCTGTAGATTGCTTTGGGTAGTACAGTCATTTTCACAATATTGATTCTTCCAATCCAAGAACATGGTATACCTCTCCATCTGTTTGTGTCATCTTTGATTTCTTTCATCAGTATCTTATAGCTTTCTGAGTACAGGTCTTTTGCCTCATTAGGTAGGTTTAGTCCTAGGTATTTTATTCTTTTTGATGTGATGGTAAGCGGGATTGTTTCCTTAATCTCTCTTTCTGATATTTTGTTGTTAGTGTATAGGAATGCAAGGGATTTCTGTGGAATAATTTTGTATTTTATAACTTTACCAGATTCATTGATGAGCTCTAGTAGTTTTCTGGTAGCATCTTTAGGATTTTCTAGGTATAGTACCAAGTCATCTGCAAACGGTGACAGTTTTACTTCTTCTTTTCTGATTTGGAATACTTTTATTTATTTTTCTTCTCTGATTGCCATGGCTAGGACTTCCAAAACTATGTTGAATAAATTGGCAAGAGTGGACATCCTTGTCTTCTTCCTGATCTTAGAGGAAATGCTTTCAGCTTTTCATTGTGTATGATGTTAGCTGTAGGTTTGTCATATATGGACTTTATTATGTTGAGGTAGTTTCCCTCTAGGCCCACTTTCTGGAGAGTTCTTATCATAAATGGGTGTTGAACTTTGTCAAAAGCTTTTTCTGCATTTATTGATTTGATCATATGGTTTTTATTCTTCAATTTGTTAATATGGTGTATCACATTGCTTGATTTGCATATATTGAAGAATCCTTGCATCCCTGGTATAAATTCCACTGGATCAGTGTGTATGATCCTTTTAATGTGTTGTTGAATTTGGTTTGCTAGTATTTTGTTGAGGAGTTTTGGGTCTATGTTCATCGGTGACATTGGCCTGTAATTTTGTGTGTGTGTGATATCTTGGTCTGGTTTTGGTATCAGGGTGATGGTGGTCTCATAGAATGAGCTTGGGAGTATTTCTTCCTCTGCAATTTTTTTGAAGAGTTTCAGAAGGGTAGGTGTTAACTCTTCGCTAAATGTTTGATAGAATTCACCTGTGAAGCCATCTGGCCCTAGACTTTTGTTTGTTGGAAGATTTTTAATCACAGTTTCAATTTCAGTGCTTGTGATTGGTCTGTTCATACTTTTTTACTTCTTCCTGGTTCAGTCTTGGAGCATTGTCTCTTTCTAAGAATTTGTCCATTTCTTCAAGGTTGTCCATTTTATTGGCATATATTTGCTTGTAGTAATCTTTTATGATCCTTTGAATTCCTGTGGTGTCTGTTGTAACTTCTCCTTTTTCATTTCTAATTTTATTGATTTGAATCCTCTCCCTTTTTTTCTTGATGAGTCTGACTAAAGGTTTATCAATTTTGTTTATCTTCTCAAAGAACTAGCTTTTCATTTCATTGATCTTTGCTATTGTTTACTTCATCTGTAATTCATTTATTTCTGCTCTGATCTTTATTATTTCTATCCTTCTACTAACTTTGGGTTTTGTTTGTTCTTCTTTCTCTAGTTGCTTTTGGTGTAAGGATAGATTTTTTTTTAATGGTAGGTACTTTAAAATGGAGAATCAGTTCATAACAGTTAGAGATTATGATCATGTTTTCAGAATTTGCCATTGATAATTCAGTTTTATTGTATATACTTATTCATTGCCTATTTTTTATTAGCATACCTCTTTCTTAATTGTTGTGATAGTTCTTCCACATGTACTGCAATTCTTTTCCTGTTTACTTTCTACTTTTTAACTCTTATTTTCCTTCTTTTTAAAATTTAATCTCTCTATCATTTTCTCTCACCATTTGGGAGAGGGTATCTCCTACTTATTATTTAATTTGTAGATTTTCACACACACACACAAAAAGAAAAAAGCCAAGTTCAGGCAGCAAGCTAAAATTCCATAAATTTTAACTCCCAAAGACATTATTTGACCCTAATGTTGCTAATTAATATTAAGAGAGCCAGAAAATGCTCAGCTGGCATGGTTCAAAGCCAATGCCTTGATTTGTTTATCTGGTTTCCCAAGCCCCTGAAATTGTGTTAGTTAAGTTCTTAAGGGCATTCATTTTCCCATTTGTTTTTTTTTTTTCATGTCATAGTAAAAATAATAAAAATGAGCATATTAACTTGACTTGTGAGTTACTGGGTCAGAAAAAGCATAACATTCAGAACAAGAGACCTTTTGGCTAGAATCATATGAATTTCTTTTTTTCTATATTTTAAAATATAAAATATTATTATTTTGATTATTAGAATTTACCTTATTAAGCTGGTTCCCAACGTCTAGTTATGGGTCAAATCTGCAAGTTATTTGAAATGACCACAGGTTAAAATCCATGAAAGGATAGAAAATTACACAAAAAATGGAATCATTTATATATGCATATTATACCCTGTTACTTGGGAAGCCTAAGCTTGCAACTGCTCTTTTCTATTTATTTTCCAGAAAAGAATATGAGAAAGTAAATGAGATAATTAGAGCAAATGTTGAAAAAACATGATGATAAGATGTTCTTTGTTCTATATTTACCTGTCATTTCCTCCAAGATTCTGAGGTTCAATACAATGTCAGGACTGTACACATGAAAGCACCTTGAAACACTGGAATTTATCTTGGTCTTTAGGGATTGGAGGACAGAGAGTAGATACTGGCAGAAATGTTTGGTCAACTTAACCTACTTTTCTTTTGATGATCTTGAAATTAAAATTAAATTAAATTAAAAATAAAATAAAATAGGATCTTAGAACCTCAAATAATTGTAGCTGCCTAAAACTGGATTAACTGAGGTTTGGAGAAAACAGAAGGTAAGTTCAAATAACATTTTGATGATGATTACTTTGCCTGTACCCTCCAATTCCTCTACTCTTCAGTGAGATGACTTGAAAATAATAGGCACTCAACAAACACGTGTGAACTGGTTAAAGGGGACAGTCCCAAAATCATTAGGTCAGCCTGTTTTTCATGGATTTCTTCTCTTTCTCTATAATCCAACTCCTCTCACAAGTGTAGTTTAAACACCCAGCACAAAACTCTCAGTTCTGATGAATTTTCATCAAAATTGAGAAAAATAGACAATTAAATGAGAACAAATTTACTTTGCCACCACAAAAATCCATCACCTTTCCTGCTATCTATACTAAATATCTTGCTCTCTTGTAGCAACTGATGAGGTCTCCCTTTTGTATCAAAATGTATCCTCAACACTTGTGCTTGCTCCTACCTACACAGACTTCAGCCTTCTTTACCCACATGATCAACTTTTCCCTGTCTCTGAGAACATTCCCAGTGGCATTCCAATATGCCTTACTACAGTCCATCTTTCTTGACCCATGCTTCCTTCAGCTACAGCACCATTTCTCTCTTCTCTTCACATATAAGAGTTGGTAACTCATGACCTCTATTTTCTCAAACTATTCCAGCTGGAATTTTCCCCACCACTTTAGTTGATCTTGCCAAGGTCACCTATGACAACCATCTTACAAAATCTAAGCCACTACCTTTCAGCAATATGTGACATGGCTGATCACTCATCTCTACTCACTTTTAACAAATATATATTGATCTAAATGCTGGGGATGCAGAAGTAAAAAAAAATAAAATAAAACAAACAAATACCCTGCCCTTATGGAGTTTGCACTCTAATAGGAAACCAAAAATAAGCAATATAAAAATAAGTAAAATATGTGCTAGACTAGATAGTGATGAGAGTTAAGAAGAAATATAAACTAAAAAAGAGAGAAATAAGGAGTATTGGAAGGGGGCTTCAAATTTTAGATAAGAAGATCAGAAAAGGTCTCTCTGAAAGGTAACATTAAAGCAAGACCTGAAGGAAGAATTTGTCTTATGTAGGGAAAGATAGTTGAAGGCAGAGGGAAAAAAATTTTAAGGCAAGTGTAAAGGCCCTGAAGTATAAATGTGGCTGGTATGTTTAAGCAAAAGCAAGAATGCCATTACAAAAATGGTGGAGCTGAGGAGGAGGCACAGTGGGTGAACTATGATGAGGATGAGTTGTGTGTGAAGATGCAGTTAGCTGATGGGATCTTTGAGACCTTGATCAGAGATACTATTGATGTTCTGAATCAGATCAGTGAAAAACAGGGGAGAATGCTACTTGTGTGACATCTTACAAATAAATTGAATACTGAGTGCTAAAAAAAAAATGGTGGAGCAAGATGGATAGAGGATGTAAGAGATGAGGTCAGTAAGAAAATTGATGGCCAGACCACAGTAAGTACTTGTTGCTTTTTATTCTAAGTGAGATGAGAAGCTACTGGAAGACTTTAAGCAGAGGAGAGACTGGATCTGACCTGTATTTAACAGAATGACTCCAGCTGCTTTGTTGTGAATAAGTTATAAAAGGGTGAATACAAGAGCAGGGAGACCATGAGGCTACTAGTATAATAACCTAGGAAAGAAATGATGCTGGCATGGAAGCATGGTAGTGTGGAAGTGGGAAGAAGTAGTTGGAGTCCAGCTACATTTTTAGAGGTAGAACTGACAGAATTTACCAAAGGATTGGATTGTGGGGCATGAGAGAAAGTGAGAATTAAAGATGACTCCTAAGATTACTGACATGGGAGACAAAGATGATTTACTAAAGTGAAAAGAAATGCAAAAGAGAGGATTTGGTGTGGAATTATCTGGATCTCCATTTTGGACAGTTAAGTTTAAGATACCTGTTAATTATCCAAGTGGAAATATAGATATGAGTCTGGAGTTTGGGGAAGAGATTTGGGCTGAATACAAGTTTGGGAAGATATGGAGGAATGAGCAATGGAGACTGAACAGCCACCAAGGTGGGAGGTGAACAGGTGGGTGTGGTCACCTGAAATCAAAGTGAGGAAAGTGTTTCAGTGGGAAACATTCATCAGCACATCAGATGCTACAGGTACATCAAGACAAATGAGTGAGTACTGAACATGAATTCAACAACATGAACTGGTAGCCTGGAGACTTGTGAAAGCCTAACTGGCAAGAAATCAAAGGAGACTATTAGGTAGAAATTGGACACAGAAAGTGCAAACAAATATTTCAAGCAGTTTTACTGTAAAAAGAGAGAAAAATGGGATAGTACTAGGATAGGGAAGTTGAATTCAAGAGAAATAATAGCTTGTTGTATGTTGATGGGATAGATTAAATAGTCAGGGACAAACTGCTGTCAAAGAAGTAAGGGTGAGAGTATGAGGGACTAAAGAAATATCTTTGACTGAGGAAAAGGAGATGGTAGAGAGTGGATGGGCTGGGCTTAGCAAGCAGCACAGACGTGTTTAACAGGAGAGATGATAGAGTATGTGGGTATCATGACAGGGAGTGGATGGACTTGTGAAAGTCCTCTTTAGATTGCTTTATTTTTTCAGTAAAATTGGTAGAAAGTTCATCAACTGGGATCAAAGCTGGAGAAAAAAGTGTTGCAGGTTAAAGGAGAGAAGAGAAGATATAAAACAGATACTCAGCAGATGAGGAAAGTGACTTGATGAGAAAATATACAATTACTAGCCACTTGGCCAGGTAGTAAGAGTCCACTGCAGGAGTAATCATGACTTAAAGTGATACCAGTACATCTTGTAGAAGTTCTAGGTACTTTGCATCATATCCCCTTGGCCTGCTTCTAATTCAGCTGCAGTTGTGGTAAACAATTAACACACATCCTCACAGATTTCTACCTCAGGCCCCTACTGAGTCACTCAGATATTTTTCAAGAAGTCTTTCACTGATCCATGGAAATTTGCTGTGCCCTAGCATAAGATATCCAAGAAGGATGAAAAGGTTAACATCACCAGTTATGGGCTATATTGCATCTGCTCAGAAATTCATATGCTGAAGTCCTATCTTCCAGTATTGCAGAATGTGACTGTATTTGAAAACAGGGCCTTTAGAGAGGTAATTAAGCTAAAATGAGGTCATTAGGATAGGCTCTAATCCAGTAAGACTGGTGTTCTTACAAAATGAGGAAATTTAACTACCAAACTTTTAAAGAAAAGTTAACACCTATCCTCAAACAGTTCCTAAAAATTAAAGAAGAAGGTACGCTTAAGGTATACTTCCAAACTCATTCTACAAGGCCAGCATCACCCTGATAACAAAACCAGACAAAGAGACCACAAAAAATTAAAATTTCAGGCTAATATCACTGATAATCATAGATGCAAAAATCATCAACAAAATATAAGCAAACCTAATTCAGCAAAACATTAAAAGGATCAGACACTATGATCAAATAGAATTTATCCCAGGGATGCAAGGATGGTTCAATATCTACAAATCAATCAATATGATACACCACATTAACAAACCGAAGAATGAAAATCATCTGATCATTCAGTAGATGCAGAATAAGCTTTTGACAAAATTCAACATCCATTTACAATAAAAACTCTCCACAGAGTGTGTATACAGGGAACACACATATATGACAAACCTATAGCCAACACCATATTCAACAGTAAAAAACTAAAGCATTTCCTCTAAGATCAGGAAAAAGACAAGGATGCTCACTCTCGCCACTTTTATTCAATATAGTATTGGAAGTCCTAGCCACAGCAATAAGAAAAGAAAAAGAAATAAAAGGAATCCAAATTGGGAATAAGTAAACTGTCATTGTTTGCAGATGACAAGATACAATATTTGGAAAATCCTAAAGATGCCACCAAAAAACTATTAGAACTCATCAATGAATTCAGTAAAGCTGCAGGATAAAAAATTAATATATAGAAATTTGTTGTGCTTTTACTCAATAACAATGAACTATGAGAAAGAGAAACTAAGAAAATAATCCCATTTACCATTACATCAAAACAATAAAATACCTAGAAATAAATCTAACCAAGGAGATAAAAGACCTGCACTCAGAAAACTATAAGACATTGATGAAAAAAATTGAAGATGACACAACTAAATGGAAAGATACACTGTACTCATGGATTGGAAAAATAAATATTGTTAAAATGACCATACCATTCAAGGCAATCTACAGATTCAATACAATTCTTATCAAAATAACAATCACATTTTTCACAGAAGTAGAACAAGTAATTCTAAAATTTATATGGAAACACAAAAGACCCCAAATAGCCAAAACAATATTGAGAAAGAAGAACAAAGCTGGAGGCTCCCTGATTTCAAGCTATACTACAAAGCTACTGTAATCAAAACGGTATGGTACTGGCACAAAAACAGACACACAGATCAATGCAACAGAAGACAGAGCCCAGAAATAAACCCAGGCTTATGTGGTCAGCTAATATAAGACAAAAGAGGCAATAATAGGCAGTAGGTGAAAAGAGGAGCTCTTCAATAAATAGTGTAGGGAAAACTAGACAGCTACATGTAAAAGAAGCAAATTGGACTACTTTCTCTCACCATATACAAAAATAAACTCAAAATCAATAAAGACTTAAATGTAAGAGCTGAAACCATAAAACTCCTAAAAGAAAAAACAGGCAATATGCTTTTTTGACATTGGTCTTAGAAATATATATATATATATATATATATATTGTGTGGTATGCGGGCCTCTCACTGTTGTGGCCTCTCCCATTGCAGAGCACAGGCTCCGGACACGCAGGCTCAGAGGTCATGGCTCATGGGCCCAGCTGCTCCACAGCATGTGGGATTTTCCCGGACCGGGGCACAAACCCATGTCCCCTGCATCGACAGGCAGACTCTCAACCACTGTGCCACCAGGGAAGCCCAGCAATATTTTTTTGGATATGTTTCCTCAGGCTAGAGCAACAAAAGCAAAAATAAACAAATGGGACTATATCAAACTAAAAAGCTTTTGTACAGCAAAAGAAACAACAAAACAAAAGGGCCATGTACTGAATTGGAGAAGATATTTGCAAATGACTTATATTAAGAAGGATTAATATCCAAAATATACAAAGAATTCATACAACTCAAGATCAAAAATAAACCAACAACAACAACTTGATTAAAAATGGGCAGAGGGGGCTTCCCTGGTGGTGCAGTGGTTGAGTCCGCCTGCCGATGCAGGGGACACGGGTTCATGCCCCAGTCTGGGAAGATCCCACATGCTGTGGAGCGACTAGGCCCGTGAGCCATGGCCGCTGAGCCTGTGCGTCCAGAGCCTGTGCTCCACAACGGGAGAGGCCACAACAGTGAAAGGCCCGTGTACCGCAAAAAAAAAAAAAAAAAAAAAAAAATGGGCAGAGGTCCTGAATAGACATTTTTCCAAAGAGGGCATACAGATGGCTAATAGACACATGAGAAGATGCTCAATGTCACTAATCATCAGGGAAACACAAATCAAAACCACAGTAAGATACCACCTCACACATGTCAAGAATGGCTATTATCAAATAAATAACAAATAACAAGTGCTGGTGAGGATATAGTGTAAAGGGAACCCCTGTGCATTGTTGGTGGGAATGCAAATTGGTACAGCCGCTATGTAAAACAGTATGGATGTTCCTCAAAAAGTTTTAAAAAGAGCTACCATACAATCCAGAAATTCAACTAAAGGTATTTTTTTCTAAGAAAAAAAAAAGAACACTAACTCAAAAAGACATATGCATCCCTATGTTCATTGTAGTGTTATTTACAATGGCCAAGATACAGAAGCAACATAAGTGTCCATTGATGGATGAATGGATAAAGAATACACATACACACACACACACACCGAGGAATATTACTCAGTCACAAAAAAGAATGAAATCTTGCCATTTGCAACAACATGGATGAAACTAGAGGGTATTATGCTAAGTGAAATATATCAGGCAGAGAAAGACAAATACCATATGATTTCACTTATATGTGAAATCTAAAAAAACTAAACAAATTAACAAATATAACAAAACAGAAACAGACTCATAAATAGAGAGAACAAACTGGTAGTTGCCAGAGAAGAGGTGGGTGGGAGGATGAATGAAACAGGTGAGGGAGATTAAGAGGTACAAACTTCCTGTCATAAAATAAATAAGTTACAGGATGTAATGTACAGCACATATAATAAAGTCAATAATATTATAATAATGTTGCAATTCTTAAGGTCATCATTGATTCCTATTTTACTTAGACTTCAAATGTCCAAATGATTGGAAATGTTATTGTGTCTACTTTTTTTTTTTTTTTTTTTTGTGGTACGCGGGCCTCTCACTGTTGTGGCCTCTTCCATTGCAGAGCACAGGCTCCGAATGTGCAGGCTCCATGACCATGGCTCACGGGCCCAGCCACTCCGTGGCATGTGGGATCTTCCCAGACCGGGGCACGAACCCATGTCCCCTGCATCGGCAGGCGGACTCTCAACCACTGTGCCACCAGGGAAGCCCTGTGTCTACCTTTTTAATACACATGCAGAAATGAAGAAGAATTGATAAACTTAGAAGATTACCCACGTATAATGAGTCTAAGAAATGATTATCAACAGCAGCTAATAGCACAAAGAGAAACCATCAGAATTATATGCCTCCTAAGTGTGATATAAGTACACAATACCATCTCTGAAGCTTCCTTGCCAGAAAACCAACTCTGAATTGAATCAAGCCTCTAGATATAACCAGAAATTTTCAAGAATTTATAAGAGATAGAAGAACTTATTACCAATAAATTCACCAATAAGGGTACTATTAACATTATCTAGAATGTGGCAAACACAAAAAGACAAAGCAATCCAATGTCTTCAAAAAATAAACTCTAAGAGGAAAAGAAAGACATGAGAGAGAGAAAAATAAAACCTAAAGATTAAAAGATTTAAGGTACATAGCAATGCACCTCCACAAATACAACATGAGGATCTTGTCTGAATACTGATTCAAACACAAAAATTAAAAAATTACAAGACAATTGGGTAAATTTACACATTGAATGGATATTTTATATTCAGCATATAATTAATATTTTAGGTGTGATAATTACATTTTGGTTGCACTTTTAAATAGTCTTTATGTTTTATAGATATATACTGAAATAAATATAGAGTAAAAAATATTATACCTGGTGATTGTTTCAAAGTAATCAATAGAGAGAGTTGGAAGGGGTGACCACAGATGAAAATAGATTGACCATGAGTGAATAACTTTGAAGGTGGGTAATGAGGATTATTCTACTTCTCTCTCTACTTTTGTTTAGGTTTAAATTTTTCGATAATAAAAATATTTTTAACTCTATTAAAATTTACTATCATGATAACTAAAAAAGGCAGTGAAAACATTGTTACAGAGATGGCGGCAAAGGACTGACTTAAACAACTAATAATATTTTTGTTGACATTACACTAATAGAAAAACAATACATTCTGAGAAATAGAATAATAAAGTGCTCTTGCCAAAACCTTATTTGAATTTCTTTTAGGGTTAACTTTTTATTTTAAAAAAATTATTAGGACAAACAACTATAATGACTTTTCATTAGTAAAAAAAAGAAAAAACTGTTTTCAGATTCAGCATACAGGTAAAATTCAATTCATAACTTTCTAAAAGCAGGCTAGAGTATTTTCCTCTCTCTTTTCTCACTTCATACCACATGATTTCATGCTATTTTTAAAGATACACAATTTGCCAAGTGGAAAATATTTTGATGTGCTGTAAAAGATAAAGAGCTTTTCTTTTTCCAGGAGTGTTTTATGCATTAACCTGTTTTGATTTCTGAGTCTTAATCATGTGTGAATTTGTTCATATCTTTTGACTTACTTTGCCCTGATGAAGGAAAAACCATGTTTGTGGGGAACTTCAGTCATTGAAGTCCTCCAAAGATGCAGCTCCTATAATCAGCCCATGCTCAATGCCAGTTATTTCCAGAACAGTCCTCCATCATCAGGGCTCTTGACAACCTTCTGCAAAGCAGACAATTGGCTTGTCTCAATAGCAGCTGCTGATTGTCATCCCCTCAGTTTGAAACTCTGGTCCTGCTTTGGTGTGGAGGCAGAGCTTTGCTTGGCAGGTGAAAGATTGCTTGAGTGGAGACAGCAGTATCAAATGGAATATGTCAGAACCCTGTGAGAACAAGGTCACCCTGACCCTCAGTGAAGACCACAAAAAAACCACCAGAGACACTGTTCTTCAGATGTGGACTTCAAACCAAAAGGAAAGTGGGCCACAATTACCAATACTTTTCTCAACCTTCAGGTTAGAGCCTGGAAAATAGAGTCAAAGGTCCTCTTCATTTTCTCCTCAACATTCTCCTTAACCAAGCATTGGTTTGCAATGTAGTCAGAAGGCAATAATAAAATAGAGTAACACTGATGAACTTAAATGAGGATGCTTTGCAGTCACGGAAGACCAGTGCTGTATACAGTTTACCAAATATTGCAAATATTCTTTCTGCTTAATCCACATCATAATCATATAAATTAGCTATGACTAACGAACCACATTTCATGGGTGACAAAATGAGACATGCCATCTCAGGGACTTGCCCATGAGTAGACCGCACATTGAATAAAGAGGAACATGCTTTCTCAGTCTGGGCTCCTTCAGTCCTTATGCCATGCACTCTTATGGCAGCTGTTCAATGTGGTGAGGACCAAACCATCTGCCTTACTGCAATTATCTCACCCTCCTCTCCCCTAATGCTACCTAAACCCCAAAAGTGTAGAACTTCAAACTATTCTCTAACCACTAACTGCCCTGGTTGAAGCCTCAGTGGAGAAGCCTCCACCTCTCAAGGGCAGCCCAGGACCACACAGTGATTTGGGGCATCTCGAGGTTCACTCTTGTGGCTGGATAGCAAGAACTCTCTATAGGGTAGGAATGTACTACCTACCCCACGAACCAGCACACCAGAAAACTATTGTTTTTACATTTTCCCAATAAAATCCAGACAATAAATTTGGTTCCTTTTATATTTTTAATACTGCAAATATGTTTGTGATTAAAACAAAATAATGTCTGTCAGAAGGAAATTGAATATACATAGGATTCAACAGTTTCAGGATCCCTTGTCAAAAAAAAATTGCATAACCTTAACATAATAATTTGGCACTATCTAGGTGCCAAAAGGCCCGTAAAATGTAACATGGGTTTTAGCTTATAAAGATGATATCTGAAGACATGTAAGCCAGTATTTATAACTAGATGACTAGGCAGTTCAAGAAGTCATGGACACCAATACTGCTAAAATGAGATCAAGAAAAGATGCACATTTTCTTTCAATGGGAGTAGTTTCCAGGTTTGCATAGGAAAACAGTCTTGTGGGACTTTGTAGGAGGCCAATAACTGTCCCTAAAACTAGGGAACATTCAATTTTCTTCCCTCAAGTGTTAAGAGTAATCATTTACATAATGTATAGTTTGTAAAGATAACACAAAGGACCTTTGTGAAAGTGTGGTTAGAATATTAGATTGGATAGTTAGGCCTACTTTAAGAAGTTTAAAATGTTATTTAGAAGAGAGAAAGAGGCTACTTGTTATCCCCGATTCACCTGCTCTTTCTCATATTCATGCTTTCACTTGAGGATGGTATTCATCAAATTTGGACTTAAGGAAACACTGACAACCTTTCAAGATTCTGCTGAAATTCAGCTCCTTCCCAGATCATTCTATCAAAACACTCTCCCTTTAACAAAATTCTCATACACATGAACTGAACCAGCACTTACTGTATATTCTAATCATCACTGGATAATAAATAAAGCTCATTGAAAGAGAAGACAGGCATATTTTATGCACCCTGAAAAAAAATCAATGTTATTGCCATTCTTATAATAAGCACTGAAGAAAGAATCTAAATTATTTGATCTACCTTATAAAGGAAAACATATATAAGGTAAATAAATATTCTGGGAGATGATATAGAAAATAATAAAGATTATTAAGAAAGATTAGAACACTCGAGGATTAAAGCAGTTCTAAATGCATATAGTAATTAATTTTTCTAGTTATCAAATGCACTTGAAACTGTGCTTGAGGTACTGTGAGTTAGGAATTTTATTCTGGAGAAACTTCCACCTTTGCAAAGGCAAGCAAGTTAGAATGTCAGCTAGAACTTGAGTTTTTAGTAAACTAAGATTCTCCCATTCAGTTTCACACTGTAACATTTGTTATATAGTATAGTGTCATCATTCCACTAAAAAATTTTGCCAAATTGGTACAATTAAATTTACATTCTCACAGGTGAATTCTATCAAACATTTAGAGAAGAGCTAACACCTTTCCTTCTCGAACTCTTCCAAAATATAGAAGAGGGAGGATGTTCCCAAACTCATTCTATGAGGCCACCATCACCCTGATACTAAAACCAGACAAAGATGTCAAGAAGAAAGAAAACTACAGGCCAATATCACTGATGAAAATAGATGTAAAAATCCTCAACAAAATAGTAGCAAACAGAATCCAACAGCACATTAAAAGGATCATAAACCATGAACAATTGGGGTTTACCCCAGGAATGCAAGGATTCTTCAATATACGCAAATCACTCAATGTGATAAACTATATTAACAAATAGAAGGAGAAAAACCATATGATCCTCTCAATAGATGCAGAAAAAGCTTTTGACAAAATTTAATACCCATTTATGATAAAAATCCTCCAGACAGTAGGCATAGAGAGAACTTACCTCAACATAATAAAGGCCATATATGATAAACCCACAGCCACATCATTCCCAATGGTGAAAAACTGAAAGCATTTCCACTAAGATCAGGAACAAAACAAGATTGCCCATTCTCACCACTATTATTCAACATAGTTTTGGAAGTTTTAGCCACAGCAATCAGAGAAGAAAAAGAAATAAAAGTAATCCAAGTCAGAAGAGAGGAAGTAAAACTGTCACTCTTGCCAGATGACATGATACTATACATAGAGAATCCTAAAGATGCCACCAGAAAACTACTAGAGCTAATCAATGAATTTGGTAAAGTAGCGGGATACAAAATTAATGCACGGAAATCTCTTGCATTCCTATACACTAATGATGAAAAATCTCAAAGGGAAATTAAGGAAACACTCACATTTACCATTGCAACAAAAAAACAATAAAATACCTAGAAATAAACCTACCTAAGGAGACAAAAGACCTGTATGCAGAAAATTATAAGACATTAATGAAAGAAATTAAAGACGATACAAACAGATGGAGAGATATACCATGTTCTTGGATTGGAAGAATCAACATTGTGGAAATGACTATACTACCCAAAACAATCTACAGATTTGATGCAATCCCTATCAATCTACCAATGGCATTTTGCACAGAACTACAACAAAAAAATTCACAATTTGTATGGAAACACAAAAGACCCCGAATAGCCAAAGCAATCTTGAGAAAGAAAAACAGAGCTGAAGGAATCAGGCTCCCAGATTTCAGACTATACTACAAGGCTACAGTAATCAAGACAGTACGGTACTGGCACAAAAACCAAAATATAGATCAATTGAAGAGGATAGAAAGCTCAGATAAACCCACACACATATGGTCAACTTATCTTTGATAAAGGAGGCAAGAATATACAATGGAGAAAACATAGCTTCTTCAATAAATGGTGTTGGGAAAACTGGACAGGTACATGTAGAAGAATGAAATTAGATCACGCCCTAACACCATACACAAAAATAAACTCAAAATGGAATAAAGGCTACACAGTATAAAACTCCTAGAAGAAAACATAGGCAGAACATTCTATGACATAAATCACAGCAAGATCCTTTTTGACCCACCTCCTAGAGTAACGGAAATAAAAACAAAAATAAACAAATGGGACCTAATGAAACTTAAAAGCTTTTGCACAGCAAAAGAATGCATAAACAAGACAAAAAGACAACCCTCAGAATGGGAGAAACTATTTGCAAATGAAGCAACGGACAAAGGATTAATCTCCAAAATATACAGTCAACCCATGCAGCTCAATATCAAAAAAACAAACAACCCAACTCAAAAATGGGCAGAAGACCTAGATAGACATTTCTCCAAAGTAAATATACAGATTGCCAACAAACACGTGAAAAGATGCTCAACATCACTAATCATTAGAGAAATACAACTCAAAATTACAATGAGGTATCACCTCACACCAGTCAGAATGGCCATCAACAAAAAATCTAGAAACAATAAATGCTGGAGAGGTTGTGGAGAAAAGGGAACCCTCTTCCACTGTTGACAGGTATGTAAACTGATACAGCCACTATGGAGAACAGCATGGACGTTCCTTAAAAAACTAAAAATAGAACTACCATACGACCCAGCAATCCCACTACTGGGCATATACCCTGAGAAAACCATAATTCAAAAAGAGTCATGTACCAAATGTTCATTGCAGCTCTATTTACAATAGCCAGGACATGTAATCAACTGAAGTATACATCAACAGATGAATGGATAAAGAAGATGTACCACATAGATACAATGGAATATTTCTCAGCCATAGAAAGAAACAAAATTGAGTTATGTGTAGTGAGGTGGATGGACCTAGAGTCTGTAATACAGAGTGAAGTAAGTCAGAAAGAGAAAAAGAAATACAGTATGCTAACACATATATATATGGAATCTAAGAAAAAATTTTTTAAAAGATCATGAAGAACTTAGGGGCAAGACGGGAATAAAGACACAGACCTACTAGAGAATGGACTTGAGGATACGGGGAGGGGGAAGGGTAAGCTGGGACGAAGTGAGAGAGTGGCATGGACATATATACACTACCAAACGTAAAACAGATAGCTAGTGGGAAGCAGCCACATAGCACAGGGAGATCAGCTCGGTGCTTTGTGACTACCGAGAGGGCTGGGATAGGGAGGGTGGGAGAGAGATGCAAGAGGGAGGAGATATGGGGATATATGTTTATGTATAGCTGATTCACTTTGTTATACAACAGAAACTAACATACCATTGTAAAGCAATTATACTCCAATAAAGATGTTTAAAAATATAAAAAATAAAATAAAATACAGGGGAAAAAGTAAAAATAAAAATGAATTTACATCCTAATGTTATAAAATGCAAAAAGATTATTGAGCAGAACTG
The DNA here is from genome assembly GCF_964341445.2 of Mesoplodon mirus. NCBI lineage: Eukaryota > Metazoa > Chordata > Mammalia > Artiodactyla > Ziphiidae > Mesoplodon > Mesoplodon mirus. The sequence continues at coordinate 120,932,908 of NC_138982.1, forward strand.
CATGAAATTTTCATCCCAAGAGCGTTTTAAGAACTAGATAAGCAAATAGGTATAACCAGAGTCTAAGAGAATTCAAAGGAGCAGGAATATGAGTTTCCTTCCAACTCCTTGATCCTCAATTTAACCCACTTGTGTTATGAAGAGTAGTGTCTATGTTAAGAATTTTTTCATGATTATAATTAACATTATGAAAAACTCATTTACATAAATTGGCAAATAATATGCATAGTCATCAAAGGTTCACCAAACAAATCTTGCTTAAAGAAAGGCAAACTCAGAGCCCTGGAGACTTAAATTTAGTATGTTCTACCCAAATTTGCTAAATGACCTTTAAGCCATTTATCTCCTCTTTATCAATTCTTTCAAGTGAAAAAGTGAGATAATAATTCTTAGCTACCTCACAGAATTGGTGTAAACATCAAATAAAACAATGAATATTCATGTTCTTCATAAAGCATAAAATGCTTACCCAACATAAATCACTATTTTTCTCGTGTGAGCAGAATGAGAAAGGAAAGTTTGAGGTCTCCAGCTAATTGTCTTTAAAATCTGAAACACATGTTGTAGTAATTATCCTTTTGTGTATCACTTTCTCTCTCTCTTTTTAAGAATTCTTGAGTGATGGATGATACAGATCTGAAAATCATTATGCTGGAATATTTCCAGCCCTCCCAGCCACAAAAATGTGTCTGTGTATTGCTGCAACTCCCTAATGGTATTAATAGAAGCAGAGGTTCTAATATTGTTATGAACTTTTTAAAGGTTCCGTTATTTCTAATTGGTTCATGGATGTTTAAGAAAAATAGTGAGTTTAGTTTGAAGCAACTCAGAATGACAAAATGAGACTTTACTCAAACTCCCTATGTAATTTCAACTCAATTCTAGAGTCATCTGATAATTTATGTCAAGTATTTCAATAGGCAATAAAAAAATTAAAACAGGACATTACATGGGACTTCTCCTTATCATTCTAGACACAGTATTTTGGGAGAAAACTGTTTAACAACTAAACTGTCAGTAGTGAAACTACACCAGCTTATAAATAAATCAGAGATATTTTTTGTCAGTGGACTCCAAAGTGGGGCACACACACACCAGAAGATATACAAGAGAAGCTATAGAGGTATTGGAAAACATACTAGAACTTCCAATATTTATTCAAAAGTCAGTGATCAAGTTCTATTAATATTTTATATTTAAAATTACAAAGTACATGTTACTTACATAAATAAATATACCTGTATTTATGTTGTTGGGTGCAAGTTTGTTCAAATAGTTCTTATTGATAGAGACAAAAATTTTGGAGAAGAACAGATTTAGACAATAAGGAAATTTTACATTAGGTTACATTCTCTCTAGAAGATACTCTAGCAGCTTCTTAGGAAAACAGGAGTCTACAAAGAAAAGTCTTTTAACAAAAATCATATTAAATAACAATGTTAAGAGTAGAAAATGACCCATGGATCTAATTCAGCATTACTTAAAATGGGTAAAGGTAACTATGAGGAAAGTAAGAAAGAAAACAGAAGAATGAGAGAAAGAGGAAGGAAGGAAGGGGGGAGGGAGGGGAGACAGAGAGGAATGGGGGAGGGAGAGAGGATGAAGGGGAAAAGGATGAAAATTTTCTGGAAGAGGAAGCGGAAATAGTGTAGGAGTAAAGGCTAGTGATTTACTATTAAACGACGACAAAAAAAAGAAAACATTTTAGCAGCTGATATACTGTTTTGAAACTTCCCTGACTTCAGAAAACCATCTTCTATGGTTTTCTCAACTAGAGACAGCCCAGAAAATTCAGGTGCAAACCGGTGTGAAAGCAAGTTTTCTCTAGTGTGAAAATGAAGTGAATAGAGCTGCTATCCACATATTTTCTGCCATGTTGTTCTGTCTCTAGTTCTGTACAGTCTCTGGTCTGAAGAAGGAGGCAACAAGCCACTGTGAGCCTTACTTCTTCCTGGAAACTATGAGTTGTACAACTGGATACAAATCATAGTTCAAGACCATTAAACCAAGAACCAAAGAACTTGGACTCTAGAACTATTTCTGTCAGAGTATAACCTTAACAATGCATTAACTTGAAAAGGTGGGGTTGTGTCCCTTCTGTAGAACCCTAATGTTGTCACTGATTTCTAAGCTCATAGCTCTAATTGATCCTATATTATTTCATCACATTAATTTGAAACGTAACTGTTGGGGAAAACTTGTATAGCATGTAAGTCTCTGTGATTTATTATATTATTTCCTCTATGAACTGCCATATGTACGAAATGTGAACATGAAATTCATTCATACATTCATTTAGAAAGTATTTATTGATCCCCTAAGATTTGCCAGGTACTGTGCTAAATTCTTCACCTACAACAGTGATTAGAAATATATTTTTCCTGTACTCACAGAGCTTAGGGGCTGCTGGAAAGCAATTATACAAGTAATATGCTAAGGACTATGATGCAGATTCAGGGTGTGTAGAACCACATAGCGGAATATTTAATCCTGATTTAAAGGGTTAAAAATTTCCTGGAAGAAGCAACTAATAAGTCACCCTGAAATATGAATAAGAATTGGCCCAAGAAGAGTGATGAGTGGCACAAGATAAAAAGAAATCACTGGCGCCATACAGAGCAAGAAGAGACACATTTAGAAATCAGAAGTCTGGGCTGCCATGTTTGCATCTCTGGGGAGAACGTCTGAAGTCATAGCCCGCTTGGCCATCCCTTGAGCTGTGCAGTCTACAGTATACGTTGTGTAAGACACACTTCTTCCAGACTTAGTTCATTATGGTTGGGTGAGAAGTCTGAATGTGGACATGGAGAGGTACGAAGGGTCCAATATAAAAGGACATTATAATCAAAGTGTTGGAGTTTGGGTCGAAGTATTTTAAGCAGAGAAAGGAAACATAATCATATCACCATTTTGCAGTGACTCTCCCTGTATCTTGTGTCTGAGGCTCTTCCAGATTCCAACCTACCATGCCAGCCCATGTGCACCTAATAAAAGCCTGGCTGGGTTTGCCTTTCCCCAACAAAGCTTCTCTGCCTATGTCAAGCATGTTCCTCTGACTGCCTGGGTACCCACATGCAGTAAATATGCTCGGGGTGAAAGTAGCTTCATTATCGGCTAGGGTCAGCCTTTCTGTACTTTATCACATTTTGACATTTTTACTTCCACAGCTCTTTGATAGTTTTAAGGAAAAAAATGACGCTTTAGTTTAGACAATGTTGTTTCATTGTTACAGCAAGAGCAATGGTCTTTCCCGATCCATTCTGAGGTACTACAAACTAACTGAGAGTGGAACTCACTACTTCTATTTTTTTCTGTTTGGAGAGGTTCCCTATATGGCATTCTTCATTTAGGAAAGCTCCAAACAATGCCAGATTATTACAGCCCTGATTATCTAACAAACATGGCATCTGAAATTACATATTTACATACATTTATAAATCCATTATGTGGGCAAACAGTGTAGTTGACATTTTTCCCTTTAGGGATCATCAACAAGTTACAGTAAAGTAAGTGCTTTCCAAGTGTGAATGACAATGGTCAAACTGTTTACTCCTTTGACATTATGAAGATCACGATAATGGCTGGATACCCGATGGGCTCACATTCTCATAACCCATCCTTTTACTTAGGCACACAATCAGCTGCAAGCATTTGTAACCTGACAGCTGATGCTTCGGCTGTCTTCTATAGCTCTCATCTGCATCCCTGGGGCTTCTCTGTCACCACTTCATCGGACTTATTTAAGAACTGGCAGAGATTTTTTAAGGAACATCCATACTGTTCTCCATAGTGGCTGTATCAGTTTACGTTCCCACAAACAGTGCAAGAGGGTTCCCTCTTCTCCACACCCTCTCCAGCATTTATTGTTTGTACATTTTTTGATGATGGCCATGCTGACCAGTGTGAGATGATATCTCATTGTAGTATTGATTTGCATTTCTCTAATGATTAATGATGTTGAGCATTCTTTCATATGTTTGTTCGCAATCCATATATCTTCTTTGGAGAAATGTCTATTTAGGTCTCCTGCCTATTTTGGGATTGAGTTGTTTGTTTTTTTGATATTGAGCTGCATGAGCTGCTTGTAAATTTTGAAGATTAACCCTTTGTCAGTTGCTTCATTTGCAAATATTTTCTCCCATTCTGAGGGTTGTCTTTTGGTCTTGTTTATGGTTGTCTTTGCTGTGCAAAAGCTTTTAAGTTTCATTAGGTCTCATTTGTTTGTTTTTGTTTTTATTTCCATTACTTTAGGAGGTGGGTCAAAAAGGATCTTGCTGTGATTTATGTCATAGAGCGTTCTGCCTATGTTTTCCTCTAAGAGTTTGATAGTGTCTGGCCTTCCATTTAGGCCTTTAATCCATTTTGAGTTTATTTTTGAGTTTGGTGTTAGGGAGTGTTCTAATTTCATTCTTTTACATGTAGCTCTCCAGTTTTCCCAGCACCACTTATTGAAGAGGCTGTCTTTTCTCCACTGTATATTCTTGTCTCCTTTATCAAAGATAAGGTGAGCATGTGTGCGTGGGTTTATCTCTGGGCTTTCTATCCTGTTCCATTGATCTATATTTCTGTTTTTGTACCAGTACCATACTGTCTTGATTACTGTAGCTTTGTAGTATAGTCTGAAGTCAGGAAGCTTGATTCCTCCAGCTCCATTTTTCTTTCTCAAGATTGCTTTGGCTATTCGGGATCTTTTGTGTTTCCACACAAATTGTGAAATTTTTAGTTCTAGTTCTGTGAAGAATACCAGTGGTAGGTTGATAGGGATTGCATTGAATCTGTAGATTGCTTTGGGTAGTATGGAGATTCCTTTAAAAACTCAAAATAGAACCACCATACGACCCAGCAATCCCACTACTGGGCATATACCCTGAGAAAACCATAATTCAAAAAGAGTCATGTACCAAAATGTTCATTGCAGCTCTATTTACAATAGCCAGGACATGGAAGCAACCTAAGTGTCCATCAACAGATGAATGGATAAAGAAGATGTAGCACATATATACAATGGAATATTACTCAGCCATAAAAAGAAGCGAAACTGAGTTATGTGTAGTGAGGTGGATAGACCTAGAGTCTGTCATACAGAGTGAAGTAAGTCAGAAAGAAAAAAAGAAATACCATATGCTAACACATATATATGGAATCTGGGGGGAAAAAAAAGAAAGAAAAGGTCATGAAGAACCTAGGGGCAACACGGTAATAAAGACACAGACCTACTAGAGTATGGACTTGAGGATACAGGGAGGGGGAAGGGTAAGCTGTGACAAAGTGAGAGAGTGGCATGGACATATATACACTACCAAATGTAAAACAGATAGCTAGTGGGAAGCAGCCACATAGCACAGGGAGATAAGCTTTGTGAGCACCTAGAGGGGTGGGATAGGGAGGGTGGGAGGGAAGGAGATGCAAGAGGGAAGAGATTTGGGGACACATGTATATGTATAACTGATTCACTTTGTTATAAAGCAGAAACTAACACGCCATTGTAAAGCAATTATACTCCAATAAAGATGTTAAAAAAGAAAGAAAGAAATTAGAACTGGCAGAGACACTCTGACTCATGCACAAAGCTGAGGTTTGGGGAAGCTAAAGCCACAGGGCAATCCTTGACCAACTAGGAAAGAAGGGAAGCAGTGGAAAAACACTCTCTTCTGTCATGTCTCACTGACCAGGTCTGAGGCACAGCTCCTCAAGTGTCTCTAGGAGGATGGCGCTCCTGTCATCCACGGAGGTGATTAGCTCAATGAAGTACCCTTGGACAGGCTTTCTCTCTTCCCCTGTTTCACACTTCCCAGGGCCCTAGGACTGTTTCTTGGGATCACTTCTCATTATAAACTGCCTGTATGTAAGCTCTCATATGAAGCTCTGCTTTGTGGGGCATCAATGTTAAAACAGCCTGGGAGGGTTGACCAACAATTATAGATGGAAGAAAATAGAGATGGAGGCAGTTCATGATTTCAGAGATGTGAAAAGACTAAAACCATCACCACCATGTCAGGCAACAAATATCCTTACAGAAAAATATCTCTAACAACCTATTTAGTGCATTCATTTCCTACAATGCCACATCCCATGCTGACAGTATCTGAATGAATAGTTTTAAATTTTAAAAATGCCAAATGTTTTTAGAAAAGTTGGGACATACTTTGAAATATTTCCATCTTAAATGTTAACACTTTAACACACATACAAAATGATCAACTGCATAAAATAGTGCTATTCAAAAATATTTTAGAACTCAAAAAATTCACAGAGCACCACAGGTTGTTACATCTGATAAGGCACAAATGTAGTGTAATGTGTAATGAAGATCTACCTTCGTGTGTGTGTGTGTGTGTGTGTGTGTGTGTGTCCCAGGCAAAAGAGCCTTCTTACTCCAATCTACCCTAAACCACCAACAAGCCCGGAATGGAGGAATGGAGACTGTATGATGAGGGTGAATGTGGTCACTCAAATGGCAGCTGGAAGGGTGGGCAGCCATTGTGACACCGAGGAGTAGCTGATTTCCATCAACCCCTCACTCCCACTATTCTCCTCAAATAAAGCCACTACTACTGTTTTCTGTGTTATTATTCATATTCTGCTACTACTAATAATAATAATCTTTTATATGGACAATTGATATTTTATTAGTAAATTTTTAATAAAAACCCTTTTGGAAAACATTTCTATTTTTTATCTCTAAACTAAAATATAAATAAAAATTTAAGCAAATACAGCTCTAAGACAAGTCCTCCAGGTATCTCTTCTTTCCTGACAGGTCATAGCTGATTGTTGCTCCCATAGAGAAGTACCAGGATCAACAAGTAGAGCAGCAACCTCAGTGAGACATGATGGTGGAGTGAAACAAAGCAATTCAATAAGAATGGAGTTATAGCTAAAGATGTGAAAGATATTTAGGGAACTTGGTGATTGATTAGATGTGAGGGACGACATATAATCTAGCACATACTACAAGACATTAGTTTTATATTACCTTCCAATCCATTTCTAAGAATAGCTGCTAGTGAACTGCTTTGTGTAGATGACAAGGAGTCTTAACTAGGGTGAAAAAAAACTTGGGTGATCAAGAGAGAAGAAGGACCCGGGAAAAGCACAGAAAAGACAATCATTCAATCTGTGTAGAGGATTAAAGACAGAAAAGGCATTTGTAATCAGATAAAGTCTGACTAAGAGAAGTACAGTCAACTCATATCTATCTGGAATAAATACAGCTTCTCTTGGACTAAACCCTCATTAAATGTTGGATTTCACTCATTTTTCGTGTAACTCACTGGTTCTTAATGAGGGATGAATCCACCCAAGGGCATTTGGCACTGTCTGGAAATATTTGGGGCTGTACTGGAGGGTACTACACAGTGGCCAGGGGTTTGCCAAACATCCTATAATGCACAGGACATCCCCCTACAACAAAGAATTATCCAGCACAAAATATCAATAGTGTCAAGGTTTGAAAACCCTGGAACCCACTGACATCAGAAATATGAAATCCAACATATAGGCACTTGTTATGTTGTGGAAGTCACTAAGAAAAGTAAGTCACAGGCCCTGCCATGAAGAAGAAAATACTTAAATTCATTAATTTTCAATATAAAAGCAGGTATTAATAGCTCTGATAATAACAGTAAATATGCCATAAATCACTATGTCTATGACTGCTAAATAAATGGTATCAATGATAAGTGCTCTGGGCCATTGGGAGATTTTTCTAGATTGGAGAGCAAAAATCAGCCTAGAAAAGACTACAGTTATCTTGTGAACAAGGCAAAACCTGAGGTATCCTGAGAAGAGATAAGTTAAGATTTAGCTCCTCAAAAAACCAGAGGTCATGTGACAGGTGCAACAGCACACACCTGAGCCTGATTTTGGGAAAGTTCAAAAGTTGTCCAGAGAATGAAGGATATACTTCATTGCATAATGGTAGAGCCAATTAGACTGGTAAGTAGTTTAAAGCCAGATTGTAGAGAGTCCTATTTTGTTTAACTAGAGGTGGAGTTTGGAGCAGTAAACTAACGAAATGAAATCTGTATTTTAGGAAACGGAATTACGTGACAGTGAGTGGAACTGACTATCAGAAGCACTGTGAGCAAAGAGAGAACTCAAGATGGATACAGAGTTCGTGGTGTGACATAATAGATTCCAGCACCAAAATGGTGGCTCTGAGAAAGAAGAAAGGAGGGATAAGAAAGGCAATTTGAGGAGTGAGGCATGCACAGGACTATTCAGAACTTATAAGGGCAAAGAAGAGTACATAAATGAAAGCAATTTGTTTTATTAAAAAGATTATTAAATATTGACCTAAGCCGGGCTTCCCTGGTGGTGCAGTGGTTGAGAATCTGCCTGCCAATGCAAGGGACACGGGTTTGAGCCCTGGTCTGGGAAGATCCCACATGCCGCGGAGCCACAACTAGGCCCGTGAGCCACAATTACTGAGCCTGAGCGTCTGGAGCCATAAATGAATGAATGAATGAATGAATGAATGAATTTATTAATTTATTAATTAATTTATTTATTTAATTTAAAAAAGAAAAAAGAAAAATTGACCTCAGCCAATCTGATCTTCCATCTACTGTGATTCTTTTTGGAAGTAATGGTAGATTCTAGTAATTATAAGTAATGGTGCTTTATACAATGATGATGATGATGATAACAACAACAACGATAGTAATTATATCATCTCTCTCTTAGGCACCGCAGAGAATTCTCTTGGCCTCACCTGGCTCTTATGACAGCCCCTGGCCAGTGCCAGTCCTGCATAAACTCTGTCCAGCTTCCTGTAGGTGCCTCCTGACAGTGCCTTGTCCCAGGTCTGTACTGTATGTCTCCTCCCTCCTTACTCAGGGCTTTGCTGAGTGGAATCCAGTGGTAATCTACTTGATGCCCATATTTGTACAATCTGAAAGTACATGGGAGTTAATACTCCATGGGGGCACACATTAACCAATCAAGGATGGAAGCCAGTAGATATATACTCTCTATCCCCTCCTCTGTCTACAGGGGATCCCAGGGCAGAGTTTCTACTGCTTCCCAGGTGGTCCTATTAGAGCAAGAAACCAATCACCTGAACCTATTAAGTGGCCAACTTAATGAGGCATCCTTACATTGCTTTTTTTCTTCCTTTTGCTTCCTTCCACCTGTCACTCTCACCTGGATCTCTGTGGTCACACATTCCAATTAAGCACGTGCCTTTAACTCTTCTTTCAGGTCTGCTTTATGAAGAACCCAGGTAAAGGCAATGGTGATGATGATGATATGGTGATGATGGCAGTAATAACTAATATTGTTGATATTGCTAAGTGTCAGTCACTATTACAAGCACTTTCACCCTTGTTACAATCCTATATGGTTGGTATTATTATTCTCGATTTTACAGATAAAGAAACTAAGGCTAAGAGAGGCTCCTGCTTTTCTTCTTTGATAAGTTCTTTGACAGTGACTTGCTGATGAGCCTACACATGCTTATTCTTTTTCCCTCTCCAAACAAAACAAGAGAAAAAGAGGGGGAAATAGATGGCTACATTAAATTGATATTTCTAGTTCGTTTTGGTAAGAGAAGTAACATTGATTCACTGAATACATTACATAGTAGACATTGAAATTACCCATTATTCATTATCATCTCATTAATTCTAGTGGTGAAATTATTTATTTATGACTATCCTTCTTTAGAGAAGGTATCATCAATATAAGATTGATTTCTAAAATTTTAGAAATAATGACAATTCTGGGGACAGAATAGCAAACACCTTGTTGAGTAACAAAGTCACATCTTTCAGGTACATGTTAGCTGTTTCTGGCAGTCTTCGGTATTTTAGGGATATCTCAATGATGAATCTCCAAATTATAATATGAAAAATGAAGTAAATAAATATGCATGAAACATTGCTTACATTTCTCCCTGAGGTACTTAATTTTTGCTTGTGCCACAAACAGCACACATAGACTTGTGCCACAATCTTCATCAAAAAAAAAAAAAAAATCCCCTTTCTGGGGAATTCCCTGGTGGCCCAGTTGTTAGGACTCAGAGATTTCACTGCTGTGGCCAGGTTCAGTCCCTGGTCGGGGAACTAAGATCCTGCAAGCCACGTGGCATGGCCAAAAACAAAAAACTAACAAACAAACAAAAAAAGAAACCCTTTCCATAATTGGTGCTTCCTACTGATTTAGCAAATTCTGGGCACCAAAATCCAGGTTCTAATAACCAGGTTCTAATAACCTAGGAGGTAGGAGCCTCCTAGATATTTATAATGTAACAATACTCAGAGGCATTCTTTAAATCAAGATTAATCAAGATAAAATAATTTGTTAAGAATCACTGGATACTTGTTCTGGAATAAAAATGATCGTTTATGAACTAGTAAGTATAAACATTATTATAAGCACAGTGGATGTAACATACTCTGTAAGTTGTTTATTTTTTACTCAGGCTCACTTCAAGGAATGGGTGAAACACTGACCAAGAATAGTCAAGTATGATGCTGCTATCCTGCTCCCGTTCAGATCTGTTTTCTTCATCTAATACTCTTCCTTGGTGTGCCACACCTCCTGCATGGTCTGTGATCTCCATTGCAATGATCACTTTCTGGTATCAGAGCTTCTCATTCAAGTGGCATAACATTTTGAGTTTCTCTAGTTATGAATGCTTAGAGTTTACATTAAGTTTACAGTTTTCATCAACTGACTGATGCTAAACTTTTCAGCTTATCCTTGAAAAGTGTTCTGTAAAATGTCACACCATTACAAAGAAAAGACACCTTTCCCCTGCACACGTTCTCATTTCTACCACTTCTTTGAGCCTCTGGAAGCCAGTATTTTTCTGACTAGTTAATTTGCAAGTTGCATACTCTGCACCATGCTTCAGAGTTTTGGAATGAAGTAGATAGAACTGAGTTTGGAAGTACAGTTGAGAATAATGGAATTTGAAGGTAACTGGGAATGGTTGGTAGACTTGAGTATGTGAGTGTTTTTAAATACTGATGACACAAACAATAGAAACAAAGTTTAAAAATAAACATCAATATTTACAATATTTATAAAAGACAAATGGAAAGTAAAGATCGCTTGCAAAATAATAAGAGAATGATGAAAACTACAGTAGAAAAATAAAGTTAAAGCACATTAAAAGGAAATTTACAGAATAAATATACATGATCAATACACCTTATTAAGGCTTATAATAAAAAAAATACTAATTTGGGGGACTTCCCTGGTGGCGCAGTGGTTAAGAACCCACCTGCCAATGCAGGGGACATGGCTTTGATCCCTGGTCCAGGAAGACCCCACATGCCGGGGAGCAAATAAGCCTATGCACCACAACTACTACTCCTGTGCTCTAGAGCCCGCTAGCCACAACTACTGAGCCCGTGTGCCACAACTACTGAGCCCACATGCCTAGAGCTCTGCAACAAGAGAAGCCATCGCAGTAAGAAGCCCATGCACCACAATGAAGAGTAGCCCCCACTTGCCACAACTATAGAAAGCCCGCACACAGCAAAGAAGACACAACACAGCCAAAAATTTAAAAAAGAATACTAATTTTTAAAAATGAGATGCCAAGCCTATAAAATTGTCCAATGTTTGAAATAATCTCCATCATTTGTGAGGCTATTAAGAAATAGAGACTCTCATATACTACTGTTGGCAGTATACATTGGAACATCCTTTTTCAGGAGCATTTTTGCATTACAAATATTTCAAAAGCACACCTTGCGACTTAGAAATTCAATTTGCTAAACATTTCCTAAAGAAATAATTACTTAATTACATGAAGGTGTAGCCATGTTGATGTCTTTTACAATTCTACTTATAGTTGCAAAAACAACAGAATCAACCTAAATAATGGTACTTTATGCAACAAAATATTGTATAGCCACTAAAATAAATATATAGATATAGTGTTATGAAAAAATCATATAAACTGTAAAATTTTAATGTAGTCTACAAGCAATGTTATAATCTTATTTTAGAATGAAAGATATATGCATATATTTTTTAAAAATACAAAAGTATATGAGAATCTGAAAAAGAATATGTGTATGTCTGTGTGTGTGTGTGTGTGTATAAACTGAATCACTTTGCCATACACTGGAAACTAACAGAACGTTGTAAATCAATTATAATTAAAGGGAAAAAGTTTATGTGAAAAAATACCAAAATGTTATCGGGGCTTGTGCCTAGATAATGAGATTTTGGTTGAATTTTTTAATCTATTTTTTCAAATTTTCTACAGTAATAGTGGATTACTTGTGAAATATATTAATATAGAAATATAACTGAAGTATTGAAAGAAATTCCTGCAGGAGAAAAACTTTCTGTATGCCAATTGAATTATTCGGAGAGGTAAATATTAATTCTTTTGAATAACTCCTACTCTACTACAGCTTACAAATAATAACCTCTTGATGCTTTTAAAATATGTATGTGATTTCAATAGAGGTAGATACTTTCTAACATAAATACTGTACTTGGAAGACTTCCAGTTTAAAACAGCATGCAGTTAACAGACCTTGATGCAACATTTCTAAATTTCCCACAAAAATATTTGCAAATACCCTGAAAAATGCAAGAACACATAATGCTACAAATATTTGGTCTGCAAGAAGGTACTTACTTATTTACTTACTTAGGGAACTAGATTGAAGGATGAAATTAGTAGCCCTCCATGCTGTATCTGCCTGAAAATATGTCTTTTGTTCCCCTAAAGGTCAGCCAAGTGCCAGGGAAGGCAGCACATCTAAACAGCTAAGAGTAAGGACTTTGGAGTGAGGCAGTGCTTACAAGGTTAGACCAAGTGCATTCGAAGTTGACATCCTGGGTTTATGGCAACTTGCTGGAAATACAATTTTAAAAGAAGGATAAAGAGGGGAGAAAAGAAAATTCATAAGACCTTGAATATTTTCTACGTGCAGAAACAAAGGACAACCGTTATCTTGCTAATCGAAGGTTAAAAACCAAATATATATCTTTAAGGATTAGAGAAAAGGGCACAGGTATGAGTAGCCTTAGGAATTTAAAATTGGTGGAACAATATAGATAATTATGAGGTGGCTTCCTTTTTGGCAGCTAATTTGGATACATTAATCATAATCAACTCTCTTTAATCAGAAATTGGGATTTCCTGAGGACTTTTCATTAATTGCAAACCAGAGCAGTAGGCAAATTATTCTTCACTGTAGATCAGAGTACTCCTTTGTGGGTTATGTTCATATCCCACATATTAAGTTCAAATAGAATTTTTACTGAATTTTGCTATCATATTACTACATATCTCCCATTAATTCATTATTGCTAATAGAAAACATATGTGTCCCTAAACTGGCATCCCACGAAATGACAGCTAGTGAGTGAAAGTGAGCTTTAGCAGGTACAGCTGGGAGCATGTAGGTGAGTGGTTGAAGCGCTAATGTTTTATTCAGCACAGAAGCAGTTACACCAGCTCCATAGTCTCCTCTATTTTGTGCTGTCTTCTAATGACATTAAAACAGATTCTATTTCTTTATAAGATATAATGTTTAGCTCTTTTAATTTTGCTTTTATAATAAAATTGAAGTAGGCTGTGTGCAGTCGTTTGGATAGAACTACAAGTGCCAACAGCTTTATTCTTTCAATTAAAGAGCAGTCCTTTTTGTTTAACTTTAGTAAGTGGTCTGATAGCTTTATGTGAAAATTTTCTACCTCTTTTGTTGGAATTTGACCAAAAGTCTTGAAACTGCAAGTGAAACTGCTTATAGTAAATGGAGAACTCTCAGAAAGAAAAGTTTAATCGTAATGCAATTATTTGAGTTAACGTTTGTGTTTGATGATATATATTATATATATGGGTAATTACACACCCTTTTGATATTTACATTTAGTAATTCATGTTCTTCACTGTGTAAGGCAGTTTCACCAGGGCAGTGGCTTCCAAAATTACTCTTCACTTTCATCTTGAACTTCTTGAAAACTCTGTGTAAGAGGCAGCCTGGTTCCAGCAAAAGCAGCAGCGTAGGACTCAGTGACCAAAATCTCTTGCAGGTTTTGAAGCTGCCAAAAACACACAATTTTGCCCAAGTCCTTTAACTCTCCAAGCCTCTTGTTTCTTCAATCATAGCATTAACAAATGGTAATTATTAATTATGTTACTACTGTTATTAAAATAACAGTGGCTAACATTTATTTGGTACTTGCCATATGTCACATAGCACTCTGTAAGACTTCAGTTAATCACCACAGGGACTCCATGTACAGTAAGAGTTATTTTCCTATTTCACTGATGAGGACCCTGAGGTACAGAGAGGGTTAGAAACTTGCTCAAGTTCTCATAGCTAGTAGAGGGCAGGACCAGAAAATTAACTAAAGTCTAAATAGTAATAAAAGATATTGAAAGGCCCCTTCAGTTCTAAAATTCAGATTAAAATAGGGATCACCTGCTGAATTATAGCTCTGCATGAAGGTAAGACTGGCTTTAAAAAAAAATCGTATGAAAATTATACTTATGGAACAAACACATTACCCATAGTTCTAAAAAGTATCCTTACCATAATAACTTTATAATGATAGCTAATATAGTTTATTTATAAACCTTTTTTTAAAGTTACTATTTGAAAGGAGGATGACCCGTAATTTTTATATAAAGTACCAGGTAGTGTAGTATTACTTCTTGTTAATTTTCAATTGACCATTTTGCTCTTTTAAGTCATGTCTACTATTACCATCTGTGCCACTTCTGGCTGTGCAATTGGAATCTTTGAAAGGTAATTTCATTATTTGCAAAGGCAGAAACAATGAAACTGTGCTCATATTACTTTTAGTAGGGCATATACTCTAAAATGTTTAGTCAGAGAAACAAAAATCACATCAATTCTACTTATTATCAGCCTAGAAATCTCTTAAAATTAGACTTTACTGAAAGCCAATTCAAGGGTTTGAGTCTCTTGGTAAATCAGGACTGTCTCACTTACTAAACTTCCAGGAATAACAGAATGTTTTTATATTGATAGTTTTCTTCACACCATGTTGGAGATTACCCCCATGCCTTTGCTCACGCTAAATTTTGACTTGTAATATTTTCTTCTCCTTGGTAAACTCTTACATCTCCTTCTTTTATTCTTTAAGACTCAGCTTTGTTTCACCTTTTTCTAAAACATCTTTTTCATGCCCCACTAAAACTGACACATACCCAGAAAAAAATGGTGCTCTTTTATGGAGCTCTCTATTGCTGTATGTACTACATTACAGTACAATTGTCTGTTTATGTATATTTCTTCCCTACAAGATAGTGCATTACTTGTTTCAAGCAGACTTTGTATGTAGAAAAAGAACCATAAATTCTCAAAGGCATACAATAATAACCATGTTTCTCACTGATCTGTGAGTCACCTGCTAGTTGATTGATCTAAACTGGCTCAACTGGCCAGTTCTGCTTCAAGCTATGGGTCCAGCTGGGCTTGGCCTCTTGCTCAGGTCTGTATGTATACTACTCCTGAAGCTCAGTTTCTACTCCTGGTGATGGAGAAAAAAGTAAATCAAGCCCCACTGCACAAGCACATTTTGTGCTACTGCTTTCATCACACCAGCTAACATCCTTTTAACAAAAGTAAGTCACATGGACAAGCCCAAATTCAGAGGGGCAGAGAAATATACTCTACCCCTATAGCCCCATGACAAGGCTATGAATGCACAGAATCAATTCAAGGGAGTGAAAATTTGTATCCAATAAGTAAAATACCATGGAATAAATACCCTCTCTAATTCATCTTTATTTGTATATCCAATGCCTGGAATTGTACTTAACCATAGAGAGTAAAGAAGACATGTTTGAAGAAGAGATGACTCTGATATAGCAGTCCCCACACTCATCCATTTTATGAAGCATACTCCAAATCACATAAAACTGCCAAATATTTGAAACAGAAGATGATGGTCTGTTCACTTTAATTTACTGAGACATGAGACTTTCAATAGTTCCCAAACAGAAATACAAAGACTTTCCTACAGTAAACTGCTAGGTTATAATTTTGACAAAGGAGCAGATAGCAGCAGCCTTAGAAACGTAACTCATTCATTTGTGTTTGTGGTGTACTGTTTCCCAAATGGCAACAACAACCCCTCCTTTCTCATGTGCCTCTTTGCAGTGTGACTATGCCACTCCTCCCATCAAGGAATGGAGTCTATTTCTATTCCCCATGAATCCATGACTTCTTTGACCAATAGAATATGGCGGAAGTGACCCTGTGCAGTTATGAGCCTATGTCTTCAAAGTCTTGGAACTTCTGCTTTCATTCCTTCAGAATTCTCTTGTGTGTGTGTGTGTGTGTGTGTGTGTGTGTGTGTGTGTGGTACGCAGGCCTCTCACTGTTGCGGCCTCTCCCGGTGTGGAGCACAGGCTCCAGATGTGCAGGCCCAGTGGCCATAGCTCACGGGCCCAGCCACTCCATGGCATGTGGGATTCTCCTGGACTGGGGCACGAACCCATGTCCCCTGCATCGGCAGACAGACTCTCAACCACTGCACCACCAGGGAAGCCCAGAATCCTCTTTTAATGTAAAGAAACTCAGGCAAGGCAACTAAAAATGCAAGACTATGGGAAAAGAGGCAAGACACTTGGTGGAGAAGCCCTGCTGACATTTAGCACCGAGGTCCCAGAAATGTGTAAGTAAGGCCATCTTGAATCCTTCAGCCCCAGTTGAACCACCCAAGCCAAGCCCAGATGAGACAGAGACAAGCCATCCCCACTGAGCTCTGCCTGAATTTCTGATCCACAGAACCATGAGTAATAAAATAGTTACTGTTTTTAGTTACCAAGCTTTATGGTTTGTAGCACAGCAATAGATATCTAAGAGTTTTTAAGACCATCTTGAAAGAAGAGAAAATTTATGCTGCAAAGTCTGAAATAAACCAACCGGAATCATTTTACAAATAACTGTTACAAAATTGCTTCATCTGAAGAAAAGTACATTTTTTATTAACATATAAAGAAAATAAGCACAGAAATGTTCAGACGTAAAGAAAGCAGACCTCCCACTATTTCTTGTCTAAACTTGAATGTATGGATATAAATATTATTCAGTTTAACTTTGTTAGAAAAATCAGCAAGTTGTCAGAGCATTTTAAACATTAAAAATGTGATACAAACGATATACTTGAGTATATTACAATTTTAAATGTTTCTGCTTTTATCTAAATAATCTTTGTACCATTAAAAAATCTCCAGTTTTTATAAACTTAAAAATTAAACACTTAACCTCATGTAAAAATAGTAACCCATACCTAAGAAATTAGAAAGACTCAATTCCTAGCAAAAATTCAATGGGCTACTTTTGGGAAAGGTCCACTGATAATATAAACTTAAAATAAAGTGATCTTCTGAAAGGTGTGATTCAAATCAAGAAGAGGTAACATTTTTTAGGAATACTTTTTTCCATCTGAGTGAGATGAAAATGCACTCATGTGGATGCCAAACTTCTTTAAAACTTGTGTAATGAATGTAAAAGTAAACACATTTCAAGTTTGAATTCAATTCTAACTGAATATATTACAGGGCAAGTATGTCACATCCAATATTGAGGGAAACATGAGGCTTCTTAGGAAGTGTAAACATTTCTACTTTAGCAAGTCTAATCTGATTTATCATCATCAGTAAGTACCAAAAAAAAAAAAAGGTATAGTTTGGAAAGATTCCAAAGATCATTAAAAGTGACAAAAAATGCTATTAATTTTGCATTTTGACTATAGAATTAGAAACAGGAGATCATGTTAGTTAAGGTTACACTTGTTTTGCATTATATTTCCTAATACTTTATTGTTATTAGCTCCTGGCAACTTGTTAAAGAGAATCTCTCTCAATTGTGATCCTTCTTTCTGAGGAAAAATGACACTATTCATGATGACTATGGAAGGACTGGTGGGGGCATGGAGGGAAGAGGCATAACCAAGAGTCATTCCATGCTCAGTACTCTTATAAGAATGATCCTGTGATATCCCCTCCATCTGCTTTTTGCAGTGCACTTTGTATCTTAGCTTTTCCCTTTGAGCACTATAAACAGTTCAAAGTTTGGCTCAGAAAGATCCACTCATCTTTGGATATTATGCATAAGCTACCCTATCTGCTACTTATTTCCCATCAACCACAGTTACAGCATGTTATTTGAATGGTGCATCACTGCATCCTTAAACCATTGTTTCAGGTCTCCATTGTTCTCCTTCAGCTTACAAGAAGTTTGTGGCTATTTGTGCCTGACCCTTTATCAGGTCCATTTCAGTCAAGAACGACATGAGTTTTGCCATGATGAGCTTCCACTCAAGACACTATCCTGTTGCTGAGTTAATTAATAAGACTGGATGAGCTTGAATGTGTTGCTTAATCTCACTAAGGCTTATGTCTCTTATCATCTATGAAGGTTATCATTTTTGCTGTATCTGTTTCTCCCCACTTCAGGACACATGGTAGATCCTGCTTCCTTCCCCTTTTATATTGGGTGTGGCCAGGTGACTGGTTTTGGCCAGTGAAATGTAAGTAGAAGTGGCATGCGGTACTTTGGGGCAGAAATTTTAAGTGTCAGTGTGCAAGGTGCCATGTTTTCTTTCTAACTTGGTAATTATGAAAGCATATATTGAAATGAAGCCTCTATTTGCATGTATCTCTAAGTAATTAGAATGAGCAGAGCCCCAGGTCAACAAAGATAGACATGCACTATCTATTATTTTTAGCCACTGAGATTTGAGAGTTGTTTGCCGTGCAGCATAATCTAGTCTTTGGCATCTTGCTCAATCTGAATACAGCTTTCACAATGTTTATTAGGAAACATTTTCACAAAAGCATCTCCTGATCTGCTGTATTTATGAGAGATGATGTCTCAAATGTTCAACACACCTCTCCCAAGTACAGTGCAGCAAAGAAGGCAGCACATAAAAAGACCACACTCATCAGAGCAGAAAGAGGGTGTCTTGTGAGCAAGGAAGGAGAAGAAATTCACTTTGGGAGGAGCTTCAAGATAGCAGAAGAATGAGACGCAAAGATCACCTTCCTCCCCACAAATACATCTGAAATACATCTACATGTGGAACAGCTCCTACAGAACACCTACTGAATGCTGGCAGAAGACTTCAGACCTCCCAAGAGGCAAGAAACTCCCCACGTACCTGGGTAGGGCAAAAGAAACAAGAATAAACAGAGACAAAAGGATAGGGACGGGACCTACACCTCTGGGAGGGAGCAGTGAAGGAGGAAAGGTTTCCACACACTAGAAGCCCCTTCGCGGACGGAGACTGTGGGTGGCAGGGGGGGGGGAAGCTTCGGAGCCATGGAGGAGAGCACAGCAACAGGGGTGTGGAGGGCAAAGTGGAGAGATTCCAGCACAGAGGATCGGTGCTGACAGGCACTCACCAGCCTGACAGGCTTGTCTGCTCACCCGCCAGGGTGGGCGGAGCTGGGAGCTGAGGCTCGGGCTTTGGTCGGAGCACAGGGAGAGGACTGGGGTTGGCGGCGTGAACACAGCCTGAAGGGGTTAGTGCACCACGGCTAGCCGGGAGGGAGTCCGGGAAAAGGTCTGGAGCTGCCGAAGAGGCAAGAAACTTTTTCTTCCTTCTTGGTTTCCCGGTGCATGAGGAGAGGGGATTAAGAGCGCTGCTTAAAGGAGCTCCAGAGACGGGCGTGAACCACGGCTAACAGCGCGGACTGCAGAGACGGGCATGAGATGCTAAGGCTGCTGCTGCTGCCACCAAGAAGCCTGTGTGCGAGAGCAGGTCACTATCCACACCTCCCCTCCCGGGAACCTGTGCAGCCTGCCACTGCCAGGGTCCCAGGATCCAGGGACAATTTCCCCAGGAGAACACACGGCATGCCTCAGAGTGGGGCAACATCACGTCGGCCTCTGCCACTGCAGGCTCGCCCTGCATCCGTGCCGCTCCCTCCCCTTGACCTGAGTGAGCCAGAGCCCCTGAATCAGCTGCTCCTTTAACCCTATCCTGTCTGAGCGAAGAACAGACACCCTCCGGCGACCTACACAGAGAGGCGGGGCCAAATCCAAAGCTGAACCCCAGGAGCTGTGCATACAAAGAAGAGAAAGGGAAATCTCTCCCAGCAGCCTCAGATGTAGTGGATTAAATCTCCACAATCAACTTGATGTACCCTGCTTGTAGGGAATACCTGAATAGACAATGAATCGTCCCATATTGAGGAGGTGGACATTGGGAGCAACGATATATATTTTTTTCCCTTTTTCCCTTTTTGTGAGTCTGCATGTATATGCTTCTGCGTGTGATTTTGTCTGTATAGCTTTGTTTTTATGTTTGTCCTAGGGTTATGTGTGTCCGTTTTTTGGGTTGTTTTTTTTTTTTCTATTACTTAAAAACATTTTTTCTAAAACAAAAATTTTCTTTCTTAATATAATTTTTGGTTTTGTTTTGTTTTTTGTTTTTTGCATTACGTGGGCCTCTCACTGCTGTGGCCTCTCCCGCTGCAGAGCACAGGCTCCGGACGTGCAGGCCCAGCGGCCATGGCCCACGGGCCCAGCCGCTCCGCGGCACGTGGGATCCCCCCAGACAGGGGCACGAACCCGCGTCCCCCACATCGGCAGGCAGACCCCCAACCACTGCGCCACCAGGGAAGCCCCTTAATATAATTTTTTTATCTTTCATTTTAACAACTTTTATTTTATTTTACTTTATTTTATTTTATCTTTTTCTTTCTTTCTTTCTTTTTCTCACTTTTATTCTGAGCTGTGGGGATGACAGGCTCTTGGTGCACCAGCCAGGCGCCAGGGCTGTGCCTCTAAGGTGGGAGAGCCAAGTTCAGGACACTGGTCCACAAGAGACCAACCAGCTCCATGTAATATCAAACAGTGAAAATCTCCCAGAGGTCTCCATCTCAACGCCAAGACCAAGCTCCACTCAACGACCAACAAGCTACAGTGCAGGACACCCTATGCCAAACAACTAGCAAGACAGGAACACAACCCCATCCATTATCAGACAGGCTGCCTAAAATCATAAAAAGGCCACAGACGCCCCAAAACACACCAGCAGACGTGGATCTGCCCAACAGAAAGACAAGATCCAGCCTCATCCAACAGAACACAGGCACTAGTCCCCTCTACCAGGAAGTCTATACAACACACTGAACCAAACTTAGCCACTGGGGACAGACACCAAAAACAACAGGAACTAAAAACCTGCAGTCTGCGAAAAGGAGACACCAATCACAGTAAGTTAAGCAAAATGAGAAGACAAACACACAGCAGATGAAGGAGCAAGGCAAAAACGCACCAGAACTAACAAATGAAGAGGAAAGAGGCAGTCTACCTGAAAAAGAATTCAGAATAATGATAGTAAAAATGATCCAAAATCTTGGAAAAAGAATGGAGAAAATACAAGAAACATTTAACAAGGACCTAGAAGAACTAAAGAGCAAACAAACACTGATGAAAAACACAATAAATGAAATTTAAAATTCTATCGAAGGGATCAATAGCAGAATAACTGAGGCAGAAGAACGGATAAGTGACCTGGAAAATAAAATAGTGGGAATAACTACTGCAGAGCAGACTGAAGAAAAAAGAATGAAAAGAATTGAGGACAGTCTCAGAGACCTCTGGGACACCATTAAATGCACCAACATTCGAATTATAGGGGTCCCAGAAGAAGAAGAGATAAAGAAAGGGACTAAGAAAATACTTGAGGAGATTATAGTTGAAAACTTCCCTGATATGGGAAAGGAAATAGTTAATCAACTCCAGGAAGCACAGAGAGTCCCATAAAGGATAAAACCAAGGAGAAACACACCAAGACACATATTAATCAAACTATCAAAAATTAAATACAAAGAAAAAATATGAAAACCTTTACACAAAACACAGAGCTAAGACAAATCAGCACCACCAAAACAGCTTTACAACAAATGCTAAAGGAACTTCTCTAGGCAGGAAACACAAGACAAGGAAAAGACCTACAATAACAAACCCAAAACAATTAAGAAAATGGTAATAGGAGTATACATATTGATAATTACCTTAAATGTAAATGGAACAAATGCTCCAACCAAAAGACATAGATTGGCTGAATGGATACAAAAACAAGACCCGTATATATGCTGTCTACAAGAGACCCACTTCAGACCTAGGGACACATAGAGGCTGAAAGTAACGGGATGGAAAAAGATAGTCCACACAAATGGAAATCAAAACAAACCTGGAGTAGCAATTCTCATATCAGACAAAATAGACTTTAAAACAAACTCTATTACAAGAGACAAAGAAGCACACTACATAATGATCAAGAGACAAATCCAAGAAGATATAACAATTGTAAATATTTATGACCCCAACATAGGAGCACCTCAACACATAAGGCTAATACTAACAGCCATAAAAGGGAAAATCGACAGTAACACAATCATAGTAGGGGACTTTAACACCCCACTTTCACCAATGGACAGATCATCCAAAATTAAAATAAATAAGGAAACACAAGCTTTAAATGACATATTAAACAAGATGGACTTGATTGATATTTATAAGACCTTCCATCCAAAAATAACAGAATACATATTCTTCTCACGTGCTCATGGAACATTCTCCAGGATAGATCATATCTTGGGTCACAAATAAAGCCTTGGTAAATTTTTAAAAATTGAAACCATATCAAATATCTTTTCCGACCATAATGCTATGAGACTAGATATCGATTACAGGAAAAAGTCTGTAAAAAAAACAAACACATGGAGGCTAAACAACACACTACTTAATAACCAAGAGATCACTGAAGAAATCAAAGAGGAAATCAAAAAACAACTAGAAACAAATGACAATGAGAACACAACAACCCAAAACCTATGGGATGCAGCAAAAGCAGTTGTAAGAGGGAAGTTTATAGCCATACAATCCTACCTTAAGAAACAAGAAACATCTCAAATAAGCAACCTAACCTTACAACTAAAGCAGTTAGAGAAAGAAGAACAAAAAACCCCAAAGTTAGCAGAATGAAAGAAACCATAAAGATCATATCACAAATAAATGAAAAAGAAATGAAGCACACGATAGCAAAGATCAATAAAACTAAACGCTGGTTCTTTGAGAAGATAAACAAAATTGATAAACCATTAGCCAGACACATCAAGAAAAAAAGGGAGAAGACTCAAACAAATAGAATTAGAAATGAAAGAGGAGAAGAACTGACACTGCAGAAATACAAAGGATCATGAGAGATGACTACAAGCAACTCTATGCCAATAACATGGACAACTGGGAAGAAATGCACAAATTCTTAGAAATGCACAACCTTCTGAGAATGAACCAAGAAGAAATAGAAAATATGAACAGACCAATCACAAGTACTGAAATTGAAACTGTGATTAAAAGTCTTCCAACAAACAAAAGCCTAGGAACAGAAGGCTTCACAGGCGAATTCTATCAAATATTTAGAGAAGAGCTAACACCTATCCTTCTCAAACTCTTCCAAAATATAGCAGAGGGAGGAACACTCCCAAAATCATTCTAAGAGGCCACCATCACCCTGATATCAAAACCAGACAAAGATGTCACAAAGAAAGAAAACTACAGGCCAATATCACTGATGAATATAGATGCAAAAATCCTCAACATAATACAAGCAAACAGAATCCAAGAGCACATTAAAAGGATCATACACCATGATCAAGGGAGTTTATTCCAGGAATGCAAGGATTCTTCAATATATGCAAATCAATCAATGTGATACACCATATTAATAAATTGAAGGAGAAAAACTGTATGATCATCTCAAAAGATGCAGAGAAAACTTTCAATAAAATTCAACACCCATTTATGATAAAAACCCTCCAGAAAGTAGGCATAGAGGGAACTTTCCTCAACATAATAAAGGCCACATGTGACAAACCCACAGCCAACATCATCCTCAATGGTGAAAAACTGAAACCACTTCCACTAAGATCAGGAACAAGACAAGGTTGCCCACTCTCACCACTATTATTCAACATAGTTTTGGAAGTTTTAGCCACAGCAATCAGAGAAGAAAAAGAAATAAAAGAAATCCAAATCAGAAAAGAAGAAGTAAAGCTGTCACTGTTTGCAGATGACATGATACTATACATAGAGAATCCTAAAGATGCTACCCAAAAGCTACTAGAGCTAAGCAATTAATTTCATAAAGTAGCAGGATACAAAATTAAGGCACAGAAATCTCTTGCATTCGTATACACTAATTATGAAAAATCTGAAAGTGGAATTAAGAAAACACTCCCATTTACCATTGCAACAAAAAGAATAAAATATCTAGGAATAAACCTACCTAAGGAGACAAAAGACCTGTATGCAGAAAATTATAAGACACTGATGAAAAAAATTAAAGATGATACAAATAGATGGAGAGATATACCATGTTTTTGGATTGGAAGAATCAACATTGTGAAAATGACTCTACTACCCAAAGCAATCTACAAATTCAATGCAATCCCTATCAAACTACCACTGGCATTTTTCACAGAACTAGAACAAAAAATTTCACAATTTGTATGGAAACACAAAAGACCCCGAATAGCCAAAGCAATCTTGAGAAAGAAAAACGGAGCTGGAGGAATCAGGCTCCCTCACTTAAGACTATACTACAAAACTACAGTAATCAAGACAATATGGTACTGGCATGAAAACAAAAATATAGATCATTGGAACAGGATAGAAAGCCCAGAGATAACCCACACACATATGGCCACCTTATCTTTGATAAAGGAGGCAAGAATATACAGTGGAGAAAAGACAGACTCTTCAATAACTGGTGCTGGGAAAACTGGACAGCTACATGTAAAAGAATGAAATTAGAACACTCCCTAACACCACACACAAAAATAAACTCAAAATGAATTAAAGACCTAAATTGAAGGTCAGACAGTATCAAACTCTTAGAGGAAAACTTAGGCAGAACACTATGACATAAATCACAGCAAGATCCTTTTTGACCCACCTGCTAGAGAAATGGAAATAAAAACAAAAATAGACAAATGGGACCTAATGAAACTTCAAAGGTTTTGCACAGCAAAGAAAACCATAAACAAGACCAAAAGAAAACCCTTAGAATGGGAGAAAATCTTTGCAAATGAAGCAACTGACAAAGGATTAATCTTCAAAATTTACAAGCAGCTCATGTTGTTCAGTATCAAAAAAGCAAACAACCCAATCCAAAAATGCGCAGAAGACCTAAACAGATATTTCTCCAAGAAGATATACAGATTGCCAACGAACACATGAAAGAATGCTCAACATCATTAATCATTAGAGAAATGCAAATCAAAACTACAACGAGATATCATCTCACACTGGTCAGAATGCCCATCATCAAAAAATCTACAAACAATAAATGCTGGAGAGGGTGTGGAGAAAAGGGAACCCTCTTGCACTGCTGGTGGGAAGTTAAATTCATACAGCCACTAAGGAGAACAGTATAGAAGTTCCTTTTAAAAATAAAAATAAAACTACCATATGACCCAGCAAACCCACTACTTTCTCAGGCATACACCCTGAGAAAAGCATAATTCAAAAGGAGTCATGTATCAAAATGTTCATTGCAGCTCTATTTACAATAGCAAGGACATGGAAGAACCTAAGTGTCCATCAACAAATGAATGGATAAAGAAGATGTGCCACATATATACAATGGAATACTACCCAGCCATAAAAAGAAATGAAATTGAGTTATTTGTAGTGAGGTGGATGGACCTAGAGTCTGTCATACAGAGTGAAGTAAGTCAGAAAGAGAAGAAGAAATACCGTATGCTAACACATATATGCAGAATCTAAAAAAAAAAAAAAATGGTCATGAAGAACCAAGGGGCAAGACAGGAATAAAGACACAGACCTACTAGAGAATGGACTTGAGGATATGGGAGGGGGAAGGGTAAGCTGGGACAAAGTGAGAGAGTGGCATGGACATATATACACTACCAAACATAAAATAGATAGCTAGTGGGAAGCAGCCACATAGCACAGGGAGATCAGCTCGGTGCTTTGTGACCACCTAGAGAGGTGGGATTGGGAGGGTGGGAGGGAGGGAGATGCAAGAGGAAGAGATATGGGGACATATGTGTATGTATAACTGATTCACTTTGTCATAAAGCAGAAACTAACACACCATTGTAAAGGAATTATACTCCAATAAAGATGTTAAAATTTTTTTTAAAAATTCACTTTGATCAATGTAAAATAGCAAGAATTCTAGCAACCTTAAAGGAGAAAGCAATCATCTCTAACAATTCACAAAACTGATAAAGGCTGTAATCTTAGCAAGTCCATTAGTATAGGCTGAGAATTGGAGCCCAGGTATACAAATGTGATATCACGGTACAGATGGTCGTAGCACAAGACCACTTTGGAAGGCAGAAGTGAATCAAGAGAGTAAAAAGAACAGGTTTACAAACAAGATCAACATCAAATTTTAGAAAATGATTTTCACATTTCTTAAAAAAATAAATTAGAAATTTTATGAGAACCCCTATGGTATATTAATTGTAGTTGTTGTTTACAATCCGACTCAGTTTGTCACATAATGTAGGATCTCTTTTACCCTCTTTAAACAATCACCAATTAAAGAAACACTGTAGTTACTATAAATGCTATCAGATACCTACTTTGAATGGGATATATATATATATATATATATATATATATATATATATATATATATATATATATATATATACACTTTCCAATGGTTAAATCAAGATTCTGGTGCCCAGAATAAACAAATCAGAGAAATAGCATCATGTACACTGAACTACTCTACCCATTTTCAGCTGTGTAGTACATTCAACCCATTTCTGTCTGTAGGTTATATGAAAATACTACACTTAAACATCCATCGATTTTGGTATCCACAGGGGTCCTACAACCAAACCTCAGAGAACACCAAGGGATGACTGTATGTTTCACAAAGTAGACAGTCTCTAAAGCACCTATCAGATTTAAAGTAGAAAGAAGTCTAGATCTCGCTAGTCAACTATTCCTGAAGCTAAATATATTAGGAATCTTACCTCAGAGATAGACATATATATAAATATATATTTATTGATTTGTTTATGATTGTTTCAGTTTGGTCTATTGTCTAATACCTATTGGTTACTATGTTCTGTCTGCTAGCCTCAAAGAATACACTCACTTGAAATGCTATCTTGTAATTTTAAAAAGCACTGGTATATTATGACACAAAATGCTTTCAGTCAACTCCGCTTAAGAAATAAATTTGGAATTCTATTATGTGGGATTTTTAAAATCAAGGACTACCAGTACTTGTCTAGAAGATGGTCATTATTCCTTTTTATTCATAATAATTGCTATCCCTTACTGAGTGTGTTACTATGTCCATGTTCAAATGGCTAGAAAACAACAAGGCTGAAGTTTAAGGACTTTTTAACAACAAAAACTGTATTCTTTATACCACACTCTCTATTTAATTAAGCTCAGGTAATTAAAAGATTGTCTTGGAACCTTATAAAAGATTATTTCTCATATTCCTTCCCTTACGCTTAGATAATTCTAACTGTTGCAGTAGACTGAGTTTTTCTGTCCTTGGTTTTATGCCTTTTTACTCATAACCTTTCATTCTTGGTTTAGTCAACAATAATTTTTTACATATCCTTTTAGGCCAGACACTTATCTAACCTTGGAAGACTCAAAGGTGGTTACTGGTCTCAATGATTTTAGAATCTGGTGAAAAAATAAATGAAAACACTATCTAGTAAAGAAAAAATGCAGGCTTCCTTCACTATTTTCTGAGTGTATATGATTGTTAGAGGCATCTACTTTTGTTTTCAAAAAACCATGAGACCAGTGGAGTCTCTGAAACTTGGGGGACCAGGTGGGGAAATTCACCAATATTGGTTGAATTTCCAGGATTCTAGGAATCTCATAAACCATGAAGAAGTAATGGTAGAGACAGCATAATTAGAGGGTAAGATGTGAAGTTCCACTTATAGGTGAAACTCGATGCATTTTGACTCCTAATACAGTACTGAATATAAACACATTTTCTATTTCGAAGTGGAGAGCATTGGGAGTTTTTAAATGTGGCTTTCCATGGCTAAAAAGAAAATTGTCTTAAAAAATCATTCAAGAGAAAAGTAATAACTTTCAAACAGGATTAATATGAGTTATGCCTGTGAGGGTAGTGACTAAGAAATTTTACACCTCAATGAAACATGTAATCTCTCATTTTTATATGGGTGTCTAGTATACGACTTTCAGGGTCCTCAGAACACATTTTCAATATTCTCTGAGGTCTTTGGAGGTTTTTTTAAGCTGATGGAATAAAGTGGAGACAGAGAAAATAAGCACATGGAGTTCAAAGGTTACAGAATGAAGCATGCTCTTTCAAGTGTCTATATAGTGATAAATGGGACTGGATGGCAATGAAATCTCATAAGCACCTTTGATTGTCCCTGTTTAAACCATATTTATAATAGGACTAGTTTTAAGCTTCATGTTTACAGGAGACATTAAAAATTGTGATCACTATAGAAAAAAACAATCAAGAAGGGGAGAAAAACAACGGGGCCTCCCTGGTGGCGCAGTGGTTGAGAGTCCGCCTGCCGATGCAGGGGATACGGGTTCGTGCCCCGGTCTGGGAGGATCCCATATGCCGCGGAGCGGCTGGGCCCGTGAGCCATGGCCGCTGGGCCTGCGCATCCGGAGCCCGTGCTCCGCAACGGGGGAGGCCACAGCAGTGAGAGGCCCGCATACTGCAAAAAAAAAAAAAAAAAAAAAAAAAAAAAAAAAGAAGGGGAGAAGTCCAAGGACTCTGTCCATTGTGGAAGAGCTGATGAACTGAATATCATTCATATTTAGATAAACCAAATGAAGCCTTGCCCGGTAGAAGGGGCAGGAAAACTTCATCTGTTTTTTCCAGGAGATTAGTCTGTATTCAACATGTAGAAGATACAAGGAGACAAGGATCTAAATAAGAATGTGAAAACAAAGCTGTTTAACAATGAGAAAAACTCCCTATTAGGCAGTGAATTTCCCCTCACTTAGTGTATTTTATAAAGTGGCCAACTAAGTGGCCTTTCACTTAGGGTATCTTAAAAAGTGGTGCACACCTCACTAATTTTATAAAACAATTTTGATACATCCAGACAAGGGACTATGCTATGCTAGCATTACATGGATTGTGTCATTTGGTACTAATCGACACTTTGACATCAAAACTGTTATTATATCTATACAGAAATCTGCTGCATTTCTGTATACTAACAAGGAACTAACAGAAAGAGAAACAAAGGAAATAATCCCATTGACCATAGCATCAAAAAGAATTAAAATACCTAGGAATAAACCTATCTAAGGGGGACAAATATCTCTACTCTGAAAACTACAAGACACTGTTGAAAGAAATTAAAGATGACACAAACACACAGTGTTCTTGGATTGGAGGAATTAATAGTGTTAAAATGACCACACTATCCAAGGCTATCTACAGATTTAATGCAATCCCTATCAAATTACGAGTGGCATTTTTCACAGAACAAGAAGAAATGATATTTAAACTTGAATGGAAACAGAAAAGGTCCCAAAGAGCAAAACAATCTTGAGAAAGGACAGAACTGAAGAAATCATGTTCCCTGACCTCAGACTATACCACAAAGCCACAGTAATAAAAACAGTATGGTACTGGCTCAAAAAGAGATGCACAGATCAATGGAAAAGGAGAGCGCAGAAATAAACTCAAGCACTTATGGTCAATTAATCTATGACAAAAGAAATAATAATATATAATGGAGAAAAAGCAGTTTCTTCAACACGTGGTTCTGGGAAAATTGGACAACTACATGTAAAAGAATGAAATTAAAACATTCTTTAACACCATATACAAAAATAAACTCAAAATGCATCAATGCAGACTAGGAACCAAGATGGTGGAGTAGAAGGATGTGCTCTCACTCCCTCTTGTGAGAACAGCAGAATCACAACTAGCTGCTGGGCAATCATTGACAGGAAGACACTGGAACTCACAAAAAGAGATATCCCACTTCCAAAGCCAAAGGAGAAGCCAAAATGAGATGGTGGGGGGGGTGCAATCACAGTAAAATCAAATCCCATAACTGCTGGGTGGGTGACTCACAGACTGGAGAACACTTATACCACAGAAGTCCACCCACTGGAGTGAAGGTACTGAGCCCCACGTCAGGCTTCCCAACCTGTGGGTCTGGCAATGGGAGGAGGAATTCCTAGGGAATCAGACTTTAAAAGCTACAGTGATTTGATTGCAGGATTTCGACAGGACTGGTGGAAAGAGAGACTCCACACTTGGAGGGTACACACAAAGTAGTGTGCACATCAAGACCCAGGGGAAGGAGCAGTGACCCAAGGGGAGACTAAACCAGACGTACCTGCTAGTGTTGGAGGGTCTCCTGCAGAGGTGGAGGGTGGCTGTGGCTCACCATGGGGACAAGGACACAGGCAGCAGAAGTTCTGGGAAGTACTCCTTGGTGTGAGCCCTCCCAAAGTCTGTCATTAGCCCCACCAAAGATCCCAGGTAGCCTCCAGTGTTGGGTTGCCTCAGGCCAAACAACCAACAGGGAGGGAACCCAGCCCCACCCATTAGCGGTCAAGAGCATTAAAGTTTTACTAAGCTTTGCCCACCAGAGCAACAGTCAGCTCTACCCACCACCAGTCCCTCCCATCAGGAAATTTGCACAAGCCTCTTGGATAGCCTCATCCACCAGAGGGCAGACAGCAGAAGCAAGAAGAACTACAATCCTGCAGCCTGTGGAACAAAAACCACCTTCACAGAAAGACAGACAACATGAAAACACAGAGGGCTATTTACCAGATGAAGAAACAAGATAAAACCACAGAAAAAAAAAAAACTAAATGAAGTGCAGATAGGCAACCTTACAGAAAAAGAATTCAGAATAATGATAGTGAAGATGATCCAGGACCTTGGGAAAAGAATGGAGGCAAAGATCAAGAAGATACAAGAAATGTTTAATAAAGACCTAGAAGAAGTAAAGAACAACAACAAAAAAAAACAGAGATGAACAATACAATAACAGAAATAAAAACTATACTAGAAGGAATCAATAGCAGAATAAATGAGGCAGAAGAATGGATAAGTGACCTGGAAGACAGAATGGTGGAATTCACTGCTGCAGAACAGAATAAAGAAAAAAGAATGAAAACAAATAAAGACAGCCTAAGAGACCTCTGGGACAATATTAACTGCAAAAACATTCGCATTATAGGGGTCCCAGAAGGAGAACAGAGAGAGAAAGGTACAGAGAAAATATTTGAAGAGATTATAGTCAAAAACTTCCCTAACATGGGAAAGGAAATACCCACCCAAGTCCAGGAAGTGCAGTGAGTCCCATACAGGATAAACCCAAGGAGAAACATGTCGAGACACATAGTAATCAAATTGGCAAAAATTAAACACAAAGAAAAATTATTGAAAGCAACAAGGGAAAAATGACAAATAACATACAAGGAAACTCCCATAAGGTTAACAGCTGATATCTCAGCAGAAACTCTACAAGCCAGAAGGGAGTGGCATGATATACTTAGAGTGATGAAAAGGAAGAACCTACAAGCAAGATTACTCTACCCAGCAAGGATCTCATTCAGATTCAATGGAGAAATCAAAAGTTTACAGAGAAGCAAAAGCTATGAGAATTCAGCACCACCAAACCAGCTTTACAACAAACACTAAAGGAAGTTCTCTAACTGGGAAACACAAGAGAAGAAAATGACCTACAAAAACAAACTCAAAACAATTAAGAAAATGGTCACAGGAACATACATATCAATAATTACCTTAATTGTGAATGGATTAAATGCTGGAACCAGAACACACAGGCTTGCTGAATGGATACAAAAACAAGACCCATTTTTGGCTGTGTACAAGAGATGCACTTCAAACCTAGGGACACATACAACTGAAAGTGAAGGGATGGAAAAAGATACTCCATGCAAATGGAAATCAAAAGAAAGCTGGAGTAGCAATACTCATATAACATAAAATAGACTTTAAAATAAAGAATGTTACAAGACACAAGGAAGGACACTACATAATGATCAATGGATAAATCCAAGAAGAAGATATAACAATTATAAATATACATGCACCCAACATAGGAGCACCTCAATACATAAGGAAACTGCCAACAGCTATAAAAGAGGAAATCGAAAGTAACACAATAATAGTGGGGGACTTTAACACTTCATTACACAAATGGATACATCATCCAGAATGAAAATAAATAAGGAAACAGAACCTTTAAATAACACAATAGACCAGATAGATTTAATGGATATTTACAGGACATTCCATCCAAAAACAGCAGATTACACTTTCTTCTCAAGTGCGCACAGAACATTCCGCAGGATACATCACATCTTGGGTCACAAGTCAAGCCACAGTAAAATTAAGAAAATTGAAATCATATCAAGCATCTCTTCTGACCACAATGCTATGAGATTAGAAAATAATTACAGAGAAAAAGATGTAAAAAACACAAACACATGGAGGTAGAACAGTACATTACTAAATAACCAAGAGATCACTGAAGAAATCAAAGAGGAAATCAAAAAATAGCTACAGATGAATGACAATGAAAACACGACAATCCAAAACGTATGGGATGCAGCAAAAGCAGTTCTAAGAGGGAAGTTTATAGCTATACAAGCCTACCTCAAAAAAGAAGAAAAATCTCAAATGAACAATCTAACGTTACACCTAAAGGAACTAGAGAAAGAAGAACAAAACCTAAAGTTAGCAGAAGAAAAGAAATCATAAAGTTCAGAGCAGAAATAAATGAAATAGAAACAAAGGAAACAATAGCAAAGATTAATAAAACTAAAAGTTGGTTCTTTGAGAAGATAAACAAAATTGATAACCCATTTGCCAGATTCATCAAGAAAAACAGGGAGAGGACTCAAATCAATAAAATTAGAAATGAAAAAGGAGAAGTTACAACAGACACCACAGAAATACAAAGCATCCTAAGAGACTACTACAAGCAACACTATCCCGATAAAATGAACAACCTGGAAGAAATGGACAAATTCTTAGAAACGTATAACCTTCCACCACTGAACCAGGAAGAAATAGAAAATATGAGCAGACCAATCAAAAGTAATGAAATTGAGACTGTGATTAAAAACCTTCCAAAAAACAAAAGTCCAGGACCAGATGGCTTCTCAGGTGAAGTCTTTCAAATATTTAGAGAAGAGCTAACACCCATCGTTCTCAAACTCTTCCAAAAAACTGCAGGGGAAGGAAAACTCCCAAACTCAATCTATGAGGCCACCAACACCCTGATACCAAAACCAGGCAAAGATACTACAAAAAAAGAAAATTACACACCACTATCACTGATGAATATAGAGGTAAAAATCCTCAACAAAATACTAGCAAGCCGAATCCAACAGCACATTAAAAGGATCACACACCATGATCAAGTGGGATTTATCCCAGGGATGCAAGGATTCTTCAATTGATTTGATATGCAAATCAATCAACGTGATACACCATATTAACAAATTTAAGGAGAAAAACCATATGATCATCTCAATAGATGCAGAGAAGTTTTTGACAAAGTTCAACACCCATTTATGATAAAATCTGTCCAGAAAGTGAGCATAGAGGGAACCTATTTCAACATAATAATGGCCATATACAACAAACCCACAGCAAACATCATTCTCAATGGTGAGAAACTGAAAGCATTTCCACTAAGATCAGGAACAAGCCAAGGATGTCCACTCTCACCACTATTATTCGACATAGTTTTGGAAGTCCTAACCATGGCAATCAGAGAAGAAAAGGAAATAAAGGAATACAAATTGGAAAAGAATAAGTAAAACTGTCACTGCTTGCAGATGACAGGATACTATACATAGACAATCCTAAAGATGCCACCTGAAATCTACTAGAGCTAATCAATGAATTTGGTTAAGTTGCAGGATACAAAATTAATGTACAGAAATCTCTTGCATTCCTATACACTAATGATGAAAAATCTGAAAGAGAAGTTAAGGAAACACTCCCATTTACCATTGCAACAAAAAGAATAAAATACCTAGGAGTAAACCTACCTAGTGAGACAAAAGACCTGTATGCAGAAAACTATAAGACACTGATGAAAAAATTAAAGATGATACCAACAGATGGAAAGATATACCATGTTCTTCGATTGGAGGAATCAATATTGTGAAAATGACTATACTACCCAAAGCAATCCACAGATTCAATGCAATCCCTATCAAATTACCGAGGGCATTTTTTACAGAAGTAGAACAAAAAATCGTAAAATTTGTATGGAGACATAAAAGTTCCCGAATAGCCAAAACAGTCTTGAGGGGAAAAAACTGAGCAGGAGGAATCAGACTCCCTGACTTCAGACTATACTACAAAGCTACAGTAATCAAGGCAATATGGTACTGGCACAAAAACAGAAATATAGACCAATGGAACAAGATAGAAAGCCCAGAGATAAACCCAAGCACCTATGGTCAACTAATCTATGACAAAAGAGGCAAGGATATACAATGGAGAATAGACAGTCTCTTCAATAAGTGGTGCTGGGAAAACTGGACAGCTACATGTAAAACAATGAAATTAGAACACTCCCTCACACCATACACAAAAATAAACTCAAAATGGATTCGAGACATAAATTTAAGACTGGACACTATAAAACTCTTAGAGCAAAACATAAGAAGAACACTCTTTGACCTTTGACATAAATCACAGCAAGTTCTTTTTTGATCCACCTCCTAGAGTAATGGAAATAAAAACAAACTAAACAAATGGGACCTAATTAAACTTCAAAGCTTTTGCACAGCAAAGGATACCATAAACAAGACGAAAAGGGAACCCTCAGAATGGGAGAAAATATTTGCAAATGAGTCAATGGACAAAGGATTAATCTCCAAAATATATAAACAGCTCATGCAGCTCAATATTAAAAAAACAAACAACCCAATCCAAAGCTGGGCAGAAGACCTAAATAGACATTTCTCCAAAGAAGACATACAGATGGCCAAGAAGCACATGAAAAGCTGCTCAACATCAGTAATTATTACAGAAATGCACATCAAAACTACAATGAGGTACCTCCTCACACCAGTTAGAATGGGCATCATCAGAAAATCTACGAACAACAAATGCTGGAGAGGGTGTGGAGCAAAGGGAACCCTCTTGCACTGTTGGTGGGAATGTAAATTGATACAGCCACTATGGAGAACAGTATGGAACTTCCTTTAAAAACTAAAAATAGAATTACCATATGATCCAGCAATCCCACTACTGGGCATATACCCAGAGAAAACCATAATTCAAAAAGACACATGCACCCCAATGTTCATTTCAGCACTACTTACAATATCCAGGTCATGGAAGCAACCTAAATGCCCACTGACAGACGAATGGATAAAGAATATATGGTACATATATACAATGGAATATTACTCAGCCATAAAAAGGAACCCAACTGGGTCATCTGTAGAGATGTGGATGCATCTAGATACTGTCATACAGAGTGAAGTAAGTCAGAAAGAGAAAAACAAATATCATATATTAACGCATGTGTGTGGAACCTAGAAAATGGTACAGATGAACCAGTTTGCAGGGCAGAAATTGAGACACAGATATAGAGAACAAATGTATGGACACCAAGGGGGGAAAGTAGCGGGGGGTGGGGGTGGGGTGTGATGAATTGTGATATTGGGATTCACATGCATACACTGATGTGTATAAAATGGATGACTAAGAAACTGCTGTATAAAATAATAAATAAAATAAAATTTTAAATAAAGAAAATAGTTTCAGATTTTTGTGATGACATATAGCCCTGTAATTCCAGATTCTGTAATAAAGCAGTTTGACTTCTGTCTTATTCATTTGGATAATGCTCTACCATCTAGGAGACTAAAGTGTGTCTTAAAAATAGGACAGGCTTCAGCTTTGTATACATTAGACTTGGGGGAAAAATAAATATTATAAAAATATTTGAATAAATAAATAAGTGACAGCTGAGTTCCCCCAAAATAAATGCCCTAAGTTATCAGCTAAGAGGCAAAGAAGTTGGCAAATACACTATTCTTATTCTAAGCCCACATTAGTAACAATTTTATTATGCATAGCCATTTCTTTTTTTTTTTTAATTGGGGTAGAGTTGCTTTACAATGCTGTGTCAGTTTCTGCTGTACAATGAAGCGAATCAGCTATATGTATACATATATCCCCTCCCTTATGGATCTCCGTCCCAACCCCCCATTCCACCCCTCTAGGTTACCACAGAGCACCAAGCTGAGCTCTGTGTGCTGTACAGCAGGTTCCCACTAGCTATCTATTTTACACATGTTAATGCATATATGTCAATTCTAATCTCCCAGGTCATCCCACCCCTCTTCTGCCCCTGTGTCATAGCCATTTCTAAATAGGAATTTGGAAAAGATCACCAAAAAGCTGTACTCCATCCCTAAAATTCCTCTATTTGATAATTTAGTGCAGGGAGATTTTGTAATTTATACCTTACTATTATAGAACAATTTCGTATGAGGAAGAACAAACCCCAGTGACGTTAATGTGAAATCAGAAAAAAAGAGCTAACTCTCCAAACACTCAGCATGACGATCATGACTCCAGCGTGCATAAGCAAGTAGTTCTCGGCTTAAAATATATATATAGATATTTCCTTCAGTATGTAAGATTGACCATTATTGACCCGGTTTCTCTGTCAGTGCCTTAATTACCCGAACCCCACTTTTCAATAGTTTGCATGTTACCAGCCTTAGCAAACAAAATCCCCATCATCAAACGCTTCTACATTCTGCCTCATAAAGGTATCTCCAAGAATCCAAAAGGAATGATCGTGTTCCATAATCAAGTCAATCAACAGATCAAGAAGTAGAAACTGAGTTATCTAATTAGTGTTTCCCAGATGTTAAATTTGTAAGGCACAGATTTCTACAATTCTACAGAACAGAAAACACAGGTAGGAAAAACAGTGATGAATAGGGGAAGACATTCAAATATTCACAGGCCTTTGCCAGATATTTATTACATATTTATTACACCCAGTATATTGAGGAATCACAGGTGTTTCAGTTCTTAGAATAAAGCAAACCTAGGAACATTAATTTTCAGAGCTCGAAGAGATCTTAGAAACCATTTAAATCAACCTCCTTATTTTATGGGGTAGAATACTGCAGAGTAAGAAGAAAACAGATACGATTACTTCACACAGTGAGCTGTAGATACGGAACTTGAAGTCAGGTTTCTTGATTCATGCACCAGTCGTCCCTTGGCAGATTTAGGTTCACCTCTTCAGAGCAACTGCAAATTGTTTGAAAAAGTTGTCCCATCTTTTTTAACAAGACAAAGTGTGCAACCTATAGGTAAAGTCCATATAAAGATGTTGAAATTACTCCCCTAAGTTTCTCAAAGACAACCCCAACACCATGAAATCTATTTTCTATTTAGTCTCAGATTATCCTTTTGGTATAATACTATTCAGGTAGGTTAACTGTCTCAAAGACTTGACTTATTAGAAGACAGTAAGTGTCACTTAGTAATGTCCTTTACCTAGAAACCAAGAATTCAACCACATAGATGACTCAGGAAATAGTTTCCTCACCACTATTCCCTCCTACTTTTTTCTTCTGCTCCTCTTTGATGTTTTAAATGCCTTTAAATTTCCCTCTTGCCTTATTTCCATCTCTCTTCTCAAACATCCAAATATATAGCAGAAAGGGTAGGACCAAGACAGAGGGTTGAAGACTGAATATTTTGTTCCCTTTGCTCACCACGAAGAATCTCCCTATTCTCA
Source organism: Mesoplodon mirus (assembly GCF_964341445.2). Taxonomy (NCBI): domain Eukaryota; kingdom Metazoa; phylum Chordata; class Mammalia; order Artiodactyla; family Ziphiidae; genus Mesoplodon; species Mesoplodon mirus. The sequence continues at coordinate 120,970,694 of NC_138982.1, forward strand.
GCACCCAAAATATATAAACAAGCTTCCCTCACTGCCTGCTCTATTAGTTCCATCCTCATTTATTTTAGGCTTTCAGTACATTGTAGAGAGATGCAGTCCTCTCACAATTTTTCATGAAATAAAAACCTGGTAATGGTGGTGGGAAGGACTGACGTTCTGATCATCTATTATAACAGTAGTATTTGGGGTTTTTTTTTTTATTTTAAACAAACTGCTGTTTGGAAAAGCAATGTATTTTGTTTATCATGTCAAGTTCTTATGAACGTATTTGAGTTGGATTTCATCCAAAATCTATAACTCACATGTAATGCATAATTTTGCGTCATATGGCTGCAAATTTTAACACGTATTTTACCAAAAAAACATAGGTATGAATATGAAAGAGGCCCCCTCTGAGATTCATTGCTTAGTACCCCACTAGTTCCCCAGTCTTTCATTGTGAAAGCTCAACCATCCATTATTTACCAAGCAGATTTTGTTGCCCTTTGTTTATGCACGGATTCACTTAAAAATCACCTTCTGAAAGGCGCATAAGTTAATTTATTTTAATTGTTGTTAACTGCTTTGAATACTTTAATATTAAATGCCATAAACTGTCCTGGATAAAAGATTTTCATAGCAAAAATAAATGTAGACAATTTTACAGTTCCCTTAAAATGGCCATAGTTGTAGATATTAACAATGAAAATTTTTACTGTTATTTCAATTTTATATTAAAGAAAACTCCCTCCCTTCACATTTTGCTTCAAAGTTCTTTGTTTCAGGTATATAAAGGTCATTAGTGAAAGAAAATGGGTACTTTTTTAAACTTAAGAACTATTAAATTTTAAATAACTCCAAAATTCAGCATTTTCTGGGTTAAATTAGTGCACTACTTCAGTATCTGCAATTCAAATAAGTCCTCTGAGAAATTGGCCTCCATAACCAGTGACGTGCTGCTGAACTGAACAGATCTCCAAAATATCCTAACAGATTTCTTTCTTTCATTGTAGAATTGTTTCCATCTGGTGCTTAGATATTAAACCTGGAATATGTAAAGTTTCTCCCCTCTCACCCTGTTTGACTCCCAAATGCTGACAAATAATTTGCATTGTCAATGAATTGAGGATTAAATTTTTGAATTTAACTGCTTAGTTGTAGGATGCACAATTTAAAATGATATAAAGTAGTGGATTTTTCTCATAATTTTGAGAAGTGGGGACTTGAAACATTTGTTGTTTGTAAATATTCTTATTCAAACCTGTTTAGCTTGAAAAGAATAAAACTTTTCTTAATTTTTCCCAAGTTCAGGATATTGAAACATGAATTTATGAACAGTCTTGGAGGTCGGCTTTTGTGAGTATGTATACATTTATAACTGAATGTGAGCCTCTAAAAAGACATGAATGTGTATAATTAGGTAGATAAGCAGATAGATATTTAGATGTATACATGTAGAAGTTTCTAAGATCCTAGGTCATTGACAATGATTTCTTCATAGGAAGTTTAAAGATCCTTCACGGGAATAGAAAATGTCTGACTTTTAAGACTGGCAACATTTTTCATAGCATCTTAATTGGAAAGCAGAGAATTACTTCTAAGAAACATAATTGCTTCCAGAAATGTTTAACATTCCCACTAGGGGAATGTTTATATGAAGTGAGCAATAGTGGAAAGGAGTGAATAAACCAATTCTATGCACATTGCAGTGTAAAAGTCTGGAGCACACACATGGAGATTTATAAGGGAGCCATGTGCAGGACACAATCATTACGTTCAATCTTTCTTCTTGTCATGAGTGTTGAAACTTCTACCCACCTTTCTTAGCCTAGCAGTGGATCTCACACACCTTCCAGAGCAAACAGTCATCCAGCAATCTTGTTCAAATCTTCACATATCATGCCTGTCCTCCTCTCACCAGTCTTTTCTTTTTGATGTCTCATCATACTTTCTTCACATTGTCTCTAATTTAATTGCTTCTTTTGATCTCTTTCTCCTAAATTTGATCTGCCTTGACCTTCTGAAATATTCTTTGATGATCTGAAGTAAAACTATGCATTTTTCCATTTCATGTCCATTTCATGGCTTGTGAAGAATAACTGTAAGGGCTTCCCTGGTGGTGCAGTGGTTAAGAATCCACCTGCCAATGCAGGGGACACGGGTTCAAGCCCTGGTCCGGGAAGATCCCACATGCCACAGAACTAAGCCCGTGCGCCACAACTACTGAGCCTGCGTGGCACAACTACTGAAGCCTGTACACTTACATCCCATGCTCTGCAACAACTGAAGCCACCGCAATGAGAAGCCCACCCACCACAATGAAGAGTAGCCCCCTCTCGCCGCAACTAGAGAAAGCCCGTGTGCAGCAACAAAGACCCAACGCAGCTAAAATAAAATAAATAAATTTTAAAAAATAATAACTGTGAGTTTCTACATAGCACATGAGACTCCATACCATCTCTGTTCAGTATGCTCACATTTAACTTTTAAAAGAAAGAGTTGAGTGACTCGCAGGAAAGGAATTGACACAATTTTCAGGAGGACATTTAAGAATGTTTTGCTGATAAGCATATAATCACTTAGCTGATTCTAATAAACATTTGTGGGAATCTTTCAAAGCATGTTAGTTCAGCTAGATCTCAGCAGGACCCATCATCTTGACCCAAAAATCTCCAAACAAAAAGATTCATTAAAATCAGTGAGAATTTTCCATAAAGCTTCAGCATGTCACGGAATGAATTTTTATAGTTGCCTGCCATGCAAAATATTATAGTATAAATTTGGAGCTAATATTGGAACTAGACTAATCTTCTAGGACAGGCATTCTCAAAATATTGTATATGCCTTAAACTAAAATCTGAGAAAGACCCAAAACACCCATTGCCGTTGGCAACATGTGACTATTACAGAAAATCACAAGGTGTTCTGGCTAAAAGCAGCAAAAGCAAAATATCTGTGCTAGGAGGCGACTGATGTGATTGCTTTGTGTTTTTTCATGCATTCAGAACACAGAAAGGAAAATTTAATTTCATCTGATGAAGACCTGCATTTTCTTTTATCTCCTTTTCCCTTCCTCTCTCCTATCTGCCCTCCACTCCACACAATCTCCTGAAGTTCCTGCATTTGTATCGTAGCAGCACAAACTCAGAGAAAAGGTGGGGTCTGATATTTCAGGTGGTCTTAGCAAAGCTTGAGTCTTTGGCTAACCTCTCCTTAGACTGGTAAGCAAACAAGAATTTCCAATATTAGTGAGAGTCACTTTGAAAAGCTGTACATGCATGTCAGGTTGCATGTCAATATATTTGCTCTGATTATAACACAAAAACTGAACAACAGGGTCTCGTCAGCCAAAGCAACATTTCTCCCAAACTAAAACATATCCTTTCGTAAGTTATGGTTCTTATTTGGTTTCAGTGTTCGTTTACTTCAGTTTATTGCTTGACATCTCCCACTAGTTGAGCCAGGAAACTCATGGCAGTGCCTTAAAAAAAAAAAATCCATCTCAACTTTTATTTTTCAATTTGTTCTGATTCTTTACTCTCTTACACTCACAAAGTTTCACGGGATAAGTGCTCAAAAAAAAGTATTTGCTCTCTGTAACTAAGTATAGTTTTACAAACCATATATAAAATCTCCCTTGCAACTTCTCCTTTCTATTATAAAATTATATTAGATTCAGATTTGTTTTGAAGGGCCAGTTTTATTTTTTTTAATTAAAGGGAGACATAAAATGTCCTTTTTCCTAAATCAGACTCACAAAGAATGAAGGAGTTAGTTCTCCCAATAATGACTTAACAAATGAGATTTAAGTTCCCTGAATTAGGGTGAAGATTAGGGGAAAAAATCATTTGCACAGTAAGCATACAGTATCGTGGATTGGAGGGACCTATCTTTTTGGTACTTGGCAACACATAGTAAAAATATCCACAAGGGAAAAAATGCCAACATCATTTCAACGAAAATAGCCAAACTGCTGCCAGATGACAAAATAGCAAATGATCTAGGCTCATTGATGCATGTCTGGACTTTCAAATGAAACTTTACATCAAAGGAAAGTTTGAGCACGTTCCTATAAGATCAATCAAAACTAAACTACAGTTGACACAGGTTTTAGGAGTTACAAATTTCCACTATTCTAATCTCTCTGTCTCTTAGAAGCAATCTTATTTTGTTTGATCGCAGTTGAGTCAGAAACAAGAAAAGGAATATTTTAAATGGAGAATTTGTAACACATTACTGGTTTCCTTTCTTAAGCGGCTTTCCCTACAAAGACTGCCAAAACTTTGTAAACTTGATTGGACTGGTACTGGAAAATGTAAACAACACTGCAAAATAATGATGGGAACATTTGATCCAGGTTAGCACAAATGGATAAGCTCTGTTTTTGAATGAAAAATTCCATGGAAACTGATGTACCGAGAAGGGAGCATTTCAAGCTCACACTAGAAGGGTCATTGGCAGAAACCAACTACATAGTATTTAGTGTATCTGTCCTGGAACAAAATAGGGCTAAATTGATTGAGCAGGGTTTTGAGCTTACAAATAATAAATCCAGGTATTACAGATTAATGTTTAAAGAACTATAAGCTTTTTATTTTCAACATCCTCCTTATATTCATTGAGTTCTTGAATAGAACAACTCCATTAAGCCCAACCATCTTCAAAGTGATAATGCACAGGAAAGCCCCAAATAATCAATTTTTAAATGTGCTTCCATTTCAGAAGAATGTGAGAATTAGGTTTCTCCAGAAAGTGAGAAACCTAATTTCAATGATGATGACTTTTCCTTACTTTCAATTGATAAAGGGGCAAAGAACTAAACTTTTATTTGAAGTTTTACAAGTCTATTTTTTGAGAATATCTTTTTATCCTGAGAATATTTAGTATAATGCTAATAGTTAATATTTACTAGCATTGACTATGTCCTAAGATGGCAGATTGAGCACATGCATCTAACTGCAATATTTTCTGAAACCCTACTAAAAATACAATATTTTTAAAAAACACTTTATTGAGGTATAATTGACATACAAAAAGCTGCACATATTTAATGTATACAACTTCATGAGTTTGAAGATGAGCATACACCCATGAAATCATCACCATAATCAATCTCATAAACATACCAATTACCTCCGAAAGTTTCCTCCCACCTTATTTATTTATTCATTATTTATTTATTTATTTATTTATTTATTTATTTATGCGTGTGATAAGATGGCAACATCAGAGAAATGCAAATCAAAACCAGAATGAGTTATCACCTTACACTCATTAGATTGGCTATTATCAAAATAAAAGATAACAAGTATTGGTGAGGTTGTGAAGAAAAGGGAACACTTGTACACTGTTGCTGGGACTCTAAATTGGTAGAGCCTCTATGGAAACCAACACTGAATTTCCTCCAAAAAATTAAAAATAGGACTACTATATGATCCATCAATTTCACTTCTGTGCATATGTCCAGTGGAAACATAAGCACTATCTCCAAGAGCTATCTGCACTCCCATGTTCACTGCAGCATTATTCACAGTAGCCAAGATATGGAAGCAACCCAAGTATCCATTAATATATGAATGGATAAAGAAAATGTGATATATTTATACAATGGAGTATAATTCTGCATTAAATCAGAAGGAAATCCTGTGATTTGTGACAATATGGATGAAACTTGAGGACATTACGTTAAGTGAAATAAGCCAGACAGAAGAAGACAAATAATGCATGAGCTCACCTATATGTAGAATCTAAAACAGTCAAACTGATATAAGCAGAGAGTAGAATGTGGTTATGAAGGACTGGGGTTGGAGGGAAATGGGGAGATGTTGGTCAAGGGTACAAACTTTCAGTTATAAGATGAATAATTTCTGGTGACCTAGTGTATAGCATGGAGACTATAGTTAGTAATAGTAATTTAAAATTTGCTGGGAGTTCACACCAAAAAAAATTTTTAGGGTTACTATACAAGGTGATGGATTAATTAATTTCCTTGATTATGGTAATCATTTCACAGTGTATTTGTATATCAAAAACATCACAGTGTACACCATATATATATATATATATATATATATACACACACAATTTGTATGGGTCAATAATACCTCAGTAAAGTTGAAAAATTACCAGGCATGCAAAAAGCAGGAAAATATGATTCAATGAGACAATAGATCATTCAATATAATGAATCTGACCCAAATCAAATGTCTAGAGCTTAAAAAAATACATTGTCCAAGGTGAAAATTCTCTGAATGAGATTAATGGTGATTAGAACTTGAAGAAGAAAAAAATAGTGAACTTAAAGATATAATAATAGAAACCATCAAAATGAAACATGGAGAGAAAGAGGAAATGAAACCATCCCAAATCATGAACATAGCATCAGTGAGCTGTGAGACTTCAGGCAACCCAAGATATGTGTATTTACAGTTTCCCATGAAGAGGAGAAAGAGAAACCTCCAAAACTTTCTAAATTTGATGAAAACTATAAACCTCCAGTCCAAAAAGTTCAATAAACCCTAGCACAGGAAACATGAAAAACACTACACCCGGGCACATCATAATAAAATTACTCAAAACCAGTGATAAAGAGAAAGACTTAAAAGCAGCCAAAGAAAAAAAGACATGCAATATACAGATTAAAAAAACATTAAAATGACAGTAGATTTCCTGTTGGAAACAATGCAAGAGGGAAGACACTGGAGCAATATGTCCAAAGTACTGAGGGGGTAATAAAACCATCTACCTAGAACACTGTACCCATAGGAAAAGTCTTTGAAAAATAAAGCCAAAATAAAGATTTTTTTCAGACATACAAAGGCCATAAGAATTCAGTCACAAAAAATTAAATTGAAAAATTCTCCAGTATTTGAAAACTAAAAAACATGCTTTTAAATAATCCATGGGTCTAAAACAAGAAGTCAAAAGACAAATTAGAATGTTTTTTGAACTGAATGAAAATAAAAACACAATTGTTAATTGGTTAAATTGTTCCCCCCCCTCAAAAAAAATTATGTTCAAGTTCTAAACCTCCAGTACTTCAGAATGTGAACTTATTTGAAAATAGGGTCATTACAGGTATAATTAGTTAAGATGAGCTAATACTGGATAAGATGGGCCCTTAATCCAATATGACTGGTATCCATACAAGAAGAGAAGAGACACACAGGAAGAACATCACATGATGACAGAGGCAGAGATTGGAGTTATGCACCTGCAAGCGAAGGTATAGTAAGGATTATGGCCACTACCAGAGGCTAGGAAGGGGCGGGCAAGGAAGGATTCTACCCAGAGTCTCAGAGGGAGCATGGCCCTGCTGACACCTTGATTTGAAACTTCTAGCCTCCAGAACTATGAGAGAATAAATTTCTGTTGCTTAAAGCTACCCACTTTATGGTGCTTTTTTATGGCAGCCCCAGGAAATTAATACAACAAATCAAAATGTGTGGGATGCCATGAAAATAGTACTTAGGAAGAAATTTAAAGCACTTAATACTTATACTGGAAAATAAGCATAATCTCAATTTGATGACACCAACTTCCAAAGGAAAAAGGAGAAAGAAATAAAATAAATATCACAGCAGAAATCAATTATCTAGAAATCAAAACATTTTTTAAATCAATGAAACCAAAAACTGGCTCTTTGAGAATATCAATAAAATGGACATACTTCTCACCAGACTGATGAAAAAAGATAAAAGAAAAGATGACAGTTGCCAATAATTAGGAATGAGAGAGGTAACATCACTGTAGATTCTATGAATATCTAAAAGATGATAAGAGAACACTGTGAAACATATTTGTGTCAATAAATCCAGAGATTTAAATGAAATGGAAAAATTCCTTGAAAGATACAGTTATGAACACCCACTCAAGAAGAAACAGAAATATTATCTACTAAAATGTCTAATTGTAGTTAACTTTCCCATAAAAAAATTCCAGGCACAAATAGTTTTACAGATCATTTCTTCCAGACATTTAAGGAAAAAAATTAATTCTATACATATGCTCCTAAAACATTAAAAAGAAATTAATAATCCCCCAATAATTCTATAATACCAGAATTACTCTGACATCAAAGCCAAAGATATTATAAGAAAATAAAACTAACCAGTATCGCTCATTAACCTAGTTTTTAAATTCCTAATCAAATTTTAGAAAAAAAAATGTCAGTATATACAGAGTATAATACACTGTGATCAAGTAGGATTCATCCAAGAAATTCAAGGTTAGTTTAACATTTGAAAATCAATCAATGAATGTAATTCACCATATTAACAAACTAAGAAAGACAAAGCATATGTTCATTTCAATACATGGAAAAAAGATCATTTGAATCAATCCAACTTCTATTCCTAATAAAAACTTGCAGAAAACAAATAAGTGAAAGTAACTTTCTCAACTCAGTAAGGAGCATCTATGAAAAATCCACAACTAACATCATACTTAATGGTGGCAAACTGAATGCTATCTTTCTAAAACTAGAAACAAGACAAGGATGTCCACTCTCACCTATTCTAATCAATATTGTACTAGGGCTTCTATCCATGACAATTAGGCAAGAAAAAGAAACAAACCCCTTCCATATTGGAAAGGAGGAATAAAAACTATCTTTATTCATAGACAATGTGGTCATCTGTTTAGAAAATCCTTTGGAATACATACATGAAAACTTCTAGAATAAATAAGTGAATTTAGAAAATTATTAGAATACAAGCTTAATATAAAATACCAATTGTATTTCTAAAGACTATCAACAAAAAATCTCCTTTGGAGAAGAATGCAAGATAAATATATAATGAATGTGATAATCAGAAAAATTATTATTTTGCAACCCCAATATAATAATTTAATCAGGTGAGGATCAGCAATTGATGCTAAAACATGGCTTACAGTCTTATGTATCAATACATTTCATATGTCACACTTTATTAAAGCTACTAACGTTCTTCATCTATTAATTTTATGTTTGATGATATTTATCACCATTTCCTTTCCATAAACTCAACCTGGTGAGCTTCTCTTGTAATGAGCAGCAGTTCTGATAAAGGTATGGTGAACTATAAAGTCATGGCAGCATTCTTCAGGGAAGACTTTCTTTAATACCAGTGAATAATCCTAGTAATATACACAGGGTATTTATAAGTCCTCCTCTAGTCTGTAAAATAACCTAGATCTCTATTTCAAGTCATTCTCACAAACAATAGAGATTCATATTCATGAGTCAATTTTTAAAAAGATGCTTTTTTACTAGGTTTTCTAAGCATTTTGTGGTAATGACAAGGATAAATATAAAATCTACTTCAATTTCTATACATTTTATGAGATGAGATTGAAGCAAAGAGAGTTGGTTATGTTTATTTTCCTTTCTCCCTGCAATTTCTGACAGCTCGTTTCTCTTTTCTAAAGAAGCAAAAATAAAATAGAAAAAAATCTCAAATGTTACTGACGTGTTTTCAGCAGTAAAGTATGCAAGTTGAACATTTCACCTCTAGCAATTCCAGTATTATTTTATTTCAATTAGCGAGGGAATGACTGCTTTATATAGCTGCAGGTGTAAAAAGGAGTAAAATCCCTCTAGTGATTAAAGCTGCTGCAAGTATTCTAGTAAAAATTTTGAATATACATATTTTGCTTCTCCTGTCTTCTGTCTTCCTTTAAAGCATCAAAATACCAGGGGAAATTAAGTCAATTATGAAGTGATCTGTTGTACTTAGAATATTGCCTTTGTTTAAAAAAATTTTAAGGTTTACACTACTAGAAAGTTGTACTTGTTCTTATGAAAAGGCTGAAACTACCTGAGAAGCAAAACCAAAAAAACAAAGATCATATTAAATATTTCTGAATCTGAAAGTGGTGTGATGATAATTCTTAAGGAAATAAGGTAGACTTGAATGATTTTTTAAAGAAAACTATGAAAACAAAAAACATTTCTATTTCTCTTTCCTTTATTTTTCTTAGTTTCACCAGGAATATATTTCTCAGTTCCTGCTTCCTATGTCTACCTAAGGCAGCTGAAAATTTCTTCCAACTTAGATCTAGGGAAATGTTGATTTATTCAGTGGTGTACTACTCCATTTCCACCCCAAATGGCCTAACACTAATTGGGTGCCCTGCAATCCAATTTTGACACGAAGTTAGCATCAGACTCCACATTTAAGAGCTCAGTCTTCCACAAGACTGCTCTCACTTTAGAGGCCAATTGCAAGTCTCAGAGGGTCTCCCAGGCCACCTGCACTTCTGACCAACTGGCTACCAATCCAGGAGGTCCCATGACCCACTTTATGTTCAATAATTCACTAGAACAACACAGAACTCTGAAAACTGCCATACTTAGGAATATGGTTTTATTATAAAGGTACCTCCTGGTCCATTTATGTGTTCATCAACCAGAAAACTCCAGAGGGCTCAGTGTCTAGAGTTTTTATTGGGTTTCTTTACATAGGTATGATTGATTAAATATTGACCACATGATTGAACCCAATCTCCAGCCCTTCTCTCCTCCCCCTGAGGACAGGCTGGCCCAAAGTCACAACCTTCTAATCATATGGTTGGTCTTTCTGGTGACCAGCCCCTATCTGGAAGCTATTTAGGGGCCTACGGTGAATCAATCACCTAGTAAGCATAATAAAGATTCCTGTCATTCAGGAGATTCCAGTGGGTTTAGGAGATCCATGCCAGGAACACAGGACAAAAAACAGGCAAATTATTTATTATGCCACGTATGCCTAGCTGATCCTGGTGCTGTTGAGCAGCCATGCAAGCTACTTCCACGTTGCCTGTTGTCTAGGGTTCAATACTGGGAACTCTCCTATATCCCACCTAATCTGGGTTATCTCACCTGTGCTGGGTTTGATGCTCACTGCATTTACTCAACTCCTTCCTGTTATTCACTAAATAGGCTGAATATTCTGTCATCATGCCCTAACCTCCACCTCTCCACCCTTGACCCGTATCTTTGATTCTACCAGATTACACTTCATCTCTCTTATCCACAAATTTTCTTCCATTTAATCAATTAAATAATGTCCTTGGATTAACATATTAATGCCTTGAGAGAACAAACTGCCTACAAGTAAACACCTTAGTGGAACTAAGACTTTACAGACAAAGAGGACAGAATTGTGGCTGCCAAGGGTGAAGGGCATGGGGGAAGGAGGGACTGGGGGTTTGGGATTAGCAGATGCAAACTATTACATATATTTTTAACTGAATCTCTTTGCCGTACACAGAAACTAACACAGCACTGTAAATCAACTGTACTTCAATAATATAAATTTTTAAAAAAGAACTAAGACTGTCTATATGAACATGACAACTATTGCAGGAAATGCTTGCCCAATAAGACAAAATTACAGGAATACTAAAAATCCATTTATCCAAATAATCAACTCTTCAACTAGCCCCCTTTCAAAACAAGAGATTGCTCATCGGAGTAAATAGCTCCTCCTGTGGACAATACATAACACAAAAGGGCAAATTACTTGCTTATCAAATAACTGTTCAATTATCAAAACTTGATTCAACACCCTCACCTTTCTGTGATCACTAATTCTAAACTACTAGAGGATTCTTCAATCCCAATTAGCTCCCTGTTATTGAAAGACTCCCTAAAACCAGACCCTAAATTCTTATAAATATCCACCCTTGATCTCTCCTTTTCTAAGATACTAAAATTCGGTCAAGAAGGTGGTTTCCCTTACTGGAGAATAATAAACTTCATTTTATTTAATCAACATATTATTTCAGTGGTCCTTTTAGGAAGTTGGCCAGCAATAGTTGCCACTGAAACTTTTTAAGATTCATATAAGGGTAGGCCTCCATTTAACCAGTTTGACCTAGTCTCACAGAAATGATTCTGATATGGGATGGTGATGATCATCTGGCTACTGCTATTTCTGGGAGTAATAAACTTTGACCCAGGAGTCTTGCATCTTCTGACAGCATCCACAAAACTGTGGCAGGCTAACAACTTGCAAGCAGGGTAAAATCTTAAAATCTTCACGTTTCTTGACAACCTGTTATATTAGAAAATAGAAATAAAGGATTTCTAGATAATAACATGTAAATGATAATACTCTTAGGTGGCTCTTTTATATGAAAGAACAAAATGCAAAATGAAATTGACAAAAATCCATTAAGCTTCTTTCTGGTGAAGTTGGATATTTGATTTTAAGCAGTCCACAGAACATCAAAGAAAGAGTTGGTGACATAAATCATATGTTTTAAATGAATTTAAACCATTTGCAAGTGGAGATATAATACAAAAATGGACACAAATGATTTTGTTTTTCTAGAAAATATCTACCCCAATGAAAATAATATTGTTTATTTATTGTCTAGGTAGAAATGCCAGAAGTTTTCTTTTGACTTAATTATTTTAATTATTAGGAAAGGTACTGGTAAGAAATTTTACCATTCAAGAATATGAGTTGGTTGAGGGCAATAAGCCTTCATATCACATTTGTGTACCTGACAATATACAACAATGTGCTGAATGTAATACATTTTCAATAAAGAAAAAAGGATGGGAGAAAAAGAAAACAAAACATGAGAAACTGAAGGCGAGATGGTGAAAAATGGAGAAGCATAAAAATAAAGGTAAGCTTATGAATAAATGAGAGAAGAAAGGAGGTGAAAGAGGAAAAAAACATAAACAAGAGAGCGCAGGGAGAGGACTGGGGCTGGCGGCGAGAACTCAGCCTGAAGGGGGCTAATGTGCCACAGCTAGCCGGGAGGGAGTCCAGGAAAACTCTGGAGCTGCCCAAGAGGCAAGAGACTTTTTCTTCCCTCTTGGTTTCCTGCTGCACGAGGAGAGGGGATTAAGAGCGCTGCTTAAAGGGGCTCCACAGACGGGCGTGAGTCGCGGTTGAAAGCGCGGAGCCCAGTGAAAGGCATGGGACGCTGGGGCTGCTGCTGCCACCGCCAAGAAGCCTGTGTGCGAGCGCAGGTCACTGTCCACACCGCCCATCCGGGAGCCTGTGCAGCCCGCCACTGCCAGGGTCCCGGGATCCAGGGGCGGCTTCCCTGGGAGAACGCACGGCGCGCCTCGGGCTGGTGCAATGTCGCGCCGACCTCTGCCATGGCAGGCTCGCCCCGCACTCCGTGCCCCTCCCTCCCGCCCAGCCTGAGTGAGCCAGAGTCCCCGAAGAGGCTGCTCTTTTAACCCTGTCCTGTCTGAGCGAAGAACAGATGCCCTCCGGCGACCTACATGCAGAGACAGGGCCAAATCCAAAGCTGAGACCCAGGAGCTGTGAGAACAAAGAAGAGAAAGGGAAACCTCCCCCAGCAGCCTCAGAAGCAGCGGATTAAAGCTCCACAATCAACTTGATGTACCCTGCATCTGTGGAATACATGAATAGACAACAAATTATTCCAAATTGAGGAGCCAGGAGTCAGTGCTGGGCCTCTGAGGTGGGAGAGCCAACTTCAGGACACTGGTCCACAAGAGACCTCCCAGCTCCACATAATATCAAATGGCGAAAATCTTCCAGAGATCTCCATCTCAACACCAGCACCCAGCTTCACTCAACGACCAGCAAGCTACAGTGCTAGACACCGTATGCCAAACAATTAGCAAGACAGGAACATAACGCCACCCATTAGCAGAGAGGTGGCCTAAAATCATAAAAAGTCCACAGACACCACAAAACACACCACCAGACGTGGACCTGCACACCAGAAAGACAAGATCCAGCCTCATCCACCAGAACACAGGCACTAGTCCCCTCCACCAGGAAGCCTACACAACCCACAAAACCAACCTTAGCCACTGGGGACAGACACCAAAAACAACAGGAACTACAAACCTGCAGCCTGCAAAAAGGAGACCCCAAACACAGTAACATAAGCAAAATGAGAAGACAGAAAAACACACAGCAGGAGAAGGAGCAAGATAAAAACCCACCAGACCTAACAAATGAAGAGGTAATAGGCAGTCTACCTGAAAAAGAATTCAGAATAATAATGGTAAAGATGATCCAAGATTCTATTTCCCAGATCCAAAATCTTGGAAATAGAATAGACAAAATGCAAGAAACAGTTAACAAGGACCTAGAAGAACTAAAGATGAATCAAGCATCGATTAAAAACACAATACATGAAATGAAAAATACTCTAGATGTGATCAATAGCAGAATAACTGAGGCAGAAGAACGGATAAGTGAGGTGGAAGATAAAATAGTGGAAATAACTGATGCAGAGCAAAATAAAGAAAAAAAGAATGAAAAGAACAGAGGACAGTCTCAGAGACCTCTGGGACAACATAAAACACACCAACATTCGAATTATAGGGGTTCCAGAAGAAGAAGAGAAAAAGAAAGGGACTGAGAAAATATTTGAAGAGATTATAGTTGAAAACTTCCCTAATATGGGAAAGGAAATAGTTAATCAAGTCCAGGAGGCACAGAGAGTCCCATACAGAATAAATCCAAGGAGAAATACGCCAAGACACATATTAATCAAACTGTCAAAAATTAAACACAAAGAAATCATATTAAAAGCAGCAAGGCAAAAACAACAAATAACACACAAGGGAATCCCCATCAGGTTAACAGCTGATCTCTCAGCAGACACTCTACAAGCCAGAAGGGAGTGGCAGGACATAACTAAAGTGATGAAGGAGAGAAACCTGCAACCAAGATTACTCTACCCAGCAAGGATCTCATTCAGATTTGATGGAGAAATTAAAACCTTTACAGACAAGCAAAAGCTGAGACAGTTCAGCACCACCAAACCAGCTTTACAACAAATGCTAAAGGAACTTCTCTAGGCAAGAAACACAACAGAAGGAAAAGACCTACAATAACGAACCCAAAACAATTAAGAAAATGGGAATAGGAACATACATATCGATAATTACCTTAAATGTAAATGGACTAAATGCTCCCACCAAAAGACACAGATTGGCTGAATGGATACAAAAACAAGACCCATATATATGCTGTCTACAAGAGACCCACTTCAGACCTAGAGACACATACAGACTGAAAGTAAGGGGATGGAAAAAGATATTCCATGCAAATGGAAACCAAAAGAAAGCTGGAGTAGCAATTCTCATATCAGACAAAATAGACTTTAAAATAAAGACTATTACAAGAGACAAAGAAGCACACTACATAATGATCAAGGGATCGATCCACGAAGAAGATATAACAATTGTAAATATTTATGAACCCAACATAGGAGCACCTCAATACATAAGGCAAATACTAACAGCCATAAAAGGAGAAATCGACAGTAACACAATCATAGTAGGGGACTTTAACACCCCACTTTCACCAATAGACAGATCATCCAAAATGAAAATAAATAAGGAAACACAAGCTTTAAATGATACATTAAACAAGATGGACTTAATTGATATTTATAGGACATTCCATCCAAAAACAACAGAATACACATTTTTCTCAAGTGCTCATGGAACATTCTCCAGGATAAATCATATCTTGGGTCACAAATCAAGCCTTGGTAAATTTAAGAAAATTGAAATTGTATCAAGTATCTTTTCTGACCACAATGCTATGAGACTAGATATCAATTACAGGAAAAGAGCTGTAAAAAATACAAACACATGGAGGCTAAACAATACACTACTTAATAACAAAGTGATCACTGAAGAAATCAAAGAGGAAATTAAAAAATACCTAGAAACAAATGACAATGGAGACACGACGACCCAAAACCTATGGGATGCAGCAAAAGCAGTTCTAAGAGGGAAGTTTATAGCAATACAATCCCACCTTAAGAAACAGGAAACATCTCGAATAAACAACCTAACCTTGCACCTAAAGCAATTAGAGAAAGAAGAACAAAAACATCCCAAAGTTAGCAGAAGGAAAGAAATCATAAAAATCAGATCAGAAATAAATAAAAAAGAAATGAAGGAAACGATAGCAAAGATCAATAAAACTAAAAGCTGGTTCTTTGAGAAGATAAACAAAATTGATAAACCATTAGCCAGACTCATCAAGAAAAAAAGGGAGAAGACTCAAATCAATAGAATTAGAAATGAAAAAGGAGAAGTAACAACTGACACTGCAGAAATACAAAAGATCATGAGAGATTACTATAAGCAACTCTATGCCAATAAAATGGACAACCTGGAAGAAATGGACAAATTCTTAGAAATGCACAACCTGCCAAGACTGAATCAGGAAGAAATAGAAAATATGAACAGACCAATCACAAGCACTGAAATTGAAACTGTGATAAAAAATCTTCCAACAAACAAAAGCACAGGACCAGATGGCTTCACAGGCGAATTCTATCAAGCATTTAGAGAAGAGCTAACACCTATCCTTCTCAAACTCTTCCAAAACATAGCAGAGGGAGGAACACTCCCAAACTCATTCTACAAGGCCACCATCACCTTGATAACAAAACCAGACAAGGATGTCACAAAGAAAGAACACTACAGGCCAATATCACTGATAAACATAGATGCAAAAATCCTCAACAAAATACTAGCAAACAGAATCCAACAGCACATTAAAAGGATCATACACCATGATCAAGTGGGGTTTATTCCAGGAATGCAAGGATTCTTCAATAGACGCAAATCAATCAACGTGATACACCAAATTAACAAATTGAAGGAGAAAAACCATATGATCATCTCAATAGATGCAGAGAAAGCTTTCGACAAAATTCAACACCCATTTATGATAAAAACCCTGCAGAAAGTAGGCATAGAGGGAACTTTCCTCAACATAATAAAGGCCATATATGACAAACCCACAGCCAGCATCGTCCTCAATGGTGAAAAACTGAAACCATTTCTACTAAGATCAGGAACAAGACAAGGTTGCCCACTCTCACCACTCTTATTCAACCTAGTTTTGGAAGTTTTAGCCACAGCAATCAGAGAAGAAAAGGAAATAAAAGTAATCCAAATTGGAAAAGAAGAAGTAAAGCTGTCACTGTTTGCAGATGACATGATACTATACATAGAGAATCCTAAAGATGCTACCAGAAAACTACTAGAGCTAATCAATGAATTTGGTAAAGTTGCAGGATACAAAATTAATGCACAGAAATCTCTGGCATTCCTATATACTAATGATGAAAAATCTGAAAGGGAAATCAAAGAAACACTCCCATTTACCATTGCAACAAAAAGAATAAAATATCTAGGAATAAACCTACCTAAGGAGACAAAAGACCTGTATGCAGAAAATTATAAGACACTGATGAAAGAAATTAAAGATGATACAATTTGATGGAGAGATGTACCATGTTCTTGGATTGGAAGAATCAACATTGTGAAAATGACTCTACTACCCAAAGCAATCTACAGATTCAATGCAATCCCTATCAAACTACCACTGGCATTTTTCACAGAACTAGAACAAAAAATTTCACAATTTGTATGGAAACACAAAAGACCCCGAATAGCCAAAGAAATCTTGGAAACGAAATATGGAGCTGGAGGAATCAGGCTCCCTGACTTCAGACTATACTACAAAGCTACAGTAATCAAGACAGTATGGTACTGGCACAAAAACAGAAAGATAGATCAATGGAACAGGATAGAAAGCCCAGAGTTAAACCCACGGACATATGGTCACCTTATCTTTGATAAAGGAGGCAGGAATGTACAGTGGAGAAAGGACAGTCTCTTCAATAAGTGGTGCTGGGAAAACTGGATAGGGACATGTAAAAGTATGAGATGAGATCACTCCCTAACACCATACACAAAAATAAGCTCAAAATGGATTAAAGACTTAAATGTAAGGCCAGACACTATCAAACTCTTAGAGGAAAACATAGGCAGAACACTCTATGACATAAATCACAGCAAGATCCTTTTGGACCCACCTCCTAGAGAAATGGAAATAAAGACAAAAATAAACACATGGGACCTAATGAAACTTCAAAGCTTTTGCACAGCAAAGGAAACCATAAACAAGACCAAAAGACAACCCTCAGAATGGGAGAAAATATTTGCAAATGAAGCAACTGACAAAGGATTAATCTCCAAAATTTATAAGCAGCTCATGCAGCTCAATAACAAAAAAACAAACAACCCAATCCAAAAATGGGCAGAAGACCTAAATAGACATTTCTCCACAGAAGATATACAGACTGCCAACAAACACATGAAAGGATGCTCAACATCTTTACTCATTAGGGAAATGCAAATCAAAACTACAATGAGATATCATCTCACACCAGTCAGAATGGCCATCATCGAAAAATCTAGAAACAATAAATGCTGGAGAGGGTGTGGAAAAAAGGGAACACTCTTGCACTGCTGGTGGGAATGTGAATTGGTACAGCCACTATGGAGAACGGTATGGACGTTCCTTAAAAAACTACAAATAGAACTACCATATGACCCAGCAATCCCACTACTGGGCATATACCCTGAGAAAACCATAATTCAAAAAGAGTCATGTACCAAAATGTTCATAGCAGCCCTATTTACAATAGCCCGGAGATGGAAACAACCTAAGTGTCCATCATTGGATGAATGGGTAAAGAAGATATGGCACATATATACAATGGAATATTACTCAGCCATAAAAAGAAATGAAATTGAGCTATTTGTAATGAGGTGGATGGACCTAGAGTCTGTCATACAGAGTGAAGTAAGTCAGAAAGAGAAAGACAAATACTGTATGCTGACACATATATATGGAATTTAAGAAAAAAAATGTCATGAAGAACATAGGGGTAAGACAGGAATAAAGACACAGACCTACTAGAGCATGGACTTGAGGATATGCGGAGGGGGAAGGGTAAGCTGTGACAAAGTGAAAGAGTGGCATGGACATATATACACTACCAAACGTAAGGTAGATAGCTAGTGGGAAGCAGCCGCATAGCACAGGGAGATCAGCTTGGTGCTTTGTGGCTGCCTGCAGGGGTGGGATTGGGAGGGTGGGAGGGAGATGCAAAAGGGAGGGGATATGGGAACATATGTATATGTATAACTGATTAAATTTGTTATAAAGCAAAAAAAAACATAAACAAGGTAAAGGTCATGAAGGAGAAGAAAGAGACAAAATAAAAGAATTCTTTTTGAATCATACAACAGCAACATAGCAAGGAATTCTCAAGACTTAGTCAAGTTTTGGCAGAAGCTATAGGGATTACAGAACTTCTGTTTAAAAAGTTAATAAAGTGAATCAAGTCACACAAATGGCATAAAGTAGCATTCTTTCATTTTTCTCATCTGAGGATGATTGCCTAAGGCATTGTTTCCTGTGGGCTCCCGAACCATAGCCAAGAGGTGCTGGAGCCAATTCACAGGTCACTACAGGGTCCATAGCTGAGACAAGATCTATGTGCCTCATACCCAATACACGGGTGAGCGAGACTCCTCTCAAGTCCTTTGGCATGTGACCCTGATCTCACAGCTCCCACAAAGGCACTTTTCTACATGGATACATTGTTTTTGTTGGGGGAGTGTGAGGAACGTGACAAAGAACATATTCAGCAGCTCTACTGGAGATGTCACCCTTGAGAACACTCTATTTTTTAATTTTTATTGAAATATAGTTGATTTATAATATTGTGTTTCTGGTGTACAGCAAAGTGATTTAGTTGGTTTTTTTAGATTACTTTCAATTTTAGGTTATTACAAGATATTCAATATAGTTCCCTGTACTATACAGTAAATCCTTGTTGCTTATCTATCTTATGTACAGTAGTTTGTATCTATTAATCCCAAACTCCTAATTTATCCCTCCCTCTCCTTCCCGCTTTGGTAACCATAAGTTTGTTTTCTATGTCTGTGAGTCTGTTTTTGTTTTGTAAATAGATTCATTTGTATTACTCTTTAGATTCCACCTATAAGTGATATCATAATATTTGTCTTTCTCTGTCTGGCTTCACTAAGTATAATATTCTGTAGGTCCATCCGTGTTGCTGCAAATGGCAGAATTTCATTCTTTTTTTTTTTTTTTTGGCTGAGTAACATTTCATTGTATATATATTCATATATACCACATCTTCTTAAGCCAGTGGGAACTTGGGTTGCTTCCAAGTCTTAGCTATTGTAAATAGCACTGCTATGCATATTGGGGTGCATGTATCTTTTTCAACTAGATTTCATCTTTTCTGGGTATATACCCAGGAGCGGGAATGCTAGATCATATGGTAGTTCTATTTTTAGCTTTTTAAGGAAACTCCATACCGTTTTCCATAGTGGCTGCACCAATTTACGTTCCCACCAACAGAGAACACAACATTTCTAATGTGATTGTATATCTATATTGGATATTTGTTCAGTTTTTTGTTGTTGTTTGATTTTTGTTTTGTTTTTTGGCCACGTTGTGTGGTTTGCAGGATCTTAGTTCCCTGACTAAGGACTGAACGCAAGCCATGGCAGTGAAAACGCTGAGCCCTAACCACTGGACTGTCAGGGAATTCCCTGTTAAGTGTTTGTCGAGTGAATAAATTTAAGGTATAATTCTGGTAAATTATACTTCATATTTTTAAGACTTCAGAATCCAAACCTTCAATAATATGGCTTTCTTTTTGCCCTTAACCTGGTTTTATTGAATTTTTTATATACTTCAAGTGCTTAAAGTCTTACCATCTATAGCTTAAAGGAAACGCTTTCCAGTGGAAACTCAGCTTTTTCATTTAACCCAATTATTTTTAAACATAGAATATAGTTTTGTTCCTCTGAAGTGTATCTTTATCACTATAGGGATTATTTTTTTCCTTTATTGGTTATCTGATTGTGAAATATGGCCATTATCTTTTGTCTTGAAGTGGTAGATTGAGCCTAAACCTAGAATAAAAAAATAAAACAAACAATCTATCTGGGAATGAGTAGAAAAGAGAATCTACAAACTAACACATCTCCTTCCCTTTTTCTGTGAATGATGTAACTAAGCAGAAATCAAGACAGAACAAGCAGAGTGATTGAATGGATCAAAGTAATTCTCTTGTTTTGTTTAGAATCCAACAAACCATTCATTTTCAATACAGCTATAAATTCTCAATGTGTGCAAAATTAACTGTATACAGGAAGAGATTTGGAAATAAAGGTCCCAACCTCTACAAAGTTCAGCTTGGCTAAGGTTGTACTAGATTTTAACTGTTAAAAACCCCACAAAACTTCATCTAGTTTTATATATGACACACAAATTTTTGACTGCTTGAAATTTGCCTCGCAAAATTCTTGCAACTTGAAACTACACATGAATATCATGATCAGGGTATAGGATATGCTCACTGTTTTAATGTTGCAGAGGAAGTCTGGGGCTAAGTCAGAATGAGTCTGAATACTGCTTCAGACTGGTGTGGGAGGAGGGAGGAGGTGTAAGATAAGGCCCCAAAGAAACAAGCTCATTGCAGCAGGGCCAGAGCTGGTAGATGACCAGCTGACAGTAAAGCAAACATTCAGAAGCCCATCAGGGTATTAAAGGCATGAGAGTATCACACTCCTTTTCCCTTTCATACACTATTAATGCATCCATTCACATGTACGGGACCCAGAAGCAGCGAATCCAGGAGTAGTCGGAGACAGACATTGACAACGATTAGAAATCAGATGAGCTGCAGTCATTGTCAGGTATCATTACATGTTAAGCAGGACCAGCCAGCATCCTATAAGGAAAGGTGGGAAGGACTGGCCTGGGACAGAGACCCAAAAGATCTAAACAAGTTCCCACCCAATAGATCCAAGAGCGATTTACATAGGGCCCTCCCTGCAGAGGAGGCAGGGAAGTTACTGAATTGTCTACAATGGTATGTTTATATTAGAGATTCTTTTAAAAGGCCAAGGCTCACTTATGTCAAGAGAGTCTTCCATTCTCACAGATAAGGTTGTGTGCTGCCCAGATCTGACTCAGCACCCTCTCATATGCCAGCTCCTGGGAGTGTTGATTGCCGAGGGCTTGCAGATGAGTCCCTCTCCAGGAATTGCCCTTGGCCAAAGAAAACCACTAGCACTATATAATGCTCGCCACCTCAGGGGTAGACTGCAATCAATGAGTGATGCAGTGATATAAAGACCCAGTCCCTTTGACTCAATTAGGAATTCTCTGAAGGATCACAGTTCCAGGTCTCCCCATAGGAGAGCTGAGATCCCTTTGCAACTGCACCCCAGTTCAACTTCTCCTCCTAATGCTGCTTCCCTCCCACTTCAACATGTTTTTGAAAGCACTTCTGTGAGCTATCAAGTCACTCTTTGAGGAGGTTTACTATAGCATATTCATGTATTTTCCCCTTCCTTCCTAGCTTCCCTCCTACCTTCCTTTCTTGCTTCTAATTTGACAAATCCACAAGGATTTGAGGCAGCTGCAATTTGTCATATAGGAAAATATCAGTTGTTAGCCTTATCGTTCTTCCTTCCTTACAATGTTCACTTTAATTAGCTATAGTTTTATTCTGAAGCAAAAAAAGAGAATATAAATTCTATTTAGTTTTGACCATTCAAAAATATTTTATCTGTAATTGATATGCTCTATGGCAGTTGGACTCAGAATTTTAGCTTAAAAAGTTTCTGTTAGCTCAATAGTGTCAGCCTAATTTCTAAGGAAATTTTGAATTTTCTATTAGAATGTAACTTCTCCTCCATTTTATATTGAGATAAACTGAAGCCTCTTAAGATTTCAAGTTCAGAAAACTTTCTAAAGTGGATAGTAAAGAAGAAAAACTGAATCATTTCAACAAATCAATTATTGTTTACAAATAGTATATTTATAGAAGACATGGATGCATAGATGATATATATATATTCATGAGGGAAAACAGTTGATTAAGATAATAAAAGCAACTAAGCAAATTCATACTCACAGATGAAAGATGAATTCTTCATAAAAATAATATGATATACTCACTTGTGGTCTAAAAACAAAAAGATGCTAGAAGTGTAAAGGAAGGTTTATAAATGAACCAAGCACAGTTAAAATTATTCTGGCACATTTGACCATAACTCATTTTATTGTAAAAAAAAAATGTAATTGAACACAACTTTGAACTAGAAATTTCATAGCTTGCCATTCATCTTCCAAAATAAATTAGTTAATGGCTGTTTATATGGGGATATGACAGAAGAAAGAAATCTATTATCAATGAAGTTATAATTCATGTTTATTAAAAAGACTACAGAAGGAGGAGGAACCAAGATGGTGGAGTAGAAGGATGTGCTCTCACTCCCTCTTGCGAGAACACCAGAATCACAACCAGCTGCTGGGCAATCATCTACAGGAAGGCAGTGGAACTCACCAAAAAAGACACCCCACATCGAAAGACAAAGGAGAAGCCACAGTGAGATGGTAGGAGGGGCGCAATCACAGTAAAATCAAATCCCATAACTGCTGTGTGGGTGACTCACAGACTGGAGAACACTTATACCACAGAAGTCCACCCACTGGAGTGAAGGTACTGAGCCACACATCAGGCTTCCCAACCTGGGGGTCTGGCAATGGGAGGAGGAATTCCTAGAGAATCAGACTTTGAAGGCTAGTGGGAATTGATTGCAGGACTTCGACAGGACTGGGGGAAACAGAGACGCCACTCTTGGAGGGCACACACAAAGTACTGTGCGCATCAGGACCCAGGGGAAGGAGCAGTGACCCAAGGGGAGACTAAAGCAGACCTACCTGCTCGTATTGGAGGGTATTCCACAGAGGCGGAGGTGGGGGGGCTGTGGCTCACCATGGGGACAAGGACACTGGCAGCAGAAGTTCTGGGAAGTACCCTTGGCATGAGTCCTCGCAGAGTCTGTCACTAGCCACACCAAACAGCTTAGGTAGGCTCCAGTGTTGGGTTGCCTCAGGCCAAGCAACCAACAGAGAGGGAACCAAGCACCACCCATCAACAGTCAAGCAGATTAAAGTTCTACTGAGCTCTGCCCACCAGAGAAACAGTCAGCTCTACCCAAAACCAGTCCCTCCCATCAAGCCTCAGAGATAGCATCATCCACCAGAGGGCAGACAGCTGAAGCAAGCAGAACTACCATCCAGCAGGCTGTGGAAAAAAAAAAAAAACACATTCACAGACAGATAGATAAGATGAAAAGGCAGAGGGCTATGCACCAGATAAAGGAACAAGATAAAAACCCAGAAAAACAACTAAATGAAGTGGAGACAGACAACCTTCCAGAAAAAAGAATTCAGAATAATGATTGTGGAGATGATCCAGGACCTCGGAAAAGAATGGAGGCAAAGATCGACAAGATGCAAGAAATGTTTAATAAAGGCCTAGAAGAATTAAAGAACAAACAAACAGAGATGAACAATACAATAACTGAAATGAAAACTACACTAGAAGGAATCAATAGCAGAATAACAGGGGCAGAAGAATGTATAAGTGACCTGGAAGACAGAATGGTGGAATTCACTGTGGCAGAACACACTAAAGAAAAAAAGAATGAAAAGAAATGAAGACAGCCTAAGAGACCTCTGAGACAACATTAAACACAACAACATTCGCATTATAGGGGCCCCAGAAGGAGAAGAAAGAGAGAAAGGACCAGAGAAAATATTTGAAGAGCTTATAGTTGAAAATTTTCCTAACATGGGAAAGTAAATAGCCACCCAAGATCAGGAAGTGCAGTGATCCTATACAGGATAAACCCACGGAGAAACATGATGAGATATATAGTAATCAAATTGGCAAAAAATAAAGACAAAGAAAAATTACTGAAAGCAGCAAGGGAAAAATGAAAAATAACATACAAGGGAACTCCCATAAGCTTAACAGCTGATTTCTCAGTAGAAACTCTACAAGCCAGAAGGGAGTGGCATGATATACTTAAAGTGATGAAACAGAAGAACCTACAAGCAAGATTACTCTACCCAGCAAGGATCTCATTCACATTCCATGGAGAAATCAAAAGCTTTACAGAGAAGCAAAAGCTAAGAGAATTCAGCATCACCAAACCAGATCTACAACAAATGCTAAAGGAACTTCTCTACATGGGAAACACAAGTGAAGAAAAGGAGCTACAAAAACAAACCCAAAACAATTAAGAAAATGGTAATAGGAACAAACATATCAATAATTACCTTAAACGTGAATGGATTAAATGCTCCAACCAGAAGACACAGGCTTGCTGAATGGATACAAAAACAAGACCCATATATATGCTGTCTACAAGAGACCCATTTCAGACCTAGGAACACATACAGACTGAAAGTGAGGGGATGGAAAAAGGTATTACATGCAAATGGAAATCAAAAGAAAGCTGGAGTAGCAATACTCATATAATATAAAATAGACTTTAAAATGAAGAATGTTACAAGAGACAAGGAAGGACACTACATAATGATCAAAGGATCATCCAAGAAGAAGGTATAACAATTATAAATATATATGCACCAAACATTGGAGCACCTCAATATAAAAGGCAACTGCTAACAGCTATAAAAGAGGAAATTGACAGTAACACAGTAATAGTGAGGGATTTTAACACCTCACTTACACCAATGGACAGACCATCCAAACAGAAAATTAATAAGGAAACACAAGCTTTAAATGACACAATAGACCAGATATATTTAATTGATATTTATAGGGCATTCCATCTGAAAAGAGCAGATTAGACTTCCTTCTCAAGTGCACATGGAACATTATCTAGGATACATCCCATCTTGGGTCACAGATCAAGCTTCAGTAAATTTAAGAAAATTGAAATCATATCAAGCATCTTTTCTGACCACAATGCTATGAGATTAGAAATCAATTACATGGAAAAAATGTAAAAAACACAAACACATGGAGGCTAAACAGTACGTTACTAAATAACCAGAGATCACTGAAGAAATCAAAGAGGAAATCAAAAAATACCTAGAGACAAATGACAATGAAAACACGATGAACCAAAACCTATGGGATGCAGCAAAAGCAGTTCTAAAAGGGAAGATTATAGCTATACAAGCCTACCTCAAGAAACAAGAAATATCTCAAGTAAACAAAGTAACCTTACACCTAAAGGAACTAGAAAAAGAAGAAAAAACAAAACCCATAGTTACCAGAAGGAAAGAAATCATAAAGATCAGAGCAGATATAAATGGAATAGAAACAAAAAAACAATAGCAAAGATTAATAAAACTAAAAGATGGTTCTTGGAAAAGATAAACAAAATTGATAAGCCATTCGCCAGACTCATCAAGAAAAAGAGGGAGAGGACTCAAATCAATAAATGTAGAAATGAAAAAGGAGAAGTTACAACAGACACCGCAGAAATACAAAGCATCCTAAGAGACTACTACAAGCAACTATATGCCAATAAATCAGATAACCTGGAGAAAATGGATGAATTGTTAGAAAGGTATAACATTCCAAGACTGAACCAGGAAGAAACTGAAAATATGAACTCACCAATCACAAGTAATGAAATTGAAACTCTGATTAAAAAACTCCCAACAAACAAAAGTCCAGGACCAAATAGCTTCAAAGGTGAATTCTATCAAACATTTAGAGAAGAGCTAACACCTATCCTTCTCAAACTCTTCCAAAAACATGCAGAGGAAGGAACACTCCCAAACTCATTCTATGAGGGCAACATCACGTTGATACCAAAACCACAAAAGGATGTCACAAAGAAAGAAAAACACAGGCCAATATCACTGATAAACATAGATGCAAAAATCCTCAACAAAATACTAGCAGACAGAATCCAACAGCACATTAAAAGGATCATACACCATGATCAAGTGGGGTTTATTCCAGGAATGCAAGGATTCTTCAATAGACGCAAATCAATCAACGTGATACACCAAATTAACAAATTGAAGGAGAAAAACCATATGATCATCTCAATAGATGCAGAGAAAGCTTTCGACAAAATTCAACACCCATTTATGATAAAAACCCTGCAGAAAGTAGGCATAGAGGGAACTTTCCTCAACATAATAAAGGCCATATATGACAAACCCACAGCCAATATTGTCCTCAATGGTGAAAAACTGAAACCATTTCCACTAAGATCAGGAACAAGACAAGGTTGCCCACTCTCACCACTCTTATTCAACCTAGTTTTGGAAGTTTTAGCCACAGCAATCAGAGAAGAAAAGGAAATAAAAGGAATCCAAATTGGAAAAGAAGAAGTAAAGCTGTCACTGTTTGCAGATGACATGATACTATACATAGAGAATCCTAAAGATGCTACCAGAAAATTACTAGAGCTAATCAATGAATTTAGTAAAATAGCAGGATACAAAATTAATGCACAGAAATCTCTGGCATTCCTGTACACTAACGATGAAAAATCTGAAAATGAAATCAAGAAAACACTCCCATTTACCATTGCAACAAAAAGAATAAAATATCTAGGAATAAACCTACCTAAGGAGACAAAGATCTGTATGCAGAAAATTATAAGACATTGATGAAAGAAATTAAAGATGATACAAATAGATGGAGAGATATACCATGTTGCTCAATTGGAAGAATCAATATTGCCAAAATGACTCTAATACTCAAAGCAATCTACAGATTCAACGCAATCCCTATCAAACTACCACTGGCATTTTTCACAGAACTAGAACAAAAAATTTCACAATTTGTGTGGAAACACAAAAGACCACGAATAGCCAAAGCAATCTTGAGAAAGAAAAACGGAGCTGGAGGAATCAGGCTCCCTGACTTCAGATTGTACTACAAAGCTACAGTAATCAAGACAGTATGTTACTGGCACAAACACAGAAAGATAGATCAATGGAACAGGATAGAAAGCCCAGAGATAAACCCACGCACATATGGTCACCGTATCTTTGATAAGAGAGGCAGGAATGTACAGTGGAGAAAGGACAGCCTCTTTTATAAGTGGTGTTGGAAAAACTGGACAGTTACATGTAAAAGTATGAGATTAGATCACTCCCTAAGACCATACACAAATATAAACTCAAAATGGATTAAAGACCTAAATTTAAGGCCAGACACTATCAAACTCTTAGAGGAAAACATAGGCAGAACACTCTGTGACGTAAATCACAGCAAGATCCTTTTGGACCCACCTCCTAGAGAAATGGAAATAAAGACAAAAATAAACACATGGGACCTAATGAAACTTCAAAGCTTTTGCACAGCAAAGGAAACCATAAACAAGACCAAAAGACAACCCTCAGAACAGGAGAAAATATTTGTAAATGAAGCAACTGACAAAGGATTAATCTCCAAAATTTATAAACAGCACATGCAGCCCAATAACAATAAAACAAACAACACAATCCAAAAATGGGCAGAGGACCTAAACAGACATTTCTCCAAAGAAGATATACAGACTGCCAACAAACACATGAAGGAATTCTCAACATCATTAATCATTAGAGAAATGCAAATCAAAACTACAATGAGGGCTTCCCTGGTGGCGCAGTGGTTGAGAGTCCACCTGCCGATGCAGGGGACACGGGTTCGTGCCCCGATCTGGGAGGATCCCACATGCCGCGGAGCGGCTGGGCCCGTGAGCCATGGCCACTGAGCCTGTGCGTCCGCAGCCTGTGCTCCGCAATGGGAGAGGCCACAACAGTGAGAGGCCCGCATACTGCAAAGAAAAAAAAAAAAAAAAACTACAATGAGATATCATCTCACACCTGTCAGAATGGCCATCATCAAAAAATCTAGAAACAATAAATGCTGGAGAGGGTGTGGAGAAAAGGGAACATTCTTGCACTGATGGTGGGAATGTGAATTGGTACAGCTACTATGGAGAACAGTATGGAGGTTCTTTAAAAAACTACAAATAGAACTACCATATGACCCAGCAATCCCACTACTGGGTATATACACTGAGAAAACCATAATTCAAAAAGAGTCATGTACCAAAATGTTCATTGCAGCTCTATTTACAATAGCCCACAGATGGAAACAACCTAAGTATCCATCATCCAATAAATGGATAAAGAAGATGTGGCACATATATACAATGGAATATTACACAGCCATAAAAAGAAACGAAATTGAGCTATTTGTAATGAGGTGGATAGACATAGAGTCTGTCATACAGAGTGAAGTAAGTCAGAAAGAGAAAGACAAATACCATATGCTAACACATATATATGGAATTTAAGAAAAAAAATGTCAGGAAGAACCTAGGGTAAAACAGGAATAAAGACACAGACCTACTTGAGAAGGGACTTGAGGATATGGGGAGGGGGAAGGGTAAGCTGTGACAAAGTGAGAGAGAGGCATGGACATATATACACTACCAAACTTAAGGTAGATATCTAATGGGTAGCAGCCACATAGCACAGGGAGATCAGCTCGGTGCTTTGTGACCACCTGGAGGGGTGGGATAGGGAGGCTGTGAGGGAGGGAGATGCAAGAGGAAAGGGATATGGGAACAGATGTATATGTATAACTGATTCACT
Source organism: Mesoplodon mirus (assembly GCF_964341445.2). Classification (NCBI taxonomy): domain Eukaryota; kingdom Metazoa; phylum Chordata; class Mammalia; order Artiodactyla; family Ziphiidae; genus Mesoplodon; species Mesoplodon mirus. Next base: position 120,999,949 of record NC_138982.1, read on the forward strand.
TGGTTATAAAGCAGAAACTAATACACCATTGTGAAGCAATTATACTCCAATAAAGTTGTAGAAAAAATAATCTCCCAACAAACAAAAGTCCAGGGCCAGATGGCTTCACAGGTGAATTCTATCAAACATTTAGAGAAAAACTAACACCCATCCCTCTCAAACTCTTCCAAAAAATGCAGAGGAAGGAACACTCCCAAACTCATTCTATTAGGCCACCATCACCCTGATACCAAAACCAGAAAAAGATACTAAAAAAAAGAAAATTACAGACCAATATCACTGATGAATATAGATGCAAAAATACTCAACAAGATACTAGCAAACAGAATCCAACAAAACATTAAAGGGATCATAAACAATGATTAAGTGGGATTTATCTCAGGGATGCAAGGATTCTTCAATTTATGCAAATCAACCAATGTGATACACCATATTAACAAACTGAAGAATAAAAACCATATGATCATCTCAATAGATGCAGAAAAAGCTTTTGACAAAATTCAACACCTATTTAAGATAAAAACTCTCCAGAAAGTGGGCAGACAGGGAACCTACCTCAACATAATAAAAGCCATATATGACAAACCCACAGCAAACATCATTCTCAATGGTGAAAAACTGAAAGCATTTCCTCTAAGATCAGGAATAAGACAAGGATGTTCACTCTCACCACTATTATTCAACATAGTTTTGCAAGTCCTAGCCACAGCAATCAGAGAAGAAAAATAAGGAAAAGGAATACAAATTGCAAAAGAAGAAGTAAAACTGTCACTGTTTGCAGATGACATGATATGGTACATAGAGAATAGTAAAAATGCCACCAGAAAACTAATAGAACTAATCAATGAATTTGGTAAAGTTGCAGGATACAAAATTAATGCTCAGAAATCTCTTGCATTCCTATACACTAATGATGAAAAATCTGAAAGACAAATTATGGAAACACTCCCTTTTACCATTGCAACAAAAAGAATAATATACCTAGGAATAAACCTACCTAGGGAGACAAAAGACCTGTGTGCAGAAAACTATAAGACACTGATGAAAGAAATTAAAGATGATACCAACAGATGGAGAGATATACAATGTTCTTGGATAGGAAGAATCAATATTGTGAAAATGACTATACTAACCAAAGCAATCTACAGATTCAATGCAACCCCTATAAAATTACCAATGGCATTTTTTACAGAACTAAAACAAATCATCTTAACAGTTGTATGGAGACTCAATAGACCCCAAATAGTCAAAGCTGTCTTGGGGGAAAAAAACGGAGCTGGAGGAAGACCCCTGATTTCAGACTGTACTACAAAGCTATAGTAATCAAGACAATAGGGCACCGGAACAAAAACAGAAACATAGATCAATAGAACAGGGTAGAAAGCCCAGAGATAAACCCACACACCTATGGTCAACTAATCTATGACAAAGGAGGTAAGGATATACAATGCAGAAACGACAGTCTCTTCAATAAGTGGTGCTGGGAAAACTGGACAGTTACATGTAAAAGAATGAAATTAGAACACTCCCTAACACCATACACAAAAATAAACTCAAATTGATTCAAGACCTAAATGTAAGACTGGGCACTATAGAACTCTGAGAGGAAAACATAGGAAGAATACTGACATAATTACAGCAAGATCTTTTTTGATCCACCTCCTAGAGTAATGGAAATAAAAACAAAAATAAATAAATGGGACCTAATGAAACTTCAAAGCTTTTGCACAGCAAAGGAAACCATAAACAAGATGAAAAGACAAACCTCAGAATGGGAGAAAATATTTGCAAACAAATCAACGGAGAAAGGATTAATCTCCAAAATATATAAACAGCTCATGCAACTCAGTATTTAAGAAACAAACAACCCAATCCAAAAAGGGGCAGAAGACTTAAGTAGACATTTCTCCAAGGAAGACATACAGATGGCCAAGAAGCACAAGAAAAACTGCTCAACATCACTAATTAATAGAGAAATGCAAATCAAACCTACAGTGAGGTACCACCTCACACAAGTTAGAATGGGCATCATCAGAAAATCAACAAACAACAAATGCTGGAGAGGGTGTGCACTGTTGGTGGGAATGTAAATTGATACAGCCACTATGGAGGACAGTAAGGAAGTTCCTTAAAAAACTAAAAATAGAATTACCATATGATCCAGCAATCCCACTACTGGGCATATACCCAGAGAAAACCATAATTCAAAAACACACATACACCCCAATGTTCATTGCAGCACTATTTATAATAGCCAAGTCATGGAAGCAACCTAAATGCCCATCAACAGATGAATGAATAAAGAAGTTGTGGTATATATATACAATGGAATATTACTCAGCCTTAAAAAGGAACGAAATTGAGTCATTTGTTGAGATGTGGATGGATCTAGAGACTGTCATGCAGAGTGAAGTAGGTCAGAAAGAGAAAAACAAATATTGTATATGAACGCATGTATGTGGAACCTAGAAAACTGGTACATATGAACCAGTTTGCAGGGCAGAAGTTCAGACAACAAAGGTATGGACACAAAGGGGGGAGAACTGCAGTGGGGTGGGGATGGTGGTGTGCTGAATTGGGCGCTTGGGATTGACATGTATACACTGATGTGTATAAAACTGATGACTCACTACCAAACGTAAGGTTGATAGCTAGTGGGAAGCAGCCACATAGCACAGGGAGATCAGCTCGGTGCTTTGTGACCACCTGGAGGGGTGGGATAGGGAGGGTGTGAGGGAGGGAGACGCAAGAGGGAAGGGATATGGGAACAGATGTATATGTATAACTGATTCACTTGGTTATAAAGCAGAAACTAATACACCATTGTGAAGCAATTATACTCCAATAAAGTTGTAAATAAATAAATAAATAAATAAATAAATAATAAATAAATAAAATAAAAATAAATAAATTTTTTTTAAAAACTGATGACTAATAAGAACCTGCAGTATAAAGAAACAAACAACCAAAAAGAAACCCAACTAATACTAAACTTTCTTTGGGTTATTTGTATGGAAATATGTTAATATAAATGTTTCAGACATTACATGAAATTTCTTAAAAATCTTATATGTTCTGGTATAATGTTATAAATCATAATTCTAGTTACTACTTTAAAATGTATATCTCATAAATAACTAAATTTCCTTGTCAATTGCATTATTATGAACTTTCATCAAATCTTTAACCGTGGTCATTTTTAAGTCTTTTGTCATTTACAGACAGTTCTGGGTGTACACTGATGATTTTGCAAAAATGTTCCTATAAAAGGGTTTCATCTTCAAGGAATTCATGGAAAATACTCTGACAAGTACAGGTTTCTGGTAACTGAGTATACTGCTGAACTGAATGAATAAGCATTTTCAGAACTCTAATGGAAAACTGATGAATTCATAAAAGTGCTAACAAAATATCAAGATAAGAAAAATTAATTACATGGGACTGAGTGAACTGATGAGGATGATTATAATTTTTGTGACTTTCTATTTGAATAATAAGAAAAAAATCCCACAAGGACTCAGAGGCAAAAAATATAGAAATCAATTTTCACTGCAAAGTAAAGGAGCTGTTACAGTGGAGGATTACTGGACTGAATGTCAATATTATGACATAGTATGAGTGTGTTTCGTGTTTGGTAACTGCAATCATTGTTGCTTTTGTTGTGGTCATCCATTTACAATGCTTGGTGTCAATTTATTTATCTCTTGTAAAAATAAAATACAGTGTGTGAAAAAAAAAGAAAAAAATGTTTCTTGTATTCCTAAAGCAACTCACTTTATAAAAGAATTCCTTAAAATAAAATAGCAACTGATTTACTTTTAAAAAACAAAAAATAAAAAGACTGTACAGACAAAACAATGTGTAGAGTTGAATAACTACCTGATACGCTACATCAATGTAGGTTAAGGTATTAGGTTCTTCAGATTTCACATAAGCCACATACCACTCAGTAAAGACAGTTTTACCTAAATTATCTCAATAATCAATTTTTCAATGATTAAACTACGCCAACTCAACACAGTGCCAAAATAACAATTTTCTTCAATTAGTAGTAAAAAATACAGTTGTCAACTAAGTGTATTTGGAGATATGATCAATCATTTTCACTGCTTTTGCTAACATTTCTGACCCTTTTTGATCACTCCAAGTATTTTTTGTTGAGTTATCAATAGTTGACCCAAACACATTGTAGAAGTACTACTTTGCTCTGAAGATAATCAGCTAAATATCTAACCAATTATGGAGACAAATGCAAGTCTATGTGTGCAAGAATGCATCCTGAATATACCAAAATAGTGCACATATTTGCTTTTTTAAAACTTCTTTTATTAGAAAGAAAATTTAATGTGGTTTATAGCACACAATTGAAGTTAAGAGGCATGGTTCTATTTTTAAGCACAACAGAGTAATAAGATTTAGGCTCGTGTTAAATCCCTGCTGGGTGACTTATTTGCTATATGTTACTAAACAAGTTGTTAAACTGTTGGAAAATCTATTATATCCTCTGTACAATGGAAAAATTAACAACCTTGAAGAGTTGTGAAAATGTGGGAGAATATATAGAAAAGGACTAGGATGATACAGGTGCACAGGATGCACTCTCCACATTGACTTCCTCCCCTCCCCTGGCCCCAGTCCTGGTACTAGTGTACTAGGAGGTTTTAAGTAAGTCCCTCTTTATGTTTGTTCTACTCTCTATAAAAATACAGAGCTGGGCTTCCCTGGTGGTGCAGTGGTTGAAAGTCCGCCTGCCAATGTAGGGGACACGGGTTTGTGCCCCAGTCCAGGAAGATCCCACATGCCGCGGAGCGGCTGGGCCCGGGAGCCATGGCCGCTGAGCCTGCGTGTCCGGAGCCTGTGCTCCTCAACAGGAAAGGCCACAACAGTGAGAGGCCTGCGTACCACAAAAAACAAAAAAACAAAAACAAAAACAAAAAACAGAGCTGAACTAGTACAACAACGTACTACTCCGGCGTCATGACACAATGTTGTGTCATGAGAGCTGGGCAATGTGTCACGAGTAGTTCAACCTATTAGTAGTTACATTATCAAGATTTACAGATAATTTTCTTCTAAAAATGTATAGCTGTTCCAAGGTTATCACGTTATAACATCAAAATCAGTCACTGGCACTTCCACTTGCTTTTAAGGTGGAGTAAATAAAGTAGAGTTTCAGAGAACAAAGACGGAATTGCTCATGATGCACAGGCTACTTTATCTCCGATAAAGCCTTTATGTACCCTTAATACTTTGGTGATTATAAGTTATTATGATCATAAATTATACTATTTTTAACTGAAATTTTCTTAGTGATTTTCACCTGTGCATACACTTTTAAAAGGAAAAAGATAAAGCTAGTTGGGGTAAGAAAAATAAGTCTGTTTTTCTATATGTTTTACTTCCCTGCAAAACAATGGCATTTCTCAAATCAGAGTATACGAGAGTGTTCTGGAGTACAAACATAGTCATCTTTGACATTTGTTCCAGTGGAGAAAATGTTGGGAATCATGGGATTACATCATCTGTGAAAATCTCTTCAGCTGCAAACCTTTGTGATTGTATATTATCCCAAATATTTTTGCAAGTAAACACCCACTGGCAAAGAAACACTTTCAGAAACTCTTGGGAAAACTTGTAATAATAGCAAACATTATGAAGTACTATGTAATCTGTGTGTATTATAGGAGAGATTAAACACAATGAAATTATTTTTCAATTCAAATGACAAAACCCACTTTAGAAAAGGACATGTCTAAAACATGTCTGAGGCACAATTGGTGGTTCATAAACAAAGGAAAGGATCACCAAGGCATGACTTAGTTTTGCAGTACCTCTGATTAGCTACCCAATCACAACCCTTTAATATCTTATATTTCTTCTAATATGGAAAGTATAGTACTCCTGGTAAAATAAGGCAATATTTTACTTCCATGTTCAACCTATTTGAAATGTCAACTCAAAAATATAATAGTATACACCTTGGGAGCAAAATGTAAGTATTTTATTTTTTGGAATATACATTGTATTAGTTCCCTAGGGTTGTATAACAAATATCATTACCTGGCTTAAAACAACAGGAATGTATTCTCTCGCAATTTTGGAAGCAGAAGTCAGAAATCGAGGGGTCAGTTGGTTGGTTCCTTCTGGAGGCTCTGAGGGAGAATGTGTTTCATGCCCCTCACCCAGCTTCTGGTGGCTGTGGGAGTCCTTGCCGTTCCTTGGCTTGTAAATACGTTACTCCAATCTTTGCTTCATCTTCACATGATCTTCCCCTCTGTGTGTCCTCGTCTGTGTCTCCGTGTGTCTCAAATTTTCCTCTCCTTTCTCTTAATTAGGGCACTTGTCATTCGATTCAGGGCTCACTCTAAATCCAGAAGACTCTATTTCTAAATAAGGTCATACTCAGATATACCAAGGACATATCTTGGACATATCTTTTTGAAGGACACAATTCAACCACTACAGTCTTTCCTATGGTTCCCCAAAATTCATGTCAGTCCCATATGCAAAATACATTAACCCCATCCCAGCATGCCCCCAATTCTCATCCACTACAGCATCAACTCTAAATCTAAAATCTCATCTAAATAACACCAGCTCAAAAAAGTCCCAAGCTTCATCTTCTAGATCATCTAAATTAGGTATAGGTGAGACTCTCTATATGATCCATCCTACAACAAAATTCATCTCCATCCGTGGATCTGTAAGACTAGAAAACAATTTATCTGCTTCCAAAATACAATAGAAGGGCATACATAAGATAGATATTCTCATTCCAAAAGGGAGAAAGTGAAAAATATAAAGGGATAATTGGTTCACAAGCTAGTTTGAAACCAAACGGAAAATTTCATCAGGTTTCAAGGCCTAAGAAAACCCTCTGTAGCTCAAAACTCTGCCCTCTTGACCCACAGATGCTCCACTGGCCCCTGCATCTGGGTCTACAGAGGTTCTGTCAGTCCCTGTCTCTGCATTTGCAGCACTGCCCTTGGAGTCATCCTTCCCCTCTCTTGAAGAGTGGCCTATGTTTGCAGTCAACTAGCTCTGTCAGCCTGTTTCCTGTTTGTAGAATTCTGGGAATACAACATTCTTTCACTTTGTCCAATCTCAGTCCAAGCTAGTAGCATCTCTGCTGGTATAAAATTCTAAAAACCTTGTCAGTCTCCTGTGTAACTCATAGGGATCCACACAATTAGACAAGAGGGTTTTCAGCATAACCTTCCAGGATAACCCCATCTCTATTCCTAGCTTCTGCTGAAAAGGTTAAACCATAGCAATAGGCTAGACACTTGCTTCATAATAATCCAGAAGGCAAGAATTGTTGTTTCATTCTACCTATGAGGAAACTCAAGGCTCAGCTATGTTAATTGCTGCTTATAAAAGTCAAGATTCAAATATGTTCTACTTGGAATCTGCTTGATTTCATAGTCCATTCATTCTCTACTGCTCCCAACAGCCTCTCCTAGGAATGCTCACAATGTTTATGGGAATGGATATCCAGTGTACACAGAAAGAAACCTCTTCCTGATGCCCAGCTCAACACACCACCAAACTGACTTTATCATGATCTAGTTGGCTTTTTAAAAAATAACTAAATAACTTCATAGAAAGTACACACACACCACCACCACCACATCATAAGAAAGGCTTTATACACTAAAAGGTGAGCTTTATTCCCAACCTAGACACATGTTTCACTCCCCACGGATGACTATCACCAACATTTCCTAGGTATCTTTTGAGAAATTCCCAAGGTCCATAAATTCTTCTACATCTTTTTAAAGACAAAAATGAGAACCATATTTGACACTTTGTTCTGTACATTGTTTTCTTTTTTCTCTTTTCCTCTCTTTTTTTCCTAACAAACAGAGTATTTTTCCTCAGTACATAAAGATCTACTCATTCATTTTAATGAGTGGTTTCACTTAGTTTATTTCATGTCTGTGCATCAATACATTTAACCAGCTCTCTATCAATTGGCTTTTAGGTTTTTTCACTTTTTAATATTTAAACAAAACTGGCTGCACCTTTTCCACACATGTGGGTTTTGGTTTCTTTTGCTATAATTCTTCTCCAGCCTGGCTACTCACACATGGGTGGTACACAGACCATGGTGTTTGCTGTCTACCACTCCTACACAAATCAGCCACCTCTTCACATAGGAAAAAGTCTCTGGGGAAAGTCTTGCTTGCTTTTCTCAACAGAGCTTTAAGAACAACGTGAGTAAGCAAGTGTCTTGTGGTTTAGATGTTTCTCTTATTGAAAACAGACTCTTTACACATTAACTTCCAACCCCGACAGCTATACAGTGTTGTAACAAACAGCATGGAAAAGAGACGAGAAGCGCTTACCAAAGTTAAAAGAAAATAATCACCTTTCATTAGACTTCTTAAAATTTCATTTAGCTCCATTTGGAAGCCCCTACCAGCCTGAAGATTCATATATTATTTTCTTAGTGATTTCCTAACCCTTATGCACTTTCTCAGTTATCAGGCAGAAACCTAATTTCATTTTATGGAATGGATATTCAACAATACACAACAATATCTCTTTTTTATTTTTTATTTTTGGAACACTAATTATCTAATAGGATACCACCTGAACTTGCCTTCTAGTAACACCGGGGCACAATTTATCATTATTTGTAATACTATTGTGTAATCTTTGCAACTACCTTTCATGAGGCTTTACTTATAACAGATGGGGGCCAAGTCGTTTCAAAAGTAATGATTCAGTTAAACTTCCTCAATAAAAAGGTAACTAAGTTGTAGAATGAACTGGTAAAGTGCTCAATAAGTGTTTGCTAACAGCAGAACAAGAAGAAAGAATTAAAGTGGACTATGGTTTGGGCCAGGATTGCACAAGTATCCCTGGATGACCATAACTTTACAATTTTCAACAACTGCACTGTTATAGGGCAGATCAGCACCTTATAAATCACTGTTCCACAGAACACTGTTCATAGAATGTTAATAGTTGTAACAACAAAAATAAGAGGGGGGAAAGGGGCATTTACTGTGTAAATGTGCATTTTGAAACTCCAAAAAGGTACACAGGCTGCATCTCTTCACTTTTTTCCCCTTAGCCCACTAGTTAGCATTTCCTGGTATTCCAGGGAAAAAACAGTATTTAAGCATAACTATGAATAGCTATGGAACAACAATTCTTAAAAAAAAAAAATTCCTTGGAATAACATAACCTAGAATGAACTATCCCCAGCATTATGAGAAATACTTTGCTAATAATTTTACCAACCTTGATTGACATATACACACTACTATATATAAAACAGATAACTAATAAGGACCTACTGTACAGCACAGGGAACTCTACTCAATATTCTCATGGCCTGTATGGGAAAAGAATCTAAAAAGAGTGGATATGTGTCTATGTATAACTGGTTCACTTTGCTTTATGGCAGAAACTAACACGACAGTGTAAACCAACTATACTCCAATAAAATTTTTTTTTTAATTTTTACCAACCTTAATGGATGTAACAAATGTTTCTAAACATATCTCTTTTTTAAAAAATCACTATTTGACCTGCTGATTTTCAAAATCTGTTTCCTGCCTACCAAACTACTCCTTCCCACATTCTCAAGTCCATACATTTATTTTTTGAGATTTAAGCAAGAGATTAGCTCTCCTATTAAGCATTGACTCCTCAACTGTCACACACCCCCTCATCTAAGTTCCCAAGCACTCTGGAAACCCACCACTTTAATGCATTAATCACATGTTTCCATAATTAGGCATTCATTTTTCTGCTTGTTTTACTGGATCCAAATAACCTGAGAGTGAGTGATAAATTCTCAGTACCAGTGTTAGTGTAAGTATTAGTATTTAGAAGCACAGCATTCTAAATAGGCACCTAGAACCCTCCAGCATTCAATAAATGTTTGTTAAATGAGTAAATGAGCAAAAGCATCAATAGGGCCTCCACTTAAAACAGAGACTAAATCAGGCCTGTACCAATTTTTAAATTGATTTTTGCCAGAGCAACATCTTTAAGTTAAATTTTAATACCTTTAGGCAGAGCATGCATTCCTCTTTCCAAAGTACCAACATCACTCCGTTTTCTCATATCTGGCAGCTTCACACACTGTTCCCTGACTGACCCTCAGAGTAATTGAGTTTGCAGCTCCTGGATTACATGTTACATGAGAAATGATAGTCACGTTTACAGGTGTAAAATAAGTTGTAAGTACAGATTGAAACAAGATGTCTTTTAATAGCAATAAAATAATATTTGTACACTTAGGTGGGTAAAGAAATGAGAAAAATAGATTAGAAAGAATATAACATGATAGTTTTTTTAAGGAAGTTCTATAATATGATAGCTACATAGTAGCCATTAGAGTGTATAATCAGCCCCACATCCTTAATATCCATCTAGACCAAAATCAGAGGCTGACATTGAAAATGTCAGGGTTCCCAGGGTGGCCGCCAGGATGATGACAGTTAGAGGAAAAAGCCTGAAGGTGGAGCTTATCCCCAGGGAAGTGAAGAGACTCACATCACCTGGCTGTTTCTAAAGATGGACTAGGTTGAGAAGAAGCAGTGTTACCATTCATTTAAGTCAGCTGGCCAGAGTTCTGGAAACAGGAGAGGAGGAAAAACTTTAAAAGGAAAACAAATTTTGTTTTTTGGGTTTTTTTTAAAGTTATAAATAGACAAATTCCACTAAAGTAAGAGCAAAGAAAAGGGAAGTTTCAGACATTCTGAGAATACGCGTCTTCTCTGAAAAAATAAGCAATCAGGTTCTTTGAGCAAGAATAACCACTGCCAAGAGAGCAGTTCCAATAGTCATCAGCCCAATTTAGAGAATATGTTCAACTAAGGTGTGAGCATTAGAATTCTCCAGGGAAACAGTACCGAGAGGATGTAGAGAGATGCACATAAGAAGAGACATTGTAGCAACTGACTCGCATGGTTATGGAAGCCTAGAAGTCCTACGATCTGCCATCTGCAAGCTGGAAAAACAAGAACGTCAGTGGTAAAATTCAGTCCAAGGCCAAAAGCCTTGGAAGAGGGTAGGGGGTGGGGATGCTGGTGTGAGTCCCAGAGTCAGAAGGCCTGAGAACCAAAAGCTCCAGTGCCGGAAGGCAGAAGAAGGTGGGCGTCCCAGCTTAAGAAGAGAAAGAAAGAGAATTCACCCTTCTTCCACCTTTCTACTCTCAGCTGATTGCGCCCGCACGTTGGTGAGGGCAGATCTTTACTCAGTCTGCTGACTCAGATGCTAATTTCTTCCAGAAACACACTCACACACACTCAGAAATAATATTTACTAGTTATTTGGGCATTCCTTATCCAGTCAAGTTGACACAAAATTAACCATCACACTGTGTAAACACATTCTGACTTCAGGTTTGTTTCCCTAGTACCAAAATAGATCCAAATAACATTAATAAATAAGTATTTATTGAATATTTCCTCTGTGCTAGGTTCCACTATTAGTGCTGAGAAAAAGAATGACAAAGGCAAGCTATAGTTCCTTGTTTTCTTTCATCTTTCAGCCTTCTTTTTCTTAAAACATACAATTTACATGTACAACAACTGTTCCATCATCAACATGTCTCTTTACACTCAATGACTTCTGTGAGCATTCCCCTACTCTTCAAGGGTACATATCAGAATATTTGAGAAATCATAGTGTTTGACGTATTTTGAAAAGTCTCCACTTTGAGGTCTTGACACATGCCCCCAACCAACGACATGTTATTCCTCAGTGGAAGATAGTAGGGTTAGTGGGGCTTGGGAACTGGAAAACAGAGAAAGCAGTGGAGAGTAACATATCAACTTTAGGCTACATTTATTCATTCTAAAGTCATAGCATAATTCAAAATTGTGCCCTACAAAGTCACCCATAAAAATCCCTAAATTTGGGGCTTCCCTGGTGGTGCAGTGGTTGAGAGTCCGCTTGCTGATGCAGGGGACATGGGTTCGTGCCCTGGTCCGGGAAGATTCCACATGCCACGGAGTGGCTGGGCCCGTGAGCCATGGCCGCTGAGCCTGCGCATCCGGAGCCTGTGCTCCGCAATGGGAGAGGCCACAACAGTGAGAGGCCCGCGTATCACAAAAAAAAATAAAAATAAAAATAAAATTAATTTGCTGTAAAATACAGCGTACAGTTGACCCTTGAACACCACAGGGGTTAGGGGTGCCAAACCTCCACAGGTCGAAAATCCACATATAACTTGGAGCCCAACCTCTGTCCTCGTGGTTCCTCTATATCCATAGTTCCACTTCCACAGATTCAACCAACCATGGATCGTATAGTACTGTAGTATTTACTACCGAAAAAATCCACATATAAGTGGACCTGTGCAGTTCAAATCTGTGTTGTTCAAGGGTCAACTGTAAATGGTTTTATATATACAACTTTATTCTGTAACGTGTATATAAATGTGTTATATATTCAATAATGTAAAACATCTATTTCCTTAGAAAGATCATATTCAGAAATTATAGCATATCTTACAACTTGAAAAGCTTTAGCAAAGTTATAATATCAACTTGTCAGCTTTTCATGTTTCTTATAATCATTTTCATCTTATGGAGACAATTTTTATCTCTTTCTATAACTCTTCTAATCAATGTTTCTGAATTGTTCTTGGTACAATATTCCTACACCACTCTTAGGAAGCCATCCTCATCCACCTGCTCAACAGCATAAACTACATTTCTCTCCTTTGCCAAAGATGGAAGAGAGAAAATCCTCAATATAATTCACAGCTCTCTTTCTTTAGGTATATACAGCCTGTTTGAGATTTGAGGACATCCACAGCCTGAGGTGTACACTTTTGTCCCACATTTTAATTTATTCCTCTCACTGGCAAATACTGTAGATGTGATTGAATTTGTATAAGTTAAATGTCCATCTGATGTGATTCCACTATTGTTATAACATGAATTAATGGTGTCTACAGCAAAGGCATGTAGAATATGCTACAGATGCACTGAGGAAAAAGCCACTAACTCTCTTAGAGGAAACATTGGGAAAAGCATCACCAAGGAGATAATATCTGGAGTCCTGAAGAATGTATGGGAAACAAACAGTGAAAGATGGTGGTGGTAGATTGAGCATTCTGGTAAAAATATAAATGAATAAAAAAGATAAAATAATCTAATATGTTCAAGAAATTATGAAAAGTCCAAATCATTGAAGAAAAAGACATTGGTGAGCATATAAAGAGAGAACTTTTGGCCAAAGGAAAAATAAAAACAAAAACAAAAAAAGTACCAGTAGAACCAATAAGATTATGGTAAGTTCCATATGCCTTGGAAAGGCATATGGCCTTTATCCTATTATTAAATGGTAACTAACAAGAGGATTTAAGCAAAGAGTAACATGATTAGTCTTTTGCTTGCTCTTTTTGAAGTGTAACTCAAATAGCAATAAGGAATATGGATTAGGGACAGAAAAGAAGAAATATGTACATCCATTAGGAGGATTTTGCTTAAGCCCAAACTGGAATTTTAAAAACGTGACAGAGTCAACATATGGACTCAGCCAACGTGGCCAGCTCTACCCTATGCCAGCTCTACTCTATGCCTGAACATGACTGCCAGAGACATGCAGGAAGAGGGCAAGAAGAGTCTGCCCTAAGAGCTTCATGACTGCCTGTCCTGTCAGCATGTTCATGTCCAAAGAGAAAATCCCTAGTCGTCACAGCCTGAAGCTTAGGCTCAAGGTCAAAGGTGAGGGTGAGACTCAGGTTGGAGGGTGAGACATTGTCCATGATTCTTTTCTATCCCCTACATCACCAATTCCGTTTCTAAAAATGAAGGAGAAGAAGATATTATCCTTCTCCTAGTAGAAGGAGATATTACCTTAACCAGGATGCCAAAGAGAACAGGACACATTAAAGAAAACTATGAGATACAAGTTGGCATACATGGGGTCATCAGTATGAGATTTAATGTAGAAACGTCAGAATATCGAGTCTACACAAAGCACCCTAACTTCCTAACAAGTTTCTGGAGAGAAAGGAGAAAGAGAGAGCAAGCAAGCAAGGACTAATATAACAGTCCTTTAATATGGAACAAAATTTTTTTAATGATTTGATTGGCTTGCTATGCCTCAACTTAAGAAAGATGGACCCTTCAAGGAAAATGTGATCTAGAAGAGCTGGGCCAGAAATGGAAACAAAAAACAGTGTCTTCTAGGAAACAACCAGAATAAAGTATTTATTTTTCAAACCAAATATTCAGAAAACTTACTTTCCTTTCCTAAAACTGGACTGTATAAGACTTCTCAGTGGGTCATTCTGGGATCAGTAATTTAAGACTGAGTATATGCGAATGAAGCTGAAAATCATGTTTCAAATTTCCTTGATCAGGATAATCATCTGTAGGTATTTGTAAAAACAAAAATTTCCAAATTACTGGCCCATAACAGGCCCACTCTGTAAATTAGCAGAATTAACTAATCTCCAGACTCCCAGTGGCTCTTATCATGGAATTTTGGGAAAACGTTACTCCACATAATCAGTTAATTTAAAATTTTATTTAATAAGTAAACAATTAATGAAGACCTCCAGTCATTTACTTAAGGTATGTACCCTGGCCCATAGATTCTGGGTTTGAAAGATAATTTTGAAAATATTGTTTCCTATGAAAAACTGGTGGTCCAGTGGTTAGAGGACTCAGCACTTTCAATGCCCTGGGCCTGGATTCAATCCCTGGTCAGGGAACTAGGATCTCACAGGCCATGTGGTGTGGCCAAAAAAAAAAAGAAAGAAAGAAAGAAATTACTGTTTTCTAAACAAATATGCTGTCTTTTGGGGAAAAATATGAGATCTCACAGACCACAAAGTTATATTTCTGCTTCCCAGTTTGCGACTATTCAAACTGAACTTCACCATGTACATAGTAATTCAATCTAGGGTAGAATGTGAGAAGCCTGTAGGACATCCTTGCAAAAATGGCTTATATGTCTAAAGACAGATTTGAAAGTCATTGGTGTAGAGATCATGTCGAAGTTATGAAAGTGGATTAAGCAGCAAAAGCAGAAAGTGGACAGTTAAATAAGAGAAGGCAGAACCATAGGTAACACCCATATTTTAAAAATAGAGAGGGAGAAATTACTTGAAGAAACAAAGAAAGAATAAATGGAGAGATTGGAAGGTAATCCAGAGACCAGGGTTGCAGAAAAACTAGGAGAGGAGGAAATAATTCTAAAGAGAAAAACAATCAACACTGCCAAATTCTTCAGAGGTAAGAAAGATAGAATAAGAGCAGAAAAGAGGGTGCTAAGGTGTGCTCCCTAAAGGCAGAAGAAAGAAAGAGAGAGAGAGAGAAAGAGAAAGAGAGGAAAGAAAGAAAGGAAGGAAGGAAGGAAGAAAGAAAGAAAGAAAAAGAAAGAAAGAAAGAAAGAAAGAAAAAAAGAAAGAAAGAAAGAAAGAAAGAAAAAAAGAAAGAAAGAAAGAAGAGGAGGGAGGGAGGAAAGAAAAGAAAGAGAAAAGTAAAGAAAAGAAAAATCCTAAGTCTGCAAGTCTGTTGTGCTGTCTATGATTAGAGACCTTGCCTAATACTAGCTAATGAAGATGTGTCTAAGCATCTGATGGAAGAAATTTTCACGTACTGAGGTATGGGAATGTCATTCTGGCTTACACATAATTTGGCTTGAATTTCATGCTAACTAGAACAGCCTGTTTTGTGGCCTATCAAATATGCATTGTACACCCACTTTAACCATATTTTAAAAACGCATTTAAAAAATCAAAATGGAGTAACTGTGGTTCAGGTATTCAAAATGAAGGAGAGTGGCCATTGTGAATGTGGTTTCAGACACATTCCTGCATTACTGAGAACTTAGATTTTCTAACTGTATCAGACTCAAGGACACCAGCAGCCATTATCAAAACAATATCTGCTAACAGTTGCAACCTTATGGTCTCAAGGTCTCCCCTTGTAACTATGCAACCATTTTGGACCCCACCAATCCTTGCTTAACAAGTACCCCTCTTAACAGAGCCAATCTAATTCATGACAAACAACTTATGTAATTTTATGGTATTTGCCTTTATAAGCCATTTTGTAGTCCAACAGAACACAATTCATGTGCTTCTTGAATCCGTCCTCAGTTTGGCTCAAATAAAACTCTTTTCTATTCCTATTATAGATTGTTTATTGACTATTTCTGTTGACACACCATAGGAACTTAAAATAGAGATTATTTCTTCTATGTTATGCATATTTAAATAACATCAAATATATTTGTGAGCTATTAAAAAGTATGGGACAGCTATATAGTAAATTAACATTAGCATTTTATAAACAGGAATATCTCTACCTGGTTTTAAATATATGACTCTTTGGTGTTCATTTCTTCACTCTAATCAAAAAGTTACAAATAGGACAATTCCCATTTGTGTTACAATTAATTGTACACTTGTCCAGGCTTTCTACAAGCTATTTGCACTCAGTAAATGAGGCAGGAATAAAAGACAGAAGAAACTTATGAGAAAAAAATTGAATACTTTGGTACCAAGATTTTTATATCAAATAATTACTTGTTTGCAACATTGAAATTTCTCAGTCAGCAAAGCTTCATCAGAAATTTCAGAATTTGATGGCTGATGTGGCTCAGTGACCAAAAGAAATTGTGATTAAGTAATATAAATGACTAAAGTCTGTGACAAAAGATTGCACCTAAATATACCACAAAATGAGTTAGCAATATTAATCACACAATAAATGGAAATATTTGGTTTCATATTTGACACACTGGCTCATGATCTAATTTTTCTTTGAACTTAAAGAGTCAAAAGTATTTGTCCAGAGAGATATTATGTTTGCAGGGATAGTCTAATGGGGATGCAATGTATCTGCCTCTGTAAATAGACTATATTATGTACAACTATTATAGTGAGTGGGGTGCATGGTGTGGAAGACTTCTCTTTTCTGGGTGATGCTCCCACTATAAATTTTGTAAATATGTTGAATATTTAGTCTCCACTGAGATATTTTCATCAGTTACTGACAGAAATATATCTATGATTGCCCACCTGATCAGCAAGAACTATGCCAGCCTTCAAATGTTGTAAGTGAGAAGGCCTTCAGGTAATGAAAGTGTGAATTTGCAGAAATATAACTTGCCCTGTGATTTGAAGAGAATATTATTAATTGTTAGGGAATTTCACCCTTAACATCCAGATAGGGGAAGGGGGAGAAGACACAAAGTCTGGGACTTAAATTTCCAGATGTTGCTTCCAGGAGTTTCTTCCCCTTACCTTGAGAACAGGGGCTGAAAGTGTTGTTCTGTGCACTCTAATGTCTTACATATAAATGTTTTACATAGAAGCTGATCATTCTATGCCTGGGATCTAATGGTGTGAAGCAGGGGCATGCCACACACACACACCCTTCTGAACCAAGGCACTCACACCCCAGCTTCTGGGAATAGAGGCTGCTGATAGCTCAGACCTGTGTTTCTCTCCTGGAACCTGAAAGCCACCTAACCCTAGGTTATGCCCCTCCCCTAAGGACAGTCCACATTCAACAACTGGTTATCTGAGGGTGGAAGGACAGTCCCCATGCCTTAATTAAGGACAATTCTAAAGAGCCATATATACTCCAGAGCCTCTTTATTGCAACTGTGAGACAGTTTTAATCTCTCCCTTTGCTCAATCCTACTTATTTCAATGCCTTCAAATCCAATTCTTGAGAGTATTCGCCAATAAAATTTGCACATGCAAATCTCCATCTCAAAGCCCGTTTCCAGGAACACTCACCTAAAGCAGTAGAAGTCAGGAGTGATCTAAAGTGGAATTTTGGAGCTGAATCATCTACTGAAGGCTAGCAGTGAGGACGCCATCACTGATGATGGGTGGAGTGCTAATAGCCCCTGGCATACTATAGCAATGCAATTTTTAACACTTTCACCTGGAGTGAACTGGATAGGTAGGGAAAGCACTGGCTGCAGGCAACATCTCAAGCATCTGAGGGATCTGGGGGAAGCAGTAATTATAGGGACTATGGAAGGAATGGCTGTTGCTGAGGGCTATCAATTCATTGGAGAAAAACAATGAACAGCTGGAGGTAATTAATCACCAATTTAAGGTAAATTTTGAAAGCCAGAGGGATTCCTTGGCAGAACATAAAGAATCTCTGCCCTACTGTAACTAAAAGGAAAAGAAAGCTGAGGTTCATTCCCAGAACTGAATTATAAAGTTAACCTTCCAGAGAAGGTTAAATTCTAAAACAGGCAATTCCGCAGTGTCAAGACCAGCACCTGGATTACTAAACCTGAAATGGGAATGTCTAGGTTTTTATGCTCAAAAATCTCAAGTATCCATATCCTCTTGGTCATTCTGGGCCCATCAGAAGTGGACTATTCCTCTTTGTAAAAAACCAGCCCCTTATTGAAGACAATGCAGAAAATCCTGCCTTTCAATACAACATATGTTCCTCTCAAGATCTTCCCCAGTCTCTTGGATTGGCCTCCAGTAACTAAAGAAAAGGTCAAGAATCCATGAGGAATCAACATGCACTATGAAGGCAATATTATACAGTAATGTTTCAACCAGTCCTTCACAGAAACCTATAACCATTCATTCAGGTAATCATACACTAAAGAAAGAGAATACCCAGAAATTTCAAGGCCACATTTATTATTCAAGAACTCAAAGTTATCCAGTTATTCATGTCAAAGTAGGAACACATGGTAATAAATAGTTTCACTAGGTGCAGTTTACAAAGCAGGCATGGGACATGGAACAACCTGGTAATCGTGTCCTCTATCCTTCTGTTTTATTGGAATAAACATACTTGATAGTTAACAGACTCCATCCCCTACCCCCAGGTTGCTGGCTTGGCCTTTGGAGACAAGTGCCATTAGTGGGAAAGACCAATTAGATGCCTCTGTTCAGATTTGACATTAAGTAGTTAGGCTGCTGCATGGCCTGAGAAGAACTTGGTCAGGATCACCCACTAGATAAGCTACTTAGACTAGCAAAAGTGTTAACCCAGGGTGAAGAGAATCTAGGATGGGTAGAAGAAGAATAGGGAAATAAGTATCAGTTATACCCTCAAGACCAGCTGCCACACTGGGGTTGTTTTTCATTATATATTTAAATGATAATACTTTGGAAGTACTGCATTAAAGAAAATATATCATTAAATTAAGTTTTTTTAAATGTAGCCACTTGAAAATTGAAAATAATGTTTATGGCTTATATTTGTGGTTTGTGGTATATTTCTATTGGACAGGTTTGCTTTATAATATCCGCATGCAACAAAAATTTCACCTAAAACCTCTAACCAATAGGAAGCTATCAGTTGCTAAATGCATGTGATTTGGCCAGTTGAGTAAGAGCTATTTGGGTGACTATGGTCTGCAGTGGGGGAAGTTCATAATACAGTCTAAGGAGAAACTGTAAAGGGCAAACAGGAGAGACTTTCAAGATGGCAGAGGAGTAAGATGTGGACATCACCTTCCTCCCCACAAATACATCAGAAATACAACTACATGTGGAACAACTCCTACAGAACACCTACTGAATGCTGACAGAAGAACTCAGACTCCCCAAAAGCCGTGTGACTGACAGGGTCTTGGTGCCCCAGCCGGGTGTCAGGCCTGTGCCTCTGAAGTGGGAGAGCCGAGTTCAGGACATTAGTCCACCAGAGACCTCCCGGCTCCCCATAATATCAAACAGCGAAAGCTCTCCCAGAGATCTCCATCTCAATGCTAAGACCCAGCTCAACTTAATGACCAGCAAGCTACAGTGCTGGACACCCCATGCCAAACAACAAGCAACACAGGAACACAACCCCACCCATTAGCAGAGAGGCTGCCTAAAACAATAATAACGTCAAAGACACACCAAAACACACCACCGGACGTGGTCCTGCTGATCAGAAAAACAAGATCCAGCCTCATCCACCAGAACACAGGTACGAGTCCCCTCAATCAGGAAGCCTACAAAACCCATTGAAGCAATCTTAGCCACTGGGGGCAGACACCAAAAACAACAGAACTATGAACGTGCAGCCTGTGAAAAGGAGAACCCAAACATAGTAGTTAAGCTAAATGAGAAGACAGAGAAACACACGGCAGATGAAGGAGCAAGGTAAAAACTGACCAAACCAGACAAATGAAAAGGAAATATGCAGTCTACCTGCAAAAGAATTCATAGTAATGATAGTAAAGATGATCCAAAATCTTGGAAATAGAATGGAGAGAACAAAAGAAACGTTTAACAAGGACTAAGAAGAACTAAAGAGCAAAGAAACAATGATGAACAACACAATAAATGAAATTAAAAATTCTCTAGGAGGGATCAATAGCAGAATAACTGAGGCAGAAGATAGGATAAGTGACCTGGAAGATAGAATAGTGGAAATAACTACTGCAGAGCAGAATAAAGAAAAAAGAATGAAAAGAATTGAGGACGGTCTCAAAGACCTCTGTGACAACATTAAATGCACCAACATTCGAATTATAGGGGTCCCAGAGGAAGAAGAGAAAAAGAAATGGACTGAGAAAACATTTGAAGAGATTATAGTTGAAAAATTCCCTAATATGGGAAAGGAAATAGTCAGTCAAGTCCAGTAAGCACAGAGAGTCCCATACAGGATAAATCCAAGGAGAAACACGTCAAGACACATATTAATCAAACCATCACAAATTAAACACAAAGAAAAAATATTAAAAGCAGCAAGGGAAAAACAACAAATAACATACAAGGGAATCCCCATAAGGTTAACAGCTGATCTTTCAGCAGAAACTCTGCAAGCCAGAAGGGAGTGGCAGGATATATGTAAACAGATGAAAGGGAAAACCTACAACAAAGATTACTCTAACCAGTAAGGATCTCATTCAGATTTGACAGAGAAATTAAAACCTTTACAGACAAGCAAAAGCTAAGAGAACTCAGCACCACCAAACCAACTTTATAACAAATGCTAAAGGACCTTCTCTAGGCAGGAAACACAAGAGAAGGAAAAGACCTAAAATAACAAACCCAAAACAATTAAGAAATTGGTAATAGGAACATACATATTGATAATTAGCATACATGTAAATAGATTAAATCCTCCACCAAAAGACACAGACTGGGTGAATGGATACAAAAACAAGACCCATATATATGCTGTCTACAAGGGTCCCACTCCAGACCTAGGGACACATACAGACTGAAAATGAGAAGATGGAAAAAGATATTTCATCCAAAAGGAAATCAAAAGAAAGCTGGAATAACAATTTTCATGTCAGACAAAATAGACTCTAAAGTAAAGACTATTACAGGAGACAAAGAAGGACACTATATAATGATCAAGAGATCAATCCAAGAAGAAGATATAACAATTGTAAATACTTATGCATGCAACAAAGGAACACCTTAATACATAAGGCAAATGCTAACAGCCATAAAAGGGGAAATTGACAGTAACACAATCAGAGTAGGGGACTTTAGTACCTCACTTTCACCAATGGACAGATCATCCAAAATGAAAATAAATAAGGAAACACAGGCCTTAAATGATACATTAAGCAAGATGGACTTCATTGATATTTGTAGGACATTCCATCCAAAAACAACAGTATACACTTTCTTCTCAAGTGCTCATGGAACATTCTTCAGGATAGATCATATCTTGGGTCACAAATCAAGCCTTGCTAAATTTAGGAAAATTAAAATAGTATCAAGTATTGTTTCCAACCACAATGCTCTGAGACTAGATATCATTTACAGGAAAAAATCTGTAAAAAATACAAACACATAGAGACTAAACAATACACTGCTTAATAACCAACAGATCACTGAAGAAATCAAAGAGGAAATTTAAAAAAAACCTAGAAACAAATGACAATGAAAACACGGTGACCCAAAACCTATGGGATGCAGCAAAAGCAGTTCTAAGAGGGAAGTTTATGGCAATACAATCCTACCTCAAAAAACATCTCAAATAAACAAACTAACCTTACACCAAAAGCAATTAGAGAAAGAAGAACAAAAAACCCCAAACTCCTCAACAAAATGTTAGCAAACATCAACCAACAGTACATACACCATGATCAAGTGAGGTTTATCTCAGATACAAGGATTCTTCAATATACGCAAATCAATCAATGTCGTAAACCATATTAACAAACTAAAGGAGAAAAACCATATGATCATCTCAATAGATGCAGAAAAAGCTTTCGACAAAATTCAACACCCATTTGTGGTAAAAACCCTCCAGAAAGTAGGCATAGAGGGAACTTATCTCAACATAATAAAGGCCATATACGAAAAACCCACAGCCAATATCATTCTCGATGGTGAAAAACTGAAACTATTTCCACTAGGATAAGGAACAAGACAAGACTGTCCACTCTCACCATTATTATTCAACATAGTTTTGGAAGTTTTAGCCACAGCAATCAGAGAATAAAAAGAAATGAAAGGAATCCAAATCAGAAAAGAACAAGGAAAGCTGTCACTGTTGGCAGATGACATGATACTATACATAGAGAATCCTAAAGATGCTACCAGAAAATTACTAGAGCTAATCAATGAGTTGGGTAAAGTTGAAGGATACAAAATTAATGGACAGAAATCTCTTGCATTCCTATACACCAGTGATGAAAAATATGAGAGAGAAATTAAGGAAACACTCCCATTTACGACTGCAACAAAAACAATATAATACCTAGAAATAAACCTCCCTAAGGAGACAAAAGACCTGTATGCAGAACACTATAGGACAATGATGAAAGAAATTAAAGATGATACAAACAGATGGAGAGATATATCATGTTCTTGGATAGGAAGAATCAACATTGTGAAAATGACTCTACTACCCAAAGCAATCTACAGATTTAATGCAATCCCTATCAAACTACCAATGGCATTTTTCACAGAACTAGAACAAAAAATTTCACAATTTGTATGGAAACACAAAAGACCCTGAATAGCCAAAGCAATCTTGAGAAAGAAAAACGGAGCTGAAGAATCAGGTTCCCTGACTTCAGACTATACTACAAAGCTAAAGTAATCAAGACAGTATGGTACTGGCACAAAAACAGAAATATAGATCAATGGAACAGGATAGAAAGCCCAAAGATAAACCCATGCACATATGGTCACGTTATCTTTGATAAAGGAGGCAAGAATATACAATGGAGAAAAGATATCCTCTTCAGTAAGTGGTGCTAGGAAAACTGGACAGCTACATGTAAAAGAATGAAATTAGAACACTCCCTAACAACATACAAAAAATAAACTCAAAATGGATTAAAGACCTAAATGTAATGCCAAACACTATAAAACTCTTAGAGGCAAACATAGGCAGAACACTCTATGACATAAATCACAGCAAGATCCTTTTGGACCCACCTCCTAGAGAAATGGAAATAAAAAATAAATAAACATGGGACCTAATAAAACTTAAAAGCTTTTGCACAGCCAATGAAACCATAAATAGGATGAAAAGACAACCCTCAGAATGGGAGAAAATATTTGCAAATGAAGCAACTGACAGAGGATTATCCTCCAAAATTTATAAGCAGCTCATGCAGCTCAATATCAAAAAAACAAAAAACCCAATCCAAAAATGGGCAGAAGACGTAAATAGACATTTCTCCAAAAAAGATATACAGATTGCCTGCAAACACATGAAAGAATGCTCAACATCACTAATCATTGGAGAAATGCAAATCAAAACTGCAATGAGGTATCACCTCACACCAGTCAGAATGGCCATCATTAAAAAACCTACAAACAATAAATGCTGGAGAGGGTGTGGAGAAAAGGGAACCCTCTTGCACTGTTGGTGGGAATGCAAAGTGATACAGCCACTATGAAGTACAGTATGGAGGTTCCTTAAAAAACTAAAAATAGAACTACATTATGGCCCAGCAACCCCACTACTGGGCATATGGTCTGAGAAAACCATAATTCAAAAAGAGTCATGTACCACAATATTCATTGAAGCTCTATTTACAATAGCCAGGACATGGAAGCAAGCTAAGTGTCCATCGACAGATCAATGGATAAAGAAGATGTTGCACATATATACAATGGAATATTACTCAGCCATAAAAAGAAACGAAATTGAGTTATTTGTAGTGAGGTGGATGAACCTAGAGTCCGTCATTCAGAGTGAGGTAAGTCAGAAAGAGAGAAACAATACTGTATGCTAACACATATAAATGAAATCTAAAAATAAAATAATGTTTCTGAAGAACCTAGGGGCAAGACAGGAATAAAGACGCAGACATAGAGAATGGACTTGAGGACACAGGGAGGGGGAAGTGTAAGCTGGGATGAAGTGAGAGAGTTGCATGGACATATATACACTACCAAATGTAAAATAGATAGCTAGTGGGAAGCAAGAGCATAGCACAGGTAGATCAGCTCTGTGCTTTGTGTCCACCTAGAAGGGTGGCATAGGGAGGGTGGGAGGGAGATGCAAGAGAGAGGGGATATGGTGATATATTTATATGTATAGCTGATTCACTTTGTTATAAAGCAGAAACTAACACACCATTATAAAGCAATTATACTCCAATAAAGATGTTAACAAATAAAAGGCAAACTTCCTTCCAGCTGACTCCTTTCTCCCTCTCTATAGGTATAACATAAGCACCACCCAAGAAGCAAGATAGGATGCTGCAGAGATCTGAATATTTCATAATTTAAAAACGTCACTGGAATCTTCCCTAAATATTTTGTCTGAACTCAAAATCTGTATCCTTATCATTACATCAAACAAATACCTCTGCAGCAGTTTGACCTGTCTAGATTGTAGAAGGTCCCACAGATCTGTGTGTATGGAAAAAAAATGTATCTTAAAAATGAAAGTTCTAAATAAATTTAGTCACTGCATTTTAGAAACAAAGTTTTAAATAAGCGGTAACTGTAATGCTCAGTCATCCAACATAAAATTTTCTGTTGTAATCTCCACTTCCGGACATGAATAGCTAAATAGCAATATATAAACAAACAATAGCAAAGTACCTTTTTGGCTAACTACCACACTGCCACTTCTGAACTGAAGCCAATTATAGTGACATCACTCTAGCTTCATGTCCTTTACTGACCTTCCTACTTATGTTGCCAAAACATATTAAATTTCTCCTCTACAGTTTGCCTTTTCCCTTTGTCTTTGTTTGTTTAAATAATAACTTGACATTCTTGACCTCAACCTACAATTTTGGCTGATAATATCACTGAGCAATTCACTTACATAAATAGCCTTACATAATCATCTGTTGTGTCACAGAAAAATTCATGCAAAAAACAATGAATTTTTATTATATGGAATGGAAGAAAATTCTTTTAAATACTCTAAATACTATACCGCCATTAGGCAGTTAAGATGAAATGTTCTATCAAGTTGTAGACATCTAGCTTCCACAGTACTATAATTATAAAAATATATACTTAGTAAACCCACCTGCACATGTTTACTTTAGAATTCTTTAAGTAAAAGTCACTCTGACCACTAAATTGAAATTGAAAGTGGTATCCCATTAGCTGAGGTCTTCAAACCTGATTGAAGTCTTGAATATGTTTGAAAACCTACAAACACTAAGAAGGAAAACTAAAATAACTATTTATTTGAAAGAAAATTAACAACTTTGGAATGTTAAAACAGAAAGTTATTTTTCTGGAAAAAATATGGCTCATTTAAGAATATTTACTGATAAGATGATATGTTATAAAATGTATGCTAGTCTATATTATGATATTGACTCATTATCTGTGAATTCGCACATGCTAATTAAAGGTCATTGCAGTTGTTCATCATGAGGTTTTTAATTTGATTAAAGAAAAAAAATTCTTCACCTGCACAGATGTTTAAAAGTCTGTGAATAACCCTGCCTTTTCTTTATTGTACCTGCGGTATTTAGCACAGTGCCTGGCATGTATTTTGTATTAATACATGTGCTCTGAATAATTTAGTAGTGTCAACTTTAAAGTCTACTAACAGATCATAGTCATGAAGAGCAGGGACTATACTGTCCAATTACCTGGGTTCAAGTCCTGTCCTTTACTGAGAGTGTGACTTTTGACAAGTTGTTTTATCTCTCTTCTATCTGCTCATCTGAAAAATGGGTATAGTAATAGCTCTGGCCTCATAAGAATGTCGTGAGGAATAATGAGTTAGTATATGTGAAACTTTTAGAACAGTGTATGCAGCATAGTAAGAGTGCAATCAACTATATATTTTATTAAATAGAAGCACTTCTTTGTACTTTAGAATGTACAAGTTCTTTTTACATATAACTTTCAAAATCTTACAAAATCTTGTGACCTACATAAGACTCCCTATTATTAGCCTGGTTTACAGTTGAAGTGAAGGCCCAAGGTCACACTATCAGCAAGGAGTAAAGCCAAAACTTGAATCCAAATTCTCTGAATATGAATTCTAAATATTTTCCATTATACACAGTTAAAAGGGATTCTTTGGATTTTTTTCCCTGATAATGTCTGAAATATGAGTATAGATGTTAAATAATCTTGGTAAAACTGTTGAAATTCATTACTCTCAGTAACCAAGTTATAGTAGAAGAATTAACATAATGAAAGATCAATTTATTTATTTATTTATTTATTGCCTGCATTGGGTCTTTGTTGCTGCGCACGGGCTTTTTCTCTAGTTGCAACGAGCAGGGGCTACTCTTTGCTGTGGTGCTCGGACTTCTCATTGTGGTAGCTTCTCTTCTTGCAGAGCATGGGCTCTAGAGTGCAGGCTCAGTAGTTGTGGTGCACGGGCTTAGTTGCTCCACGGCACGTGGTATCTTCCTGGACCAGGACTCATTGACAGGTGGATTCTTAACCACTGTGCCACCAGGGAAGTCCAAGATTATTTTCTTTTTTCAGTGATTTGTTCCTGTGATCATGGGTGATGCTTTTTTTTTTTAACATCTTTATTGGAGTATAATTGCTTTACAATGTTGTGTTAGTTTCTGCTATATAACAAAGTGAATCAGCTATATGTATACATATATCCCCATATCTTCTCCCTCTTGTGTCTCCCTCCCACCCTCCCTATCCCATCCCCTAGGTGGTCACAAAGAACCGAGCTGATCTCCCTATGCGATGCAGCTGCTTCCCACTAGCAAACTATTTTACATTTGGTAGTGTATGTATATATGTCAATACCACTCTGTCACTTCATCCCAGCTTACCCTTCCCCCTCCCCGTGTCCTCAAGTCCATTCTCTACATCTGTGTCTTTATTCCTGTCATGGGTAATTCTTAGGCACCAGCCTTACTGAGCACTATAACACAGGTTGACAGGTTCTGTCTGCCCTCAAAGTTCAAAATCTAAAAGAAGAGATAGAGGAGAGATGGCCAAATGGCAGAGTAGGAAGACCCTGAACTCACCTCCTCCCACTGATACGCCAAAATTGTAACTACTTACAGAGCAACTATCTATGAGAATATCCTGAAGATGAGCAGAAAATTTTTTCCACAACACATGAAGAAAGAACCACCACAAGACAGATAGGAAAGGCAAAGACTCAATATAGTCTGGATCCACCACCTGGGTTGGTGACCCACAAATGGGAAGACTATCTCAAGTGTAGAGGTGCTCCCCAAAGACTGAGGGGTCCAAGCCCCACATCAGGCTCTGCAGTTCAAGGGTCCTAAACTGGGAAGATGAACTCCCAGAACATCTGGCTTTGAAAACCAGCAGGGCTTATGTTCAGGAGGGCCAGAGGACTATAAGAAACTGACTTCCCTCTTGCAGGACATGCACAAAATCTCACATCCTCCAAGTCCCAGCACAGAGGAATTAGTTTGAATGAAGCCTGGGTCAGACCCACTTGCTGATCTTCAAAAGCCTCCAGGAGATGCAGGAAATCACTGGGATTTCCCCTGAGGATGAAGATGCTGGCAGCAGATATTTTTGAAAGCTTTTTTTACCACAATAATACCACACTGGCAAGGGCCTTTTGGGAATCTTCCCTCTAGCATATTAGTGCTGGGGACACAGCCTGCCCACCAGTAGGCCAGCACCAACCCTGAGCCCACCAAGGCTAAGCAGACATCCATGCAGGGACCCTGCCACAAGTACCCCCAGCTACGAAGAAAGCCACACATGGACACAGCCCCACCCACCAGTGTGCCAGCACCAGCCCTGAGCCCCCTGGGCCATACAACCAACCACACAGGATGCTCATCCCACCCTCTAGAGGACCACAGTCACCACACAAGTCACAGCCTCACAGCCAACCAAGACACACACATACAGAAAGTGAGAAAAGGAAAAACGTTTTCCATGCAAATGGAAATGTAAAGAAAGCTGAGGTAGCATACTTTTATCAAACAAAATAGACTTTAAAACAAATACTGTAACAAGAACTGAAGAAGGATATTACATAATGATAGATCAACAAGAAGATACAGTAATTATAAATACATATGTACCCAACACAGGAGCACCTAAATACGTAAAGCAAATATTGACAAACATAAAGGAAGAGATTGACAGTAATACAATAATAATAGGGAAGTTTAACACCCACTTTACATCAATGGACAGATCATCCAGAAAGAATATCAGTAAGCAAACATTGACCTTAAATGACACACTGGATCAGTAGAGTTAATAGATACATAAAGAACATATCCAAAAATAGCAGAATACACATTCTTTTCAAATGCACATGGAACATTCACCAGAATAGATCATAGGCTGGGCCACAAAACAAGTCTCAGTACATTTAAGAAGACTGAAATCATATCAAGCATCTTTTCAACTGCAATCGTATGAGATTAGAAATCAGCTACAAGAAAAAAACTGCAAAAACACAAGCACATTGAATCTAAACAACATACTACTAAAAAACCCACAGGTCACTGAAGAAACCAAAGAGGAAATCAAAAAAATCAAAAAAAAAAAGAAATCAAAAAAAATCAAAAAATCAAAAAAATGGAAACACAACAATCCAAAATCTATGGGAGGCAGCAAAAGAAGTTCCAAGGGGGAAGTTTAGCGTGATATAAACCTACCTCAAGAAGCAAGCAAACAAAAAATCCCCACTAATTTGACCTTAAGCCTAGAGGAACTAGAAAAAGAACCAAAAGG
This sequence comes from Mesoplodon mirus, assembly GCF_964341445.2. Taxonomy (NCBI): domain Eukaryota; kingdom Metazoa; phylum Chordata; class Mammalia; order Artiodactyla; family Ziphiidae; genus Mesoplodon; species Mesoplodon mirus. Next base: position 121,028,981 of record NC_138982.1, read on the forward strand.
AAAAAAAAAGTTAGTAGAAGGAAAAAATAATATGGATCAGAGTGGAACTAAATGAAATAAATACTAAAAAGACAATAGAAAAAGATCAATAAAGCTAAGAGCCAGTTCTCTGAAAAGATAAACAAAATTGACAGATCTTTAGCCAAGCTCATTAAAGAAAAGAAGAGAAAGGGCCCAAATCAATAAAATTAGAAATGAAAAAGAAGTTACAATCAACACCATGAAAATACAAACAATCATAAGAGAGTACTGTGAACAATTATATGCCAATAAAATGAACAACCTAGAAGAAATGGATAAATTCCTAGAAATGTACACTCTCTCAAGACTGAATCAGGAAGAAACAGAAAATATGAACAGACTGATTACCAGTAATAAAATGGAATCAGTAATCAAAAAATTCCCAACAAACAAAAGCCCAGGACCAGATGTCTTCACAGGTGAATTCTACAAAATGTTTAAAGAAGAATTAACATCTATTATTCTCAAACTATTCCACAAAATTGAAGAAGGAACACTTCTAAACTCATTCTCCTCAATGACATCACCCTGATACCAAAACCAGACAAAGATATAACACACACACACCAAAAAAAATTACAAGCTAATATCACTGGTAAACGTCGATGCAAAAATCCTCAACGAAATATTAGCAAACTGAATTCAACACTACATTAAAAGAATCATACCCCATGATCAAGTGGGATTTATCCCAGTAATGCACAGATGATTTAATATCCACAAAACAATCAATGTGATACACTACACTAACAAATTGAAGAATAAAAATTATATGATCATCTCAACAGATGCAGAATAGGTTTTTGACAAAATTCAACATACATTTATGATAAAAACTCTCAACATAGTGCATATAGAGGGAATATACCTCAATATAATAAAGGTCATATATGGCAAACCCATAGCCAACATCATACTCAACAGTGAAAAGCTGAAAGCATTTCCTCTAAGATGAGAAACAAGATAAGGATGCCTACTCTCTCCACTTTTATTCAACATGATACTGGAAGTCCTAGACACAGAAATCAGAAAAAAAAAAGAAAAAGAAAGAAAGAAAGAAAGAAAGAAAGAAAGAAAGAAAGAAAGAAAGAAAAGAAAGCCAAATTGGAGAGGAAGAAGTAAAATTGTCACTGTTTGCAGGTGACATGATACCATATGCAGAAAATCCTAAAGACACTACTAAAAAACTATTAGAACTAATAAATGAATTCAGTGAAGTTGCAGGATACAAGATTAATATATAGAAATCTGCTGCATTTCTAGACACTAAATAGGAACTATCAGAAAGAGAAATTAAGAAAATAATCCCTTTTACAATTATATCCAAAAGGATAAAATACCTAGGAACAAATCTAACCAAAGAGGTAAAAGACTTGTACTCAGAAAACTACAGGACATTGATTAAAGAAATTGAAGGTGACACAAACAAAAGGAAAGATACACCATGCTCATACACTGAAAGAATTAAAATTGTTAAAATGACCATGCTACCCAAGATAATCTACAGATTCAATGCAATCCCTATCAAAATGCCAAAGGTATTTTTCATAAAACTAGAACAAGTAATTCTAAAATTTGTAGGGAAACACAAAAGATCCCAAATAGCCAAAGCAAGCTTGAGAAAGAAGAACAAAACTGGAGGCATCAAGTTCCCTGATTTCAAATGATACTGTAAAGTTACAGTAGTCAAAACAGTAGGGTACTGACACAAGGATAGACACATTGATCAACAGAATAGAATAGAGAGCTCAGAAATAAACCCACACTTAAATGGTCAATTAATATTCAACAAAAGAGGCAATAATAAAAACTGGTGGAAAAGCCACCTTTTCAATAAATGGTATAGTAAAAAACTAGAGAGCTATGTGCAAAAAACTCAAACTGGGCTACTTTCTCATACCATGTACAAAAATAAACACAAAATGGATTAAAGACCTAAATATAATACCTGAAACCATAAAATACCTAGAAGAGAACATAGGCAGTACACTCTCTGACATCAGTCTTAGCAATAATTTTTTGGATCTGTCTCCTCAGGAAAGGGAAACAAAAGCAAAAATAAACAAACAGGACTACATCACACTAAAAAAAACTGTTGCACAGCAAAGGAAAATATCAACAAAATGAAAAGGCAGCCTACTGAATGGGAGAAGATATTGGCAAGCAATATATATGATAAGGGGTAAATTTCCAAAATATACAAAGAACTCATACAACTCAACATCAAACAAACAACCCGATTGAAAAACAGAGGATTCACACTGGTCAGAATGGTCATCATCAAAAAATCTACAAAGTATAAATGCTGGAGAGGGTGTGGAGAAAAGGGAACCTCTTGCACTGTTGGTGGGAATGTAAACTGATACAGCCAGTATGGAGAACACTATGGAGGTTCCTTAAAAAACTAAACATAGAACTACCATACAATCCAGCAATCCCACTACTGGGCATATACCTTGAGAAAACCATAATTCAAAAAGAGTCATGTACCAAAATGTTCATTGCAGCTCCATTTACAATAGCCAGGACATGGAAGCAACCTAAGTGTCCATTGACAGATGAATGGATAAAGAAGATGTGGCACATATATACAATGGAATATTACTCAGCCATAAAAAGAAATGAAAATGAGTTATTTGTAGTGAGGTGGATGGACCTAGAGTCTGTCATACAGAGTGAGGTAAGTCAGAAAGAGAAAAACAAATACCATATGCTAACACATATATATGGAATCTAAAAAAAAAAAAAAATGGTTCTGATGAACCCAGGGTCAGGACAGGAGTAAAGACACAGATGTAGAGAATGGACTTGAGGACACAGGGAGGGGGAAGGGTAAGCTGGGATGAAGTGAGAGAGTAACATTGACATATATACACTACCAAATGTAAAATAGATAGCTAGTGGGAAGCAGCCACATAGCACAGGGAGATCAGCTCGGTGCTTTGCGACCACCTAGAGAGGTGGGATAAGGAGGGTAGGAGGGAGATACAGAGGGAGGGGATATGGGGATATACATATGCATATAGCTGATTCACTTTGTCATACAGCAGAAACTGACACAACATTATAAAGCAGTTTATACTCCAATAAAGATGTTAAAAAGAAAAGAAAAAGAAAAACAGAGGATCTAAGTAGGCATTTTTCCAAAGAAGACATACAGATGGCCAACAGACACATGAAAAGATGTTCGTTATTAATCATCAGGGAAATGCAAATCAAAGCCACAATGAGACATCAGCTTACACCTGTCAGATTGACTGCCATCAAATAAAACAAGAAATAACAAGTGTTGGTGAGGACATTGAGAAAAGGGAACCCTCATGCACTATTAGTGGGAATGAAAATTGGTATAGCCACTATGGAAAACAGTATGGATATTCCTCAAAAAATTTTAAAAGGAACTACCATACAATCCAGCAATTCCACTTCTGGGCATTTTTCCAAGAAAAAAAAAAACAGGAATTCAAAATTATATATGCACCCCTATGTTCATTGCAGCATTATTTACAATAGCCAAGATACAGAAGCAACCTAAGTGTCCATCAATGGATGAATGGATAAAGAAGAAATGCACAATTGAATATTACTCAGCCATAAAAAATGAAATCTTGCCATTTGCGACCACGTGGATAGACCTAGAGGGTATTATGTTACATGAAATAAGTCAGACAGAGAAAGACAAATACCATATGATCTCACTTATATGTGGAATCTAAAAAACAAAACAAATAGAATGAAAACAGACTCATAGATACAAAGATCAAACAACTATTTGCCACAAGGGAGGGAAGTGGCACCAGGGGGCAAAATAGGAGAAGGGGATTGAGAGGTACAAACCTCTAGTTATAAAATAAATAAGCTATGGAGATATAATATACAGCATAAGGAATGTGGTTCCTAATATTGTAATAATTTTGTAGGAGGACAGATGGTTACTAGACTTATAATGTCATCATTTCATAATGTATGCAATGTCAAGTCACTATGTAGTAAACCTGTAACTAACATAATACTGTACATCAACTATATTTCAATAAGAAAATAAATAAATAATAGATAGTTAGATAAATAGATAGATAGATAGATAAATAGGTAGTTTAAAGAAGAAAGATAATATATACACGTGCATATATAACATGGAGAGTTGCTGCAGAGACATGTCAAACAAAAGAGCATAGAGAAAAATGCTGTGACATTGTGGTGTACAACAAATTGCCAGGACTTGAGACACCTGGGGCTCATTCTTTAAAAAGGAACTTATCTTGAACTAATATATGTAAGATCATATTTTCATCTTATATAAAACTGAAGTGTGGACAATTTCCACTTTACATTATTATTATATACTCTCATAAACCAATAGAGTAAATTAGTAAAATCTTTTTGGGGAACAACTTGCAATAATTGAAAAACCAGAAGCACATTGACTCAGTAATTTCACTGGATCCACTTGTATTCATCACTACTAGCACTGATCGAAGCCACCATCATGTCTTGCCTGGACTTCCACAATGGCCTTCTTGCTGATCCCGCTGCTTCCAGCTCCAATACGATCCTTGCTTCATACAGCGACTGGAGAAATCATCCTAAAATACAAAGCAACTTGCCCCTCTATGCTCCTTAAAATTCCCCAATGGCTGCTCACCATCCTTGGAAGGAAATCCAAATTCCTTCCATGGCTTATAAAGCTCTAGGGATTTGCCTAGGTTTCTGACCTCAATCATACCACTTTCTCACACACCAGACTTTGACCCTTGTGGCCTTCCTTCTGTTCCTGTCTTAGGGCTTTGCATACACTCTTCCATCTGCCTCAAATACTCTTTCTCTGTTCGCCCACTCAGATTTCAACTTAAATGTCACCTATTCAAATAGACTGGACCTGACAGCCCAATTGAAAGTGAATTCCTAACCAATCTCCAGCACATTACTGCTATTTTAATTCTCTGTACAGCACTATCATGACATGGTGCCTTCTCGCTTACTTATTCAATCTTTTTTGCATGCACATATTTTTGAATGTATATATGCACGTTGGTACACATTTAGTATTTATTTAGTTTTTCTCTCCCTCCACGCACTGCACACAATTTAAGTCTCTAAGAATAGCGATTTTGCTTGTTCTGTTCATCAGTGCATCTCCAGCTCCAATAACAATGGCTAGCACATAATGGCCATTTAACCAAAGAATATTTAATTCAAGTAGTATAACCAATGAGCATTTTGCATGTATTAATACTATGGCTCCAAGTAGACACACAGAGTAAATTTCCCATTTGCCTTACTCATTCCTTAAGTTTCTACTATCTGCTAGTTAAGGAATGGAGAATAATATGTGAGTGAGATGAATATCAGATGATCTAGAAGAAAATTTGGGTTCACATCCCAGAACATAAAAGGTAAAAAAGGTAAGGAAAAGACATTTAATAAAAAAGAAAATATAAATGTTATATAGGATCAATCATGGACGTCCAACATCCACCTAAAAAGATGACAGAACAGAGAGAAGACAAAAATGGAAGAAAAACATCAAAGAAACACAAAAAGCAATTCTCAAAGCTGAAGAAAGACAAGAGTCTCCAGACTAAAAGGGGCCTACTACATGCTAAGTGGGCATAATTAAAGAAAGGCCAACAAACAAACAAAAAAAGCCCTTATACTACATATCTTCATTAAGATTCAGAATACCAAGCATAAATAGAAGATCCCAAACTTAACTTCTTCCACACTTCTGAAAACTGCTTGAAGATCCACTCTGTGAGGGTGTTTCTGGATGAGATTAGCATTTGAATCGGTGAACTCGGTAAGTAGATTGCCCTCCCTAATGTGGGTGGACATCACCCAATCCATTGAGGGCCTGAATAGAAAAAAAGCAAGGAAAAGAAGGACTTGTTCCTTTCCTGCCGTCCTACTTGAGCTGGCATATTGGTCTTCTCCTGCCTTGAACTGGGATTTGTAACATCAGCTACCCTGGGTCTCAGGCTTTCAGACTCTAAGTGAAATTACACCACCAGCAGCTTTCCTGGATCTCCAGCTTGAAGATGGCAGATCATAGGACTTCTTTGCCTCCATAATCACATGATCCTTGATCCAGATCATAGGACTTCTTTGCCTCCATAATCACATGATCCTTGATCCAGATCATAGGACTTCTTTGCCTCCATAATCACATGATCCTTGATCCAGATCATAGGACTTCTTTGCCTCCATAATCACATGATCCTTGATCCAGATCATAGGACTTCTTTGCCTCCATAATCACATGATCCTTGATCCAGATCATAGGACTTCTTTGCCTCCATAATCACATAATCACAATTCCTCATAATAAATCTCCTTTTTAAATTTCTACATATATTCTGTTTCTCTGAACCCTGACCGATACAAAAAACTAGAAAGAATGTGATCAGAAACCAAGAGGTAAAGAACTGGACCTTAGCTAGAAAGAAGGACAGTTCATCCTTTGTAGAGGAGGACTGAAGAGAGGATGAATGCCAATGTATCCATGTATGGGTAAATGCATAGATTTGGTGCTGAAAAGCTTAGAAAATTCATCTAGTGTTTTCTATATACTATGTCAAGAAATGTAAAAAACTTGCATCCAGAAGTTTTAGGAGAGTAGAAAATTTTTGAAATTGTTTCTGCACCAAGTGAGAGAGAGTTGGCCAGTAAAATGTAGCAGGCTTGCTGAACAGTGTTTAGAGTTCAAGTAAGGAACTAATGAATTTGTGTTAGAAGCAATCTGCTGGGCCAATGATTTTCTCTCATAGTGGTCATTTGCTCATGCATATGCTTAGAGAAAGCAAATATTTGGGTTGATTCAGTGTTGGTGTTTTGCCAGAAGGATGTGGTAACAGACAAGAGCAAGGCAATTTTGCAGTTTTTAGAGAGGTATTAAAATTGTCGTATATATGTTATTTGTGAAAAATAATATAACATTCTATTTTTCTCTAACTGAACTTGATTTCACTCTAGATCTCCATTTAACCCAGAGGCAGAAAAAATTATTTAAAAAAATTATTAATACATAGAATCTAAGCTGGATAGGAAGAAAAGTAGAGACTGGAAAGGGGTAATGATTAGGAAGATGACACAAGACAGACTGGGCTTAAGTAATTCCCACCTATGGATGATTAGAATTGGCTCCAAAACTGGATCATGCTAGACCTGAAGGTTTGGAACTCTCTTATTCTACATGATCAATACTGGGGAAAGTAGGGCTGAGAGTAAGTTACTGCAGCTGCAAAAGCTGACCAGAATATTAAGAAGCTCATGTCTTGGCAACTGTAATACCCAAGGGCTTTCCCATCCATTTTTTTTCCATCCCAGTTTTGTCATATGATTTGTATTTAGATGGAGGATAAAGATACTTGATTGTTGTACTAGCTTTGTTGGCTGCTTTAAAGCTAATGTCATTTTCAATTCTTGTTTTGAAATAAAGTGAAATTACTTCCGACTGCATAAGCAAGGTGCTATTTAGTAATCTAAATCCCTCTCCTATGCTTAAAATGAGTCTCTGTCCCTAGCATTAGTTATACAACTGTCTACCCTTTGCATTTTAAGTGAATCGTAGCCACAAGAGCTTACTCAGCTGAGTTGTTTCTTAATCCTATCAACTCAAGTCAGAATCATCCTTTTCCACCCACATACACTTAGCTTTCAAGTCTAAAATCCAAAGAAACATTTAAATTATTGAAGTCAATCTTGTGAGACAGGATTTGTCACACTGAGGGCAAGTAATTTAAAGAAATTCCAATGTAAATTTGAGCTTACATTGGCTAGCCAAGGCTCCTTCCCAAATCAAACCAGTAAAATAATACTTGTTATGTTTTGATGCTTTGTTTTAATGACCAATTTTGAGCATTTTTTATGTCAGTATTTTTATCGTTCCTATAATATGGAGTTCATAATAATAAAACAATTAGTTAAACAAATATCTATTGAGTATCTGCTATGCTTAAGACACTATGCTTCGTGTCCCAGGCTTAAAAAGTAGGAAGTCACAATTTTTGCTATACAGATTCTAAATCCCCTGATGCAGGAAAATCAAGTGCACAAGTAGATCTTACAGTAGCACTTGAACTAAGAAGGGGAAGCAGTATTAAGCTGTGAACTAAAGCAGTGATAGGCAGAATTTTAAATGGTAAGGAAGAAGGAGATAACTGATTAAGCAGAGATGAAGGACTCCACATTTCTCAGGCTGAGTCAGAGAGAAAAGTATTATATTTGGCAGAGCTTGGAAATTTAGGAATAATGAGTTGTTTTGTGGAGGAAAGTGATAAATCTGGTATGAGAAATTTTTAGTGTAAGGAAACCACAGAACATGCAAATAATGATGTCTAGCAGACAGTTGGAAATGTGTAGCTAGAGCTTTGTAGCAAAGTCAGGGAGAAGAGCTGTCAAACTGGGAGTCATTTTCAAGAAGCAATAAAAAGCTGTTACAATCTAGGATGGTAAGAATTGGATAAAAACAAACTGTGTCTGTTGGTAGGGTGGTGGGGGGAAAAGAAAGAAATTTGTAGCATTGTGGGAAGAATAAAAAGACACAGCAAAAGGAGACAGCAAAGGGAAAAACATAAAATTAGTATTCAGAGATAGCCAAAGAGCCAAGATAACATCAAAGAAATCAGAAGAGAAAACATTCTCGTTATGAATATAATGTAATCAATCCTGTCAAATGCCACAGAGATTTTGGAAATAAATCATTTCCAAAATCACTCAGTATTGTTCATCTTGGGAATACAGAGCATGTTACTCCTAATAAGAGCCACCAGCATTAATTAACTTTCAAACTAATAATTATATTGTAATTGTCTTTTCTAGTTTGAGACAGGAACATACCCATAAGAATGATGTACATGAGTTTGTCTGTGTTGAGTCTCTCCTTTACTAAGCAAGCATTTGCAGACATCCCCAGAAGTGATGCCTCCTTTTGCCATGGGAATTACACAGGCCTTTGTAACCACTGTTTCCAAATAGATGTCACTGGTCTCGGAGCAGGAAGGCTCCTTCTCCCAATTCACTGTCCACTAAAACTCTGCCCTGTTCATCTTCAGCCACTAAATGCCCCATAACAGCTGGAGAAAGAGTTGCAGGCCAGTGCTAATGTTCTGAGGAGCATTTGCACTGAACATTCAAATCACTGGAAAAGAAAACTAAAATTCATAGGAATGAGTTTCTAAAGAGCACAGCATTTGGTTGAGGAGATATCTAGGGAGAAGCACCCTTTAAAATAACCTCATGTAGGCAACCTCTAAACTTATCCTAAAACTGGTATTGTAAGTGAACAAGTTTGATTAAGATTATTCTGTGAATTTTTTTAAAGCCATACGATGATGCTGTTATTTCAGTCTCAGAATCACCTTTCCTAAGAGGGAATCAAAGATTCGGAAAGTGAAGGAGTAGCCTCTCCTGGTCTTGTCCTTTTGCATTTGAAAAAGCTTTTCATTTGAGATTGGCAAGGAAATTTCTGTTGCCAGTTTTTTCTGGTATCCACTTTCACTGATCATAGCAGTCAAAGAGAAATCTTACTACCATGGACACAGCTGGCTGATTTATTTGCCTTTATATATGCATTATATTTTCTTCTTTGGAAGTGCTTGACCATCTTTTCCCTTCTCAAATGCTGTTTTCTTTTTTCTAGAATATGAAGATAGATGTTATTTAAATTGAGCTTTTCAAACATAATATTTTAAAATACTAGTTTGGGGCTTCCCTGGTGGCGCAGTGGTTGGGAGTCCGCCTGCCAATGCAGGGGACACGGGTTCGTGCTCCGGTCCAGGAAGATCCCACGTGCCGCGGAGCAACTAAGCCCATGAACCACAACTACTGAGCCTGCACTCTAGAGCCCGCGAGCCACAACTACTGAAGCCTGCGTGCCCTAGAGCCCGTGCTCCGCAACAAGAAGCCACGGCAATGAGAAGGCCGCACACCTCAACGAAGAGTAGCCCCCGCTGGCTACAACTAGAGAAAGCCCGCGTGTAGCAACGAAGACCCAACGCAGCCAAAAATAAATTTAAAAATAAAGAAATTAAATAAAATATTTTTTAATGATTTCTCTTATATCCCAATTCTTATCTGTTAAAACATAAGGGAAGCTTTCTATATGCTCTTCTCTACTTGCCAGGTTAAACCTACTAAAGGTGACGTGTCCATAATCCGTGACTCAGCTCTCGCCTGTTAGAAAAAGAAGACTGAAGCAAGCATGTGGTGTTATTTTCCATTACTGATTACTTTGTCATCCCTAAAACCTTTCCCTCCCTCACTGTTCACCTTGAAAATGTACCCACTCAAAAAAAGTCAGCCAAAAAATTTGTCCTCAGAAATTCTTGAGTTAAATAACTCAGAAATTTCTTGTGAACATAAGTTGAAGGTATAGAGGTGCAGAGTTGGTATGGAAAGGAAGAACAGTTTATTTTTAATTATGCGCAAACATACATTCTAGATATTCTAATTTCAAATAGCGCGTCATTTTTTTAACCACGTTCACCACTGTTTCATTTAGTCACTATAGTCCCTAACTATAGTGCATATAACAAATCTTATGTAAAGCATTACAATACTCGTGCTCTGAGAAAATAAGAAAATCAAATGTAAGAATAAATACATGGTGAAGGGTAGAGAGGCGTGGTATCTAATGGGTTAAGATATTTCCTTTGTGCTTTGTAAGTTAATCAGGAAAGATTAATTGAAATAAAGGGCTTGGAGGCCACCTTCTAGCTTTACACAACCAGTCCTTCAAGTAGACCATGCAAGAGAACATATATTTTTCTGGAGATAAGTCAGTTCAGACAAAGTCAATATATATGTGACCACTCCTCAGTTGGGTACAGAGTTGCTGAGAAGTTGTCGTCACTTGAAAATACAAAATTTTAATACTTTCCCACCCAAATTTCTTCTCTTCCCTTGCTGTCTGCAAGCTCAACTTAGTGTTTTTTAAACCCAAATATAATTTGTTGCTTTTTATTAATAATATTTAGACTTACATTTTATTTTTTTTCAAGGAAAGCACCCACCCCTTTATTTATAATATAAGGCTGGAAGTAAGTCTTTTATTCATACAACAAGTATGTTTGGAGGCTCAGCTTTTTATTCCATGCTTTCATTTCACAGATGAGAAAATTAAAACCCAGAGATTTAAAATGTCTGAACCAAGTTCACCAATCGGAACAAATTTGTTTAAAAGACAGAAGTAGGATGAGTCTATAAAAATTAATTCAGTTTAAATCCAGTTGTTAATATAGTTGGTTTCCTTCTGAGCCTTTCAGGAAATATTAATGTAGAAAAAAAATTCTATTACAGTCAGGCAGTGTGTATCTTGATGCAAAAAAAAACGAGCTTTTAAAAAGATCACCCCAAGAATAACTGCACTTAGGCAGATGTTTTAGATCCCTGTAATTAAAAGTAGGGCCCTTAGATCAGCAGTACCTGGGGGCATGTTAGAAATGCAGGATCTGAGGCCCCATCCCATAGTATTTATGCATTTTAGCAATATCCCCAGGTGATGAGTATATGCATTAAACTTTGAAAAGCACCATTTTAAATAATCTTGGAAATGACTTCTATTCTTAAAAATGTATGAGTTAAAATGTGTGTGTTTAAATGATATCAAGAGTATCTTCTTATTCACAGTAATTCTGGTGTGAATATTTTCATAAAGTGAAGACTCCCTTCTAACAAAAAATATCTCCAATTTATCTTAGGTATCAATAGGAAATTTTTGTATATGGACTTCATACTGCATAAGATGAAGTCAGTCTAAGATTCACAGAAGTGGAAGTATGAAGAAATAAAATGCTCTCAAAAGAAAATATCAAACAAGCAACACATAAGTTGCTCTTATTTGAAATGCAGTGGTTCTACAGTTCATTAGTTCAAAATTGATTTATATAGAATTTATTTTAATTCAATCAGAAATTGGATGAACTTACTTCTTCACTACTTAACAGACAAAAAGTTAAGTTAATTCCAAAGAAAAAAAAATTTTCTTCCTAAAGAAAAACATTATTTTAAAAATTTACAAGTCTCTATTTTCATGCAAGTAATTGCTATATAAGCAAGGGCATATATGGTTATGTTTGTACACTAGACTAATTACAAATGATTCTTAGCTGGTAATTAAAGTAACTTTAAAAAGGCAAAATTTGGTTTACTTGGTTTGCCTGCCTGCACACATAAAAATAATAAAACTGTTTTTAAAGACTGTAGACTATTTATGAATTTAGACAAATCCAAATTAGTCTCCGTTACTAAATTTTAATCAACTTCCCTCTTAAAATCTGAATCTTTTCTTCCCCTAAGATCCTTTGACAGTGCTTAAGGACAATGTTATCTTTTCTATTTTATGAACTTCTAAATATCTAAACTAAATAGATAGTATGACATATCTATCAAAACTAATCAATCTCCTGCATATAATTAAGACCAATGTCTTAACCTATAGGTTCAACATTTTGTTTTGTAAAGCAAATATCTTTATAGGTTTAAACATACAATTTTATTACTTTTAGGTACATGTTGTCTTATAAGTGCCTTTCAACAATGATCTCATTTTTAGCAGCTGTTTGCTGTCTGCTTTGGTGACTATTTTGAGAATTTTGCATAAAATAAAGAAGTTGCACTTAAAATAAAAACTAGTTGTAATAGTAAGATGCAGATCTTTTTTGAGCGTAACAACAAAAGGGTTGTATTACATGCCTGAAACTTCCACAGCTATTTATTTTTACTACACTCCTTTAAGAAAAACATTAATTTAGAAAATGCATGTATACCCTAGCAAATATAATTTTTCCTGACTTTTTAGGCTGTCTCTGAACTTTAAGCTTTTCAAACAGTGTGACATACAACTTAGTGGTACATACAGCACATGCTCTTATTGCATTTAAGTCTAACCTTTTATATTTCTTTCATGTGTTTAAAAATCTTTCACTAAATAGAGAATCCTAAGCTCATTAACAACAAACATCTGCTGACCGTTTTCTTCTGTCTGTGACATAGCTAATAGAGTATATAGTATCATTCATTTAGTGGTGTTATGCAACGTCATGTTTCTAAATTCCTAAAAGAAAGTTGTTACGTCCAGAATTACATACTAAAAAGTGTTAAAGAATATATTACTTGCTTCTATGAATATGCTGTTTATAATAATCTAAATGAAAATGAGAGCAAAATATTTTCTGACCTTCTCTGAAGTGGTAAGCAATGTTGAGGGGTGGCTTAATAAGGAAGAGAGTTGAAAGTAAACAGCGCTTATACGTAGTTGTCTCCTAGGACACTATTTTATGAAGATCCTACGGAAAAGAAGTTTTCTTCTGACTGCTTGTGCTGTGTAAACATTACCTCAGATAAATGTCGTATTTTGACTAAATAAGTCTGCATAAACATAAGACTGTTTTATGTTGGTTTCCTTACTTTTCTGCATTAATTCAAAATTCAAGCCATGAATAAAACACTCTTTAAAATAGTATTCATGACTTCATACAGTGAGGATGATATTTTCCTTTATAAATGCCACGTAAAGTCTGTGGTAAATTTTTAAATAGAAAAATTGTGAAAATCCCAACATAACCACAGATTGCCCTCCATCGCCTGGCCAATAAAATCTAACTTTAGGTTTTTACTATATGACAGAAATTCTTTACAGCCTTGAGGGAAAAAAAGTAGCCTTTTGTTTCTTATACATTTGTCTGTGTGACTTTCTCTTTTTCAGTTGAGAATGCATTGAGGGTAAACATTATAATTCGCATCTGCATAGAAAAATTTTGAAGAGTATGTTTTCTTCAGAAATAATACTAAGAAAACCTAAAAGAGAATTTTACCATTCAGGAAGAAAAGAAACAAATGAAGATTATTTTTTTAATGTACATGTAGTTATCAAAAATATACTGGAGCCTAATCTTCTATAAAAAAAGAAATAACAATAATGAATAAAAAATAATATCTACTTTAAATGAATGTTGAATGCTATAGTCATAAATGAGAATTTGTTTATTAAACCTAGAAGGCTAAAGCTCAACATGCTTTATATTAGAATATAAGTTTTTCGATTACCAAAATTAGCAGCTGCTATAAAAATGTAAGAATTCATTTAAATTGGCTAGAAAAATATTGCATATAACTTCATATTAAAGTATTAGAAACAGTAAATATTCATCCTTGGAACTTTTTAAGAAGAGGAAAACCCTGTTGTTGTCATATATTACATAATTGACAAAAGTAGCAGTGGAAAATTTTCTGCCTAAAAAAAGATAAGGGGAACAGATAGCTAATATTATAACTGTTATCTATTCTGAGTATATACAGGCAGTAGCTCCTTTGACTAACTGAGTAACATACTGGAATACACTCATCTAAGAAAGACCAGTCCCTCTGTTGTATGTAACATGAAATGTTAGTTTCTTCTTTATTAGGTGAAGTGAATTATCACATTTGCATTTCACGATATCATTGCTCCTCACACAGCAGGCTTCTAGATCTTTCACATTATACATACTCAGTACTATCTCTCCTTTTTTCTTACTTTTGCAGTTATTTTGGATAAAGATTTTGAGAGGAAGAAATATTTTGTGTACATGCAATATTTCCAATCCATGTTTGAGAGACTGAATCTATGGTTTTCCAGTTCCCAATAAGATAGCTAGAAAAATTAATACAAAGTAATGTGTTAACAAATTAATGCTAGGAAGCTCCTTCTTACTGCTGTGTCCTAGATAAAACATCTCAGTTCCAGACAGTGAGGACAGGAAACACAAGAAAGCAAAATACTGTGTTCAATACTGAAAGAGAAAAGATTTTTCACATGGCAGGTATTTCCCCATTGACCAATTAAAATGAGAAACCCCATCTTCCCTTCTTTAACTGGAGGATGATCACAACAAAGGATTTTTGAGCAGGAGATAAAATAGAAGCAAACTGATGAGCATCTTCAAGACTTCTCAGGGACATTAAACGACCCCTAACAAAGACCAAACAGAAGAAACACAGGGATATGCTTCATGGTTTTTGGACTATGTAGATATCTTAGGGAGGAACTAGCAATTTTGTCCTTTGAGACCACAGTAAAAAACCATATATCCAATCATGTCAAACCCACTTCAGGAAAGAAAAAAAAAAAAAGTATACAAAATGCATACCTCATTAAAGCTGTCATTTCCTTTCTTTTATATATCTCACATGAACCCACTGTTAAAAATTAATTATAGAAGTCATATTTACAGCTAAAAAAGAATATTGATTATATTTTGACTTATGGTTCTGATGTTGCCAGAGCTCATTCTCTCTCAGTCTCACCCTTTAACTTGCTATTGAGTTGTGCAGTTTATTTGGCTTTTTAAATGCAATTTATTTTTCTTTATTTGCACATTATTAAAAACAAAAAGAATATTAAAGACTACCAAAACATAGAGAGAGATATTCTGAGATAGAATGCTTTCTCTGGCTCCAATGATTAAAATGTTAAGAAAGTGGACAAGCATCACTTTCAAGAAAATGAGGCAATAAACATGAAGGAAAGAAGAAATTTTTTAAAAAAGTGCTGTGAGCTGTCAATGTCACATACTGAATTCTCATTACCACTACTAAAGATTATTCACTGCAAGTGTATTATAGCCCATACCTTAAATAAACACATTACTCCTGAATCAGCCAAAGGACAAACTGGAAGCAACTCTTTGTATACCTATTCTCTTAAAAAAATCAGTTAATATTGAACATGGTCTGTCTATTTAGAAAGTATGTTCTCAAAAAATATCCACAGTCTTTGCTTGTTAAAATGTGAGGGTGTCTTGACAACATGGATGATATAGATTAAGCCAGCAACCATGAATATGTTCCAGTGTGCCTAATGTCTAAAATTGTAATTTAGGTATCATTTAGCAGTTTCATTAAATAATTTTCTATACAGGTAATCATGTATTCTTTTTCTTTTCCAATGTAGTAACCTTGAACTCACAGAACTGGAACTAATAAAATCTGGGGAAGGGAAATCTAAATTATAAACCATTCTTTTACTGATTCTGTGACTTACCCTTGGCAAAATTAAGCCCATCCTCCCACCATAGGCCACAAAAAAATTATTTATAATTTGTAGGTATTAGTGACTTAATAGAGTACATATTCTCCTTGGGTGTCTGCATTGTAAAAGAAAAGTTAAAGACAAAAAGCTTAATGCAGAGTAATAAACTGTTAATAAAATTATTTTAGAACGCAGTGAAAGGAAATTGTTTCTCCTAAGAAACTAAGCAACTGGTATAATTTCTCTTTATGGATGATAAAAAATAATTTGCTTTGATGTAAGCTTTTATATATAGAATGGATAAACAACAAGGTCCTACTGTATAGCCTAGAGAACTATATTCAATATCCTACGATAAACCATAATGGAAAAGAATATTTTTTTAAAAAAGGAATGTATATATGTATAACTGAATCACTTTGCTGGTTAGCAGTGATTAACACAGCATTGTAAATCAACTGCACTTCAATAAAAATATATTTTTTTTTTTTATGGTACACGGGCCTCCCACTGTTGTGGCCCCTCCCGTTGCGGAGCACAGGCTCCGGACGCGCAGGCTCAGCGGCCATGGCTCACGGGCCCAGCCGCTCCGCGGCATGTGGGATCCTCCCAGACCGGGGCACGAACCCGTGTGCCCTGCATCGGCAGGCGGACTCTAAACCACTGCGCCACCAGGGAAGCCCAAAAATATTTTTTAATAATAATAATAATTTGCTTTGAACATCAAGAAAGAACAGCTATATGTGCAGACCACATTTATCCATTTTTTTCAGTTCCTATCCTATATTTTTCCCATTCCTGACCTCCTATTATAATTTGTATTTTCTCTGGTCCTGAATGTTTATAAGTTGCCCCACTCCCTAAGGATTAAAGCTGCGTGCATAATACCAGCATCACTTGCCTCTTCCAAGATTTGGTCCCCACCATCACCACCACCCAACCTCACCAGCCCACAGTCTGGCAGTTTTCTCTTTTCAGCTTTCCTCTTTCCGTGCTTAAGCTTCCCTATGTAAAACATAGGTTCTCCTTTTACGTGAAGAAAAATTAACTCAGAGTGACTCTTATAAAATTGTGAAATAAGATCAATCTGTGGTCTTTCCCTCTGTCCTCCCTAGATTTCTGGTGTCAGGCTTCTAGGATCCCCTTATAGGGGCCTCAGCCCCTGGTCCCCCTTAGCTCCACTGCCTCCATTCAACAAACTTCTGCATTCCTGCCCCAAAATTTGTTTAGATTGCTCCTTTCAATAATAAAATAGCTTTGTAGCAAAGCTTGAAGTGACTTTACCTAGTTTGTTTTCTTAGTGTGAACTTGATACTGAACCAAGCCAAATTTCTCTTCAAATGCAAATGGGTAGTGTTTTCTAATTTACACAGGGCTTGCATCTTATCCCATTTACTCAAGGAAAAATAATAGTAATAATAATAACAAAATTTACTGTAAGACATACACAAGTTTCTCAAAAAACATTTTGTATAGAATTCACAGTAGTTGTATTTATTTTAAATATTTCTAGGAAAGCATTCCAAAGGAACACTCTAGTCTCTCTTCTTATTAAATAGGAATGGGGTGGGTTTTCTTTAACTTTTTTTCATAATAAATAAGAGCATTAATTGGTCTAAATATCCCTTGTGGAGTTTCCACATTTCTAATTAAATTTCAAACAGGCCCAACTTCTTAGAAAATACACATATTAATGCCCTAAATCTAAACTAAAACAGATGAAATGATGCATCTTAATGAAATTCAAACATTATTGACAAGACTTCCTAAATTTCAAGTCAGTCCACCCTCAGGTAACAGTGGTTTCCATTCTGCGGAAGTTGCTGGTGTTCTAAATATTGAAAATTTTCATTTAGCCCTTTGTATCATTTTAACAAGTAAGTAGTATGCTTAGACACTTTTCTGTATGATCCTAATTTTCTCTCATTAGCTTTTAGCTCTGGGGTATTCCAAATTCATTCCTCTTTGTTTTTAGAAAATATTTTTAAAAGACTTGAAGTTAATATCAGGCATAAACGGTTCTACTTGTTTTATATTTGTGTTACGTTGAAGAATAATTTCTCTAAAGTTCTATGTAGGGAAACATACTACTCCTTTCTACCTCTAGCTATATTCAAAATGGGTTTAATGAATCTTATTCCCTTATTTAAAGTTTTAGGAAATAGTAATTAATCACCATTATTTAGCAAGCAATAATTATGGAGACAATTGTTTCAACAAATCAACTCAAAGGATCTCACAAATGAAAGGGTTTTCTGGGTTAACACTATAAAAACTTTACAGTCCTGAACTGCTTCCTGATTATTCTACTATTAATTATTTAAACAACAAATCTCAGCAAAAGTACAGATGACGTTTTACATTTGTCCAAGTCATTAACTTAATAACCAGATAAGAAGGCAGTAGAATGACAAAACATGTCATTTTCCTCAACACTGAAATGAAATCTTTCAGAACCTCATTTGTATACATGAAAATGCACTTACTTGATTACGCACTCTACCATTATTTTGAAAATTCACCAAAACAATAGGAGTCTTAACACAGGAAAAAGATTTTTTAAATGTTGTGAAATTTGGTCTGGGTATAGAAGACAATATTATATGATGATATAAACTATGGAACTATATTCAGTTTCTATCTATGAAGAAATTTTATTTTGGTGGAAAGCTTGCAGTTTAGCCCACCAAAAAATGTTATTTTTAGAGCAACCTATAACTAAGCAGTTACTTATCAATTGATTCCCAGCTGTTTAACGGAATATGAAGTAATTTTTGCCCACACAAATAAACCATGCCAATAATTTAAGATTAATTGCTATAGTATTTGAGATTTTTTTAAGACTAATTTAAGTTTAGAGCTGACATTTTAAATTATTATTAAAATAGTCATTGATCACAATGATCAGCCAATATTCAAAATTATGAAACCAAACGACATAAGTAGACAAGCTGCAGAAGCTGACAATAACATTGGTTTGGTGGCAAGTGCAAATTATCTTTTTAACTGAAATCACTGTAATATAAAGAAAAGAAAAAAGCTCCAAAGCATATTTCAAATAGAAATTATATGACCAAAAGAAGTTCTTTGCATATATAAAAGTGCTTCCAAACTAAGGTGTATATGTAGAATTGTTACCCGTAGAACCTATTTGGCTTATGGGAGAAGTTGGCGTATTCTCCTGACAAACATTTCAGAGTCTACCATTAAACTATCAACTATGTAAAAGACTTTTAACAAAATAACTAAATTTTCAGTTGGTAACTTTAAGACTTGGAAAAAATTAAATTCAATACTGTAAATAAAAAGAATTAATTTTTCTTCCTACCCACAAAAAAAATTTTCATTATGCTTCTGAATCTGTGCCACTTCCTGCCTGAAATACTTTATTCAGAACTGCTCTTTTGTGTTAACTGTTTTTCAAGTTTCGCTAGATGATCTCAAAAACCAATAGGGATTTAAATCATCATGAATAATGATAGAGTCAGATTGATGTGCAATTAAAGCAAAGATAACTTACAGTTGTAACACCAGTTATAAATAATAGGACATTAAAGAATTTTATTAGAAGAAAAATTGCCTGAAAACTGAAATTAACCTTCTAGAATTTCTCAGACAAACCAAATTATTCTACAGAACCACAGCCAATATCCAAGTTGGTTTTTAAAAATCACCCATTCAAAATGTTATGTCCCTCTCTTTTAAATTTTTTAAATGGTCTCTTGTCCTCTTTTGTGTTTTAGCTGAATTTGCGTGCAGTACATTGTTGTTTCAGCTCAAAAACCTCCTGTGTGGCAGAGGGCTTGGCAGCCCAGTGAAAGGCAGTGAACATTGTTGAATTCAGTGCAGTGCATTTGGTAACACAAGGAGAGCATGAATAATATTTGGGGATCTAGCACACCTTAGTGGAAACAGTTATAACTACAACTGCTTTGAAGACATTTAAATTTTAAATTCCATTGTTTTAGTGAAATTCCATTTTATCTAAATAGATGAACCTTGTTCAGGTTTTTTTTTTCCTTAAGTTGATGTGTTTCTTTCCCAAACTCCCCACGGATAAAAAGATAAATTTGATCATGAATTTCTAAAAGTAGAAATCAAGATTTCTTTTCAGAATATCCATAAATATCTGTACAACTCACATAAAGCTATCAAATTTGGGGCAATGCCAGTTTCTTTACCATTGTGATCAAGTGAAAAGTGTCAGATTTTTCTTGTTAAATGATTGCTGTGCATTTGATCTGCAAAAGCTTGTCAGGTTATCTCTTGGGTTATTTCAAAGACTTGATATCAAATAAGTTGAGCAGGTTCTACTGTTAAAGTCTGACTCCCTTCACTCATACTACTAAAATGTTATCAAGAAAAAAGAGAAGACATCATAAATATCCATTCTACTATCTAGACAATTTCAAGAGCTTTAGAGCTGAGATAGGTAAAACATTCAAAAATAAGTATAAAACATTCATTTCAAAACATGAAAAAATTAGCCCTGGTCATGTACACTTCCATGTATACATATATTTATAGAAATTAGAATATAATACTTATAGAGCCCTAAGTAAAACACATGTGTATTATCTAGGCATCTCAACCACATGACTGAAAACTAAGAAGGAGACAAATAATGTTTATCAATAATTAAATATTTCAGAGAAGGGGACTTCCAAAATGGCAGAATTAGAAGCTCAGCAAATGCTCTCCCCAAAAAGCAACGATAAAGCTAAAATACGGTCATAAAACAACTATTTCAAGACGCTAGAATTACCAAAGGCATAAAACAAATCGAGATGCAATTATTCAAAAAAAGCTTCCAGAAAGAACAGTAGGTGTCTGTCATTTTGGTCTGGAAATATTCCCTTTCCCTTTGTCCTCCAGCTTTGTTGGCATGGTAGAGGGCAGGCAAACTGAAAAACAGCAACTTTGCTCTTGGGGCGTGCTCACTTGGTTTGGAGTAGACCACTGAACTCCATGCCTGTGGGCATTGTCCAAAATAGTAGCAATCTCTGTTGCAAACAAACAGAAGGTCAGTAACAAAGCTAGCCTGAGGGTGTAGCCCTGGTCAAAGCAAGCAATAAAATGGCAGACTGGCAAAAAACTTAACACTAAGATTGGGGAATGAGAAAACCTTAGTCTCGTAGTCTCATTCAAGTGGAACTCGATAAGTTCTCACAAATCTCTGGAAATTTGGAAGGCTGCACAGGCTGCACATGGGCAAGAGAGACCAGAAAGGGCCCTACCTATCCACTCATCCCTGGCTGAACATGAGGCCTGTGCTTGCACAGGAGAGATGTAAGGGGGCCTGGTAGAAAACAAAAGCTGGGACAGACATAAAGTGTCTGAATTTTCAGTATGCTCCCAAACACACAGTCAGATCAGTAGGAAGAGAGGAAGAGTCTTGCTGGGTCAAGGTGTTTGAGAACAATTTCTGAACAATCATTGGCTGACCACTAAGCTATATTGTTACAGGGGTGATCTCTAGGAGGCCAATTAAATATTGAAGCAAGAATGTTTTAAAAACTGAGCATATCGGTGCTTTGTGTCCACCTGGAGGGGTGGGATAGGGAGGGTGGGAGGGAGACGCAAGAGGGAGGAGATATGGGGATATATGTATATGTATAGGTGATTCACTTTGTTATAAAGCAGAAACTAACACACCATTGTAAAGCAGTTATACTCCAATAAAGATGTTAGGGCTTCCCTGGTGGCGTAGTGGTTGAGAGTCCGCCTGCCGATGCAGGGGACACGGGTTCTTTCCCCAGTCTGGGAAGATCCCACATGACGCGGAGCGGCTGGGCCCGTAAGCCATGGCCGCTGAGCCTGCGCGTCCGGAGCCTGTGCTCCGCAACGGGAGAGGCCACAACAGTGAGAGGCCCACGTACAGCAAAAAAAAAAAAAAAAAAAAAGATGTTAAAAAAACACAAAAACTGAGCATAAATATCAGAGGACACATATTTGGAAAGAGAACAGACTCCACATATTTTTTCCAGGCAAGTTACTGAACAACACACACACATACACATGTGCACACAGCAACAACAACAACAATCTATGCGGTGGGGGGAGGGGCGGGAGCAGGGGTGAGAAATGAGAATACAGATTTGCTACCATATATTATCACATATGTCTAGTTATCAAAAAAAAATCAAGACAGGTAAAGAAACAGGAAAAGGTCGCCCATGGCATTCAGCAGAAAACATCTCTGAGGGTGCTGAGATGTTAGTCCGACTTAACAAAAATCCTAAGCAGTCATTATAAATAGGTTTAAAAAACAAAAGAAAATCATGTTTAAAGAATTACAAGAAAATATGATGACAATGAATTATCAGAGTCTCATAAAAATTGAAATTATAAAAAATAACCAAAGAGAAATTGTAAAGTTGAAAAGTACAATGACTGAAATGAGTATTTCACCAAAGTGATTCAACAGTAGATTTGAGATGGCAGCAAAAATAATCAGTAGACTTGAAAATCGACCAACAGAAATGATCTAATATGAAGAACTGGTGGGAAAAAATAAAGAAGATGAATAAAGGTGATCAAGTAGGATAAATACAGATTGATCCACACTTAGACACATTACAGTCAAACTGTTGAATGCCAAAGAGGAAATTTTGAAATCAGCAAGAGAAATTTAACTAATCATGTACAAAGGAAAAACAAAATTTACAGCTGACTTCTCCTAAGAAACAGAAAAAGCCAAAAGTCAGTGGGATACCATATTTAAAGTACTGAAAGAAAAAAACTAACAAGCATGGATTCTGTATCCAGAAAAACAATCCTTCTTTAAAAAGTTAAATATAAACTTCACATACAACCCAGCAATTTCACTTCTAGGAAATCACCCAAGAAAAAGGAAATGTGTCCATTCAAAGACTTATACGTGAATGTTCATAGCACCATTATTCATAGTAGCCCCAAACTAGAAACAATCTAAATGTCCATTAACTGGTAAATGTATACACAAAATGGAATACTATTCAACAATAAAAAGAACAAACTATTGTTATATGCTATAACAAGAATAAACCTCAAAAGCATTATGCTAAGTGAAAGAAGCCAGAGACAAAAGACTAGAAGATACTGTATGATCCCATTTATTTAAATTGCTCAGAAAAGGCAAACCTATAGGACAGTGGTTACCTGGGGTTGGGAATGAGACTGGAGCTTGTCTCCAAAAGAGCACAAGTACTCTTTGAGGCCACAGAAATGTCATAAACCTGGATTGTAACAATTGTGAGGAATCTATAAATTTACTAAAGACTATTAATATTTACACTTAATGATGAGTGAATTTTACTTCAAATTAAACTTCAATAAAGTCAATAAAAATTAAACACTGAAAATTCATATGCTAAATATCATAAATTTTACTCAAAGGAGAGCATCCTTATATAAAAAATGACTTTGACCTTTTAACCCAGAGTTCTAAGAAATCTTCAACCCAACCATTTCTTGATTAAGAAAAAGATGATTGCTACTATACCTGGGAACCCAAAGAACAAGAGTAGCAACTGATAGACAGAAGAGAGAATAGGAAGCCTGCATATGATCTTCAAAAAGTGCAATAGTTTGTGGCCATTTTGTTTAGACAGAAACAACACTACCTTCTTTGAATTGTCCTTGGTGCATCCCTGCATTTAAGAACAGAACAATAATTGGATTTCATATCAAATAAACCTAAACCCTGAAAATCTAACTTAATACATTTTTTCCTTCCAGTTTTACTGAGATATAATTGACATACAGTACTGTGTAAGTTTAAGGTGTACAGCATAATGATTTGACATCAAGAAATACATCAGGAAATAATTACAATAAATTTACTAAACGTCCATCATCTCATATAGATATAAAAGAAAAGAAAAAGAAAAAATACATATTTTTTCCTTGTGATGAGCACTTTTAAGATTTACTGTCAATAACTTTTGTCTATAATATATAGCTGTGTTAATTATATTTATCATGTTGAGTATTACATCCCTAATTTATCCTATAACTGGAAGTTTGTACCTTTTTTTTTTTTTTGCAGTACGCGGGCCTCTCACTGTTGTGGCCTCTCCCGTTGCGGAGCACAGGCTCCGGACGCGCAGGCTCAGCGGCCATGGCTCATGGGCCCAGCTGCTCTGCGGCACGTCGGATCTTCCCGTACCAGGGCACGAACCCGTGTCGCCTGCATCGGCAGGCGGACTCTCAACCACTGCGCCACCAGGGAAGCCCAGATTGTACCTTTTGATCACCTCCATCCAATTACCCTACCCCCTGCCCCGACCTCTGGTAACCACAAATCTGATTTCTTTTTCTATGAGTTTGTTTGTTTGGTTGGTTAGTTTTGAAGTATAATTGACCTACAGCACTATGTTAGTTCCTGGCGCACAACATAGTTATTTGATATTTCTATACACTATGAAATGATCACAGGTATGAAATATACAGTACGGGAAATACAGTGAATAGTAATATAATATCTTTGTATGGTGACAGATGGTAACTAGACTTATTATGGATCATTTTGTAATGTATACAAATATCTAACTTAATACTTCAATTAAATAATTAATATATATGTATGTGACAGCCTTCTCATTTTTAAATTATTTTTTAAAGTAGACAGACAGGAGGATAAACAGGCAGAAGCGAGGAGGCTTGTCTTGGGTTTGGATCCAAAATTAAATATGTCACCATCACTGCTTTCAATATTTCACACTGAAACTTTCTGATTTTCTCTCCCTCAGGAGGGATACATTCTCAAACAATCCCATTAATGGTATCCAGAGGCTTTTACAACTATAATGTGCAATTTTAAAAGGGTCAGAGATATGTCATTCTTTTATAAGATGAAAGAAGAATGTTAAAGGAAAGTTAGGAAAGAGACCTGGTAAATCAGAGAGAGATTCTCAGGCAGATTAATTTCAGAAGAAAGCTTATGGAAGTTGTAGATACAATAATTAATTTCCTTATAATGATCCATGATGACATATCCTCTAGAAAACCTTCTCGGACTCCAGGAATATGCATACTTCGGTTTAAAGATTACTGTATTTGAAGACTCTGGATATGAAGACTGGTGTCATTTTACTGAATATATATTTAGTTCAAATTGAGACTTTTTTTCCATTCTCACCCTAGAGATGATGAGCTAAATGGTAGCAAATATTAAATCCATATTTTAAAATGTATAACTGTTACAAAAAGGATTACTTGAGAACTGCTGTGTAATACATTATAATACTAGTAACTACCCAATTTTGTTTATATCTATGACAATTTCTCAGCCTTGGCACTATGGAAATTTTAGCCAGAAAAGTCTTTGTTGTGAGGCACTGGCTTGTACATTGTAGAAGGTGCAGTAGCATCCCTGATCTCTATCCACTAGATGCCACTAGCAACCTACTCCCATTCTACCCCACCTGGCCCTGCCCCGATTTGACAACCAAAATATTCCCAGACATTGCCAAATGCCCCTGACAGGAAAAACCACCTCCAGATGAGACCCACTCAACTAGATTACCTTGCATAGTCCTTTCTGGGGGCACACGGAGAGTTGTTTTTTTGTTTTTGTTTATTATAATCTAATTTTGCCTCTTTTTTACTTCTAAATGTTTAACCCTATCTTCTCTGGAACCTCTGTAATAACTTGAATATTCTGTATTTCCATAGTGAAAGTTCTCTTTATTTCTGCGACTTGAAGGAAAGTCCCAACTCCCCTAAGACCATACTTCTACAAGCCTCTTAAACTGAGCTTGCTTATTCAGTATTGGGAGATGGGACAAGCAAGCTCTTCACTTTTTCCTCCTGTTTTCACACCATTCTTTCTCTACCTCTTTTGTTTATAATAAAACAAAAACACTACTGCCTTGTGGTTCATGCCATTTGGCCATCACGTTGGTTACAGCCTGCCATTTGTCTATGCCACCAATTCCCCATCCCCTTTATTGTCATCTATGACCTCATGTTTTCTTACCTTCAGCACATGAATCCCAGGCTCTCTTTCGAGGCTGAGTTGTATCGTCCATCCAATCTATCTTTCCCAATAAAGCCAAAATGATTCATGTAAAAATGTAGGTCTCTCCAGTCTTCTGCCTTAAATGCATCAACAACACTTCAATGACCTTAAGATAATATCCAGGGCTTCCCTGGTGGCGCAGTCATTGAGAGTCCGCCTGCCGATGCAGGGGACACGGGTTTGTGCCCCGGTCCGGGAAGATCCCACATGCCGTGGAGCAGCTAGGCCCGTGAGCCATGGCTGCTGAGCCTGCATGTCCGGAGACTGTGCGTCCGGAGCCTGAGCGTCCGGAGCCTGTGCTCCGCAACGGGAGAGGCCACAGCAGTGAGAGGCCCGTGTACCGCAAAATAATAATAATAATAATAATATCCAAATCCCTTCATGTGGTGTACAAATCCCTTCATAGTCTGGCCCACTCTTATGCCGTCAGCCTGGATACTATTATCTCACACACACACACACACACACACACACACACACACCCCACACACACCCCATACACGTTGCTCAGCTCCAGGCATGCTGAAGTTCTTTCAGTTCCTTAAACATACTGTGTTCTTTCTTGCGTCTAGACTATTACCTGCAATGTTCCTCTCAGTTGAATACTTCTTCCTCCCTCTTCGTCATCTAGCTATTCCTATTCATCCTTTGAACTCACTTTCCTAGTTCCCCCCAGCCATCCCACCAACCCAAATCATGTGCCCCTCATTAGCACTTCCATATCCTCTAATATTTCTTCACAAACAAGTAAGGACTTATTTACTTCTCTTTACCATCATTAAAAGGTAAACTCTAAGAAAGGTAGGACTCTGTTTACCACTAAATTCCCAGGGCTTATAGAGAATCTATTGCATGCATTTGTTGACTGAATGAAAGGATGTTACTGTACTATTTATCATCTGAATAACTTATGGCAAGCTCATACTTCATTTAGATCAATTTGGAACCCATCTGGCTAAATATTATACATTTCTTTCCCTATCTAGTCTATCTATTCTTTCATTCCCTTCTTACTATGGAAAATTCTGAGAGCACTTTATATTTGTGAAAACTCTCTGGGCCATTTCTATCCTTTTCATCCTGGAGTTTCTGATTATTACAGCATAGTAGACATACAAAGAAACAATCTTACATTCACTTAGCTACCAACACATTTTATCATGGAGTCAAAGTCAACTTGGGGAAAATGTTGTCTAATCAAAACTTCAAAACCTGCCATGGGGAAGAAAAGGACAGAATCTGATACCTTTGGAGTTGATTTTTGATAACTGAGTACCTGGTCTGTATTCCAGGCTGAAATATTTTTAGATATACTCTTGTGTGACCTAAAACACGGTGGAGTTTTTCCCTTGTCCTCAATTCTTAAAATGAAATTAGATGTATCACTGTCTGTAACTCAGTGTAATCTTCTTGTCTAACAACTACTTGTCTATTTCATTTGAGGCTAATTAAAGTTTAAAAAAAGGTGGGGAAGCATCTTTAACTAATTCTCCAAGTCTTTAAGATTGTAAAAGATATCCATGATAGACATAATTTCTAAGATTGTTTGTAGAGATTCTTTTTAAAGGCTATATTGTTTATTATGGATATCACTGTACAGTTTAATTATTCCTGATGGGTTGCCTATTGTATAATTGCCTTCTTCAAGTTAAAAGAAAACAGGGAGTTCCCTGGTGGTTTAGTGGTTAGGACTCGGCCCTTTCACTGCTGTGGTCCAGGTTCAATCCCTGGTCAGGGAACTGAGATTCTGCAAGCAGAGACACAGCCAAAAAAAAAAAAAATTAAAAGAAAATAGCAAGTAGATCATTAGATCAAAACTGTCTTATTTGCTTGGAACAATGTTTCACAGTAAGCTCTAACTAGGAGGAGAAAGAAAATTATTCTGAGTTTATAACTTTTTAAAAATTTGTTACTATAATCAGTTATAGCAGCTCTATGTAGCATAATATTTTATTTGTTCCTTTCACTGAATGATAGACACATTTGCCCTTTTGTCCTCTTTTTCTTCCAATAGAAAAAGTAAACTTTTTTTATCGCTGGAGACAGGAAAAGCAGCAAAGTCCCCAACACCTGCAATTTGTTGAAAGAAGTACTATTCTGCTCCATCAAACTCCATTCTCATAGGCCATACAATTAATACAGGTGTATTGATATTTACATCCTCCTCATTAAGTTAATAAGCTTCCAACTGTAAAAAGAAGATACCCCAAACTGTCCACCTATATAATGGAAAACACTTCAAATAGCTACACTTTTTTAATCTACACCTTATCCTATTTGCATACCATTTTTTGAGCATCAATATTTCTTTTGATTTTCAAGACTTTGGTCCCATACACTCAATGACAAATCTAATTTTCTACAGCCAATATACATTACTACATCACACCTGCTAGATAGAAAAGAGGTGAGAGCCAGAAATATTGGTCCTGATGATCGTGGTATTTTTGGCCTAAACTTATATATCAAGGTAAATTGGATCACAGTCAATTCTTTCAAAGTCAAATAGATATGGGTCCATCCATTCACTGAACAAATAACTTAGCGAAAGCCAACTATGTGCCAAGCACTGGTTTGAATTTGACCATTGGTATTTTATTCTGTTGTCAACAAAAGATAATACATCATCCACAATCCACAAGCTATCTATAACTCTTCTCCAAATACCTTTTTTCATACTTTACTGAGCTATTTTGGATTCTTCATGCCAGTAAATCCATGAGTCAGGAAGCATTCCTATCCCTAACCATTCTGATACCAACTTGCACTCTGACTGCTCCCACGATGGCTCTTTTCCTACCTCGTTGTGACCTCTAGTTTATTTCAAAGTTCACTTTCTTCAATCCATCATATCTTCTCTGTCTTCACTTCCTTTCTTATCTACCTGGTATTCTATGTCTTTTTTTCCAGCAAATCTTTGGCTAATACTCAAAATTCCTCTGCCTTACTGACTTCTTATGATATACTATGGCAGTCAGGGTTCAACCAGACAAACAGAACCACTAGGAAAAGTATAGAATCTGGGCTGAATTATAGGCATTTGACTTTATGTGACTGTGGGAGTTGTTTTAATAGCTCACATGACTGTTGCTTCTGTTTCTGCTCCTGAGCCTAGTCCGGAAACAGAAGAAGTTGAAGTTGGAGATCCAGCAGGAGCTCCAGAACCTGTGTGCCTGACTGCTGCCCATGCCAACAAAATCAGTCAATCAACTACCATGTATGTGAGTTGGAGCAGCTCCTGGAGCCACCGCACTGACCATATAGGCATAAAACTAATATAACTCCTGCTTCTCTTTGACCTTCCAAATCTACCATAAAATGTCTCTTGTGGCCCATGTTAACCCAGACCTATGCAGGGAAGAAAATACAGGTCCAGCTTAGCTAATGCCATGCAAATTCACCACACTTTATTCTTTGCCAACCTGGCATCAGTATACACCTCTTTTAACAATACTGAACTTCCAAAATTATGCTTCCACCTCAACTATCCCTCATACAACCAAAATACATTATTATTCTCCATAAAACAAAATACAAAGTTTTTCATGTATCTTTCAGTGGTGTTCCTTCCCCTTCTTTCCGAGATTAATTCCGTTTTGATAGCCTGTAACTTAAAAACTAAGATATCAAGTTAAATGCTATTAAAACAGCTTATGTTGATGGCAGGGAAATGGTAGAAGGGAAGAAAAGAGGCTTATTATATATACATGACATATCCATATCAAAATTGAGAAAAAATTATCTTTATTATAATCCTTGTATCTAAAGGTGTTCATGTGGTCAAAGTTAGTAGTTACAACAGCCTTCTACTATCTGCTTCATGTCCCTTTGTCTTCAGCAAGCTCCTCAGTTGGTCATGGTTACCTGCCTGGGAAGAGTGACTCACCCCTTCATCCTTAAGGGATCTGGATCATTGGTATTCTGTCTGTTTTGGGTTGTAGTTTCCCAGTGACTTCAATCAGAGGATATAAGGGTAGTAAGTAGCACCTCAGGGGATGTCCTGCATTCCAGAAATAGTCCTCCTTACCCCCATTAGATCGAAGCAATCTAATTTCCTCTTAAAGTCAGGATCAATTGCCTCAGCCAGTTGAGTTAAACCCTTCCTTGCTTATTGATTTACTGGCTGAAGAGTCCACAGTGGTCAAGGGGCAGACTCAACTTCCAGTTTAATGGAACCATGGCTGTATTCTCTGATGAAGGCATTCCTCCCTGGGAACTAAAACTTCTAGACCATTGGATCCTAAAATTGCAGGAAAAAGAAACACAAAATATTGCTAGAGGATCTCTATGGTTAATAGTGGTTATGGTTAATAGTGAGATGATCCACTCCCATTCCTACACTTTGATTCCCAGAACTGCAAATACTGGCTATGGGAGAACCAGCACTGTATATTAGTTACTGATTTTGAACACATACAGTATCCTAGAGAAAATTATCATAGACCTGGAGGTATTGCCACCTATCGGGCACCACGTAACAGAGCTTTAAAAAGCCACTCCACTATTCTATCAGGCCAGCTGCTTCAAGATAAGGGGAATGTGGTAAGAACAGTGAGTTACCTGAGCACAAGCCCATCACAGAACTTCATTTGCTGTAAAATGTGTCCTGTGGTCAGAATCAATCAATAAGTTCATTATGGGCCAGTCCCTCTGGTCAGGAAACTTGCACAAGCCTCTTAGATAGCCTAACCTACCAGAGGGTAGAAAGCAGAAGCAAGAACTACAATCCTGCAGCCTGTGGAACAAAAACCACATTCACAGAAAAATAGACAAGATGAAAAGGCAGAGGGCTATGTACCAGATGAAGGAACAAGATAAAACCTCAGAAAAGCAACTAAATGAAGTGGAGATAGGCAAACTTCCAGAAAAAGAATTCGGAATAATGATAGTGAAGATGATCCAGGACTTTGAAAAAGAATGGAGGCAAAGATCAAGAAGATGCAAGAAATGTTTAACAAAGACCTAGAAGAATTAAAGAACAAACAAACAGAGATGAACAATACAATAACTGAAATGAAAACTACACTAGAAGGAATCAATAGCAGAATAACTGAGGCAGAAGAACGGATAAGTGATCTGGAAGACAGAATGGTGGAATTCACTGCTGTGGAACAGAATAAAGAAAAAAGAATGAAAAGAAATGAAGACAGCCTAAGAGAAATCTGGGACAACATTAAATGCAACAACATTTGCATTATAGGGGTCCCAGAAGGAGAAGAGAGAGAGAAAGGATCCGAGAAAATATTTGAAGAGATTATAGTCAAAAACTGCCCTAACATGGGAAAGGAAATAGCCACCCAAGTCCAGGAAGCACAGAGAGTCCCACACAGGATAAACCCAAGGAGAAACACACCAAGACACATAGTAATCAAATTGGCAAAAATTAAAAACAAAGAAAAATTATTGAAAGCAGCAAGGAAAATATGACAAATAACAAAAAAGGGAACTCCCATAAGTTTAACAGCTGATTTCTCAGCAGAAACTCTACAAGCCAGAAGGGAGTGGCATGATATACTTAAAGTGATGAAAGGGAAGAACCTACAACCAAGATTACTCTACCTGGCAAGGAGCTCATTCAGATTCGATGGAGAGTTCAAAAGCTTTACAGGAAGCAAAAGCTAAGAGAATTCAGCACCACCAAACCAGATCTACAACAAATGCTAAAGGAACTTCTCTAAGTGGGAAACACAAGAGAAGAAAAGAACCTACAAAAACAAACCCAAAACAACTAAGAAAATGGTATTAAGAACATACATATCGATAATTACCTTAAATGTGAATGGATTAAATGCTCCAACCAAAAGAAACAGGCTCGCTGAATGGATACAAAAACAAGACCCATATACATGCTGACTACAAGAGACCCATTTCAAACCTAGGGATACATACAGACTGAAAGTGAGGGGATGGAAAAAAATATTCCATGCAAATGGAAATCAAAAAAAAGCTGGAGTAGCAATACTCATATCACATAAAATAGACTTTAAAACAAACATTGTTACAAGAGACAAGGAAGGACACTATATAATGATCAAGAGATCAATCCAAGAAGAAGATATAACAATTATAAATATATATGCACCCAACATAGGAGCACCTCAATACATAAGGCAAGTGCTAACAGCTATAAGAGAGGATATCAACAGTAACACAATAATAGTGGGGGACTTTAACACCTCACTTACACCAATAGACAGATCATCCAAACAGAAAATTAATAAGGGAACAGAAGCTTCAAATGACACAAGAGACCAGATAGATTTAATCGATATTTATAGGACATTCCATCCAAAAACAGCAGATTACACTTTCTTCTAAGATGCACACGGAACATTCTCCAGGACTGATCACATCTTTGGTCACAAATCAAGTCTCAGTAAATTTAAGAAAATTGAAATCATATCAAGCATCTTTTCTGACCACAACACTACGAGATTAGAAATCAATTACAGGGAGAAAATGTAAAAAATACAAACACATGGAGGCTAAACAATATGTTACTGAATAACCAAGAGATCACTGAAGAAATCAAAGAGGAAATCAAAAAATACCTAGAGACAAATGACAATGAAAACAGGATGATCCAAAACATATGGGATGCAGCAAAAGCAGTTCTAAGAGGGAAGTTTATAGCAATACAATCCTACCTCAAGAAACAACAAACATCTCAAATAAACATTTTAACTTTAAAACTAAAATAACTACAGAAAGAAGAAAAAACAAAAACCAAACTTAGTAGAAGGGAAGAAATCATAAATATCAGAGCAGAAATAAATAAAATAGAAACAAAACAATAACAAAGATCAATAAAACTAAAAGCTGGCTTTTGAGAAGATAAACAAAATTGATAAACCATTAGCCAGACTCATCAAGAAAAAGAGGGGGATGACTCAAATCAATAAAATTAGAAATGAAAAAGGAGAAATTACAACAGACACTGCAGAAATACAAAGTATCCTAAGAGACTATGATAAGCAACTCTATGCCAATAAAATGTACAACCTGGAAGAAATGGACAAATTCTTATAATGGTATAACCTTCCAAGACTGAACCAGGAAGAAATAGAAAATATGAACATACCAATCACAAGTAATGAAGTTGAAACTGTGATTAAAAATCTTCGAACAAACAAAAGTCTGGAACCAGATCACTTTACAGGTGAATTCTATCAAACATTTAGAGAAGAGCTAACACCCATCCTTCTCAAACTCTTCCAAAATATTGCAGAAGAAGGAAATCTCCCAAACTCAATCTATGAGGCCACCATCACCCTGATACTAAAACCAGACAAAGATACTACAAAAAAAGAAAATTACAGACAAATATCACTGATGAATATAGACGCAAAAATCCTCAACAAACTACTAGCAAACAGAATCCAACAACACATTAAAAGGATCATATACCATGATCAAGTGGGATTTATCCCAGAGATGCAAGGATTCTACAATATATGCAAATCAATCAATGTGATACACCATATTAATAAATTGAAGGAGAAAAACCATATGATCATCTCAATAGATGCAGAGAAAGCTTTCGAAAAAATTCAACACCCATTTATGATAAAAACTCTCCAGAAAGTGGGAAAAGAGAGAACCTACTTCAACATAATAAAGGACATATATGACAAGCTCACAGCAAACATCATTATCGGTGGTGAAAAACTGAAAGCATTTCCTCTAAGATCCATGTCCTTACACGCCAACGTACATGGACAAAGTGAGCTCGCTCCCTTGGATGCATAACTAGCATCCAAGGATCTTTACAGGGCAGAAAGCAAAGATGCATGACTGTCAACCTGAAGTCAGTGAAAACCTGTCCAGAATGTTCCACTCCAGCCACAGCTAAATCAGAGTTCTGACTGAGTGAACATAAACCAAGCCACTAGCTTCTCTCTCCTGGGGACATGGAATTGGGATTCAGAATCTATAATCAGTTGATTGGTGGCACTTGAACAAGCAGGAACTGTAAGCACCTACAAGAGCCATATTAGAAAAACAATTTTGTCCTGAAGAAGCAATGCAAACCACATCAATATGAATATGAATAAAGCAGACATATAGAAGCTGCAAAGAACAGAGAGCATGCTTTCCCTGATGAATGAGAGATAGACAAGGGGTCTAATTGGCTGCCTGGCTGCTCTCCTGTGTTTCCACAAAACCCACTGATCTGCCTCCACTGGTGTCCGCAGGACAACTCTCTATACTCCCAATAAATGCCTTTTTTTGGTTTGTAGCCCAGATGTCATATGAAGCCTCCCTGCCACTCAAGATCTGGATAAACTTGGATCCATCTCTATATATGTGGAGATCTAAACACCTATTCCAAAATTACTATGAATATTCATATTACTATGAATATTATTCATCCTTTGAATAAATTACAAATGAATCACTAAAGCACTAGGAATTATAAGGAAAGAGCTGGAGTGTGAATCTGCTGCCCATCTTATTGTAGCTAGGGAAATGCATGCCCATTACTGCCAGATTTTACAAGATGGCAAGATATCTGTATCTCTATTAAAATCTCCCCAATTTTGAATGATGTCATATAATTTAAATGTTTTAAGGCATTCTATAAACTAGTCACGTTTGTGTACCAGAGCTGGCTTTGTGGGTCTAGTTTCAACCTCTGTCATATTCCTGGAGCCACCCCCTCTGCCTCCAGGCTCCTGCGATTTCTTCAGAATCCTCTGACCCAACCACATTGTCCCTCATGTGAAATATGCCCTATTCATTGACTTCCCCAACACAAAACAAGCTCAATAAGAATTTCTCACTAGACACTGATGAAAGAAATTAAAGATGATACAAATAGATGGAGAGATATACCATGTTCTTGGATTGGAAGAATCAACATTGTGAAAATGACTATACTACCCAAAGCAATCTACAGATTCAGGGCAATCCCTATCAAACTACCGCTGGCATTTTTCACAGAACTAGAACAAAAAATTTCACAATTTGTATGGAAACACAAAAGACCCCGAATAGCCAAAGCAACCTTGAGAACGAAAAACGGAACTGGAGGAATCAGGCTCCCTGACTTCACACTATACTACAAAGCTACAGTAATCAAGACAGTATGGTACTGGAACAAAAACAGAAATATTGATCAATGGAACAGGATAGAAAGCCCAGAGATAAACCCACGCACATATGGTCACGTTATCTTTGATAAAGGTGGCAAAAATATACAGTGGAGAGAGGCTTCCCTGGTGGCACAGTGGTCGAGAGTCTGCCTGCTGATGCAGGGGACACGGGTTCGTGCCCCGGCCCTGGAAGATCCCACATACCGCGGAGAGGCTAGGCCCGTAAACCATGACCACTGAGCCTGCGCGTCCAGAGCCTGTGCTCCGCAACGGGAGAGGCCACAACAGTGAGAGGCCCGCGTACCATAAAAAAATAAATAAATAAATAAATAAAAATAAGAATATACAGTGGAGAAAAGACAGCCTCTTCAATAAGTGGTGCTGGGAAAACTGGACAGGGACATGTAAAAGTATGAGATTAGAACACTCCCTAACACCATACACAAAAATAAGCTCAAAATGGATTAAAGACCTAAATGTAAGGCCAGAAACTATCAAACTCTTAGAGGAAAACATAGGCAGAACACTCTATGACATAAATCACAGCAAGATCCTTTTTGACCCACATCCTAGGGTAATGGAAATAAAAACAAAAATAAAATAATGAGACCAAATGAAACTTAAATGCTTTTGCACAGCAAAGGAAACCATAAACAAGACCAAAAGACAACCCTCAGAATGGGAGAAAATATTTGCAAATGAAGCAACTGACAAAGGATTAATCTCCAAAATTTACAAGCAGCTCATGCAGCTCAATAACAAAAAAACAAACAACCCAATCCAAAAATGGGCAGAAGACCTAAATAGACACTTCTCCAAAGAAGATATATAGATTGCCAACAAACACATGAAAGAATGCTCAACATCATTAATCATTAGAGAAATGCAAATTAAAACTACAATGAGAATCATCTCATAATGGTCAGACTGGCCATCATCAAAAAATCTAGAAACACTAAATGCTGGAGAGGGTGTGGAGAAAAGGGAACACTCTTGCACTGTTGGTGGGAATGTAAATTGATACAGCCACTATGGAGAACAGTATGGAGCTTCCTTAAAAAACTGAAAATAGAACCACCATACGATCCAGCAATCCCACTACTGGGCATATACCCTGAACAAACCATAATTCAAAGAGTCATGTACCAATATGTTCATTGCAGCTCTATTTACAATAGCCAGGACATGGAAGCAACCTGAATGTCCATCGACAGATGAATGGATAAAGAAGATGTGGCACATATATACAATGGAATATTACTCAGCCATAAACAGAAATGAAATCGAGTTATTTGTAGTGAGGTGGATGGACCTAGAGTCTGTTTTACAGAGTGAAGTAAGTCAGAAAGAGAAAAACGAATACCGTAAACTAACACATATATATGGAATCTAAGAAAAAAAAAAAAAGAAGATCATTAACAACCTAGGGGTAAGACGGGAATAAAGACACAGACCTACTAGAGAATGAACTTGAGGATATGCGGAGGGGGAAGGGTAAGCTGTGACAAAGTGAGAGAGTGGCATGGACATATATACACTACCAAATGTAAAATACATAGCTAGTGGGAAGCAGCTGCATAGCACAGGGAGATCAGCTCGGTGGTTTATGACCACCTAGAGGGGTGGGATAGGGAGGGTGGGTGGGAGGGAGACGCAAGAGGTAAGAGATATGGGAACATATGTATATGTATAACTGATTCACTTTGTTATAAAGCAGAAACTAACACACCATTGTAAAGCAATTATACTCCAATAAAGATGTTTAGAAAAAAATAATTTCTCACTAAAGAACAAATATTGTATGACCCCGCTTAAATGAGGTACCTAGGTAATCAAAATCATACAGACAGAAAGGAGAATGGTGGTTGCCAGGAGCAGGGGGAGAGGGGAATAAGAATTCAGTGTTAAATGAGTACAGACTTTCACTTTGGAATGATGAATAAATTCTGGAGATGAATCATGATGATGGTTGTACAACACTGAATGCATTTTATGTCACTGTACACTTTACAGTGGTTAAAATGATATATTTTGTGTTTTGTAGATTTTACCAGAATTTTTTAAACAGAATTTTTTTAATTTTGTGAGTTTAGGGGACTTTACTGAAAGTTCTGGAAGGTTTCGAGGAGGATTCACATTATGCTAACGCAGTCTTCTACTTTCTTCTCTCTTCCTCTTCCTAGTTGTGTCCCTCTCACCTCTTCCCATTGCCCTGGGTACACCAAGATTCACCTCCTCTATTAGAAAGCTCATTGTTTTTCTAAATAAAGACACTTCTATGTAAAAAAAACAATTCTGGTGATTGCTACTAGAAAAATAAATGTCTCCCTCTTATGAAACATTAAGTTAGACAGACTGAATTTCTGATTTTTCAGGACGAAAATTATCTCTGACTAAAGCACGAGTACTTATTTATGTATTTTCTAGAAAGAGTGAGTTATCTTTCTTAAGACAATCTTTAATCTATACCTGTGTGATATGATCCCAAGAAAGCTGTAGCATAGCGAATGGGTCATATCACACATTAATAGTTCCATACTTCTGAAGTATGTAACAGCAGAGATAGAAAAGATGAGGTGTTGGAAGATATTAAAACAGAACTTTCATCTTCTGGATTCTAAATTAGCAACGTATTAGAAAGCCAGGCCTGGATATCTGAAAACAGCAGAAAGGAGAGCTGCCGCCTCTCTAATTTAATTCCAAACCCCCAGGAGTAGTTTACTGTCAGAGTTTTATCATATATTATGGAGACAAGTATTGGCAGGCTTCCACAAGATCCATATAAGCTTTTATCTCTTCCCTAGATCAGGTCACATGACAGACAGCTGGATCCTTACACAGGCTTTTACCATCCTTTTAGTAATACACTTGGTGATTGAGTTGAGTCCCATAAATCTAGTCCAGAGTTACAACCCCACCGGGGTTTATCCTGTTGGTCCTCAACTATCCACCACACGTGTGCATTAACATTTCATAAAAACGCCACTTACAGGTCTCTTAAAAGCTTTCTCATTTATAGACTAGAGTCTTCAAAGACCTCTTCTTTCTCAATAACTGAAAATAGTTGTTAGACCTTAATAATAATTCAAAAACAGAAAATGACTAACTTCTATTCTGCACTAAAATTCCACAATGTTATTCAGGCAGAAACAATGTATCGATATCAAAGTTATTAATAAGTGGCCCTGACTTATTCTTAGTTCTTATCTAGTCCTATAGAATCCCAAAACATCAGTAATAATGGTATTTGAAGATTAGTTAAAAATTAGTTAATCCAGTGGTTACAAATTGCTCAGCCATAGAAGAAATCTGGTTTGCAGAGATGTGCAGTTTAGCACACACCATCTTTTTAAACCTTTAGAATTATTTACCCCATTTTAAAATGTGGAGATTGCCCATCAGTACTTAAAGATCTGGCTACACTAGGCTGGTGTCCCCATGTGGTAATGATGGCCTGGAGCCTGGAAGCCACCAAGGTCTGTGGACAGGACATGTGTTCACCACTTCACCACAGTCCTTAACAAACCATGCTTTATTCATCTAAGTATCCTGCCTGGACTTTTGTAAACATTTGAAATGTTGACCTGTGCCATTTTAGAAATTAGAAAATATGAGATTAAGAGTGCTGAAATGACTCCTTTAAGAGTGGGTAGACAGAAAGTGACAAAGGTACCTGATGTCAAATCTTGTGTCTACACAAGTTTCTTGTGGTTCCTAGAACTTACTCTTCATGAAATGCTACAGCGTTCTAGGGGATACCGTTTGAGGAATTTTGTGCGTTCACTACAGTATTAATTCTTTTAAATTTTTAAAAGTTTTTTAATATGTTGTTATCTCTATTGCTAACACAGTTTCAGTTTAAACAACAAATGAGGGGACTTCCCTGGTGGCACAGTGGTTAAGAATCCGCCTGCCAATGCAGGGGGGATAGGTTTGATCCCTGGTCCTGGAAGATCCCACATGCCTCGGAGCAACTAAGCTCATGTGCCACAACTACTGAGCCTGCACTCTAGAGCCCGTAAGCCACAACTACTGAAGCCCGCATGCCTAGAGCCCACTCACTGCAACTACTGAGCCTGCGTGCTTCAACTACTGAAGCCCGCGCACCTAGAACCCATGTTCCATAACAAGAGTAGCCACCACGATGAAAAGCCCACACACTAAAACAAAGAGTAGTCCCCGCTTGCCGCAACTAGAGAAAGCCCGCGCGCCGTGACGAAGACCCAACACAGCCAAAAATAAATAAATAAAAATAAACAACAAATGATCAAAAAATTAGTTCTGAATATCTAAATATAGTCCAACAGTTTCTTACAGGCTTTAGTTATGGTTTTTGTTCTGTAAGTAACAACTTTTATTTAGAATTTTTTTTAATCTAACAAAGTTAACATCAAAAAAGAAAATATTAATGGTCAGATGAATGCACTTTTTCTTCTGTATCTTGAACCATTTCAAATAATGGTTATGTTTGTATAACATGAAATGTGTATCTATTTGTCCCCTTCTGTTGAAAACACAAGTTTACCCCAAGACCAAAAAAAGAAAAAATGAGAGAAAGAAAAAGAAAAAGAAAAAGTGAATGCTGAGGGTCCTTGGGTTGAGCTACACCAAAAATCCTCGACTTTCACCTGTAGATCTTATCTCCGCTCTCTCTTTCTGCCCCAGGATGCCGACCTATATCAAGATTCCATGACTTCTGTCTTCTAGTTGGCTCCTACCAATAGAGAGCTGTACAGCAGAGGTAAAGAGGCAGAAGAATGAAACTAGTGCATTTATTCCTCTAAATCTCTCCTTACAAGGTCACCTTAAGCTGCTTGTATCCTCAGTCCAGAGGTCAATACCCCATTCATGATGACACCCTGCACAACTTATTCCTTCCGAACTAAAGAAACCATTCCCTCTCCTTGTTTCTTTAGACCTAGGGGCTGATGACATCTTGGTTGCTACTGAGCTCTAGGTCAATGCACCATTCCTCTTGTTCCCCCTTCCTGCAGCTTTGTAACTAGTCACTTTGTAAACAAACTCTCCTTGAAATTTCCAATTTTAAATGTGCTGTTTAGGCTTCCCTGGTGGCGCAGTGGTTAGGAATCTGCCTGCTAACACAGAGGACACGGGTTCAAGCCTTGGTCTGGGAAAATCCCACATGCCACAGAGCAAATAAGCCCGTGAGCCACAACTACTGAGCCTGCGCTCTGGAGCCCGCGAGCCACAACTACTGAGCCCACGTGCCACAGCTACTGAAGCCTGTGCACCTAGAGCCCGTGCTTGGCAACGAGAAGCCACCGCAATGAGAAGCCCACACACCACGATGAAAAGTAGCCCTCGTTCGTTGCAACTAGAGAAAGCCTGCGCGCAGCAATGAAGACCCAACGCAGCCAAAAATAATAAAATTTAAAAAAATTTAATGTTCTGTTCATATTAAGATCCAGACTAACAAGAGCCACATTTTATTTGTATAATATTTTTTAATTAAAATAAACAAAGTGAAGTACTAGATGAATGTAAATAGTATGCACGATCACCAGAAGAAGCCAAAAGGAACTTCAGCTAGAAGCAATTAATCAAGAGTTTTCTAAACAAACACAATTTCCTCTCTGAGATGAATTATAGTAAGATCTATTAATATAATTCTTTCACCTCCACAAAAAAATATTTTTGCTAGTTCATATCTCTTTTAAAGATTTTTCCCACTTCATTAAATTAATACATGCATTATTCCATCTTCTTCCATCCACAAGCCCATTTCCAAGAAGCAGCTATTCTACTCCTATATCATTTTTGCTTGATTTTTTCTTACATAT
Organism: Mesoplodon mirus; assembly: GCF_964341445.2. Taxonomy (NCBI): domain Eukaryota; kingdom Metazoa; phylum Chordata; class Mammalia; order Artiodactyla; family Ziphiidae; genus Mesoplodon; species Mesoplodon mirus. Next base: position 121,069,910 of record NC_138982.1, read on the forward strand.
CTTTTAATAATATGCTTCTCATTCTATTTCCTCATTTATAAATTTTACATATAACCTAATTTATTATAAGTGAGGAATGAGCTGGCTCACCACCAACCCCCTGCCAACCAGTTGTTATATTTCTATTTTGAGTTCCTCATATAGTTACTTTGTATCCTTAGTAAAATACTAACATCTCTACGCTTTATTTCTACAGCTGTGGACAGTATATTGTATAGCAGTAAACCAAATGTATACTTTGGCCAAATACCAATGCAAACCCAAATGTGCCATATCCATAATTTTTCTTCCCACTTTTTAAGAAGGTATTAATGACCATAGTTTTCATCTCAGCATCACTCTGTTCTTTTCTCCTGCAATTTCTATCATCTGTGTAATAACTTTTGCAATGTCAAGCTCAATAGTAGATACATATGATTAATTCTTTGATGTTTTATCTGTAAGTTGGTGTAAAGGATGAAAGTCAATAAGAGTATTAAGGACGTAAATGTACTTCTCTGCTGATCCAAGCAGTGTAGATTGATTATTGTGAAATATTTTTCACAGTTTTTGTCTTCAGTTTTCTAATTGTAGTGATTTTTTCTTTGCCTTTATGCCAGCATCAGTTGATATAAAATAATAGGTGTTCTATTGAATCCCCCTTTCTCCTGCTGCCTCAGTGTAAACTGGCTGAACTCCAGGCCTGCTGCATAATTGTACTTCAGCGGTTTCCCTTCACTGTTCTTCTAGAGACAAGTTGGCTCCACTATTTCAAGGATGCCAAGATTTTTTCTGTCTTAATTTTCTTCCTCTTTTGGATATAATCCAACCTCAAATAACCTCCCTTTCAAGGGTGCAGGAAATTTTCTATGAATCTTAAGACACTATTCATTAGAAGTTTAAAGCTCTTTCTTCACTGTCTTCCAACATTCAACATTGTTGATGGAAAATATGATCCCAGACTTGTCATGTTTCTATAGGTCACATTTTTTTTCTCAAGAAAAATTTGAGAGTCTTCTTTTTACCCTTTGTAATTTGAATTTTCACAGTGATGTGTCTAGGGATGTGTCTTCATTCATTGTACTGAGAACTCAATGCTGTCTTTAATTATTTCTAGCACTAAGAAATTACCTTGTATTTTTTATTTGACAATGTTCTCCATTCCATTCTCTTTGTCCTTTTTTCTGGAATTCCAGGTCTCGGATTTTTTTTCTGTCTCTTAAATTATACATTTTTTTAGCTTTGTTCTACTTTCTGTTTAATTTCTTACCTTTATCTCCCAGAGTTTCTATTAAATTTTTTCTAGCAGTATTTTGGTACCCTCAGGGTCAGTGCCTTGGACAATTCCCTTGGCAGTGATATCACGGAGGATACCAAGGACATTAGCATGGTAAGGGCAACAGACACCAACCTAGTGTGAGAGAGAAGAGGGAACGGGAGTGGAAAAATGAAAGAATCCCACAGACCTCTGAAGTAACCATGCAAAGTATGTGAATAAGGAAGGAAACCAAATTTAATGGGCATTTATTAAATTATCTGCCCAGCACTGTTATCCTGGATCTCTTCATTAACATTCCTGCCCCCCTACACACACACACACACACACACACACACACACACACATACACACACACACACACACCAACATGACTATGGCTACAGTAAGCTGCCATGTGCTGGAGCTTGGCCTCATCACTGTTATCCTCACCTCATTGGTTCAAGGTGGATATCTGAGCCAAAATTAGTTCATCAATCCTTTCTTCAAGGACTTTTTTTAGCAAACTTTTTTATTTTAGACTAGTTGTAGATTTACAGAAAAGTTATGAAGATAGTATATCCCTATACCCTCTTTCCCCTATTTTAACATCTTACATTAGAATGGTACATTTTTTGCAATTAATGAACCCTTATGGTACTTTATATTAATATTTTCCTTATATTTTATGACCTTGACAGTTTTAAAGTCAGATATTATGTAAAATGTCCCTCAGTTGAAATTTATCTGATATTTTTCTAATGATTAGACTGGAGTTAATGGTTTTGAGGAGAAAGACTACAGAGGTAAACTGTCATTCTCATTACAAAATATCAAGAGGCCTTACTATCAACATGACTTACCACTGTTGTTAATCTTTTTTAAATTTATTTATTTATTTATTTATTTATTTATTTATTTATTTATTTATTTATTTATTTTTGGTTGCTTTGGGTCTTCGTTGCTCCGCTGGGCTTTTCTCTAGCTGCAGCAAGCAGGGGCTACTCTTTGTTGCGGTGTGCGGGCTTCTCATTGTGGTGGCTTCTCTTGTTGTGGAGCACGGGCTCTAAGCATGTGGGCTTCAGTAGTCGTGGCATGTGGGCTCAGTAGTTGTGGCTCGTGGGCTCTACAGCGTAGGCTCAGTAGTTGTGGCACACAGGCTTAGTTGCTCCCAGCATGTAGGATCTTCCTGGACCAGGGATTAAACCCATGTCCCCAGCATTGGCAGGCAGATTCTTAACCACTGCACCACCAGGGAAGTCCCACTGTCGTTAATCTTAATCACTGGTTGAGGTAGTATTTGTCTGTTTTCCCCACTGTAAAGTTAATCTTTTTCTCCCTTTTCATATTGTAGTATTTGGAAGTCACTATGTGAAACCCATACTTAAGAAGTAGAAAGTTATTTTCCATCTACTTAAGGACACAGTATCTACATCAATTATTTGGAATTTTTCTGCACAGAGATTTTTCTTTTTTCCTTATTTATTTATTTAATCACTATATTAGCATGGGTTCATAGATATTTATTTTATACGTTGAGTTTTAATTCAATACCACTTTTTTTGGTTGCTCGAATTTTTCTAGTTTTGGCCATTGGCAGCTCTTGGCCCGGGGATTTTTGACTTGATTATAAGAGACTTTCTGGCTGGCTGAACATATTTTATGTAAAACTTGAAAGTTGTTGGAAGCCAAACTTTTTCTGTCAGATTACAAAAGTGATGAAATCAAGTATGCAAAGAGAAAGGAAAGAATTAAGCAAATGTAGCTTAAAAAGCCAAAAAAGAGCTCAAAGCATATAGCTTTTTGCCCTCACTTCTTTTGTTAGACCTACATCCTGAGACCCTGGTTTCCCAGCCTGAGATTTTGTGTGCCTCCAGTTTTCGCAAACAAAATCATCTTTTTTTTTTTTTAATTCGATCTATTTCTTTGAAGAGTTAAAACAACTGCAGGAAGGTACTGCATTATCCAGGTGAGGGCACAGGTGACAAAATTTTGAGAAATAGGTATTAATGTGATCCCTTTGATAACTAAAGACCCACAGTTCAGTTGCACTTCCCTCAGTTCCTATCCTATTCTGCCATCCACAGTCTGTCCTGGAGGCCTCTGATGATGATGACTGCTACAAACATGCTTAGCTCTGCCCACCCTCAGAATTAATAAGGTCCAGACCGGGTGGTACATCAGGAGTCCTTTGCTTCTAAATTGAACTTAGAGCCCCTGGAGTCTAAATAAGCCCTTGCCAGAAGCTTCCAAGGTAACATGGAAAACCAGCACTGATCAAAGGACTCATAGCATGGGTCCCTCTCACTTGGATATCTCAGGAAAACTGATGCTGATGGAATTGGTCTGATGTAATCCGAGACTGCGTCTCCACTTAGGTCTCCATCTCCTGGTCTGCCAACACCTCTTCTGCTGCTCTGGTCAGTTTTACTGGAAATATTCCTACTACCTCCACTTCATCTCCTCCCACTCAACCCAACTTCTTCTTTTCTGTAATATATTTGGTCCCATTTTCTTCAATTCTTAGTGGAAAGTCCCAAAATATCACATTGGTCCTCGGTGTTCGCATATTAGACTCTACATTATGATGACAGTATAAGATTTGAAAAGAAATTTCATCTATTTCAACAAACTTTTAAGGTAGATATTATTCCTATCTCACAAACTAGGAAACGGTCATTCAGAGAGATTTGTTGACTTGTCTGACACAATATAAAATGAAGCTGGTGTTCAACTCCGGTCTTTGGATTCCAGGAATAGTGCTCATTCCACAATACCACACTGCATGCATTAACATGTTACTGTGTTAAACTGAAATCTTATACTTTGGTTGAAGGGAAGATACAGTGACCTTATGTGATAGCCTTCTTAGCATAGCAAAGAAAACCATCAGATCTGCAGGTATTACCAACACAGCATCCATCTAGATCATCATTTTACAGAAATGTTGAGAGCAAATTCTTCCTTTCACAAATATTTTGTAGTAGGTATGAGAAAGTTAAAGGATCAATCTGGCTTATTATTTTTAATAACATAATAACAACTGAAAACATGATTCCAACTCTATCTTCCTTAGATAAACTATAATTCAAAACACTGTTAGGTACTTTAGGAGTTGGACTGGATTTTGTTTTTAACTGGAAGTTAAAAGCCAGCTCCATCTAAAAGTTATATTAAGGGCTTTAGTACAAACTTGTCTGGACTGGGAGATTTACTAAAGGCCATTTATTTAATAGTTATGCATATTTCAAATAAAGTTGCTGAATTAGCATTCCATTGCTGTTCCAACAATTTCAGTGGTTTAAAACAATACAAATGTATTATCTTACAGTTCTGGAGATCAGGAATCTGACCCGGGTCTCAACAACCTAAAATCAGATGCTATGTTCCTTTCTGGAGTCTCTAGGGGAGGATCCATTTCCAAAGTCATTCAGGTTTTTAGCAGAATTCAGCTCCCTGTAATTGTAGGACTGACATCCTCATGTCCTTTCTAGCTGTCTGCTGAGAGCCCTTTCCTGCATTCCTTTGCTCTCAGTCCCCTTCCTCCATCTTCAAAACCACCAGTGGTGGGTGGAGTCTTTCCCAATCTTCAAATCTCTCCTCCTTCTGTCTTGTCTCTCTGACCCAGCCTGGAAATGTTCTCCACTTTTATATACTCATTAGATTAGAATGAGTCTCCACAGGTGATCCAGGACAATCTCCTCATTTCAAAGTCTATTGCTTTCATCACATCAGCAAAGGTTCTTTGGCCATGTAAGGTAACATATTCACAGGTTCCAGGCATTAAGGCATGAGCCTGTTTGGGGGCCATTACTCTGCACATCACAGCTGTACTATCACTGTAACTTTCAACCACATAGACTTTTAAACTTTTAAACTCCTCACATTTATTTGCTGTATTAAAATAAACAAAAATGTTTTAAACATTTAAACATTTCTTAATTCCCCCCCAAAAAAATGTATGCTGTGTACATAAAATTTAAGAAGTGAATTTATACAAGAATTTCATTCATATTAAATTTTCTAAAACATTTTCATGAACAACACATTTGATAAGTTCTGTTTGCCTTCTTTTCATTTCTTCATACAATCCTCCACTGACTTAATTTGATTTCAGAAGGATTTAGGGCTGCTTTCTCTCTTCTTGAATGTTGAAATTATGCTGTCACAGCAGTAGAATTCCTGAGGAATAAGAATCACTTGTGCTCTTTCTATATGAGGAAATTAAAATTGTAAATTTTACAATACCAGAGATTATTCCATCTTTGAACAATGACTAGTTAGCTTTCAGTAATGTTATCTCACTCCTACTCAACCTTAATAAAACATATAAAATACTGCTTAACTAACAATAATTGATTTTTCCAGTAATCAGTTACCCAGAAAATGTGTTATATAACTCTCTACTTCTCCTTTTCTTTGTCAATACTTAGTAACTTAGCAACTTAGCTCCTATATTAGAAAGGTGGGAAGAAATTAAAGGTACAACTGAAAATCAGTTGGTATTATTGTAATTCTTTAGTAGCTCTGGTAAAGGATGGATATTATGTTGCAATTCTAATATGTGGATTAAATGAAACAACTATTTCTTTTCTTGCTTTGTCTTCAACTCTCTTCCTCACAATCATGCACAAATAGCTTCAAATATCATGTCGATGCAGGTGACTCTAAAATCTGTACTGCCAGGCAGTCGAATGGCCCATTCTTCCCTTCCTAAAAGCTGTATTTGAGCACCCCTTATTAACTCAAACTCAAAACATCAGAAACGTTAGTCATCCATTTTACTCTCATTATAATTACTGTACTTAGAGAGTTGAAGAGGGAGAGAGCAAAGAAGGCTGGACAAGAACTCTTTGGTAGAATGTCTGAGAAATTCACAGAGATGAGGAATTTGCTCACATAGTATCGGAAAGTGAACCAGTTCCCTACAGCAGTGTTGACTTCTACACACAACTCAAAGAGAAAGAGAACTGAGATGAGGTCAGTGGTAAATTAGCAAACGGCTCTTCTAAAAGTAGTGACAATTCATCCTCCTGGAATAATATATGAGGGCTATTTGGGGAAAGATGGAAAGAATGGGGTGAAAAACAGGGAATGCAGCCAGAGTGATGGATTGATGCCCTCAAGATATAAATCTGATCATGTCTCCACCCTCCATCTCTTGAGATAGGGTTAGTTCACAACGCAGGCTACTGCCCTTGGAGTCTCCCACGTCCCGGGCAAATGCTCAATATTCTTAGCTTTATAGAAACATGGAACAACGTCTTTGTTCTTGATAATGTTTGATGAGATCTTTGTGCACCAGCAAGCTCTTTAGGCCTGCAGCAGTGGAGACAGTGCCAGAGAGTCCAGGCATTAGCCAATGGCATGGAGACTGCCACACTAGAGTGCAGCATGAAGAGCTGGTCTGCCTGTGAGCTCTCTAGGGAGGAAGACACACACAGCCAGCTTCATGGCTTCTACTCCCCCTGGTGCTGGCATCAGATCCAGGCAGGGGAAAGAGATACGGATAAGTAGTAAGTTAGCCACCACATGCAAAGATCTTAAAGTTCAGAGAACCTAGGGAATCAACTATTCTAGCAATGCATTGCACAATGCCTCCTTAATCATCCTGGAATTTCTCATTCCACTCTATCTGCTTGTATTTACCTATTGCTATCTAGTAAATTATCCCCAAATTTAATGGCTTAAAACAACAAGCATTTATTATCCCAGTTTCTGTGGGTCAGAACTTAGTTATGTGATTCTGGCACAGAGTCTCTCATGAGGTTGCAACCAAGACGTCAGCCAGAACTACAGTTGTCTGAAGGCTTGACTGGAGCTGGTTCACTTCCAAGCTCACTCATCACTCATACAGCTATTGGCCAGAAGTTTCAATTCTTTGCCATATGATACTTTCCACAGAGCATAAAGTAAGTGAGCTGAGAGAAAGAGCAACCACACACAAAAAAGTAAAATATATTATGTGACTCTCACAACCTCTGGGAAGGCCAGAGCATCAATCTTGGGAATTCCACAAGCAAAAACAGCACCCAAACCAATAGGACTGCCCCACTGGTGATCTCTCAGATGGCATTACTGGATACAGATACTGCAGTTCAAACCACTGATACCAAACACTAAAAACCAGAATCCCGGGCTTCCCTGGTGGCGCAGTGGTTGAGAATCCGCCTGCCGATGCAGGGGACACGGGTTCGTGCCCCGGTCCAGGAAGATCCCACATGCCGCGGAGCAGCTAGGCCCGTGAGCTATGGCCGCTGAGCCTGCGCGTCCGGAGCCTGTGCTCCGCAACGGGAGAGGCCACAACAGTGAGAGGCCCGCGTACCGCAAAAAAAAAAAAAAAAAAACCAGAATCCCACCACAGATTTCCCTAAAAGCCACATGCCACCATTTCCCTTAACAGGAAAGAGTGGATTCTGTATGGCACACAATACTCAAGGTGAATTCTTCCATGTAAAAATGTGAAGCACCTCATTAGTGAAGCCAGTACCTATGCCCCAAGTGCAAAAGGAAACTGGGAAAATTCATTTCTGATTTCTAGCTGGGGGAATATTACCCCCCAATATAATATGGAAAATTTCCCAAACTAAAATAGGGTACTCTAATGATGCTGACAAAAACAAAGCCTAAAAGGGTGTACTCCACTTAGTTTCCCAAAATCAAAAAATACCCTCTTCTATACTTAAAATTGCAAACAACAACAACAAACCTAATTCTTAACAGAATACCACTATCTTTCCTATAATTGAAAATGAAGGTATCTCCTTAACAAGGAATCAATTTTATAATTTCACCATATAAATATATACCATATGTATATATTTATATATGTATGTGTGTGTGTGTATATATATATATATATATATATATATATATATATATATATATATAAAATATCCGTGGTCTATGGATATTATCTTTAGATCTATATCATGATAATGTCCCCATAATGACATTCTGTAATCAGTGGACTAATTTGTAAAGTTACACACTACCAGCACAGCCTATATAAAATAGTAGAATATTTGTTGGAATAATGAAATAACTGAGAGAGCAAGGATAGAAACAGAAATAGATAACACAGTTCTACAACTGGTCATAAAGCTATGGTTGACAAGGTAAGACTTCCTCCACAGCATCTTCCATGCTCCTTTGTTCTAAGCCAGCATCTGGGGAAATAACCCAAACTTTATTCCGACTGGGTTGCACTCCTTGGTGCCTGAGTGTATGGGATTACTGCCATCTAACATGCATCTTTACCACTTGATGTGATACAGAGCAAAGTGACCTCCTGGGTTCAAGACACTTGTCTCACCCACTCCCAATATAGCAGCAGCCCTGGTACTTCTTTTTTTTTTTTTTTTCTTTTTTTAACATCTTTCTTGGAATATAATTGCTTTACAATGGTGTGTTACGTTCCGCTTTATAACAAAGTGAATCAGCTATACATATACATATATCCCCATATCTCCTCCCTCTTGCATCTCCCTCCAGCCCTCCCTATCCCACCCCTCTAGGTGGTCACAAAGCATCGAGCTGATCTCCCTGTGCTATGCGGCTGCTTCTCACTAGCTATCTATTTTACATTTGGTAGTGTATATATGCCCATGCTACTCTCACTTCGTCCAACCCTACACTTCCCCCTCTCCATGTCCTCAAGTCCATTCTCTAGGTCTGTGACTTTATTCCTGTCCTGCCGCTAGGTTCTTCAGAACCTTCTTTTTTTTTTTTTAGATTCCATGTATATGTGTTAGCATACGGTATTTCTTTTTCTCTTTCTGACTTACTTCACTCTGTATGACAGACTCTAGGTCCATCCACCTCACTACAAATAACTCAATTTCATTTCTTTTTATGGCTGAGTAATATTCCACTGTATCTATGTGCCACATCTTCTCTATCCATTCATCTGTCAATGGACACTTAGGTTGCTTCCATATCCTGGCTATTGTAAATAGAGCTGCAATAAACATTGTGGTACATGACTTTTTTTGAATTATGGTTTTCTCAGGGTATATGCCCACTAGTGGGATTGCTGGGTTGTATGGTAGTTCTATTTTTAGTTTTTTAAGGAAACTCCATACTGTTCTCCATACTGGCTGTATCAATTTACATTCCCACCAACAGTGCAAGAGGGTTCCCTTTCTCCACACCCTCTCCAGCATTTATTATTTGTAGATTTTTTGATGATGGCCATTCTGACAGGTATGAGGTGATACTTCATTGTAGTTTTCATTGGATTTCTCTAATGATTAGTGATGTTGAGCATTCTTTCACGTGTTTGTTGGCAATCTGTATATCTTCTTTGCAGAAATGTCTATTTAGGTCTTCTGCCCATTTTTGGATTGGGTTGTTTGTTTATTTGATATTGAGTTGCATGAGCTGATTGTAAATTTTGGAGGATAATCCTTTGTCAGTTGCTTCATTTGCAAATATTTTCTCCCATTCTGAGGGTTGTCTTTTCGTCTTGTTTATGGTTTCCTTTGCTGTGCAAAAGCTTTTAAGTTTCATTAGGTTCCATTTGTTTATTTTTGTTTTTATTTCCATTTCTCTAGGAGGTGGGTCCAAAAGGATCTTGCTGTGATTTATGACATAGAGTGTTCTGCCTATGTTTTCCTCTAAGAGTGTGATAGTGTCTGGCTTTACATTTAGGTCTTTTATCCATTTTGATATTTTAATCCAGGTACATTTAAGGTAATTATCGATATGTATGCTCCTATTACCATTTTCTTAATTGTTTTGGGTTTGTTATTGTAGGTCTTTTCCTTCTCTTGTGTTTCCTGCCTAGAGAAGGTCCTTTAGCATTTCTTGTAAAGCTGGTTTTGTGCTGCTGAATTCTCTTAGCTTTTGCTTGTCTGTAAAGTTTCTAATTTCTCCATCAAATCTGAATGAGATCCGTGCTGGGTAGAGTAATCTTGGTTGTAGGTTTTCCCTTGCATCACTTTAAGTATGTCCTGCCTCTCCCTTCTGGCTTGCAGAGTTTCTGCTGAAAGATCAGCTGTTAACCTTATGGGGATTCCCTTATATGTTATATGTTGTTTTTACCTTGCTGCTTTTAATATTTTTTCTTTGTATTTAATTTTTGATAGTTTGATTAATATGTGTCTTTGTGTGTTTCTCCTTGGATTTATCCTGTATGTGACCCTGTGCTTCCTGGACTTGATTAACTATTTCCTTTCCCATATTAGAGCAGTTTTCAAGTATAATCTCTTCAAATATTTTCTCAGTCCCTTCCTTTTTCTCTTCTTATTCTGGGACCCCTATAATTCGAATGTTGGTGTGTTTAATGTTGTCGCAGAGGTCTCTGAGACTGTCCTCAATTCTTCTCATTCTTTTTTCTTTGCTCTGCTCTGTGGTAGTTATTTCCACTATTTATCTTCCAGGTCACTTACCCATTCTTCTGCCTCAGTTATTCTGCTATTGATTCCTTCTAGAGAATTTTTAATTTCGTTTATTGTGTTGTTCATCATTGTTTGTTTACTCTTTAGTTCTTCTAGGTCCTTGTTAAACGTTTCTTGTATATTCTCCATTCTATTTCCAAGATTTTGGATCATTTTTACTATCATTACTCTGAATTCTTTTTCAGGTAGACTGCCAATTTCTTCTTCATTTGTTTGGTCTGGTGTGTTTTTACCTTGCTCCTTCACCTGCTGTGTGTTTCTCTGTCTTCTCATTTTGCTTAACTTACTGTGTTTTGGGTCTCCTTTTCACAGGCTGCAGGTTCGTAGTTTCTGTTGTTTTTGGTGTCTGCCCCCAGTAGCTAAGGTTGGTTCAGTAGGTTGTGTAGGCTTCCTGGTGGAGGGGACTAGTGCCTGTGTTCTGGTGGATGAGGCTGGATCTTGTCTTTCTGGTGGGCAGGTCCATGTCTGGTAGTGTGTTTTGGTGTGTCTGTGACATTATTATTATTTTAGGTACCCTCTGTGCTAATGGGTGGTGTTCTATCTTGTTAGTTGTTTGGCATAGGGTGTCCAGCACTGTAGGCTGCTGGTCGTTGAGTGGAGCTGGGTCTTAGCATTGAGGTGGAGATCTCTGAGAGACCTTTCGCTGTTTGATATTACATGGAGCCGGGAGGTCTCTGGTATACCAATGTCCTGAACTCGGCTCTCCCATGTCAGAGGCTCAGGCCTGATACCTGGCCAGAGCACCAAGACCTTGTCAGCCACACAGCTCAGAAGAAAAGGGAGGGAGGGAGAAAGAAAGAAAGAAAGAAAGAAAGAAAGGAAGAAAGAAAGAAGAAAGGTTATTAAAATAAAAAATAATTGTTAAAAAAATTAAAATGTAAAAAAAAAAAGAAAGAAAGAAGAGAGCAACGAAACCAATAAACAGAACCACCAATGATAACAAGCACTAAAAACTATATTTTTTAAAAAAACGGACAGACAGAACCCTAGGACAAATGGTAAAAGCAAACCTATACAGACAAAATCACACTCAGAAGCATACTCATACACACTCACAAAAAGAGAAAAAGGAAAAATATATATATATCGTCACTCCGAAAGTCCAGCACCTCAATTTTGGGGTGATTCGTTGTCTATTCAGGTATTCCACAGATGCAGGGTACATCCAGTTGATTGTGGAGATTTAATCCGCTGCTCCTGAGGCTGCTGGGAGACATTTCCCTTTCTCTTCTTTGTTCGCACAGCTCCTGGGGCTCTACTTTGGATCTGGCCCCGCGTCTGCGTGTAGGTCGCCTGAGGGCGTCTGTTCTTTGCTCAGACAGGACGGGGTTAAAGGAGCCGCTGATTCGGGGTCTCTGGCTCACTCAGGCTGGGGGGAGGGAGGGGTGTGGATGCGGGGCGAGCCTGTGGCGGCAGAGGCCAGCATGACATTGCACCAGGCTGAGGTGCGCCGTGCGTTCTCCCGGGGAAGTTGTCCCTGGATCACGGGACCCTGGCAGTGGCGGGCTGCACAGGCTCCCCAGAAAGGGGGTGTGGACAGTGACCTGCGCTCGCACACAGGCCTCTTGGCGGCGGCAGCAGCAGCCTTAGCGTCTCCTGCCCGTCTCTGGTGTCCTCGCTGATAGCCGCGGCTCGCGCCCGTCTCTGGAGTCATTTAGGCGGCGCTCTGAATCCCCTCTCCTTGCGCACCCCGAAACAATGGTCTCTTGCCTCTTCGGCAGCTCCAGACTTTTTCCCGGACTCCCTCCCGTCCAGCCGTGGTGCACTAACCCCTTCAGGCTGTGTTCACGCCGCCAACCCCAGTCCTCTCCCTGCGCTCCGACCAAAGCCCAAGCCTCAGCTCCCAGCCCCGCCCGCCCCGGCGGGCGAGCAGACAAGCCTCTCGGCCTGGTGAGTGCCGGTCGGCACCAGTCCTCTGTGCAGGAATCTCCCCGCTTTGCCCTCCGCACCCCTGTGGCTGCGCTGTCCTCCATGGCTCTGAGGCTTCCCCTCCCCCGCCCACCCGCAGTCTCCCCCCGCGAAGGGGCTTCTAGTGTGTGGAATCTTTCATCCTTCACAGCTCCCTCCCACTGGTGCAGGACCCATCCCTATTCTTTTGTCTCTGTTTTTCCTTTTTCTTTTGCCCTACCCAGGTATGTGGGGAGTTTCTTGCCTTTTGGGAGGTCTGGGGTCTTCTGTCAGCGTTCAGTAGGTGTTCTGTAGGAGTTGTTCCACATGTAGATGTATTTCTGATGTATCTGTGGGGAGGAAGGTGATCTCCACGTCTTACTCTTCCATCATCTTGAAGGTCTCCCCCCGGTCCCTTTTCACAACTAATTTTTCACTCTCAGACAACACTGCAACCCTGTATATTTGCCTATTTATTCAGTGGCATGAGCAGTCAAAATGGGCAGGTGTTGGTCTCAACTTCCAATTCAATGATACTATTGTTATGCCCTCTGGTGAAATATTCTTATTCGGGTGGGAAAACCTCAATTTCAAATCTGTAGAAACATATTTCGGTCTCTAGGTGTCTCTAGGAAGTCTTTCTTATTCTGGTTACTTAAACTTTCAGACAAATTAAGCCAGAATTATTGTGGGAATGGCAGCAAACTATTGTTAACAAAAAATTGATGTAAGCGTACGAGATACCAATCTTATTTGCACTCTTCATTCTCAGATCCATGTATTCTGACTTTAGGCCAAATATATATATAGAGAGAGAGACAGAGACAGAGACAGAGAGACAGAGAAAGAAAGGCAGACAGAGATGTAATTAAGGTTATTAATCAGCTAGCTGACCTTAAGATATGGAGATTTTCCTGGATTATTCAGGCCCAATGTAATTACATGAGCCCTTACAGCAGAAGAGGAAGACAGAAGAGTCAAAAGAAGAGATGTGACAGAGACATGCACAGAGAGATCTGAAGCATGAGAAGGACTCGAAGGGCCATTGTTGACTTCGAAGGAGGCCATAACCCAGGGAATGTGGGCAGCCTCTTGCATAATCCCAGCTGACAATCAGCAAGGAAATGGGGACCTCAATCCTACAGCAGGATGGAACTAAATTCTGCCAACAACCTGAACAGGCCTGGAAATGGATTCTCTCCTAAAGCCTCCAGAAAGGGACATGTCCCTGCCAACCTCCATCCTCACCCTCAGGGGTCATTTTTTTTAATTTTTATTTTCTATTGGAGTATAGTTGATTAACAATGATGCATTCGTTTCAGGTGTACAGCAAAGTGATTCAGTTATACCCATACAAGTATCCATTCTTTTTCAAATTCTTTTCCCATTTAGGTTATTACAGAATATTGAGCCGAGTTCCCTGCACTATACAGTAGGTCCTTGTTGGTTATCTATTTTAAATATAGTAGTGTGTACATGTCAATCCTGCCAACATTTTGATTTTAGCCTTGGAAGACTCTAACAGAGCACAAGCTGAGCCATGCTGTTCCTGGACTTTTGACCCAAAGAAACCCTGAGGTAACAAGCAGGTGTTGTTATAAGCCACTAGATCTATGGTAATTTGTTACGGCAGCAACAGAAAGCTAACACAATAAGGCATTTGGTAAGTCTCCAGAGTATTGGCACAGAGACAGCATCATCAGAGAAGGCAAGTGGAAATACAGAATAAATCATCTAGTCTACCAAGAATAAATTACTTCTCCTCTATGATTCTCTGTGTCCAATGTAATCAGCTAAGTGGCTGGCCGATGTCCTAGGCGTATAACATACAGCAGTTCAGAGTTGGTTGATGCAGGTAGCAAATTGGACACTCAACCATGACAGCTGCCATGTCAGTTACGGTATGAGAAAGTCTATTTCATTGTAGCCATGCATAATCTATGACCCTTGATTACAGTCACAATCTACCTTGTATATGAACCCATTAAGCAAGTACTGGGGTAACTAGAAAAAAATAGAATAACAATTCCTCTTGTCTACTCAATCACTGAGTTCCTCTTCTGCAGTGGGACACTTCTCATAAACATACACGTGGGGCATAAATCTTCCCATAATCCAAAAGATAGATCTACCTACCAGTTCCTTAAGTGTCCTAGTCACCAATCCTCTAGTGTTATTCCATATAACTCTCTGAAAATATTCTGGATGTAGAGTCATTTTGTCAAGCTATCTCTGCTCCTAGCAAATTGGGCAAGGAAATGTCCTTGTCCAAGTTTTGTACACTGGGAGGATTTCTCTTCCCCACTCTCCTTAGGGTTACCTCGAAGTCTGTAACTGGGCCAAAATCCAGTTCTGGCTGGTACATAGCCATCAGTAAATAGGCTCATTCTTTTTCTTCCTTATCAACTCATCTAAAGAAAGCTCCTCTGTGATCAGAGTTGAGGGGGAATGTGACTGTGCAGCATATTGGAAGTACAAACCACCTGTTTATTCAATTTAATTTGGTCTTCTGGAACTGAAATACACCCTCAACTTGATGTTAAAGGGCTGCTGAACCACCCAAGTGTATGGCTTAGGCTCAGATACCACCCAGTCCTTGTTGGGCAATGCAGGTCCTAGGAACACCTAGGGTGCCATGACCAGGAATTTAATCTCTATTAGGAGCAAGGAGAAAACCAAGAGCTTCTTCTCAAAAAAAAAACAGTTATCTGTCAAAGAGAGCATTACAATTCCCTTAGAAGTGCCAGCCATAGACTTCATTCATACAGATCTACCATGGATATTTGGATCCCCTGGGTCTTAAAAGACACAGCAGATCTGCTGACCCAGGTAAAGAGCCCTCTCTTGCTCTGGAGCCCATTCCAAGCTGTAATGGAGTCCATTTCAGGCTACTTGGTTAAAGGTTTGGGGTAGGTATATATGTCCCTTCTAAACTCTAGAGAAGACCACCAAGCATTGTGCTGGTTTTTTAGCAGTAAGGGAAGCAAATCTCACAAATATTGAAAAACAAACAGAACCAGATGTTTTGCTCATATCTATGCTCTGTCCAGCAAAGATTTCCATTTCACAAATCTGAGGGGAAAAATTAAATTTTTTAAAGTACAGTATCTAAAACTTTGATCTAGTGTCAATCTCTGTAAGGGAGAAATAAGTAAAAAAATATTTTAATGCAATAAAGTAGAGCTTAGTAATATTTATTCAGGGAGTTATCTTATTATCTAAGTTTTTAATCTCATGGACTATTGAAAAAGAGATTAAAAGTTTTAAATTTTTTCATTTCAGTTTTAATTTAAAAATACATCAATCCAGTTACTAAAGATCATAAATGTGTTTGGAACATTTGTTTTAAGTGTATTTAGAACAACTAGGTATGTGAATCTATTTCTTTGACTGCAAATTTTGTATCTAAATACAGATCAAATATTTGCAATGAAAATTTGGTGTCCAAATGGGTGGGTTCTGAGTATAAAACACTAGATTTTAAAGACAGTATAAAAATGTAAAATATTTTTAATCAATTACATGTTGAAATAATATTTTGGATATATTGAGATAAATATTTTTAAGAAATTTTTTAAAGAAAAATACAGAGATTAGTAAGGCACCTACATGAAGATGACTCAAACTCATAAAGCATTTCATATTTTTCCAGTACCTACCACAGTGTCTGGCTCTTTTTATAATCTCAATAAATGTTTCTTTGAATGACTGATGGGATCCTCATGAATGTGGTAGAGCAGAAATTGTGTGAACATTGGAGCCTAAAAACGTCTAGATCCAAATCTCATCTCTAATACTTATTAGCTCTGAGACTTGGGGGAAATTAGCTAGGATAAAAGGCCCCTCCAAAGATGTCCACCTTCTTGTCACTGGGACCTGGAAATATGTCACTTTATATAATAAAAGGGACTTCTGTAGATGTGATTATATTAAGGGTCTTGAGATGAAGAGATTATCTTGGGTTATCCAGGTGGGCCCATTGTAATGACAAGGTCCTAATAAGAGGAGGGCAGAAAGGTCAGAGTCAAACACAGAGCTGTAATGACAGAAGCAGACATTTGAGGAATGTGGCCCTGCTGAAGCCTTGATTGTAGGATTTCTGACCCCCAGAACTGTAAAAGAATACATTTGTGTTGTTTTAAACCATTTAAATTATGGTAATTAGCACAAATGAAAACTAATTCAGGCACTCTGAGCCTTAGTTTCCTTCTGGGGAAAACTGAAAGATATTTATACTGGGAGGATTAAACGTAATTTTAAAGCACTGGGCACATAGTAGGTACTCAATAAGTGGCAGCTGTTATGACACTCACTGTATTGTCAGAGGTGCGGCTTAGCATTGATTAAAACCCTGGGCTCAGAAGTCAGACGGACAGGTGTTCCTTTCCAGGCTCCACCACTGTTCGATTCTAGGTTTCCTCATTTGTAAAACAAAGTTGTGTAGGCTCATACCATAACACTGTTGTGAGGATTAATTAAAACATGTCATATGAAATACTGAGCCCCATGCCTGACACAAGGTTAGCCCATCATAAATGATGGCTACAATTACTAGTGCTTCTCCTACTACTACTGTTTGTTTTCACAATTTCATTACTGACGCACCCAAAACTATCTGTAATTTTAAAAGATGTCCTGTAATTTCCTGCTACCATACAACTATATCTTGCCATAGTCACTCACTCTGAACTTCAAAGACCAAAGTTGGCCTGGGGCTCAAATGGTAGCTCCATCCTGAGCTCACCTAGATTTAACCTTAACCATTAATTCCTCCCGTTTCATTCCAAGAAGAAAAAAATCTCTTTATTAAAATGACCAAACCAGGCTTCAGTAAACATTAACAAATACTAAAACCAATAATGCTTTTAGCTTTAGTAAACCAAACCCTTAAGATACAATTACATTTTTCTTTCTTGTCCTAAGTATGTCTTTACCAGCTTATTCTCAGCTGATCTTTATATATCAATACAAGCATTTCTGCCTGGCCTTTATATAATTTAAAATGTATATTCTATTGCTCTCATTTTGAAAGATCATGAAAAGTCCCTTTAAAAGCCCCTGTTTCAATACCCCTGTTATACTCATAGTAGTTATAAATTACAGTTATAAACTAAAGATAAAATATAATAAAAAATATAAATCAAAATGTTCAACATGCATAGCCATGACTTATTACTACTTTTAAAACACTAGTTTTAAAATGAGAAATTGAAAAAAAAAAGGGAATTACTTATTTTAATGAAGTTTTTTTCTGATAATATGTTCATCACCATCATTGTTACCATGAAAAATAAGAAAAAGGAAAAGAACATTCCACTCACGTGGAAACAATTCACTTTCTATTTTATTGTTTTGGCCGCTCCAGGCAGCTTGCAGATCTTAGTTCCCTGACCAGGGATTGAATCCACGCCCTCAGCAGTGAAAGTGCTGAGTCCTAACCACTGGACCACCAGGGAATTGTCATTCCTTTTCTGTTTTAGATGGAAGGTTAATGGGTGTGTATTCACAATATTTATATTTGTACGCATTCACATCACATGAGTTTATCAACATAGGAAATGTATTTTTTCAATGAACTAAATTTGAATTACTGTATATAAACTTCTTCAACCAAATGAGGACATTTCTGAGAGTAAAATGGGGCACTTTTAGTAATTATATCCGGAAATATATGTAAACTGGGACCGTCCTTTAAAGGGTTGCTTGGCTCTCTGGGTTTCAGGCTATCTTAGAACAGGAACCAGAAGAAGAAGGAGCCAGAAGCTTTTAGATACTCATCAGCATTCTTCCCATCCCCATGATTATCTTCTTTCATGCTCTGTTTCTGGCATAATTTCAAGTACATTTATTATTCAACATACTTTGCTTTAAAATCTATTACATGCTAAGTAATTTAGGGATTAATAATAATTCATAATTTTTCATCTTGCAAAACTGAAACTGTACCCATCAAACAACATCTCCTCATTTTCCCCTTCTCCCAGCCCCTGGCAACCATCATTCTATTTTCTGTTCCTATGAGCTTGACAAGTCTGATATTGAAAGAACACAATGCCTGTCTTTTCCGCTTATTTCCAAATGTCTAATGATTGCTCTGATAAGCAGAGCAGTATTCTATTTTCCCTTACACACTATTCTCTGATGTGAAGAAAGGGGCAGGAGACATGGCCACATGTCCACTGAGTGCCCACAATGTGGCCAGTCCATGTGAAGAGGTGCTCTCTGTGTGAAAGACACACCAGATTTCTAAGACTAAGGACAAAAAATTCATTAACTCATTAATGATCATTTTTAGTCACTATTTGATAGGTTAAATAAAATACATTATTAGAATTGATTTCACTTCTTTCTCTTTACTTTCTTAATGTAGCTACTATAAAATTTTAAATTACGTTAAAAAAAAACAACAAAAAAGAAAGGGGCAGGAGAGAGATAGTGGAGCTGAAGGAAGAGGGTGGAATCATTGGAAACAGTGCCGACTATATGCACTGTTCTAAATACATTTAACTTTATTGTCCTAACAACACTTTGAAGTAGATGCTATTTTTAGCCTCATTTTTCATAAGAAAATAGAGGCACAGCGAGGTGAAGTAACTTGCTCAAGACCACGAGGCTAGTAAATAGACTAGGTCCACAGAGTGGACACTCCGAACCAGCGCCGAGGGGTGGCCTCATCCACATCTTGTGGCCCAACAAGGATTTGTTTCCACCAGGTAGGTGGACATTGTGGAAGTGACCTGGGATTAAACCACTTCACCAGTGCTCAGCAAGCAGGCTGCCTATAAAGCATATGTTCATACGTTTAGGAGAAGAAACCAATGAAGAGAGAAAGGTTGAAGAACTAAAGGGGACAATAACTGATAGAGCAGAGTCTAGAGGTGAGGCTTCCATAGCCCAGATGAAAGGATTGCCTTTTACCAGGAAAAAGAACAAGAGGTAAGGATGCAAGTAACTTTTTGGACACACGTTGGAAACTGAAGTGGTTCACACCTAATGAAGCAGCAAGCAAAACCTGTGCTGAGGGGCTTCCCTGGTGGCGCAGTGGTTGAGAGTCCGCCTGCCGATACAGGGAACACGGGTTTGTGCCCCGGTCCCGGAAGATCCCACATGCCACGGAGCGGCTGGACCCGTGAGCCATGGCCGCTGAGCCTGCGCGTCCGGAGCCTGTGCTCCGCAACGGGAGAGGCCACAACAGTGAGAGGCCCGCGTACTGCAAAAAAAAAAAAAAAAAAAAAAAAAAAAAAAAAAAAAAAAGTGACAGTATTTCTTAAAACAGAGACCACATTTTTTAACCATATGAAACTATTTCATTTCAAGAGATGTGAGAATGTCATCACAGGGCAACAGGAAAAAAACAAGTATGTTTCTGTGAAGGAACTTTGAAACTATTCAATTTCCTATATCCACATAGAGGTTAAATGAGCTCTGAGTCATGTCGTATAAACATTACATAGCAGGTTCCAAATTATATTTAATTTCAGAAAATTGACATTTTATCAGTGTATTTCCTTCCCACATAAATCTCACTTGCTTACCAAAAAAAAAAAAAAAATAGAAATTTAGAAATATAGAAATTTTTCTCAGTCATTAGCTGGAAATATTTATGTTAGAGCTAATGAGATAATCAAATGCTTGTTTAAATACTTGAGCAACCTGACTGTGTATATAACTCTTCATTATTTTTGGTTGCTGTGAACTCTCAAAATACTGAGCATACCTGCTGGCTAGGTTTTCAGAAACATTTGTATTATCAGACGAGCTAAAACTATTTTAACTATGTTTGTAGAGATGTTGTGGCAGCCAGAATGCATAAGAGGAAAGCTTTTTCAAAACAAATAAAATTGCAGAGATAAAAAGAAGCAGCTGGTAGACCTCCCAGACCTCCCTCCTGCCTTAAGAAAATTTGCTAATATAAATATACCATTTTCAAAAATCTTTAGGAACGTAAACTACAACGGTTTGGTTGTTCATGTACCTCAATTCTTTTTTTTTTTCCTACCACTATAGAAAATTCCATGGAGTTAGGCTTAAGGCAAACTTCGAGTCTGATCATTATTACATCTCTACCTTGAAGCAGTCTGTCAAAATCTCTGAAACATCTTCATCTGTGCAATGGAAGTTCCCATTTCTGAAATGATTACAGATCATGCTTAGAAAGTGCAAAGCATATGGAAAGAGGAGTTACGCACATCACCCTGTATTTTAACCCTCACTTCATTATAATAGGGGGAGTGAACTTGGACAGATGACCTCCTAGAGCCACAGTCCTTCAGCAATAGTAAGTATACAATAATAACAACAACACCCAAAGGGCTTAGATGAGGGTCAAATGAGTTTATAATTTAAAACACGTTGTTCAACTATAAGTAGATAGGTAGATAGACCGATAGATAGACTGATAGATAGATAGATGATAGGTAGATGATGATGATAGATAGATGATAGATAGATGATAGATAGATAGATGATGATGATGATAGATAGATAGATAGATAGATAGATAGATAGATAGATAGGAGATAGAGAGGAATAAGATGCTGCAGAACACAGTTTGTACTCTCAGAAATTACCAGTGTAAGAGCAGAAACAATATGGATTCACAAATAACTGTAGCACATGGGAAGACTACAACTGCCAAAAAAGTAGTATATGGGAGCATCTATCTTTGTTCCTGATTTATTCTCAGCCAGTTCAGGCATTCTGGCCTCACTAACTTGTGTTTTTGAAAAAGAAATATTAGCAATCAGCATTGTTAGGTACAGCAGGACCACCTACACAATTTGAGGGGCCCAGGACAAAATAAAAGCAGGTCTCCATGTTAAAATTATTAGGAATTCCAAATGCTCAGTTTAAAATCTGAGCATTAAACCAAAGGCAGAGGCAGCTCTAAGGGCAAAGCCCTGTGCAATAACTCGAATCACAAGCCCACAGAGCCAAGTCTGGGTACAAGCAAGAGGCTGATTCTGGCTAATTTCAGCACAATCATTGAATTTCCAAAAAGGCTGCATACAAGGCTCAGAGCTGCACAGAAAGAACCATCATGAGAAACTACAGCCCTGTATTTATGTATTAAAGCTATCTCAGCCGCTGCCTTGACTACTTTGTGTTGCTGCTACTGTAGCCTGGGGAATTTAATTCTATTGCAACCACTATCGAGGCTAAGAGAAAATTCTCCATAGTCCCTGGCTTTCTATGGGTCAGTAGCTCCTGATTCAGTGTCTGGGGTAGAAACATCCGATTGACAGAGCCTAAGCCACGTGCCTGTTCTTCTAGTTGCAGGGGATATGGGAAAGCACGTAACTGGCATTTTCCTCAGATAGCAGCAGGTGGGCTATGCCTCCCTGCAGGCCACAGAAAGTAGGGAATTCCCCAAACATGAGATAGAGGGGATATGTACTAGGCAGCCAATAAAGATGACAAAAGTCCATTAGAGAAATAAAATAATTTCCTCCGGCAGATAAAGTTATGAAGTTTGGTGCACTGGTTTATTTCACACTGAAACTCACAAGTTTATCTTGTAACGGTGGCCCTGATATACCAGATGTGTACAATATATAAAATATATACATAGATGCTCTCTTCTTTACAGCTTCTTTCCATTAGAAACGACCTTAGAAGTCCCCAGTTTGTTCTCAGTATTTTCTCAAAGATAAGATTGATCTTAAGCCAGTCCCTTCTTCTGACCAAAATGATCATTCATGACTTGCAGCGATAATGCATTGTTTTTTGCTGCCCATTCATACACTTCAGGATTAGGATCTTTCACCCCAATCACTTGATTCTGGTGGAACTGCCCATCACCCTCCCATACCCCTATATTCATGTTAATGCCAATGAGACCCAGGCCAAACCAATTATAAAAACTCCTTTTCCTAGCCACAGTGGCCCAATACTTTAATGTGCACACCAACAACTAGGGATCTTTTTAATATGAAGATTCTGATCCAGTAGATGTGGGATCACCTGAGAGTTTGCATTTCTAACAAGTTCTCAGACGGTCCTCTGCTACTGACCTATGGGCAACAACACAAGCTAGGACCTTACTCTCTCCGGGGGGTCTGGGGTTATGCACTCTAATCAAACCAGGCCAGTTTGTCAACACAGAGAAAGCCAAGGCATGAGTGAGCAGATGGGAAGAAAGGGAATGATCACTTTGTCTCCACTTTGACCTACTTGTACCTGGTGCCAGTTCCTCCTCACAACAGTCACACAGGCCAATAAATCGACTTCCTGTTTACATAAGGCTGAGTTGGATTTCTTCACTTGCAATCAAAAGTATACATAGAGGGACATCCCTGGTGGAGCAGTGATTAAGAATCTGCCTGCCAATGCAGGGGACACGGGTTTGGTCCCTGGTATGGGAAGATCCCACATGCCGCGGAGCAACTAAGCCCGTGCTCCACAACTACTGAGCCCGTGTGCCACGACTACTGAAGCCCACGTGCCTAGAGCCCGTGCTCCGCAACAGGAGAAGCCAACGCAATGAGAAGCCCGTGCACTGCAACCAAGAGTAGCCCCTGCTCGCCGCAGCTAGAGAAAGCCCGCCTGCAGCAACAAAGACCCAACGCAGCCAAAAATAAATAAATAAAATAAATGTATTTTTTTTAAAAGTATACATAGAAAATAAACTTTCTTTAGATATAATCTAACATTGTCCAAGTTGCCCTGTACAAAGCCATTCCTCATTTGCTGCATTTGCAACCTACTTACTTTAAGGAATTTTGAATTCTGACTCAAGATTATAAGAAATAAGTAGGAACAAATAGATACTTGCCAAACTAGTTGTTGCATGTTTAAAATTCACTTAGTTTTCTATTAGAGTACTCATTATCTAAGTAAAGGCAATACAAAATCTTTTAAGGTTTTTCTTTGATCAATTAAGTAAAAAAATTGTATTCTTCAGAGATGTTTATTCCCACTTTACCAGCTTTCTGTAAGTGTTTCTCCACTGATTTTCTAGAGGTGAATATACCTCTGGAAGCAGGAAAAGGGGCGCAATACAGGTCCAATCTGTTGTAGGGTACAGTCATTTGCAGAGCTAAACTAGTAAATGACATGCTGTTGGGCCCTACAATTCCACCAAGCTCATGTATGTCTATCACCTACACCTATCCACAAAAGTGTAAACTAATTGTTTTTAATTCACGTTAAAGATGAGTTGAGATCATTTTGCATTTTGAAAATTAGGTTTTTTGTTAACTGCATTGTCGGTTAAATCAGTCTTCCTCTGTTTACATGGTATGAATTATTAATCACCCTTGAAGAATAGATGGGTGGCAATTCTGAAAACAAGGTTAAATAAATACTTGGAGACGTCTTCCCAGTGAAAAATGACTCATTGTTCTGAGAGGTGATAATGTCACAGTTCTCAGAGACAAAATAGATTTTCCCATTATAAGTGCAAACAGTAATTAGCAAATTCACAAAGCACGGTTGTTATCCTTTTATTAGAGCAACGTATTCTTAGTTCAAGCAGCAGTTTATTAAAATCTACATTTTGTGAGAGGCCAGGATAAATCAATTCAGCAAAACAGCTTTAGCGGCTCGTCTCTAACTCACAGTCTGTATATGCTTCTTCGTCCTGGAGACCTTGCCGGTTCCCTTGGACCGAGGTGAGGTTTTTTACGTGGACTCTCAAAGCACCCACTTACCCCATCATCCGCAGAACCGCCCCATACTTGTTCAGTTTTCTGAATCTCTCCCTGCCTCTTCCCAAACCCCTCTACACAGTTAAATGTTTAGCACAAAGTTAATGTTTTAAATATTTGCTTACTACGCAGACAGGAAAGTTGGAAGTTGCTACATTACAACCAATTTAATTCATTTAATGTGAGGAGTACCTTACGCTTGTAGGTTGCTAAGAGTAATGATGCAGTCTGCCTTGCGAAAATTTTATCCTTCATTGAGTTTCTTTTTTTTTAATGTAAAAACATGAATAGATTTTGTTTTTCCTATATAAAATAAAGCTACCCAATGCTGCTGAATTTGGCTAAAAAAATTCATGAGTGTTGTTCTTGCATTCCAAAAACTTCAAATCCAAAGTCATAACCAAGGATTTAACAGTATGAATGACGTTAAAAAACAGGTTGCGTATCTTTTAAACACTGTCCCAAGGTACAGGAAGGACTTGCGTTACAATTCTTTTCTGCCACTAAACTATATCAACAACTACCACTAGGGGGAGCTTCATCTCTTCTTATTTCCAGTGAACAGGCTGCTGCGTTGAAGGCACATACGGCAATATCCACTTTTCATTGTATGTACAGTTAATTTATCCTCAAATTTTGTATTAGGCCCTATATATCTGATATCTATAAGCCAACAATTTCATTTATGTTTATTGAAGACGATCCAATTTACTCTCACTTTCCTAGATGGAAGTTAATTCTACATGTAATTATTTTTCCATTTTCATGGCTCCATTGACATAAAAAGAAAAAAGTATGTTCATAACCAAAGGTAATAAACTTTTCCATTCCAAAAACAGATAAAAATTATGTATCTGCCTAAATAAATTAAAGGAAACAAATGTTATAAACTGTCTTTAACTTAATGATGAGCTTTCCAAACTTTGATAGTGCACAGCACACTCAGCGTTGCAGTAACTTCTTCATCGTGTCCCAGACAAAACAAAAAGCCCGTGGGCTTCCCTGGTGGCGCAGTGGTTGAGAGTCCGCCTGCCGATGCAGGGGACGAGGGTTCGTGCCCTGGTCCGGGAAGATCCCACATGCCGCGGAGCGGCTGGGCCCGTGAGCCATGGCCGCTGGGCCTGCGCGTCCGGAGCCTGTGCTCCACAACGGGAGAGGCCACAGCAGTGAGAGGTCAGCGTACCGCAAAAAAAAAAAAAAAAAAAAAAAAAGGTGGAGGAAGGGAAAATTTTGCACTCTGCCTAGGCTAGAACATCTATCTTCTCCTGCCCTCAAACATCAGGGCTCCTAGTTCTTGGACGTTCGGACTCGAGCTGAAACTTACACCATTGACTCCCTGGTTCCCAGGCCTTCAGGGCTGAACTAGAACTACACCACTGGCTTTCCTGGGCCTCCCCCTTAAAGACAGGCAAACCATGGGACTTCTCAGCCTTCATAGTCACGTGAGCCAACCCCTCACAATAAACCTATTTCTATATATCAATAGACATATACAGACGTATGTCCTATTAGCTCTGTTTCTTTGGAGAACCCTCATACACGCAATGTACACTCGAACTTCAGAATCAGATTATAAAGCATCAGCCTCATTTCCTGTTTCACTCGGTTATCATGTGCTATCTTCTTTTTACCACAGCAACTACTGAACACTCATCCTCATAAAGATACGACTTCTATAAAAGCAGTGTAGCATAATCAAAAGCTGAAAGTAAGCTACCTTGAGCTACTAAGTCACATGGTGGCCAACAGATGTTGCTGTGTTTCCAACAGACTTTTAAAATATCTCACCTGTGAGTTCAGGGCAGCCCCCTGGACAGCCTCGGTGCACCATTGGGAACCACAGACTTAATGACCTTCTTCTCAGAGATGAAAATTAAGGTTAAACATATGTTTGTAAGAGCTTTCTAGATATGTCAACAGTTTCTCTATTATTCGTACTACAGAGAAATTATGAAAGAAAAATAAGGAGGCTATTTCCATTCAGGGTATTGAAATAGAATCTTATTGTAAATGCCTCATAGAATGTAAAAATATTCTAAGGACAAAATATTTCTTCTCTGTCCATTTTAGCCAAACATCAGCTGCATAGGAAGAAAAAGAAATCCAAGAATGAAAAGACAAACTTAAAAAAAGTTCAGTTTGAAAAAAAATCAGTATCTAAGAAATAATTCCTTCAGGTTTATTTTCAAAAAAAGAGGGCTTCCCTGGTGGCGCAGTGATTGAGAATCTGCCTGCTAATGCAGGGGACACGGGTTCGAACCCTGGTCTGGGAAGATCCCACATGCCGCGGAGCAACTGGGCCCATGAGCCACAACTACTGAGCCTGCGCGTCTGGAGCCTGTGCTCCGCAACAAGAGAGGCCACGACAGTGAGAGGCCCGCACACCGCGATGAAGACTGGCCCCCGCTCGCTGCAACTAGAGAAAGCCCTCGCACAGAAACGAAGACCCAACACAGCCAAAAATAAATTAATTAATTAATTAATTAAATTTAATTTAAAAAAATTTTAAAAAGAAAATTTAAAAAAGAAAAACTTTTTATTCTCCTTTCCTAATATATAATGGCATTTCAGTATTGACCTGACATCTATGCCAAAAGATGACACAGTACATCCATTTCCTCACACATAGGAAGTTAGTCTTCAATTTAAAAAAAAAAAAAAATGCTCAAGTAATAAAAGGTCTTCCTGTGAATTGCATCAGATAGAAAAACAAAACCAAACAAAAATTTATTTTTACTTCTCCCTGAAACCCCTCTAAAATAACAAAAATTATTTTTTTAAGGGCATAATCCCACAAAAACAGCGGGAGCAGGGGAGGTAATGATAGCAGATGATTCTTGTCCACAAGATACCGGAAGATGGAAAGCTAATAACCTAGTGGTAAATGACTTAAGTTTCAGCTTTGTCTGCTCTGCTAAGTACCTGAAGAACAAAAAAGCCAACTAGAAGAAGCTGAATCGTGCCACAGAAACCCAGAACACTTCCCACAATAAAGAAATCAGGGGTTTCTGAAGGTGTTGGGTCTGCAAGTAGGGCTGAATATAGGAGAATCTGTTAAAAGTCTGAATAAAAAACTAACAGCCATTTTAGTTCCCTCCCTCTGTCCAGGCAGGCACATGACTACATATCACAGAAGACAGTAGGTTCCCTATTGATAACAGAGATATTCAATGTGTCTACTTGCTGAAGTGAGATCTCTAGTCCTCTTCCCACACTGGGCCCTCTGAGCCCTGAGAAAGCTGACTTATACTACATCATGCAAGATAGTGGAGAAGTCCTCTGGGGAAACTGTCTGGCCCTATAAGTAGGGACAGGCAGGAGTCCCCAGACCAGACAACCAGTTCTCGCCTGATGGCTCCACGATCAAACCTGACACTTGATGAGCTTTGCACGAACCCAGAGCTTCCAACCAACATTTTAGTGTCCCCACTCCTTAATTTATTTTGAAATAACTTATATTAAAATTTCCAAATTAGATCAAAGACCTCCTGCATTTTTTAATATAGATTTCCCAGACGTTAACATTTTACTGAATATTCATGATTGTCAACTCTCTCTTCACACACACCCCCACCCTGCCACATGTGTTTGTGTGTGTGTGTCTGTGTGTGTTTGTGTCTGTGTGTGTGTGTCCATGTATGTGTGTGCATGTCTGTGTGTGTTTGTGTGTGTCTGTGTTTGTGTGTGTGTCTGTGTATGTGTATGTGTGTATGTGTTTGTGTATATGTGTATGTCTGTGTGTCTGTGTGTTTGTGTATGTCTTTGTGTGTGTGTGTCTGTGTGTGTGTGTCTATGTGTGTGTAGGGGAGCATAACATACCCATTATCGTTAGTCATATTCTGAAGCTTTTAAAAGGAAGCTTCACACGTGATGTCCCATCACCCTTAAATAATCTAGTGTATATTTCCCCAAAACAAGGACACTCACACACTCAAATTTTGCCAACTGTCTAAAACTGCTTCTTTTCCTTTTCTCACCCAGGGGTGTCCCAAGGAATATGTATTGGATTTAGTTCTTATGTCTCTTCAGATCCTTTCAACCTAAAACGTTATTACTCAGTCTTTGCTGTGCTTACCAGTTTTTAAAGAGTACGGGCATCACATTCTATAGGATGATGCTCACAGTGTGTCTCAGGACCAGGTCATATATCTTTGACAGGAACACCATGGAAACCATGGTGTGCTTTTCTCAGTGAATCTCATCAGGGTTTTCAAACTTAGCAAAGAAAAAACAAAAACAAAAGCAAGTTCTAAGTCTGAGAAATTTCTAAACAGTACAAGAAAGACAACGAAGCCAGAGTTTACTATTGTAAAGAACTGGGGGCTTCCCTGGTGGCGCAGTGGTTGAGAGTCCGCCTGCCGATGCAGGGGACACGGGTTCGTGCCCCGGTCCGGGAGGATCCCACATGCCGCGGAGCGGCTGGGCCCGTGAGCCATGGCCACTGAGCCCGCGCGTCCGGAGCCTGTGCTCCGCAACAGGAGAGGCCGCACAGTGAGAGGCCCGCGTACTGCAAAAAAAAAAAAAAAAAAAAAAAAACTGAGGAGAGTCAGCGACTCTACCCTACTTGCAACCAACAGATTAGCCTGCCAGTTTCATGGACACCAGCAAAAGACACGAGACTCCTTTGTCAGAGGCAAAGGATTGTATTACTCACATAACAGCAAGCAGCACGAGTTTCATGGTCACTGTGGCCGCCTTGCCCTTCAAGTCTCATGGGGGTGACAAAGAGTGGCCTAGGTGGAGGCTGCACATGAGGTGGGTTTCAATCACAGCTGAGAAACTCTGAGTTTGGGGAACCCCAGTCTTTTATAATAGACTGAAAGCAAACATACATGACCTTTGCCCCAGAGAAAGAAATTATCATACTGAACAGTAAACAAACCTGTCCTCCACCCTGGAGGGAAACACTAGTGCTATCTTCCAAGGCTGTTCACTATCCGTACATCCTTGAAATGAAATGATCATCTCAAACACTACTGCCAGTGCCTCTGTTCATAAGATGTGCAGAAATGCAAAAGACCCATGGAGAAAAATCCAGAGCCACCTGCTATGTGACTCACTTCTCAAAACGGTTACACAGTCATAATGAAGGGAACGTTGGGTATTGACTTAACCCAAAATCGTGACTTAAATATATCAGGAATGGGGAGGAATGGAACTGTGTGTTGAGGAAGGCAGAATGACATAAAAGATAGTAAATCCTAATATTCTGTAATGGAAATAATTAGATGACATCTAAAATGGAAAATCAAGAAAGAGAAGTAAAAATGTGTTATTTTTTTTATAAAGGAGAAATAACCAAAATGTGGAATATGATATTGCCTCCCAGGTATAGTCTTCATGGGATGGGAAAGTTGGAGCAAGTTACTGGTTTTTTTTTCTCATCATAATAAGCTAATTGACATTTTAAACTATGTACATGATTATTTTCATAAAAATTAAAATATAATTTAAAAAGAAAGAGAGATTCTGGGGCACAAGAGTTTTATTATAACTATTAGATTATGGCTTGAGGAAATTTAATCTGCCTTAAATATCTCTAAGGACATAATAGGACGTAATAGGTCATGAAGTTGGCCTCCTTATCTTAACCAGATATTCACTGAAGGTCTATAGGACAACCCCCCAGGCCTGGTAAGAATGACTGGATTTCCACTCTAGCACTCTTTGGGCTCAGTGATTGTGTGCCCTCTTCAAAGGACACAGGGAGAGAGAAAATGACCTCATTGCTGGTATGGTGTCTGTAATCATCTCTACCAGCTGCTCTGGGCTGTATTCACAACAAAGGAAACTTGACTTCTGCAGCCCTTCAGGCTGTCAATTCTCAGGAGCCCATTCATCTGTGCTCAGCCATGTGGATGAGGGCAGGGGTGAAAGAGAATAAAGAAGGAAGCTAAGATGTTGGAATTTTATAAAGAGTCAAGTGTTATGCTATCTCACTTAATTTTTTCTTCCACCTATAGGTCATTGTACTGAAAAAAAAATCTAAAATTACAGAAGTGTATAAAGTAGAAAGTGGAAGTTCCCAGGCCCATGAATAGGAAGGAAGGAATCAAGAAAGAGGAAGACAGAATGCAGGGCTGACAGGACTCCACCAGATGATATAAATAGAGATCCCAGAATGACAGCTGTGCCCTGGCACAGATGACAACCAGTTCTAATTCCAGTTGGTCAAAAGCCCCTACAAGAAATTTCTTCAGGTACAATGTAATGTCTGGAGTACCTCAGATAATTAGCAAAGACGTGTTGAGTGGTTTCCAAACTGGGGCATGCGGACAGTGAGAGTAAACATCATTTATTACACTGGGATGGTGGTCACAGTGGTATGAACAAAAGAATACTCAAGGAAAAAAAGGTAATCATGATCTACTACATGGCAAACCTGTGAATATTCCTTATAGTAATGTGAACACTGAATAGTAACCCAAACAAAATGGCAAGGTAGTTGTGTGGAAAGATGAGTTCATGGAAAAGGTACACACAGGTGTGGTGGGAATTGGGAGAAGAAAAAGAACCAAATCCTTATCCCAAACAGTGAGAAACTGATAGATAATACATAAAAGCTGAAAAATCAAGAGATTTCTCCAAATAAGCATGTCATTTAGAGACAAAAAGGTAAATACAAAATTCCGAAGTTAAAATGAGTGAATATAGGTTCCTCTTGGGAGAAAAAGATGGGCAAGGAAGAAACAGAGGATTTCTGCTTTTCAAAATTATTTGTCCCTTTACACTTTATACACTTATATCTTTGATATAAATAAAAAGTTAAAAGAAGAGAGAGAGAACAAGAAAAGAAAGATGGAAGAGAAGAACGAAGGGAATGAGGGAGAGAGTAACATATCTACTTTTCACCTGGTAGAACTTAAAATATTAATAGAAATGTCAAGTCCAAACTACATTCAACTGGATTTTCCAAGGTATATTTATTTTGTTTTGGTAGGTTGCAGGCAAAGGGGTGGGCAAATGCTATACAAGCAATGATACTCAATATTCACAGGCATGAAAAAATTAGGGCAAACTGAGATGGTGCTGCAGCACGCCTTGGAAATATATATTCAGAAATGAGTTATTCAGCAGCATTTGTTTTCAAAGCCATGAACAGTGGGGTTTTGGGGGGTTTGTTTTGTTTTGTTTTGTTTTAATGTTCTTAGCTGAGTTTTCAGCTACCAGTAGACGTTATTGAGCAATCTGGAAAAGGAAATTGTGAAAATAAAAGGAAAAAAAATCCATCTACCCACACCTTGTCTTTCCTTGCTATGTTCTCGCAGTTGCTAATACTTCAGCCTAACAGATATTGCCTTTTACGAAGACACCCACTGCTTGATTGCAATTTGATTTTCAGAAATCTTAACCAACATGTTCTGATTAGCACTAAAGAAAATGTGGTGTAGATGATGCCTTCTCATCACTGACTCACCCCTTTCAAGAGTTTGGGAGAAGACTATTTTTTAATTTCCACCAATGGTATATTTTGTGCAAAGCCCTGTATGAAGGTTATTATCAGAGGCTGCTTCCTGGTAGATGTACATCCTTGGGGTCCCAAAACCCTCTGTTACAGGTCCACATTTTCTCACCTTCTCTGAGCGCATTTACTTATAAAGCCATGAAAAATTGATAGGTACAAAGAACCTCCGTTAGCACCAATTCCTAATAAGGATGTCAATAGCACTATTTTTTATAGGACTACATTATAAAACATTTACTAATGCAACTCAAATCCTTGAACTCAAAAACAGAAAAGCAACCTAACTTAATATCAACAATTACTGCAGACAGTGGACTGCTCAGAGAGCAAGCCCCTGTGCCTGCTAGCACAGCGGAGCTAGCATGGTAGGACGGGAAAAGAAGACATATCCTGGACTGAATTCTTACTCCATGAGTACCTAGCTATGTAATTTTTGAGATATTCAACCACTCTGAATGTCAGTGTCTTTATCTGTAAAATAAAGAAGGTAAGGCCTTCTTTACATATGCCCTACTGCAGTAAAGCACCTCACTTAAGGAGGACACTCAACATATACTAGAGCTCCCTTTCCTCTAATTTCTTGGGGCACGGGAAAGAGTGTGCTGCATCCTGCCTCCTTTTCCTTTTACAGGATCAGATTGCACACTCCCTCCCCTTATTTGGGATACAAGAAGAAAGTGAAGAAATTAGCCTATGAAAGACCACTTTCAATTCACATTTGATTTCAAACATCAGATCAACCCCTGGGTTCTGCTCTTTCACTTTTGAGTCTGGACTTCGTTCATCATTGGCGGAGAATTTTTTCTAGTGACATTAGTGGCAGTGTCAAATCAAAGGCTAGCTAGGGGCAACTGGATTGCTTTCCTGGGGAAGGGTCTCTTAACGGAGATTGCATGATAATGATAACTCATTGGTGTCCCTTTTCAGGAAAGCTGGCAGAAAAGGCAGTGAAGAAAAAACATAAACCATATAAGAGACACAGAATGGGGAGAATAAATTTTTTCTTATAAAGTAGCAGAAGTTTATAATCAGGAATTCCTCATCTTTTCTCCGTGGGTATTAGCTATAGTGTGATCTTGCACTTGTGTCGAATAGAATACAGAAAAACTTAGGACCGGGAGAAATGTTAGAGCTCCTTAGAAGATATAAGCCCAACTTACAGCCATGGAAACTGTTCACGGAAGTCAAGAGCCTTGTTCAACATAGTGAAGTTTTTTTTTAATGGATTCCATTTCTATCCATGCACTTTCCTCTTTAGTTTATGTAAGCAAATGTATATGAAAACTGCATTTTTGTGTGCTGTAGATTTTTGTCACTGTATTGTTCTGCTATTTAGGAACTAGCTAATATGCTTTACAATTATTTTAAGGAACTCTCACAAAAGTCATGCTTTCTATTTAGGTGAGACAGTTTAAGGGGTGCGTGTAATAGGAGAGGCTGGGTGCTTTGAGAATCCAAATAGAAAGTAAGAAAATTGTCTGACACCTTGTTGTTAACTCTAGAAACAAAAAATGAGACTGCTGCTTCCCTGCTTTGTACTGTTCTTAGGTTCTTCTCCGAATGCAGAAGTGTCAGAAAGGCTTTGCTAAAACCCAGAAAGCTGCTATGCAACCTACATGTGAAATTCTTTCTCCATACCTTGAATCCTGAGGATCTATAATCCCACTATTCAAGAAACAAACATGCTGTGTCCAGAGGAAGGAAAATATAACAGCAGACACCTGAATCCATCGTCAATCTATCTAGTTTTCCAGCTTGTCATGTCTCTTTGAATACTGTGTGAGGGAACCTCACAAATGGAACTGATTTACCATAAAATGTGCCTATTTTCCATTAAATCTTGCCAGTCGCTTCACTGTGGCACTGAAGTTACCAGTATTTCATCTGTTGACCCTGCAGGGCCACCTCTTGGTCTTGTTATCTGAGAAAATGAACCGTGCATAAGAGAGGCCTTGGAGGAAGATTCACATCAGTTATCTTTGCACAGTGCTTAAGCTAGAGATGTTAGCAGTTCCTTGAAGAGAGCAGCTTTAGTCAGACCCTTGGGGGAAATAGT
This sequence comes from Mesoplodon mirus, assembly GCF_964341445.2. Classification (NCBI taxonomy): domain Eukaryota; kingdom Metazoa; phylum Chordata; class Mammalia; order Artiodactyla; family Ziphiidae; genus Mesoplodon; species Mesoplodon mirus. The sequence goes on from NC_138982.1 coordinate 121,103,601, forward strand.
GGGAAGTGGAACTTAGTTGAGGCGAGCATAGGGCAGGACATAAGAAGTCTGTTTTTAGAGGCTTAGTGGAACGGGTGAAGGAGTTAGAGCCCCATAAGTCCCAATTAAAATTCCAGAGCTGCTAAATATCCATTGCATAACCTTGATGAAGTCACTTAACCTTCAAAATTCACTTAATTTATATATAGAATGGACATACTATGAGTAACTCAAGGAGTTACTACAGGAACTAAATAAAAAACATATACATACATATTATGCTCGTCCCTGATGAGATCATCAGTGTGTACACAACAAATGCCAGCAATTTAATGATTATGATGCTGATGGTTATTCTAATCCAAGCACTGCCCTTTGCCAGCTGCATGCCCTTGGGTGAGGAATTCTGAGTTTCATTTTCTTCCATTGGAAAATAAGGAGAATAATATTTACTTTGCAGAATTATTCTGAGGACAAGAAATGGTGTGTGGAAAATATCCAGCCACAGTATCCAGCCTAGCACAGGTAGATTCTTGACAATTTGTCGTTCTCATTGTTTTCACTACCACCTATTATTTATACAGCAATCTGTGTAAGCTGTTTAAACATGAAAGAAGTCATGTTTCATATAAAGTTAACTTTTCTTGATATCATAAATTCATACACCAGTTCCTCTGATAAATACTTACTTAAGAGACAGAAAAAATTTCTGTTCCCTTTTTTTTAATAAATTTATTTTATTTTTTGCTGCGTTGGGTCTTCATTGCTGCATGCAGGCTTTTCTCTGGTTATGGCAAACAGGGGCTACTCTTCATTGTGGTGGGCAGGTTTCTCATTGCAGTGGCTTCTCTTGTTGGGAGCATGGGCTCTAGGTGCACGGGCTTCAGTAGTTGTGGCACACGGGCTCAGTAGTTGTGGCTCACAGGCTCTAGAGCGCAGGCTCAGTAGTTGTGGTGCACGGGCTTAGTTGCTCCACAGCGTGTGGGATCTTCCCAGACCAGGGCTCAAACCCATGTCTCCTGCATTGGCAGGCGAATTCTTAACAACTGCGCCACCAGGGAAGCCCCCAAAATTTCTCTGTTTCCTAAGTCCCTGTTCAAGCTCCCTTAGGCATAACCACCAAAAAGCTGTGGTTGACAATCAAATCAGTGCCCTCTACTGTGAGTTGGACTTATCAGAGCCACTGTGAAAGGGACACATGAAAACTTCCCCAGTTTATGCAGACATGCACCATCAGAAATTTGGTCAAGGCAGGAAACACAACCAGGATTAAAGTGCCCAGGGAACATTTTATGGTCTTTGGCCTGGACCTCCAGCGTGTCTTATTGTCAAATACTGGTTTATCAGTCAAAGAAGAATCAGCTTGGGCTTCCCTGGTGGCGCAGTGGTTGAGAATCCGCCTGCCAATGCAGGGGACACGGGTTCGTGCCCCGGTCCGGGAGGATCCCACATGCCGCGGAGCGGCTGGGCCCATGAGCCATGGCCGCTGAGCCTGCGCGTCCGGAGCCTGTGCTCCACAACGAGAGAGGCCACAACAGTGAGAGTTGTTATTTTCACCCTACCAATTCAACTCCCCTTGACATCTGTTGCTTACGGATCCCTCCACCAGAGCTGAAGTTGCCCTTCTGGAGGTCTCTCCAATGTTCTGGGATCCTAAAAGCCAATTTTGAACTTGTCCAATTTTTTCTCAACCAACCATATGTTTCTAAATAAGATTTATCAATTAGTTGATAAAGTTGAACCTCCCCCTTGGGGAAGTTAGGTCTCTTCACCAAGAGACTTAACTGTTCTATATGTCAGGTTAGTTGTCTCAGCCTGGGTTTTCCCCCCAAAAAGTAGAGCCTGTGTGATAGTGAAAGTAATTTGCAGGCAATAATCTTAAGGCACAAGAGTAAGGACTTGGCAGAGTGCAACTGACAAGAGAAAGATAAACCACAGTGTATTATCAACTGGTTGTCACCGTGGGCAAGTGGACCTTGCTCCTACTGAGAAGCCATGTGGAATGTGAGTCAGAGTTGTTCACCTGAGGGACGAAAGAGCAGATGACTGTCCTGTCTCCCATCTTCCACTGGTCAAGGGTTGAGATGTTTGTTTTGTTTAATTTATTTATTTTATTTATTTATTTTTGGCTGCATTGGGTCTTTGTTGCTGCGCACAGGCTCCCTCTAGTTGCAGCGAGCAGGAGCCACTCTTTGCTGCCGTGCGCAGGCTTCTCATTGCAGTGGCCTCTTTTGTTGTGGAGCACGGGCTCTAGGCATGTGGGCTTCAGTAGTTGTGGCACACGGGCTCCAAAGCGCAGGCTCAGCAGTTGTGGCACATGGGCTTAGTTGCTCGGCAGCATGTGGGATCTTCCTGGACCAGGGCTCGAACCCGTGTCCCCTGCATTGGCAGGTGGATTCTTAACCACTGCACCACCAGGGAAGCCCCAAGTTTGGAATGTTAGCACTGCCTCCCCTTTGGGTTTGTCCGCGCAGCAGAATGGCTGGACAGCTTCCCACAGGCATCTCCCCAGGGCTGTGGCAGGGAAGCCAGACAGAAAGTAACAGTTTCACAGCACACAGCTAAGACAAAGTGCAATCCGGTTTCACCTGCCACTGCTGGTAGCCATAGCAACGGCTGGAGTAAAAAGATCTACTCTAAGATAATGTAAAACAGGGAACAGAGGTGACCTTATTACTCTTGTGACAGCAGTGGCACGATTCACATTAATAATACTCCTCAATATTTTACTGAAGAGTATTTTATCTCACAAACTAAACAAAACCTCATTACTTCCATTCCAAAGCCTGAATCCTGTTTTGGTGGGACACATAGTTCTTTCAACAGTTAATGCATATTCCTAAAGCTTCCCATGGAGTCATCTCACAAACTGATTTTGAATTATATAATTTAAAAGTGAATTTTTAAAAACATTCATTGAACGGTTATGCTAGATCTTTCAAAGACAGGCACAATACAAAAAGAACAAAACATGGTATCTTCCCCTAAGGAGTTTGTAAATTACTCAGGTGAGACAGGAGGAGACAGGTAATTTAAAAGGTTGAATGATAACTAATAAGAACCTGCTATGTAAAAAAAACCAAATAAAATAAAACTCAAGTCAAAAAAAAAAAAGGTTGAATGAAGTTAATAGAGGGGGAAGGAGCAATATTGAACACATGCTGAATTTGTGGCAAATAATCAGCAGATAGTAATCAGGGCTACAGAATCCTACCCAGACATACAGAAACATGTTAGACTGATCTGACGAGGAAGGAAATAAACATGGATACAAACACACAGAAATGAAGGACAAAATAAAATTAATTTGTCTTTAATTTATCTCTGCTCCAAAGAAGAAAAGAGCTAACTCCAGAGGCCAAAAATAAAAACTTCCCCTGGAATCTAGGGCTAAGATTTTAATACCCATGAAATAATAGAGGATGTGGCTTCAGGGGGGTTAGAGGAGCTGGAGTTGAGCCCCCAAATAATAGTCAGAACGACAAAGAGCTTCTTAGCGTATGAAAAGTGGATCTAGAAAAATTATCCAACTAATTGAAGCAACAGGAAAAATCTTGACCTCTAAATACAAATTTAAACCACCTGTATAGTGCAAAATTTACAGACAAGAAATTAATATTATAACTTGTCCAGAGCATTGAAATAGCTAGCGCTCATTCAGAAGAGCCCTATCAGATCAAAACTGATCTTTTACATTCATAACCTAGGAATCACAGAGGTCCTCAGCAAAATTCTTCACTGCAAACAGGTCACTGTAAAAAAAATTATAATATGCATGAAGAAATGAACCAGCATCATGAGAATTAGCAAATGCCGCAAGCAGAAAAGTTGGTCGCTTTGAAAACCGTAAGTGGTAAAGCAATTTGAAAGAGACTCTAAAGTATGTTTGTATCACTCAACTTTTGCTACATGACAGAGCTCCCCAAAATTTAATGGCTTAAAACAACAACCACTTCAAATTTTTTGAGAGATATGACCTTTTTTATTCAATTTATTTAATGTAAAAGAAAACAAAACAGTTCACCATTTTTCCCACCCTCCATCTCTGACAACCACCAATCTGTTCTCTGTATTTATGAGCTTAGTTTATGTATGTATGTATGTATGTATGTATGTATTTGATTCCACATATAAGAGATATCATACAGTATTTGACTTTCTTGGTCTGACTTATTTCACTTAACATAATACCCTCGAGGTTCATTCTTGTCACAAATGGCAAGATTGTATTTTTTTTATAGCTGAATAATATTCCATTGTTGTGTGTGTGTGTGTAAATATATATATTACATTTTACTTATCCATTAATGGACACTTAGGTTATTTACATATCTTGGCTATTATAAATAATTTTATAATAAACATGACAGTGCATATATCTTTCTGAATTAGTGTTTTTATTTTTTCAGGTAAATACCCAAAAGTGGAACTGCTGGATTGTATGGTAGTTCTATTTTTTAATTTTTGAGGAATCTCCATACTGTTTTCCATAGTAGTTGCACCAAATTACATTCCTACCAACAGCGCACGAGGGTCCCCTTCTCTCCACACCCTTGCCAACACTTGAAGAGTATTTTATCTCACATAAATAGTCTTTTGACAATAGCCATTCTAACAGGTGTGAGGTCATATTTCATTGTAATTATGATTTGCATTTCTCTGATAATTAATGATGTACAGCATCTTTTCATGTACCTGTTGGCCATCTGTATATCTTCTTTGGAAAGATGTCTATTCAGATCTTCTGCCCATTTATTAATCAAATTGTTTGTTTATTTTTACTATTGAATTGTATGCATTCTTTATGTATTTTATATATTAGCCCCTTATCAGAAAAAAAAATGATTTGCAAATATCTTCTCCCATTCAGTAGGATTTGTTGATGGTCTCTTTTGCTGTGCAGAGCTTTCTAGTTTGAGGTAGTCCCACTTGGTTTTTTGTTTTTGTTTGTTTGCTTGCTTTTGTTGCTTTTACTTATGATGACAGATTCCAAAAAATTATCGCCAAGACCTAAGTCAAGGAGCTTACCACCTATGTTTTTTTCTAGGACTTTTATGGTTCCAGGTCTTACATTCAAGTCTTTAATCTATTTTGGGTTAATTTTGGTGTATGGTGTAAGATAGTGGTCCAGTTTTATTCTTTTGCATGTGGCTGCCCAATTTTCCCAACACCATTTATTGAGGAGACTATCTTTTCCCCAATGTGTATTCTTAGCCCCTTTGTCATACTAATTGACCATATACATGTGGGCTTATTTCTGGGCTCTCTATTCTGTTCCATTGATCTATGTGTTTGTTTTTATGCCAATACCATACTGTTGTAATATAGGAATATAACTTTGTAATATAGTTTGAAATCAGGGAGCATGATGCCCTGAGTTTCGTTCTTCTTTCTGAAGATTGTTTTGGCTATTCAGCGTCTTTTATGGTTGCATACAAATTTTATGATTGTTTATTCTATTTCTGGTGAAATTGCCATTGGAATTTTTTTTTTTTTTTTTGGCTGTACCATGCAGCTTGTGGGATCTTAGTTCTCTGACCAGAGATCGAACCCAGGCCCCCTGCAGTGGAAGCACTGAGTCCCAACCAGTGGACTGCTAGGGAATTCCCTGTGCCATTGGAATTTTGATAGGGATTACATCGAATCTGTAGATTGCTTTGGGTAGTACGGACATTTTTTTTTTTAATATTTATTTCTTTGGCTGTGCTGGGTCTTCACTGCGGCAGGCAGGATCTTTTAGTTGTAGCATGTGGGATCTAGTTCCCTGACCAGGCATCAAACCTGAGCCCCCTGCACTGGGAGCATGGAATCTTAACCACTGGACCACCAGGGAAGTCCCTCGTATGGACATATTAACAATATTAATTCTTCCAGTCCATGAGCACAGAATAGCTTTCCATCTATTTGTGTCTTCTTCAATTCCTTTCATTAACATCTTGTAGTTTTCAATATACAGTGGCCTTTCACCTCCTTGGTTAAATTTATTCCTAGTTATTATATTCTTTTTGATACAATTGTAAATGTTACTGTGTTCTTTATTTCTGATAGTTCATCATGAATGTATAGAAATGCAACAGATTTCTGTATATTGATTTTGTATCCTGCCCTTTGACTGAATTCATTTATTAGTTCTAATAGATTTTTTTGGTGGAATCTTCAGGGTTTTCTAAATGCAATACCATGTCACCAGCAAATAGTTATAGTTTTACTTCTTCTTTTTCAATTTGGATGGCTTTTATTTCCTTTTCTTGCCTAATTGCTTTGGTAGGACTTTGAATGCAATGTTGAATAAAAGTGGTGAGAGTGGGTAAACTCGTCTTGTTCCTAAACTTAGAGGAAAAGCTTTCATCTTTTCACCATTGAGGATGATGTTAGCTATGGGTTTGTCATACATGGTCTTTATCATGTTAAGTTACATTCCTTCTATACAAGCTCTGTTGAGAGTATTTTTTATATAAATGGATATTAAATTTTGTTAAATGTTTTTTCCGCATGTATTGAGATGATTACGTGCTTTTTATCCTTCATTTTATCCATGTGATCTATCACATTGACTGATTTATGAATGTTGAAACATTTGTGAATGTTGTATTCCTGGAATAAATCCCACTTGATCATGATCTTTTTCATATATTGTTGAATTCTGTTTGCTAATATTTTGTTGAGGATTTTTGCATCAATGTTCCTCAAGGATATTGGCCTATAATTTTATTTTCTTGTGGCATTCTTTTTTTTTTTTTTTTTTTCTTTTTTTTTTTTTTTGCGGTATGCGGGCCTCTCACTGTTGTGGCCTCCCCCGTTGCGGAGCACAGGCTCCGGATGCGCAGGCCCAGCGGCCATGGCTCACGGGCCCAGCCGCTCCGCGGCATATGGGATCCTCCCAGACCGGGGCACGAACCCGTATCCCCTGCATCGGCAGGCGGACTCTCAACCACTGCGCCACCAGGGAGGCCCCTCTTGTGGCATTCTTGTTTGGTTTTAGTATCAGTGTAATGCTGGCTCATAAAATGAGTTTGTAAGAGTTCCCCTCTTCTATTTTTTGGAAAAGTTTGAGAAGGATTTGTATTATTTCTTCTTTGAATGTTTGGTAGAATTCACCAGCAAAGTCATCTATTCCTGGACTTTCATTTGTTGGAAGGTTTTTGATTACTGATTTAATCTCCTTAATAGTAATCAGTATGTTCAGATTTTCTATTTCATCATGATTCAGTTTTAACAGGTGTATGTTTCTAAGAATTTATCCATTTCTTCTAGGTTGTCCAATTTTTTGGTGTATAATTGTTCATAGTAGTCTCTTATGGTCCTGTGTATTTCTGTGGTATGAGCTGTAACAACTCTTTCATTTCTGATTTTATTTGCATCCTCTTTTTCTTGGTGAGTCTAGCTAAAGGTCTGTCAATTTTGTTTATCTTTTCAAAGAACTAGCTCTTAGTTTCATTTCTCTTTTCTATTGTCTTTTTAGTCTTTATATCATTTATTGCTTCTCTTTTTTATTTTCTTCCTTCTACTAGCCTGGGACATCATTTGTTCCTCTTTTTCTAGTTTCTTGAGGTATAAAGCTAGGTTATTTGAGACTTGTTTCTTTTTTTAATACTTATTTATATACTTATTTATTTGTTTTTGGCTGCAATGGGTCTCAGTGTGGCAAGTGGGATCTTCACTGAGGTATGCAAGATCTTTCATTGCAGCACACAGGCTTCTCTCTAGTTGTGGTGTGCAGGTTTTCTCCTCTCTAGTTGAGGTGCACAGGCTCCAGGGTGCATGGGCTCTGCAGTTTGCAGCACACAGCCTCTCTAGTTGAGGCGCACAGGCTTAGTTGCCCCATGGCATGTGGGATCTTAGTTCCCTGACCAGGGATTGAACCCACATCCCCTGCACTAGAAGAGGGATTCTTTACCACTGGACCACCAGAAAAGTCCCAAGACTTGACTTGTTTCTTGATGCAGGCATTTATCCCTATGAACTTCCCTCTTAGAACTGCTTTTGCTGCATCCCATTAATTTTGGTGTTACATTTCTATTTTCATTTGTTTCAAGGTATTTTTTTTACTTCTCTTTTTATTTCCTTGACCCATTGGTTGTTCAGTAACATGCTGTTTAATCTTCATGTATTTGTGAATTTTCCAGTTTTCTTTGTGTAATTAATTTCTAATTTCATACCACTGTGGTTGGAAAACATACTTGATATGATTTCACTTCTCTTAAATTTATTAGACTTGTTTTGTGACCCAACATATGATCTGGGAAAATGTTCCATGTGCACTTGAGAATAATGTGTACTGTGTTGCTTTTGATGTTCTGTAAATATCTGTTAAGCCCATCTGATCTAATGTGTTGTTTAATGCCAGTGTTTCCTTATTGATTTTCTGACTGGATGATTTATCTATCGATGTAAGCAAGGTATTAAATTCCCCTACTATTATTGTATTGCTTTCTATTTCTCCCTCTAGGTCTGTGCTAGGTTTTTGCTTTGTGGTTACCATGAGACTTACATATAACAACTTATATCTATAACAGCCTATTTTATGTTGACAGAAAGTTTGATCCCATTGTAAAGCTCAATGTCATTACCTCCCCCATGTTTTATGTTTTTGATGTCACGTTTTACATCTTTGATCTTGTGTATCCCTTAACTAATTATTGTAATCATAGTTATTTTTTCTACTTTTATCTTTTAACCTTCATACTAGCTTTATAAGTGATTAATCCACTACCTTTAGTATATATTTACTTTTCCAATGAGAATAATTCTTTCATACATGTTCTTGTTACTAATTATTGCCTTTTCTTTTCAGCTTAAAGAAGTCCCTTTAACATTTCTTGTAAGGTCAATTTACAAGATGATGATGAACTCATCATCATGGTGATGAACTCCTTTAGCTTTTGCTTATCTGAAAGACTCTCTCTCCTTCATTTCTGAATAACTTTACTGGATAGAGTATTCTTGGTTGGAAGTTTTTTTCTTTCAGCACTTTGAATACATGGCACCATTCCTTCAGGCCTGCAAAGTTTCTGCTGAAAACTCTGCTCATAGTCTTCTGAGAGTTCCTTTGTATGTAACTATTTGTCTTTTCTCTTGTTGTTTTTAAGATTCTCTCCTTGTCTTTAACTTTCAACATTTTAATTATAATGTATCTTAGTGTGGGTCTCTTTGAGTTCCCTTTATTTGGAACTCTCTAAACTTCGTGGATCTGGATATCTGTTTCTTTCCCCAGGTTAGGGAAGTTTTCAGACATTATTTCTTCAAATAAGATTCCTGCCCCTTTCTTTCTCTCATCTCCTTCTTGGAGCCCTACAGTGCAAATTTTAGTCCATTTGATGTTGTCCTATAAGTCTCTTAAACTATCTTCATTTTTTTCATTCTTTTTTCTGTTTTTCTGCTCTGATTGATGAGTTCCACTGACTTTTCTTTGAGTTGAATGAGGCTTTCTTCTGGTTAATCTAGCATGTTTGTTGAACCCCTCTGGTGTGTTTTTCAGTTCAGTTATTGTATTCTTCAGCTCTGTGACTTTTATTTGGTACTTTCTTATATTTTCCATCTCTTCATTGAAGTTCTCACTATGTTCATTTGTTCTTCTCCCCAGCTTGGTGAGCATCTTTATGATCATCACTGTGAACATTTTATCAGGTAAGTTACTTATCCGCATTTCATTAAGAGTTTCTCCTAAGGATTTATCTTGTTCTTTTGTTTGGAACATATTCCCATTTCTTCATTGTATTGATTTTCTGTATTGGTTTCTAATCAGTAGATGAAAAAAACACCTCTCCCAGTCTTGAAGGAGTGGCCTTTGGTAAAAGATGAACCTTGTCATTCAAACCTGCCTCACTCCTGGTTGTCTCTCAAACCTTTTTTTATTATATTTTGATAGCTCCCAATCGTTGATGTTGTGCCCAAGACCTGTCAGTGTGCCAAAGGTGAGAAGCTCAGACCCAGATTCAGGCTGACTGAAATCCAGACACTCAGGCATCGGCTTTTAAAACTGTGCAAATAGGGACTTCCCTGGTGGTCCAGTGGTAAAGAACCTGCTTTACAATGCAAGGGACACAGGTTCGATCCCTGGTCAAGGAACTAAGACCCCACATGCCACGGGGCAACTAAGCCCATGTGCCACAACTGCTGAGCTCGTTTGCCTCAACTAGAGCCTGCATGCAGCAAACTACAGAGCCCACGCGCTCTGGAACCTGCCTGCCACAACTACAGAGCCCACGCACACTAGAGCCTATGTGCCACAACTAGAGAAGAGAAAACCCACATGCCACAACTACAGAGACGCCCGTGCACCACAACAAAGCACCTGCGCACTGCAACGAAAGATCCCACATGCCTCAGTGAAAATCCTGCATGCTGCAACTAAGACCCAATGCAGCCAAAAATAAACTTAAATAAATAAATTAATAATAAATAAATCTTTTTTTAAAAAGTATGCAAACATACACAGTCCTGTGGGACCACAGGTATATGCCCCACTAGCCACCAGAGCCAGGAAATCTGGAGGTGTCCCCTGGAGGTGTAGCAGTTTCAAAAATCAGAGCTCCACATGAGTGTATAAGCTCTCTTCTGGATGATACTAGCAAACTGGAGGAAGGCAGAGGGCAGCGCCAAGATGGCATCCACAGTCTACATTCCTTGAGAGCAGTTTCATAGGACATTAGTATGTGCCAAACCTGAAGCCTGTCCCCTAGGCTGAAACTCCAGGACAAGAAAAAACACCTTCTTTGCAGAAAGACTATGTGCCTCAGTCCATTGTCTGTGCAGTGCCCTGGGGGTAGTAGTGTGCCAAGAATCATTTCTCCAATGCCACAGCCTCAATTTTGTGTTCAACAATTAGAGTGGTTCTTCTAGGCTGGGCTGAGCTGGGCTGATCTCAGGTGGGCTCGTTCATGTGTCCATAATCATCTTATGAATTGGTTGGGTCTGGCTGCTTTGTGGTGGTGTTGGCTAAGATAGATGGGATTCCTGTCTCCCCTTTCCATATGGTCTCCCATATAGAGCATGCCAGTGAGAGTTTGTTCCCATGATAATTTAAGGGTTCCAAGAAGGTAAGCAGAATTGTGGAAAACCTCTTTCACCTTCTGCCACAGTCTACTGTCCAAAGCAAGTCACAAGGTCGGTCCAGATTCAATGGTTGGAGACAAAGGCTCCATGTCTTGATGGAAGGAGAAGAATCTGTGATTGTTTTTGCAATGTGCCATATGATAAAAAAAAAATTTAATAAAAGAAGAAATAGAAGCTAAAAGAGTTCAGTATGCAGAAACAACTGGCAAATTTGAGAAATAGAATCTTCCTCAAGTGTCAGAGTAGAAGACAAGGGATCCAAATACCTCATTCATCATTAGGTTCTTCCCTAAATTCACAGCCTCTATTTGCAGGATTATCCTCCAATTTCAACCAAAGCACTGCATCTCCCATGGATACTTTTGCTTCTGAGATTTCTTTTGTCTAGAATTTATTTCCCTCCCTTTCTACCAAACGGATCAATATTTCCTTTCAAAATTCTATTTATTCCAAATATCTCTTCTTCCATGAAAAGTAATAACAATGGTAATAATATTTAATACTGGTAATAATATTTATGATTCCTTAGCATATGCCAGCCACTGTTCTAAGTATCCCTCTTATTCCTACAACATCTCCCCAAATACCATTAAAGAGGAAAACCCAGGTCTCTCTGACTCAAAATTAATGCTCTTAATCTTTGCATTAACTACTCTCTAAAGTATTATTTCTCAGTGTTCCTAAACAGGTGTGATTTCTCTCAGTTTGGGCTTTGTATTTATCTTTAAAGCAGACTGACAGTAGCAAGTATTGGTGAAGATGTAGAGTGATGGTAATACTCAGGCACTGCTGATGGAGCTGTAAACCTGTACAACCACTTTGGAAGACAGTTCGCAATTCTCTCTAAGGTGAAGGTACACAAGCCCTATGACTAGAAATTCAAATACTAGGATGTACCAAATGAATTTATGCCACATACACCAAGAAACAGATCCAAGAATGTCCACAGCAACAAAGACCCAATGCAAGTAAAAGTAAATAATAAAAAAAAAAAACATAAGGAGGATGTTACCATAATAATTAGTAGAGTAGTTTCCTGCATATGGGAGAGAAGAAGTAATAATTAAGAGGAAGCATTTGGGGACCTTCTAGGTTCCAAAAATGTCTTACTCCATAGCCTTGCTGGTGGTTTCATGAGCATTCACTAAACGATAATCCATTACACTATACAGTTTTATTTTCTGCACATCCCTAAATGCATGTTATAATTCACAATAAAAACATTTAAAGAAAAAATAACAAAGGGATTTCATTAACTCCTATGACATGAAGGCCATAGGTAAGTAGTTTACCACTTACCTATGGCAGTTAAGGGGAGGATAAGTAGAGATTCAGACCACAGGATCATTCGAAGAAGCTTTGGCCAGGCCAACAGGAAGTCCTCAAGACAAAGTCGCCCTATAGAGGAATCCTGCTTCTTGCAGGAACTGACCTGCCTTAGTGTCCCTGGCATGCTGTCATGGGCGGAGGGCAGCTTGTGGAAAGTGTGGCCTTTGCAGAAATGCAATGATGGATTCAGAGGCCAGCAGCTGGGGCTATCTACAAATTACATACCTTACAGCAGGAGATCTGAGCAGCACATTTCCAAGGCTGTTGCATCTACCAAAGAGATGTAAATTGTGAAAACTCCAACATAGCAATGCAAATAAATGATACAAAACAATTTGAATTGCAAAATTACTAATAATGTTATAATAATAAATGTTATATTAATAAATTTTTATGATCATTCTACTCAGGAAATCCTTGAATATTTATGAAATGGTATGGAACACTATTTTTCTACTTTGAAGACTAAGGAAACAAGACTTCATACCCACTCAAATCTACCTGAGAGTAGCAACTCATAAGGCGATTTCAATTCCGAAAGCCCTAAGAAGCCTGTTGAGCGCTTCTATTAAAAGCACTTGGACACACAAGAAATAGCTACACGTGGAACAACTCCTACAGAACACCTACTGAACGCTGGCAGAAGACCCCAGACCTCCCAAAAGGCAAGAAACTCCCCACATACCTGGGTAGAGCAAAGCAGAGAGATTCCCGCACAGAAGATCGGTGCCGAGCGGCACTCACCAGCCCGAGAGGCTTGTCTGCTCGCCCGCCGCGGCGGGCGGCGCTGGAAGCTGAGGCTCGGGCTTCAGTCAGAGCGCAGGGAGAGGACTGGGGCTGGCGGCAAGAACTCAGCCTGAAGGGGGCTAATGTGCCACAGCTAGCTGGGAGGGAGTCCGGGAAAACTCTGGAGCTGCCGAAGAGGCAAGAGACTTTTTCTTCCCTCTTGGTTTCCTGGTGCGCGAGGAGAGGGGATTAAGAGCGCTGCTTAAAGGGGCTCCACAGACGGGCGCGAGTCGCGGTTGAAAGCGCGGAGCCCAGTGACGGGCGTGGGACGCTGGGGCTGCTGCTGCCGCCGCCAAGAAGCCTGTGTGCGAGCGCAGGTCACTGTCCACACTGCCCTTCCGGGAGCCTGTGCAGCCCACCACTGCCGGGGTCCCGGGATCGAGGGGCGGCTTCCCTGGGAGAACGCACGGCGCAACGTCACGCCGACCTCGGCCGCTGCAGGCTCGCCCCGCACTCCATGCCCCTCCCTCCCGCCCGGCCTGAGTGAGCCAGAGTCCCCGAAGAGGCTGCTCCTTTAACCCTGTCCTGTCTGAGCGAAGAACAGACGCCCTCCGGAGACCTACACGCAGAGGCGGGGCCAAATCAAAAGCTGAGTCCCAGGAGCTGTGAGAACAAAGAAGAGAAAGGGAAACCTCTCCCAGCAGCCTCAGAAGCAGCGGATTAAAGCTACACAATCAACTTGATGTACCCTGCATCTGTGGAATACATGAATAGACAACAAATCATCCCAAATTGAGGAGCCAGGAGTCAGTGCTGTGCCTCTGAGGTGGGAGAGCCAACTTCAGGACACTGGTCCACAAGAGACCTCCCAGCTCCACATAATATCAAACGGCGAAAATCTTCCAGAGATCTCCATCTCAACACCAGCACCCAGCTTCACTCAACGACCAGCAAGCTACAGTGCTGGACACCCTATGCCAAAAAACTAGCAAGACGGGAACACAACGCCACCCATTAGCAGAGAGGTGGCCTAAAATCATAAAAAGTCCGCAGACACCCCAAAACACACCACCAGACGTGGACCTGCCCACCAGAAAGACAAGATCCAGCCTCATCCACCAGAACACAGGCACTAGTCCCCTCCACCAGGAAGCCTACACAACCCACTAAACCAACCTTAGCCACTGGGGACAGACACCAAAAACAACAGGAACTACGAACCTGCAGCCTGCAAAAAGGAGACCCCAAACACAGTAACATAAGCAAAATGAGAAGGCAGAAAAACACACAGCAGGAGAAGGAGCAAGATAAAAACCCACCAGACCTAACAAATGAAGAGGTAATAGGCAGTCTACCTGAAAAAGAATTCAGAATAATGATGGTAAAGATGATCCAAGATTCTATTTCCCAGATCCAAAATCTTGGAAATAGAATAGACAAAATGCAAGAAACAGTTAACAAGGAACTAGAAGAACTAAAGATGAATCAAGCATCGATTAAAAACACAATACATGAAATAAAAAATACTCTAGATGGGATCAATAGCAGAATAACTGAGGCAGAAGAACGGATAAGTGAGGTGGAAGATAAAATAGTGGAAATAACTGCTGCGGAGCAAAATAAAGAAAAAAGAATGAAAAGAACAGAGGACAGTCTCAGAGACCTCTGGGACAACATTAAACGCACCAACATTCGAATTATAGGGGTTCCAGAAGAAGAAGAGAAAAAGAAAGGGACTGAGAAAATATTTGAAGAGATTATAGTTGAACACTTCCCCAATATGGGAAAGGAAATAGTTAATCAAGTCCAGGAGGCACAGAGAGTCCCATACAGAATAAATCCAAGGAGAAATACGCCAAGACACATATTAATCAAACTGTCAAAAATTAAACACAAAGAAATCATATTAAAAGCAGCAAGGCAAAAACAACAAATAACACACAAGGGAATCCCCATCAGGATAACAGCTGATCTCTCAGCAGAAACTCTACAGGCCAGAAGGGAGTGGCAGGACATAATTAAAGTAATGAAAGAGAAAAACCTGCAACCAAGATTACTCTACCCAGCAAGGATCTCATTCAGATTTGATGGAGAAATTAAAACGTTTACAGACAAGCAAAAGCTGAGAGAGTTCAGCACCACCAAACCAGCTTTACAACAAATGCTAAAGGAACTTCTCTAGGCAAGAAACACAACGAAGGAAAAGACCTACAATAACGAACCCAAAACAATTAAGAAAATGGGAATAGGAACATACATATCGATAATTACCTTAAATGTAAATGGACTAAATGCTCCCACCAAAAGACACAGATTGGCTGAATGGATACAAAAACAAGACCCATATATATGCTGTCTACAAGAGACCCACTTCAGACCTAGAGACACATACAGACTGAAAGTAAGGGGATGGAAAAAGATATTCCATGCAAATGGAAACCAAAAGAAAGCTGGAGTAGCAATTCTCATATCAGACAAAATAGACTTTAAAATAAAGACTACTAGAAGAGACAAAGAAGGACACTACATAATGATCAAGGGATCGATCCAAGAAGAAGATATAACAATTGTAAATATTTATGGACCAAACATAGGAGCACCTCAATATATAAGGCAAATACTAACAGCCATAAGAGGAGAAATCGACAGTAACACAATCATAGTAGGGGACTTTAACACCCCACTTTCACCAATGGACAGATCTTCCAAAATGAAAATAAATAAGGAAACACAAGCTTTAAATGATACATTAAACAAGATGGACTTAATTGATATTTATAGGACATTCCATCCAAAAACAACAGAATACACATTTTTCTCAAGTGCTCATGGAACATTCTCCAGGATAGATCATATCTTGGGTCACAAATCAAGCCTTGGTAAATTTAAGAAAATTGAAATTGTATCAAGTATCTTTTCTGACCACAATGCTATGAGACTAGATATCAATTACAGGAAAAGAGCTGTAAAAAATACAAACACATGGAGGCTAAACAATACACTACTTAATAACGAAGTGATCACTGAAGAAATCAAAGAGGAAATTAAAAAAATACCTAGAAACAAATGACAATGGAGACACGACGACCCAAAACCTATGGGATGCAGCAAAAGCAGTTCTAAGAGGGAAGTTTATAGCAATACAATCCCACTTTAAGAAACAGGAAACATCTCGAATAAACAACCTAACCTTGCACCTAAAGCAATTAGAGAAAGAAGAACAAAAACATCCCAAAGTTAGCAGAAGGAAAGAAATCATAAAAATCAGATCAGAAATAAATGAAAAAGAAATGAAGGAAATGATAGCAAAGATCAATAAAACTAAAAGCTGGTTCTTTGAGAAGATAAACAAAATTGATAAACCATTAGCCAGACTCATCAAGAAAAAAAGGGAGAAGACTCAAATCAATAGAATTAGAAATGAAAAAGGAGAAGTAACAACTGACACTGCAGAAATACAAAAGATCATGAGAGATTACTATAAGCAACTCTATGCCAATAAAATGGACAACCTGGAAGAAATGGACAAATTCTTAGAAATGCACAACCTGCCAAGACTGAATCAGGAAGAAATAGAAAATATGAACAGACCAATCACAAGCACTGAAATTGAAACTGTGATAAAAAATCTTCCAACAAACAAAAGCCCAGGACCAGATGGCTTCACAGGCGAATTCTATCAAGCATTTAGAGAAGAGCTAACACCTATCCTTCTCAAACTCTTCCAAAACATAGCAGAGGGAGGAACACTCCCAAACTCATTCTACGAGGCCACCATCACCTTGATACCAAAACCAGACAAGGATGTCACAAAGAAAGAAAACTACAGGCCAATATCACTGATGAACATAGATGCAAAAATCCTCAACAAAATACTAGCAGACAGAATCCAACAGCACATTAAAAGGATCATACACCATGATCAAGTGGGGTTTATACCAGGAATGCAAGGATTCTTCAATATACGCAAATCAATCAACGTGATACACCATATTAACAAACTGAAGGAGAAAAACCATATGATCATCTCAATAGATGCAGAGAAAGCTTTCGACAAAATTCAACACCCATTTATGATAAAAACCCTGCAGAAAGTAGGCATAGAGGGAACTTTCCTCAACATAATAAAGGCCATATATGACAAACCCACAGCCAGCATCGTCCTCAATGGTGAAAAACTGAAACCATTTCCACTAAGATCAGGAACAAGACAAGGTTGCCCACTATCACCACTCTTATTCAACATAGTTTTGGAAGTTTTAGCCACAGCAATCAGAGAAGAAAAGGAAATAAAAGGAATCTAAATTGGAAAAGAAGAAGTAAAGCTGTCACTGTTTGCAGATGACATGATACTATACATAGAGAATCCTAAAAATGCTACCAGAAAACTACTAGAGTTAATCAATGAATTTGGTAAAGTTGCAGGATACAAAATTAATGCACAGAAATCTCTGGCATTCCTATATACTAATGATGAAAAATCTGAAAGGGAAATCAAAGAAACACTCCCATTTACCATTGCAACAAAAAGAATAAAATATCTAGGAATAAACCTACCTAAGGAGACAAAAGACCTGTATGCAGAAAATTATAAGACACTGATGAAAGAAATTAAAGATGATACAAATAGATGGAGCGATGTACCATGTTCTTGGATTGGAAGAATCAACATTGTGAAAATGACTCTACTACCCAAAGCAATCTACAGGTTCAATGCAATCCCTATCAAACTACCACTGGCATTTTTCACAGAACTAGAACAAAAAATTTCACAATTTGTATGGAAACACAAAAGACCCCGAATAGCCAAAGCAACCTTGAGAACGAAAAACGGAGCTGGAGGAATCAGGCTCCCTGACTTCAGACTATACTACAAAGCTACAGTAATCAAGACAGTATGGTACTGGCACAAAAACAGAAAGATAGATCAATGGAACAGGATAGAAAGCCCAGAGATAAACCCACGGACATATGGTCACCTTATCTTTGATAAAGGAGGCAGGAATGTACAGTGGAGAAAGGACAGTCTCTTCAATAAGTGGTACTGGGAAAACTGGATAGGGACATGTAAAAGTATGAGATTAGATCACTCCCTAACACCATACACAAAAATAAGCTCAAAATGGATTAAAGACCTAAATGTAAGGCCAGACACTATCAAACTCTTAGAGGAAAACATAGGCAGAACACTCTATGTCATAAATCACAGCAAGATCCTTTTTGACCCACCTCCTAGAGAAATGGAAATAAAGACAAAAATAAACACATGGGACCTAATGAAACTTAAAAGCTTTTGCACAGCAAAGGAAACCATAAACAAGACCAAAAGACAACCCTCAGAATGGGAGAAAATATTTGCAAATGAAGCAACTGACAAAGGATTAATCTCCAAAATTTATAAGCAGCTCATGCAGCTCAATAACAAAAAAACAAACAACTCAATCCAAAAATGGGCAGAAGACCTAAATAGACATTTCTCCACAGAAGATATACAGACTGCCAACAAACACATGAAAGGATGCTCAACATCTTTACTCATTAGAGAAATGCAAATCAAAACTACAATGAGATATCATCTCACACCAGTCAGAATGGCCATCATCAAAAAATCTAGAAACAATAAATGCTGGAGAGGGTGTGGAAAAAAGGGAACACTCTTGCACTGCTGGTGGGAATGTGAATTGGTACAGCCGCTATGGAGAACGGTATGGAGGTTCCTTAAAAAACTACAAATAGAACTACCATATGACCCAGCAATCCCACTACTCGGCATATACCCTGAGAAAACCATAATTCAAAAAGAGACATGTACCAAAATGTTCATAGCAGCCCTATTTACAATAGCCTGGAGATGGAAACAATCTAAGTGTCCATCATCGGATGAATGGGTAAAGAAGATGTGGCACATATATACAATGGAATATTACTCAGCCATAAAATGAAATGAAACTGAGCTATTTGTAATGAGGTGGATGGACCTAGAGTCTGTCATACAGAGTGAAGTAAGTCAGAAAGAGAAAGACAAATACTGTATGCTGACACATATATATGGAATTTAAGAAAAAAAAATGTCATGAAGAACATAGGGGTAAGACAGGAATAAAGACACAGACCTACTAGAGAATGGACTTGAGGATATGCGGAGGGGGAAGGGTAAGCTGTGACAAAGTGAAAGAGCGGCATGGACATATATACACTACCAAACGTAAGGTAGATAGCTAGTGGGAAGTAGCCGCATAGCACAGGGAGATCAGCTCGGTGCTTTGTGACCGCCTGGATGGGTGGGAGGGAGACGCAAAAGGGAGGGGATATGGGAACATATGTATATATATAACTGATTAAATTTGTTATAAAGCAAAAAATAAATAAATAAATAGGTAAAATAAAATAAAAATAAAAATAAAAGTACCGAATAATAACAATTTACTACTATTTAGCTAAATGCTAAATGTCATTTAGCACAAAAAAAAAAAAAAAGCACTTGGGGGACTTCCCTGGTGGCGCAGTGGTTGAGAGTCCACCTGCCAATGCAGGGGACATGGGTTCGTGCCCCGGTCCAGGAAGACCCCACATGCCACGGAGCAGCTGGGCCCGTGAGCCATGGCCACTGAGCCTGCGCGTCCGGAGCCTGTGCTCCGCAATGGGACAGGCTACAACAGTGAGAGGCCTGCGTACCGCAAAAAAAAAAAAAAAGAATTTAGTCACAGAGAGTTAAAGGAAAACAGTGAACAGACACGTCACTTGGGGCTCTCTTGGGGCAGCTGATTACGAACGCTTCAACAGCTAATCCCCTTGCCATTAGCTGGTGAGCATGGGGGCCCCTGTGGAACCCCTGCTCTGGTAAAGTGCATCTCAGAAAATGGCTAGTTTGCAAGCTGCCAGGGCCAAGCCAGCATCTGTCAGTCCCCATGAGAACAGACCAGAGAAAGCAGGCACTGAGGGGTTGGGAACACAGGGAATGCACGTGGATCTAATCAATGGTTAAAACACCAGAGCTGGCAAAACTTGGTGAGGTCAAGAATATCCATGGAAGAGTCTTTCTCCACTAAGTCTTGGGGGCAGGGGAGGGGGCAGCACCTCTTCCTTTGAAACAGAAGCAGAACTTGGAAAGATGGAGAAAGAGGCTGCAAAGTTGGAGATAGGACTATGTGAGATAAATTATATTGGTGGCTTCTATTTTCTATGTGAAGCAAGCAGCCAGGACATGTTAAGAATGAGGGAGTGAGAAAATGGACAGAGGTTTAAAGAGTAGGTAAATATTTTGAATGGTCAACATCAGGGAAAAGTATGGAAAAAAAAAAAAAAACTAAATGGTACTTAGGTCTGGATGAATTGAAAATAACAAACTTAAATGGATTCAGTCTACATACTTTTTCTCCAGCAACACCTTGCCCAGAAGTACTGGCTGTAAAAATAACAATCAGATCATTCAAAAGCTAAGAACTATTAAAAACTAGTAGAAGGCCAAAGGGGAGAGAGAAGGAGAGAAGTAGGGTGCTGATAAGAGGGTAATAAATAGGGACATGGAAGCATAGGTTCTGGGCCAGTTCATGAAGGAAAGTGAAACTAAGAAGGAACTGAACAAATGGGAAATCAGGAAAGAAGCCAGAGCTGAAAGGGTATGATGGGGTGGAAAGCAGGATTAGTTGAAAGGAAGGAAGTGGGACAGGTGGGAGAAGTTACAGGGGTAGAACTTCATGGGTCAAAAAACTGAATAGGGTTTCCCTGGTGGCGCAGTGGTTGAGAGTCCGCCTGCCGAAACAGGGGACACGGGTTCGTGCCCCGGTCCGGGAAGATCCCACATGCTGTGGAGCAGCTGGGCCCGTGAACCATGGCCGCTGAGCCTGCGCGTCCGGAGCCTGTGCTCCGCAACGGGAGAGGCCGCAACAGTGAGAGGCCCGCGTACCGCAAAAAAAAAAAAAAAAAAAAAAACTTAATAGCAAATAAGATAATGTAACTTCAGAAATGAGTGCTGGGGAAGAATGGAGGTAAAGGTCATCAGAGTAGGGATCCATGATCCGTGATGTAAGGATGCTGGACGCTACACAGGAGGATATTAAAGATACCCAGGACGATGGCGGGATTGCAGTAGAGAAGACACATCCATCAGGTGTCAATTTCCTAAGTAAGTATAGAACGATGACCTAAGAGTCAGGGGATGAGTGGGGAAGAAAGCAGCAGAGCTGAGATGCATGGTTCTAAGAGGAGGAATGACATAACACAATAAAGTAGAAAAGGAATGCAAAAAAAAATGTTTAAACATTTTGGTTTAAAGAAATGTTTTAATTATCATAACTGGAAGTCCATAGGTGAAATGGGCTTCAGGGGTGGTTGCTTCCAAGGCTCAGCCATGACATCAAGACTTTGGTTCTTTCCGTCTTTATTCTCAGCCCAGAGCTTTAACCTGACTTAACTTTGAAGATTTAAGATGACTTCCAGTACATTCCTAGCTATGTGCTCCCTGCTCACAATCAGCCAGAGATAAAGAGACTGATTTCTCATCCAGCACTTTCAAAAGGAAGAGAGAACCTTCCGAAACACCTCCTGGAAACATCTTCTTGCATCTCATTGACTAGAATGGGGTCACATACCACTTGTAAACCAGTCACTAGCAAGAAAACAGCACTTCTTTTAGACAAGACATGCCCAATTCTTGGGCTGAGTTCAACTCTCCTTATGGCATTTTTGTTTCTCAATAAAATAAGAGGGACTTCCCTGGTGGCACAGTAGTTGAGAATCTGCCTGCCAATGCAGGGGACACAGGTTCAATCCCTGGTCCAGGAAGATCCCACATGCTGGGGAGCAACTAAGCCTGTGAGCCACAATTACTGAGCCTGCACTCTAGAGCTTGTGAGCCACAACTACTGAGCCCATGCGTCACAACTACTGGAGCCCACGCACCTACAGCCTGTGCTCCACAACAAGAGAAGCCACTGCAATGAGAAGCCCATGCACCGCAACGAAGAGTAGCCCCCGCTCGCCGCAACTAGAGAAAGCCCACATGAAGCAACGAAGACCCAATGCAGCCAAACATTGTTAAATTAATTAATTTAAAAATTAATTAATTAATTAAATGAGTGGGGTTTTTAATTAATTAATTAAATAGGAGCAGCTGTTGGAGAGTCTACCATGACCTCCCTTACTCACATGCATCTGTGACATTTCCTCAGCATCTTCCCTTAAATAAGTAGGTCCAGAATGGGTAGCAAACAATGACTTCAATTTTCTGAATAAACAAAGTTTTGGCTTGTTATTAAAGAATCAGGTTTGCATTGGTGCCACTTGACACACTATTCAATTCATAATATTCACAAGGGGGCCTTCCCTGGCAGTCCAGTGGTTAGGACTCCACACTTCCACTGCAGGGGGCTCGGGCTCAAACCCTGGTCGGGCATGCCACGTGGCACAGCCAAAAAAAAAAAAAATGGCATAATGTTCACATGGGACCAGAATCCTCACAATTGCAAATGAAGATAAGTGCTACAAGCACATTTCTTTTCTGTCTTATCAAACTGCAGCAACCCTGTGGTCTCTTGCTGAGGCTCCAGGACAGTCTTCATGCTCCTTCTGCTAAGACCAGAGATTCTCCTCCAGCTACACATCCTAAAGGTCATATTGCTCCAGAGTTAGGGCTCTAAGTCCTACCTGCTGAAGCTGGAGACCATGAATGGTACTTGGGCTGGAAGTCCTGACGGACTACTCTAGCAGCACAGAGGCAATGCGGGCATACAGACAGGTGGGCAGGCTGACCAATGCCAATCAATAGAAATTCAAGACTTAACACTATCCTATTTAAAAACATTCAATGGCTCCCACACACAAAACAATGTCCCAACTCCTTAGAACTACATAAAGGACTACTTACATGCAGGCACAACCAATGGTACCAGCTGCATTGCCCAATTTACATTCCAACTACATTCTTGACATCCTTGAACACTCTTTGATATCTCTATGTTTTTGAAGATTCTTCTACTAAGAATTCCTTCCCCTCCTTTGAGAGTTAACTGTCCATCATATGTTATTGGTACAACTCACTATGTTAACACACTTAGCCAAACTTCACAACAATGGCCAAAGAGTTGATGCTTTAAAAGTTCAGCATTTTCTGATTTTCTTATCTCAGTATTTTAAAAATTGTAAGTAGTTTAGTACATCTTTGTGAATAAATCGCTGAATTGCTCATTTTCAGTAAGGAATCTCATGTCATGGAACCATGACTTCAGATAGATGGAAATGATTGACACAGAGACAAGATGCTAAAGGAAGTGAAGTGAGGCAAACCAGTAGGGCAGGATGGAAGTGTCAAAACTCATTGGCCAGTGTACATATTTAAAATGTGTGGACAGTTTTCTTGGAGGCCAAACCCACTGGATGGCTTGTTTTGAAAATAACAGCATAAACTTCTTAAGCAATTGTTTTATGGTGTGTAACACATGTATAAAACTGCTGCATTAGGACAACTGGTCACTGTGTTTAATTTGCTAATGAAACAGAAATGACTTTTTTCTTTATGAGGAAATCTTAAATGCTGTTCCCAGGCTGAGAGAGCACTGAGTCAGTCATGCCCGCAACATTCTTTTTCTGAGAGCACACAACTCCCATCTGACTCACAGCTGTTCTTATCTGGTCTTGTTCTTTCCAAATGACATCATCCTTTTCACTATTAAGAAATGACATGTATACAAAACTACAGTAATCAAGACAGTATGGTAATGGCACAAAAACAGAAATATAGATCGATGGAGCAGGATAGAAAGCCCAGAGATAAACCCATGCACATATGGTCAACTAATCTATGACAAAGGAGGCAAGGATATACAATGGAGAAAAGACAGTCTCTTCAATAAGTGGTGCTAGTAAAACTGGACAGCTACACATAAAAGAATGAAATTAGAACACTCCCTAACACCATACACAAAAATAAACTCAGGGGACTTCCGGGTAAGATGGCGGAAGAGTAAGACGCGGAGATCACCTTCCTCCCCACGGATACAACAGAAATACAGCTACACGTGGAACAACTCCTACAGAACACCTACTGAACGCTGGCAGAAGACCCCAGACCTCCCAAAAGGCAAGAAACTCCCCACATACCTGGGTAGGGCAAAGCGGAGAGATCCGCACACAGAGGATCGGTGCCGAGCGGCACTCACCAGCCCGAGAGGCTTGTCTGCTTGCCCGCCGGGGCGCGCAGCGCTGGAAGCTGAGGCTCGGGCTTCGGTCAGAGCGCAGGGAGAGGACTGGGGCTGGCGGCGAGAACTCAGCCTGAAGGGGGCTAATGTGCCACAGCTAGCCGGGAGGGAGTCCGGGAAAACTCTGGAGCTGCCGAAGAGGCAAGAGACTTTTTCTTCCCTCTTGGTTTCCTGGTGCGCGAGGAGAGGGGATTAAGAGCGCTGCTTAAAGGGGCTCCACGGACGGGCGCGAGTCGCGACTGAAAGCGCGGAGCCCAGTGACAGGCGTGGGACGCTGGGGCTGCTGCTGCCGCCGCCAAGAAGCCTGTGTGCGAGCGCAGGTCACTGTCCACACCGCCCTTCCGGGAGCCTGTGCAGCCCGCCACTGCCGGGGTCCCGGGATCCAGGGGCGGCTTCCCTGGGAGAACGCACGGAGCACCTCGGGCTGGTGCAACGTCACGCCGACCTCTGCCGCTGCAGGCTCGCCCCGCACTCCGTGCCCCTCCCTCCCTCCCGGCCTGAGTGAGCCAGAGTCCCCGAAGAGGCTGCTCCTTTAACCCTGTCCTATCTGAGCGAAGAACAGACGCCCTCCGGCGACCTACACGCAGAGGCGGGGCCAAATCCAAAGCTGAGACCCAGGAGCTGTGAGAACAAAGAAGAGAAAGGGAAACCTCTCCCAGCAGCCTCAGAAGCAGCGGATTAAAGCTCCACAATCAACTTGATGTACCCTGCATCTGTGGAATACATGAATAGACAACACATCATCCCAAATTGAGGAGCCAGGAGTCAGTGCTGTGCCTCTGAGGTGGGAGAGCCAACTTCAGGACACTGGTCCACAAGAGACCTCCCAGCTCCACATAATATCAAACGGCGAAAATCTTCCAGAGATCTCCATCTCAACACCAGCACCCAGCTTCACTCAACGACCAGCAAGCTACAGTGCTGGACACCCTATGCCAAACAACTAGCAAGACAGGAACACAACGCCACCCATTAGCAGAGAGGTGGCCTAAAATCATAAAAAGTCCACAGACACCCCAAAACACACCACCAGACGTGGACCTGCCCACCAGAAAGACAAGATCCAGCCTCATCCACCAGAACACAGGCACTAGTCCCCTCCACCAGGAAGCCTACACAACCCACTAAACCAACCTTAGCCACTGGGGACAGACACCAAAAACAACAGGAACTACGAACCTGCAGCCTGCAAAAAGGAGACCCCAAACACAGTAACATAAGCAAAATGAGAAGACAGAAGAACACACAGCAGGAGAAGGAGCAAGATAAAAACCCACCAGACCTAACAAATGAAGAGGTAATAGGCACTCTACCTGAAAAAGAATTCAGAATAATGATGGTAAAGATGATCCAAGATTCTATTTCCCAGATCCAAAATCTTGGAAATAGAATAGACAAAATGCAAGAAACAGTTAACAAGGACCTAGAAGAACTAAAGATGAATCAAGCATCGATTAAAAACACAATAAATGAAATAAAAAATACTCTAGATGGGATCAATAGCAGAATAACTGAGGCAGAAGAACGGATAAGTGAGGTGGAAGATAAAATAGTGGAAATAACTGCTGCAGAGCAAAATAAAGAAAAAAGAATGAAAAGAACAGAGGACAGTCTCAGAGACCTCTGGGACAACATTAAACGCACCAACATTCGAATTATAGGGGTTCCAGAAGAAGAAGAGAAAAAGAAAGGGACTGAGAAAATATTTGAAGAGATTATAGTTGAAAACTTCCCTAATATGGTAAAGGAAATAGTTAATCAAGTCCAGGAGGCACAGAGAGTCCCATACAGAATAAATCCAAGGAGAAATACGCCAAGACACATATTAATCAAACTGTCAAAAATTAAACACAAAGAAATCATATTAAAAGCAGCAAGGCAAAAACAACAAATAACACACAAGGGAATCCCCATCAGGATAACAGCTGATCTCTCAGCAGAAACTCTACAAGCCAGAAGGGAGTGGCAGGACATACTTAAAGTGATGAAGGAGAAAAACCTGCAACCAAGATTACTCTACCCAGCAAGGATCTCATTCAGATTTGATGGAGAAATTAAAACGTTTACAGACAAGCAAAAGCTGAGAGAGTTCAGCACCACCAAACCAGCTTTACAACAAATGCTAAAGGAACTTCTCTAGGCAAGAAACACAACAGAAGGAATATACCTACAATAATGAACCCAAAACAATTAAGAAAATGGGAATAGGAACATACATATCGATAATTACCTTAAATGTAAATGGACTAAATGCTCCCACCAAAAGACACAGAGTGGCTGAATGGATACAAAAACAAGACCCATCTATATGCTGTCTACAAGAGACCCACTTCAGACCTAGAGACACATACAGACTGAAAGTAAGGGGATGGAAAAAGATATTCCATGCAAATGGAAACCAAAAGAAAGCTGGAGTAGCAATTCTCATATCAGACAAAATAGACTTTAAAATAAGGACTACTAGAAGAGACAAAGAAGGACACTACATAATGATCAAGGGATCGATCCAACAAGAAGATATAACAATTGTAAATATTTATGCACCAAACATAGGAGCACCTCAATACATAAGGCAAATACTAACAGCCATAAAAGGAGAAATCGACAGTAACACAATCATAGTAGGGGACTTTAACACCCCACTTTCACCAATGGACAGATCATCCAAAATGAAAATAAATAAGGAAACACAAGCTTTAAATGATACATTAAACAAGATGGACTTAATTGATATTTATAGGACATTCCATCCAAAAACAACAGAATACACATTTTTCTCAAGTGCTCATGGAACATTCTCCAGGATAGATCATATCTTGGGTCACAAATCAAGCCTTGGTAAATTTAAGAAAATTGAAATTGTATCAAGTATCTTTTCTGACCACAATGCTATGAGACTAGATATCAATTACAGGAAAAGAGCTGTAAAAAATACAAACACATGGAGGCTAAACAATACACTACTTAATAACGAAGTGATCACTGAAGAAATCAAAGAGGAAATTAAAAAATACCTAGAAACAAATGACAATGGAGACACGACGACCCAAAACCTATGGGATGCAGCAAAAGCAGTTCTAAGAGGGAAGTTTATAGCAATACAATCCCACCTTAAGAAACAGGAAACATCTCGAATAAACAACCTAACCTTGCACCTAAAGCAATTAGAGAAAGAAGAACAAAAACATCCCAAAGTTAGCAGAAGGAAAGAAATCATAAAAATCAGATCAGAAATAAATGAAAAAGAAATGAAGGAAACGATAGCAAAGATCAATAAAACTAAAAGCTGGTTCTTTGAGAAGATAAACAAAATTGATAAACCATTAGCCAGACTCATCAAGAAAAACAGGGAGAAGACTCAAATCAATAGAATTAGAAATGAAAAAGGAGAAGTAACAACTGACACTACAGAAATACAAAAGATCATGAGAGATTACTATAAGCAACTCTATGCCAATAAAATGGACAACCTGGAAGAAATGGACAAATTCTTAGAAATGCACAACCTGCCAAGACTGAATCAGGAAGAAATAGAAAATATGAACAGACCAATCACAAGCACTGAAATTGAAACTGTGATAAAAAATCTTCCAACAAACAAAAGCCCAGGACCAGATGGCTTCACAGGCGAATTCTATCAAGCATTTAGAGAAGAGCTAACACCTATCCTTCTCAAACTCTTCCAAAATATAGCAGAGGGAGGAACACTCCCAAACTCATTCTACGAGGCCACCATCACCTTGATACCAAAACCAGGCAAGGATGTCACAAAGAAAGAAAACTACAGGCCAATATCACTGATGAACATAGATGCAAAAATCCTCAACAAAATACTAGCAAACAGAATCCAACAGCACATTAAAAGGATCATACACCATGATCAAGTGGGGTTTATTCCAGGAATGCAAGGATTCTTCAATATACGCAAATCAATCAACGTGATACACCATATTAACAAATTGAAGGAGAAAAACCATATGATCATCTCAATAGATGCAGAGAAAGCTTTCGACAAAATTCAACACCCATTTATGATAAAAACCCTGCAGAAAGTAGGCATAGAGGGAAATTTCCTCAACATAATAAAGGCCATATATGACAAACCCACAGCCAGCATCGTCCTCAATGGTGAAAAACTGAAACCATTTCCACTAAGATCAGGAACTAGACAAGGTTGCCCACTTTCACCACTCTTATTCAACCTAGTTTTGGAAGTTTTAGCCACAGCAATCAGAGAAGAAAAGGAAATAAAAGGAATCCAAATTGGAAAAGAAGAAGTAAAGCTGTCACTGTTTGCAGATGACATGATACTATACATAGAGAATCCTAAAGATGCTACCAGAAAACTACTAGAGTTAATCAATGAATTTGGTAAAGTTGCAGGATACAAAATTAATGCACAGAAATCTCTGGCATTCCTATATACTGATGATGAAAAATCTGAAAGTGAAATCAAGGAAACACTCCCATTTACCATTGCAACAAAAAGAATAAAATATCTAGGAATAAACCTACCTAAGGAGACAAAAGACCTGTATGCAGAAAATTATAAGACACTGATGAAAGAAATTAAAGATGATACAAATAGATGGAGAGATGTACCATGTTCTTGGATTGGAAGAATCAACATTCTGAAAATGACTCTACTACCCAAAGCAATCTACAGGTTCAATGCAATCCCTATCAAACTACCACTGGCATTTTTCACAGAACTAGAACAAAAAATTTCACAATTTGTATGGAAACACAAAAGACCCCGAATAGCCAAAGCAATCTTGAGAACGAAAAATGGAGCTGGAGGAATCAGGCTCCCTGACTTCAGACTATACTACAAAGCTACAGTAATCAAGACAGTATGGTACTGGCACAAAAACAGAAAGATAGATCAATGGAACAGGATAGAAAGCCCAGAGTTAAACCCACGGACATATGGTCACCTTATCTTTGATAAAGGAGGCAGGAATGTACAGTGGAGAAAGGACAGTCTCTTCAATAAGTGGTGCTGGGAAAACTGGATAGGGACATGTAAAAGTATGAGATTAGATCACTCCCTAACACCATACACAAAAATAAGCTCAAAATGGATTAAAGACCTAAATGTAAGGCCAGACACTATCAAACTCTTAGAGGAAAACATAGGCAGAACACTCTATGACATAAATCACAGCAAGATCCTTTTTGACCCACCTCCTAGAGAAATGGAAATAAAGACAAAAATAAACACATGGGACCTAATGAAACTTAAAAGCTTTTGCACAGCAAAGGAAACCATAAACAAGACCAAAAGACAACCCTCAGAATGGGAGAAAATATTTGCAAATGAAGCAACTGACAAAGGATTAATCTCCAAAATTTATAAGCAGCTCATGCAGCTCAATAACAAAAAAACAAAGAACCCAATCCAAAAATGGGCAGAAGACCTAAATAGACATTTCTCCACAGAAGATATACAGACTGCCAACAAACACATGAAAGGATGCTCAACATCTTTACTCATTAGAGAAATGCAAATCAAAACTACAATGAGATATCATCTCACACCAGTCAGAATGGCCATCATCAAAAAATCTAGAAACAATAAATGCTGGAGAGGGTGTGGAAAAAAGGGAACACTCTTGCACTGCTGGTGGGAATGTGAATTGGTACAGCCGCTATGGAGAACGGTATGGAGGTTCCTTAAAAAACTACAAATAGAACTACCATATGACCCAGCAATCCCACTACTGGGCATATACCCTGAGAAAACCATAATTCAAAAAGAGACATGTACCAAAATGTTCATAGCAGCCCTATTTACAATAGCCCGGAGATGGAAACAACCTAAGTGTCCATCATCGGATGAATGGATAAAGAAGATGTGGCACATATATACAATGGAATATTACTCAGCCATAAAAAGAAATGAAATTGAGCTATTTGTAATGAGGTGGATAGACCTAGAGTCTGTCATACAGAGTGAAGTAAGTCAGAAAGAGAAAGACAAATACTGTATGCTGACACATATATATGGAATTTAAGAAAAAAAAAATGTCATGAAGAACGTAGGGGTAAGACAGGAATAAAGACACAGACCTACTAGAGAATGGACTTGAGGATATGGGGAGGGGGAAGGGTAAGCTGTGACAAAGTGAAAGAGCGGCATGGACATATATACACTACCAAACGTAAGGTAGATAGCTAGTGGGAAGCAGCCGCATAGCACAGGGAGATCAGCTTGGTGCCTTGTGACCGCCTGGAGGGGTGGGATAGGGAGGGTGGGAGGCAGACGCAAATGGGAGGGGATATGGAAACATATGTATATGTATAACTTATTAAATTTGTTATAAAGCAAAAAAATAAAATAAAATAAAATAAAATAAAATAAAATAATAAATAAACTCAAAATGGATTAGAGACCTAAATGTAAGGCTAGACACTATCAAACTCTTAGAGGAAAACACAGGCAGAACACTCTATGACATAAATCACAGCAAGGTCCTTTTTGATCCACCTCCTAGAGAAATGGAAATAAAAACAAAAATAAACAAATGGGACCTAATGAAACTTAAAAGCTTTTGCACAGCAAAGGAAACCATAAACAAGATGAAAAGACAACCCTCAGAATGGGAGAAAATATTTGCAAATGAAGCAACTGACAAAGGATTAATCTCCAAAATATACAAGCAGCTCATGCACCTCAATATCAAAAAAAACAAACAACCCAATCCAAAAATGGGCAGAAGAAATAAATAGACATTTCTCCAAAGAAGATATACAGATTGCCAACAAACACACAAAAGGATGCTCAACATCACTAATCATTAGAGAAATGCAAATTAAAACTACAATGAGGTATCACCTCACACTGGTCATAATGGCCATCATCAAAAAATCTAGAAACAATAAATGCTGGAGAGGGTGTGGAGAAAAGGGAACCCTCTTGCACTGTTGGTGGGAATGTAAATTGATACAGCCAGTATGGAGAACAGTATGGAGCTTCCTTAAAAAATTAAAAATAGAACTACCATACAACCGAGTAATCCCACTACTGGGCATATACCCTGAGAAAACTATAATTCAAAAAGAGTCATGTACCACAATGTTCATTGCAGCTCTCTTTACAATAGCCAGGACATGGAAGCAACCTAAGTGTCCATCAACAGATGAATAGATAAAGAAGATGTGGCACATATAAACAATGGAATATTACCCAGCCATAAAAAGAAACAAAATTGAGTTATTTGTAATGAGGTGGATGGACCTAGAGACTGTCATACAGAATGAAGTCAGAAGAGAAAAATAAATACCGTATGCTAACACATATATATATAATCTAAAAAAAATGTTTCTGAAGAACCTAGGGGCAGGACAGGAATAAAGACGCAGACATAGAGAATGGACTTGAGGACACGGGGAAGGGGAAGGGTAAGCTGGGACGAAGTGAGAGAGTGGCATGGGCTTATATATACTACTAAATGTAAAATAGATAGCTAGTGGGAAGCAGCCGCATAGCACAGGGAGATCAGCTCGGTGCTTTGTGACCACCTAGAGGGGGGGGATAGGGAGGGTGGGGGGGGACATGCAAAAGGGAGGAGATATGGGGATATATGTATATGTATATCTGATTCACTTTGTTATAAAGCAGAAACTAACACACCATTGTAAAGCAATTATACTCCCATAAAGTTGTTAAAAAAAAAATGACATATACTTTAGCTTTACATCTTAGGGTGTCCAGCACTGTAGCCTGCTGGTCGTTGAGTGAAGCTGGGTGCTGGTGTTGAGATGGAGATCTCTGGAAGATTTTTGCCGTTTGATATTATGTGGAGCTGGGAGGTCTCTTGTGGACCAGTGTCCTGAAGTTGGCTCTCCCACCTCAGAGGCACAGCACTGACTCCTGGCTCCTCAATTTGGGATGATGTGTTGTCTATTCATGTATTCCACAGATGCAGGGTACATCAAGTTGATTGTGGAGCTTTAATCCGCTGCTTCTGAGGCTGCTGGGAGAGGTTTCCCTTTCTCTTCTTTGTTCTCACAGCTCCCGGGTCTCAGCTTTGGATTTGGCCCCGCCTCTGCGTGTAGGTAGCCGGAGGGCGTCTGTTCTTCGCTCAGGCAGGACAGGGTTAAAGGAGCAGCCTCTTCGGGGACTCTGGCTCACTCAGGCCGGGCGGGAGGGAGGGGCACGGAGTGCGGGGCGAGCCTGCAGCGGCAAAGGTCGGCGTGACGTTGCACCAGCCCGAGGCGCGCCGTGCGTTCTCCCAGGGAAGCCGCCCCTGGATCCCGGGACCCCGGCAGTGGCGGGCTGCACAGGCTCCCGGAAGGGCGGTGTGGGCAGTGACCTGCGGTCGCACACAGGCTTCTTGGCGGCGGCAGCAGCAGCCCCAGCGTCCCACGCCCGTCTCTGGGCTCCGCGCTTTCAGTCGCGACTCGCACCCGTCTGTGGAGCCCTTTTAAGCAGCGCTCTTAATCCCCTCTCCTCGCGCACCAGGAAACCAAGAGGGAAGAAAAAGTCTCTTGCCTCTTCGGCAGCTCCAGAGTTTTCCCGGACTCCCTCCCGGCTAGCTGTGGCACATTAGCCCCCTTCAGGCTGAGTTCTCGCCGCCAGCCCCAGTCCTCTCCCTGCGCTCTGACCGAGGCCCGAGCCTCAGCTTCCAGCGCTGCGCGCCCCGGCGGGCGAGCAGACAAGCCTCTCGGGCTTCTGAGTGCCGCTCGGCACTGATCCTCTGTGTGGGGATCTCTCCGCTTTGCCCTACCCAGGTATGTGGGGAGTTTCTTGCCTTTTGGGAGGTCTGGGGTCTTCTGCCAGCGTTCAGTAGGTGTTCTGTAGGAGTTGTTCCACGTGTAGCTGTATTTCTGGTGTATCCGTGGGGAGGAAGGTGATCTCCGCGTCTTACTCTTCCGCCATCTTACCCGGAAGTCCAGAATAATCATAAAAAGAAGGTGAATAGTAGCAGACACCAATGATCAAGCTTTGCCATATAGAACCCCAGTTGAAGCTGCTATGGCAGATGTGGAATCTGACGTCCCACAGCACTCCACTCGCACAAGTCACAGGTAGAGAAAGCTGGCCTTTAGCTTTACATCTTAAAGTAAGGTTCACTGCTGTATTTAAAGATCATGTGACTTCCGGGTAAGATGGCGGAAGAGTAAGACGCGGAGATCACCTTCCTCCCCACGGATACACCAGAAATACAGCTACACGTGGAACAACTCCTACAGAACACCTACTGAGCGCTGACAGAAGACCCCACACCTCCCAAAAGGCAACAAACTCCCCACATACCTGGGTAGGGCAAAGCGGAGAGATTCCCGCACAGAGGATCGGTGCCGAGCGGCACTCACCAGCCCGAGAGGCTTGTCTGCTCGCCCACCAGGGCGGGCGGCGCTGGAAGCTGAGGCTCGGGCTTCGGTCAGAGCGCAGGGAGAGGACTGGGGCTGGCGGCGAGAACTCAGCCTGAAGGGGGCTAATGTGCCACAGCTAGCCGGGAGGGAGTCCGGGAAAACTCTGGAGCTGCCGAAGAGGCAAGAGACTTTTTCTTCCCTCTTGGTTTCCTGGTGCGCGAGGAGAGGGGATTAAGAGCGCTGCTTAAAGGGGCTCCACAGACGGGCGCGAGTCGCGACTGAAAGCGCGGAGCCCAGTGACAGGCGTGGGACGCTGGGGCTGCTGCTGCTGCCGCCGCCAAGAAGCCTGTGTGCGAGCGCAGGTCACTGTCCACACCGCCCTTCCGGGAGCCTGTGCAGCCCGCCACTGCCGGGGTCCCGGGATCCAGGGGCGGCTTCCCTGGGAGAACGCACGGCGCGCCTCGGGCTGGTGCAACGTCACGCCGAACTCTACCGCTGCAGGATCGCCCCGCACTCCGTGCCCCTCCCTCCCGCCCGGCCTGAGTGAGCCAGAGTCCCCGAAGAGGCTGCTCCTTTAACCCTGTCCTGTCTGAGCGAAGAACAGACGCCCTCCGGCGACCTACACGCAGAGGCGGGGCCAAATCCAAGGCTGAGACCCAGGAGCTGTGAGAACAAAGAAGAGAAAGGGAAACCTCTCCCAGCAGCCTCAGAAGCAGCGGATTAAAGCTCCACAATCAACTTGATGTACCCTGCATCTGTGGAATACATGAATAGACAACACATCATCCCAAATTGAGGAGCCAGGAGTCAGTGCTGTGCCTCTGAGGTGGGAGAGCCAACTTCAGGACACTGGTCCACAAGAGACCTCCCAGCTCCACATAATATCAAACGGCGAAAATCTTCCAGAGATCTCCATCTCAACACCAGCACCCAGCTTCACTCAACGACCAGCAAGCTACAGTGCTGGACACCCTATGCCAAACAACTAGCAAGACAGGAACACAACGCCACCCATTAGCAGAGAGGTGGCCTAAAATCATAAAAAGTCCGCAGACACCCCAAAACACACCACCAGACGTGGACCTGCCCACCAGAAAGACAAGATCCAGTCTCATCCACCAGAACACAGGCACTAGTCCCCTCCACCAGGAAGCCTACACAACCCACTAAACCAACCTTAGCCACTGGGGACAGACACCAAAAACAACGGGAACTACGAACCTGCAGCCTGCAAAAAGGAGACCCCAAACACAGTAACATAAGCAAAATGAGAAGGCAGAAAAACACACAGCAGGAGAAGGAGCAAGATAAAAACCCACCAGACCTAACAAATGAAGAGGTAATAGGCAGTCTACCTGAAAAAGAATTCAGAATAACGATGGTAAAGATGATCGAAGATTCTATTTCCCAGATCCAAAATCTTGGAAATAGAATAGACAAAATGCAAGAAACAGTTAACAAGGACCTAGAAGAACTAAAGATGAATCAAGCATCGATTAAAAACACAATACATGAAATAAAAAATACTCTAGATGGGATCAATAGCAGAATAACTGAGGCAGAAGAACGGATAAGTGAGGTGGAAGATAAAATAGTGGAAATAACTGCTGCAGAGCAAAATAAAGAAAAAAGAATGAAAAGAACAGAGGACAGTCTCAGAGACCTCTGGGACAACATTAAACGCACCAACATTCGAATTATAGGGGTTCCAGAAGAAGAAGAGAAAAAGAAAGGGACTGAGAAAATATTTGAAGAGATTATAGTTGAACACTTCCCCAATATGGGAAAGGAAATAGTTAATCAAGTCCAGGAGGCACAGAGAGTCCCATACAGAATAAATCCAAGGAGAAATACGCCAAGACACATATTAATCAAACTGTCAAAAATTAAACACAAAGAAATCATATTAAAAGCAGCAAGGCAAAAACAACAAATAACACACAAGGGAATCCCCATCAGGATAACAGCTGATCTCTCAGCAGAAACTCTACAGGCCAGAAGGGAGTGGCAGGACATAATTAAAGTAATGAAAGAGAAAAACCTGCAACCAAGATTACTCTACCCAGCAAGGATCTCATTCAGATTTGATGGAGAAATTAAAACGTTTACAGACAAGCAAAAGCTGAGAGAGTTCAGCACCACCAAACCAGCTTTACAACAAATGCTAAAGGAACTTCTCTAGGCAAGAAACACAACAGAAGGAAAAGACCTACAATAACGAACCCAAAACAATTAAGAAAATGGGAATAGGAACATACATATCGATAATTACCTTAAATGTAAATGGACTAAATGCTCCCACCAAAAGACACAGATTGGCTGAATGGATACACAAACAAGACCCATATATATGCTGTCTACAAGAGACCCACTTCAGACCTAGAGACACATACAGACTGAAAGTAAGGGGATGGAAAAAGATATTCCATGCAAATGGAAACCAAAAGAAAGCTGGAGTAGCAATTCTCATATCAGACAAAATAGACTTTAAAATAAAGACTACTAGAAGAGACAAAGAAGGACACTACATAATGATCAAGGGATCGATCCAACAAGAAGATATAACAATTGTAAATATTTATGCACCAAACATAGGAGCACCTCAATACATAAGGCAAATACTAACAGCCATAAAAGGAGAAATCGACAGTAACACACTCATAGTAGGCGACTTTAACACCCCACTTTCACCAATGGACACATCATCCAAAATGAAAATAAATAAGGAAACACAAGCTTTAAATGATACATTAAACAAGATGGACTTAATTGATGTTTATAGGACATTCCATCCAAAAACAACAGAATACACATTTTTCTCAAGTGCTCATGGAACATTCTCCAGGATAGATCA
The DNA here is from genome assembly GCF_964341445.2 of Mesoplodon mirus. Taxonomy (NCBI): domain Eukaryota; kingdom Metazoa; phylum Chordata; class Mammalia; order Artiodactyla; family Ziphiidae; genus Mesoplodon; species Mesoplodon mirus. The sequence continues at coordinate 121,140,060 of NC_138982.1, forward strand.
TATCTTGGGTCACAAATCAAGCCTTGGTAAATTTAAGAAAATTGAAATTGTATCAAGTATCTTTTCCGACCACAATGCTATGAGACTAGATATCAATTACAGGAAAAGAGCTCTAAAAAATACAAAGACATGGAGGCTAAACAATACACTACTCAATAACGAAGTGATCACTGAAGAAATCAAAGAGGAAATTAAAAAATACCTAGAAACAAATGACAATGGAGACACGACGACCCAAAACCTATGGGATGCAGCAAAAGCAGTTCTAAGAGGGAAGTTTATAGCAATACAATCCCACCTTAAGAAACAGGAAACATCTCGAATAAACAACCTAACCTTGCACCTAAAGCAATTAGAGAAAGAAGAACAAAAACATCCCAAAGTTAGCAGAAGGAAAGAAATCATAAAAATCAGATCAGAAATAAATGAAAAAGAAATGAAGGAAAAGATAGCAAAGATCAATAAAACTAAAAGCTGGTTCTTTGAGAAGATAAACAAAATTGATAAACCATTAGCCAGACTCATCAAGAAAAACAGGGAGAAGACTCAAATCAATAGAATTAGAAATGAAAAAGGAGAAGTAACAACTGACACTGCAGAAATACAAAAGATCATGAGAGATTACTACAAGCAACTCTATGCCCATAAAATGGACAACCTGGAAGGGATGGACAAATTCTTAGAAATGCACAACCTGCCAAGACTGACTCAGGAAGAAATAGAAAATATGAATAGACCAATCACAAGCACTGAAATTGAAACTGTGATTAAAAATCTTCCATCAAACAAAAGCCCAGGACCAGATGGCTTCACAGGCGAATTCTATCAAACATTTAGAGAAGAGCTAACACCCATCCTTCTCAAACTCTTCCAAACAATATCAGAGGAAGGAACACTCCCAAACTCATTCTACGAGGCCACCATCACCTTGATACCAAAACCAGGCAAGGATGTCACAAAGAAAGAAAACTACAGGCCAATATCACTGATGAACATAGATGCAAAAATCCTCAACAAAATACTAGCAAACAGAATCCAACAGCACATTAAAAGGATCATACACCATGATCAAGTGGGGTTTATTCCAGGAATGCAAGGATTCTTCAATATACGCAAATCAATCAATGTGATACACCATATTAACAAGTTGAAGGAGAAAAACCATATGATCATCTCAATAGATGCAGAGAAAGCTTTCGACAAAATTCAACACCCATTTATGATAAAAACCCTGCAGAAAGTAGGCATAGAGGGAACTTTCCTCAACATAATAAAGGCCATATATGACAAACCCACAGCCAACATTGTCCTCAATGGTGAAAAACTGAAACCATTTCCACTAAGATCAGGAACAAGACAAGGTTGCCCACTATCACCACTCTTATTCAACATAGTTTTGGAAGTTGTAGCCACAGCAATCAGAGAAGAAAAGGAAATAAAAGGAATCCAAATTGGAAAAGAAGAGGTAAAGCTGTCACTGTTTGCAGATGACATGATACTATACATAGAGAATCCTAAAGATGCTACTGAAAAACTACTAGAGCTAATCAATGAATTTGGTAAAGTAGCAGGATACAAAATTAATGTACAGAAATCTCTGGCATTCCTGTACACTAATGATGAAAAATCTGAAAATGAAATCAAGAAAACACTCCCATTTACCACTGCAACAAAAAGAATAAAATATCTAGGAATAAACCTACCTAAGGAGACAAAAGACCTGTATGCAGAAAATTATAAGACACTGATGAAAGAAATTAAAGATGATACAAATAGATGGAGAGATATACCATGCTCCTGGATTGGAAGAATCAATATTGTGAAAATGACTCTACTACCCAAAGCAATCTACAGATTCAATGCAATCCCTATCAAACTACCACTGGCATTTTTCACAGAACTAGAACAAAAAATTTCAAAATTTGTTTGGAAAAACAAAAGACCCTGAATAGCCAAAGCAATCTTGAGAACGAAAAACGGAGCTGGAGGAATCAGGCTCCCTGACTTCAGACTATACTACAAAGCTACAGTAATTAAGACAGTGTGGTACTGGCATAAAAACAGAAAGATAGATCAGTGGATCAGGATAGAAAGCCCAGAGATAAACCCACGCACATATGGCCAACTTATCTTTGATAAAGGAGGCAGGAATGTACAGTGGAGAAAGGACAGCCTCTTCAATAAGTGGTGCTGGGAAAACTGGACAGGGACATGTAAAAGTATGAGATTAGATCACTCCCTAACACCATACACAAAAATAAGCTCAAAATGGATTAAAGACCTAAATGTAAGGCCAGACACTATCAAACTCTTAGAGGAAAACATAGGTAGAACACTCTATGACATAAATCACAGCAAGATCCTTTTGGACCCACCTCCTAGAGAAATGGAAATAAAAACAAAGATAAACAAATGGGACCTAATGAAACTTCAAAGCTTTTGCACAGCAAAGGAAACCAGAAACAAGACAAAAAGACAACCCTCAGAATGGGAGAAAATATTTGCAAATGAAGCAACTGACAAAGGATTAATCTCCAAAATTTATAAACAGCTCATGCAGCTCAATAGCAAAAAAACAAACAACCCAATCCAAAAATGGGCAGAAGACTTAAATAGGCATTTCTCCAAAGAAGATATACAGACTGCCAACAAACACATGAAAGAATGCTCAACATCATTAATCATTAGAGAAATTCAAATCAAAACTACAATGAGATATCATCTCACACCAGTCAGAATGGCCATCATCAAGAAATCTAGAAACAATAAATGCTGGAGAGGGTGTGGAGAAAAGGGAACACTCTTGCACTGCTGGTGGGAATGTGAATTGGTACAGCCACTATGGAGAACAGTATGGAGGTTCCTTAAAAAACTAAAAATAGAACTACCATATGACCCAGCAATCCCACTACTAGGCATATACCCTGAGAAAACCATAATTCCAAAAGAGACATGTACCAAAATGTTCATTGCAGCTCTATTCACAATAGCCCGGAGCTGGAAACAACCTAAGTGTCCATCATTGGATGAATGGATAAAGAAGATGTGGCACATATATACAATGGAATATTACTCAGCCATAAAAAGAAACGAAACTGACCTATTTGTAATGAGGTGGATAGACCTAGAGTCTGTCATACGGAGTGAAGTAAGTAAGAAAGAGAAAGACAAATACCGTATGCTAACACATATATACGGAATTAAAAAAAAAAAAATGTCATGAAGTACCTAGGGGTAAAACGGGAATAAAGACACAGACCTACTTGAGAATGGACTTGTGGATATGGGGAGGGGGAAGGGTAAGCTGTGACAAAGCAAAAGAGAGGCATGGACATATATACACTACCAAACGTAAGGTAGATAGATAGTGGGAAGCAGCCGCAGAGCACAGGGAGATCAGCTCAGTGCTTTGTGACCGCCTGGATGGGTGGGATGGGGAGGGTGGGAGGGAGGGAGATGCATGAGGGAAGGGATGTGGGAACAGATGTATATGTATGACTGATTCACTTTGTTATAAAGCAGAAACTAATAAAAAATAAAAAATAAAAAAAAAAGATCATGTGACAAATAAATGCAAAATGTAAAGCTGTCTCCCTATTCCATTCCAAATCCCAGCTTTAGGGACTTCCCTTGAGATCCAGTGGTTGAGACTCCATGCTCGCAATGCCGGGGGCCCGGGTTTGATCCCTGGTCAGGGAACTAGATCCCACATGCATGCCACAACTAAGAGTTGGCATACCACAACTAAGGAGCCCACCTGCCGCAACTAAGACCCAGCTCAACCAAATAATAAATAAATAAATAAATAAATAAATAAATAAATAAATAATGAAAACAACAGCAGTAAATCTCAGCATTAAATAACAGATAGGCCAGAGAGAAAAAGGAAGAACAAACAGTTAGTGAGTCCATATTATGTACCAAGCAAGGCTTCTAGATTGTAACTTCCCCAGAGTTGAGATTGTATCTTAGTCATCTCTATCGTGCTAATACCTAGCACAACTCCTGGCACCTATGCAGTTGCTCAATAAACACTTATTTACTGAAACAATCTAAATCCATTCTAGATGTTGTCCTATTTAATCCTCAAACCACCCTCTGAATTTGGAAGTATTTTCTTCATTTAATAAAGAGATTAAGTAATTGGTCCAAGGTCACACTGAAAGGCCTGATTACAAACCAAGAATGTAAGACATCTTAGAAGTCATATAGAAAAATGCAACTTTTAATAGATGAAACAAAACATTCAGTGAATTTAACTGACTTTCTCCACAGACCACTTAAATTAAACCAAATGACACATCACTATGTACATGAAAATCAAGACAAACACATGAACTTAAGCTTAAAATATTCTAAACAATGAGTTTGCCCATTCATATTCTAATGTATACGATGCAATTTGACAATCTGAGTATTCCTGCATTGTGGCCAGAACAAAAATGACTAAGCAATAGACTCTGCCCATGAAGGCACAACAGAAACAGAAATAGTATAATAAAACAGACCCTATGCTTTTACAGAGTTATGAGACAGGCATTGCGGGGACACCAATAACAAAACAAATAACTCCACACTAACGAGGAAGAAGACTAAGGATATTGTTAAAGAAACATTGCAGGAGCAAAGAACAGTCACAAAAGATCCTGGCATGGAAGGAAAATCATGAGGAACTCCATAGGGTGACTGCTTAGACTATGTAGGAGGAAATGGTAAGATATAATATTGGGAATGCAGGTTGCTATCAGATGTGAAGAGTTATGCACACGTCCATTTGCTCAAGGGATAAGGATGATTCTCTGAAATGTTTTACACCAAGTACCCAGAGGAAGACTCAGTCATGTGTGTTGGTTGACTCATGGCATCAGTATTTCTCTCTTACCAGATAACTTCCTTTAACTTACCTGGGCTCTTTTTCAACCTCCTGGTTTCCTTCTCTGTCTTTGATCATTCTGGAAGAAAAAATGAGTCCAGTAATTGAATCTTGATCCAAATTCACAACTGATTAGCTCATAACTCGCAATTTCAGTAGTATAAAAGCATTATATTCCCCTAGTATTGCAACAAGGTAAGAGTTTCCTCTTCTGAATGAAACTACCATCTTTCCAAGGTAGAGAGAAAGAGTTGGTATAAAAGAACTTGATTTAAAAGAACACAGATGGAACAGTTTACATAAAGCATATGGGTCAACAAGATGGGTGGATAGGTTAGAACACTAAAGCATAATTAAAACAGCTTAGGCAATTGTTTTTAAACGGAGTTTTGAGAAATCATATGAGATTTCACATTAACGATGTTCATGTGCCTTTAAGAGCATTGCTCTAATCAGTAATTATTTTTGAATAAGTAATGTAAATTATAGTGTTGCCTAATATTTGAGAGGCTCTTGTGCCAAATACTCCCACACAGCTTTCCTACGAGCATGGAAATCCCACAAGCCTGTGTGTACCTAACAATGGCATGTGTACGTGACATCATGATTTCACTTACCAACAGATAAAATGAGCCACATCAGAATCTGCTTCATCTCATGGAAGCCAAACAACCTGTCAATTTCAAAATTATGGATTCAGTTTATTTCGCTGAGGGTTCATAGGCTAACAATGCATCTTCTATTCTATTTTATTGAAGCAAGGAGAGACTAATGTCTTCTGCTCAGTGTACCTCCAAACCTGCTTTTTCATCTTGAGGAACTTGTGTTACTTCAAAACAGCAGAAAAATTCTTTCTGCTACAACTTTTTCTTGAGTCATGGCTATGCTTCTAGGATTCTATTTCCGGATGTTGTTCACTTCCTCTCTCAGGCAGGCCCTCCTAAATTTCACTCATTTCACTTGCTTCATAAGTTGACGCACCATAGATTCTGCTTTCCTTTCCCTTTGCTTTCTGAGCCATATATTTCGTTTCCTAATACACTCCTCTGGATTTGGCCTTATGGAGTGTCTGCTAGTGAGAAATATAAATTTAACGACTTCTGATTTACCAAAAGCATCCATCATCTAAGCAAATCGTGTCCATCCTTATTTCCTTTATTTGGATAATTATACCTAAACTTCATCCTCTCATCTGCCTAACATTTATCACAGACCTGATTTCTATTTACTATTGCCCTGGCTAGCTTCCCTTTAGTGTGCATCATCCCACCTTTCCTGAGAGTCTGAAGATTTTCTGAGCATAATCTCTAATGACATGAACTTTACAAACTTCCTTACTCACCATAAATGTGTCATTTTGAAACTCACCTAATAGGGTCTGATGCATTCTGTGCAAATTTCCAAGTCTTCCTCTCTCTCAAATCTGTCCACATTACCTAAGCCATCCTCATAGATAGCTTTTTCCACCTTTTAGGTCTGGTTATTATTTACCATCCAGACCCTCCAGAAGGCACATCTCAGTAATTCCTCTCCTTGTTCTGTCTGGTGACATCAGTGCAATATGCTCTCTATGATCTTGCCTCTCTTCTACTACTAGAAATCTTTGGTCATGTTCCTTTTTTTTTGTCCCACCTTTAAGAGTAGTTGGGCTGTCTTAAACAGAGAAAGAAATTTATTGGAAGGACATCAAGTTTTCCACATCCTCAGGAAGACTAGAGAACTATGTTCAGAATGGGCAAATAAAAACTAGGCTACACCACCAAAACCACAGCCAAAATTGTATCACAGAACAAGTCCAGCAAAAACATGGCCACATATCAGGGATTCAGATACCAAACAGATAAAAAAAAAAATGTCCACTGCATCTTGATTGTGGTCCTCTGCCTTATAGAATACCTAGTTGACCACATGTCTATATGCAGTACTATAATTGGGCTCCTTACATGGAATATGTCTTTTTTATCTTCCTTCAGCTAGCACTGCAGTTCCCAAACTATGCCCTGAGGTAACCCAGGAGACCCAACTCAGGAGACCCAACCAGGTATTTTAGACGAGATTGGGCTCATCCGGGGGGTATGGCCATAGACAGAGGCAGGTGTGGCTAACAGGGTATTTTAAGTTTTCAAGGACAACACAGTAGCACCTGTCAGACATTACTACTACCTCGAGGTGATTCACATTTTCATTAGATCATGCTACATTCCTTTCAAAGACATTTCTTTCTTTGCAAAGCTGGGCTTTCCATGGTTGCTGCAATAAAAAGCAAGTACCACTTGAAAATCAGTGGGTAACAGGAAATGAGAGTGGCAGTGTCCAGACATTCCAAGGTTAGTGATGTTGGACTGTGCCCAAGAGGTACAAACATCCTGTTAGTAATTGTGTCTATTCAAGAATGAAACTTAACATTACTTTTTCTTTATGTATATATATCTGCTTTATAAATGGCTGCTTGGTTGTTAAAACATAAATACTTATTAAAGTGTTTAAACCTAATAACTTAATAAATGGAACTGTTAGGTATTTCTTTTGGCCAAGGGGTGTTGTGGGAAAAAATTATTGAGACACTAATGGTACTGTGAACTAAAACAGTTTAGGAAACTCTGAACTAGTGCAATGTCTACTGGTTAAAAAAATAATTGCTTTATTCTTCACAATCTCACAACAGTTCACAAAAAGCCAGAACTGTCCTCTTCCAAGAAGAATAACAAGAGTAAAGTCGAGGATTAATAGAAAGACCATAGCCTCTCACTCATATGATAGGTGTCAACTGAATGATTTCCATAAGCAAACACAGCTGGGAGAGACCAAGGAGATGAAGGCACAGAGGAGTACACCAGCAAATGCTGAAAACCCCTGAGACATGGACAGATTCAGAAAACATCCCAGTCTTCTAGAAAAGGGATTCATGTGCCCACTACCTGACAGGATTGTACAGTATCAGTACTGGCATGTATATATGGTAGAGAGAGCTTGAAAAATTACTCTGACAGGTGGAGAAAATATGAGCATGATGGAGAAAACTTCCAAGTTTGGAGAGAAGAAACAGCTATCAAGAATATTAGCCTCTTGGGACTTCCCTGGTGGTCCAGTGGTAAAGAATCCACCTTACAATGCAGAGGACATGGGTTCGATCCCTGGTCAGGAAACTGGGATCCCACATGCCACGGGGCCACTAGGTGCACACGCCACAACTACTGAGCTCGTGCGCCTCAACTAGACAGCCCACGTGACACAAACTGCAGAGCCCACATTCTCTGGAGCCTGTGTGCCACAACTAGAGAGAAGCCCATGTGCCTCAATGAAAGATCCCACATGCCTCAACGAAGATCCCAAGTGCCACAACTAAGACCCAAAGCAGCCAAATATAAAAATAAATTAAATTAAATTTAAAAAAGAATATTAGCCTCTAAATGCAAATCAAATCTACAATGAAGGACCACCTCACACCAGCCAGAATGGCCATCATTAAAAACCCTACAAATAACAAATGCTGGAGATGGTGTGGAGAAAAGGGAACCCTCCTACACTGTTGGTAGGAATGGTGCAGCCACTATGGAGAACAGTGAGGGGGTTCCTCAGAAAACTAAAAATAGAACTACCATGTGACCCAGCAATCCCACTCCTGGGCATATACCTGGACAAAACTATAACTAAAAAGATACATGTACCCCTATGTTCATAGCAGCACTATTCACAATAGCCAAAACATGGAAACAACCTAAATGTCCATCGACAGATGAACGGATAAAGAAGATGTGGTACATATATACAATGGAATACTACTCAGCCATAAAAAAGAATGAAGTAATGCCATTTGCAGCAACATGGGTGCAACTAGAGATTATCATAGTAAGTGAAGTAAGTCAGAAAGAGAAAGGCAAATACAATATGATATCACTTATATGTGACTCTAAAACAGCACAAATGAACCTACCTACAAAACAGAACAGACTCACAGACCTAGAGAACAGACTTGTGGTGGCCAAGGGGGAGGGGAGTGGGGGAGGGAAGGACTGGGAGTTTGGGATTAGCAGATGTAAACTATTCTATATAAGATGGATAAGCAACAAGGTCCTACTTTATAGCACAGGGAACTATATTCAATATCCTGTGATAAACCATAATGGAAAAGAATATTAAAAAAAGAATGTCTATATGTGTATAACTGACTCACTTTGCTGTACAGCAGAGATTGGCACAAAATTGTAAGTCAACTGTACTTCAATAAAAAAATAAATAAATAAAATAAAAGAATATTAGCTTCTAAAATGACCCCCAAATGATCCCTGCCTCTTGATATTTATACTCTCTTGTAGTCCGCTCCCCTGTAGTGTGGGCTGGACCTACTGACTCATTCTAATTAATAGAATACAGCAGTGGATGCAACTTTTAATATTAGTTTACAAAAAGACTACTTCTGTCTTGCTCAGTCTCTTATTCTCTCAGTTGCTCTGATAGAAGCCAGCTTCCATGAACCAATCACTCATAACATGAGCTACTCTATGGAAGGTCCATGTGGCAAGGAACAGAGAGAGCTCCAGCCAACAGCCAGTGAAAAATGGAGGACCTCAGCTCAACAACCCATGAGCAACTAAACGTTGCCAAAAATCACATGAGTGACGTTGGGAGTGGATCCTTCCCCAGTCAAACCTTCAGATAAGACTACAGCCCTACCAGACATCTTGACTGCAGCTTTATGAAGGATCATAAGGCAGAGATACAAGGTAATCTGCACCTGGATTCCTGTCCAAACAAAAACTGTGAGACAATAAATGTTTGCTGGTTATTGGAGGAGATCAAGATGGCAGAGCAGGAGGATATGGAGCTCACATCCTCCCATGAACACATCAAAAATATATCTACATGTGGAGTAATTCTCACTGAAACCAAACTGGAGACTGACAGAAAGACTCCTGTACAACCAAGGCTGTAAAGAAAGATCCACACGGAGTCAGGTAGGAAGGAAGAAAAGAGATCAGGTCAGGAACTGCACCCTTAGGAGATGACACAAATGAGGAAGGGGATTACATGGATTTAAAGACGTTCCCTGGGGAGTGAGCAGCTCAAACCACATATTGGGCACCCCAGCCCTGGGGTCCAACACCGGGAAGACAAGTTATCTTGGCTGATTTGAAAACCAGTGGTAAGAACAGGAGGGCTGTAAGAAACCTAGACTCCACTCATGAAGAGTGCACACACACTTGCGTACCCACCGGAAGCAAAGTAGAGGAAGCAGATTGAAACTGCCCGGGACTCTGGCCATTTTCCCACAACCACTCCAGCACATGCCCCAGCCCACGCCGAGCACCCACTCCCAGGCCCTCTTACTCTGGCACAGCTCCCCAGTAGACTGAAGGCTGCCATTGCCAAGGAGAGTGTGTAGTTGATGGGGGCAGAACCTGCTCAGACCCAGCATGGCATCTGAACAAGGGAGGGATGGCCGTTGCTGTTGTTTGCAGAAGTAGCAGATCAGGAGCAGCCTGGAGCTCTGACTCGTGTCCCAGGACCACCCCAGCATGCACCCTGGCCCATGCTGAATGCCCACTCTGGCCCCTGTTGCTCTAGTGCTGCTCCCCTCTGAGGAAAATGTACCGATGCTTACAAGAGGGAGAGCTCACACTTAGAGGGAATGGGACTAGCTCAAACTTGACCCTCAGGGCTTCTGCTCCAGCACCTGGGGACCTGACCCCACCTCTGATATGATGGTGTCAGCCACTGAGCACAAGAGAAGCCCCAGCTCACACCTGGTTCTGGCCCTAGCCCCTCCATCTCCAGTCCCACTTCCCATCAAGGTGCTAGCTACTAGCACACTCCTGGGGAAGACATGACATGCTCATTTCAGATCTAGCTCTCCTACCAAAGCCACTGAGCACACATAGACTGTATAGAGATGCTCCCACATAAGGATACCCCTTCAACACTGGGATAGGTAACTGTTTTGCCTAATTTCCTTGAGACAGAGAAAGGTAAGCAAAATGAGAAAACAGAGGAATTTGTTTCAAATGAAAGGACAACAACAACAACAACAAAAACCTGAAAAAACAATTAATGAAACAGAGATAAATAATTTACCAGATAAAGAGTCCAAAACATTAGTAATAAGACAGCAAACTGAACTTGAGAAAAGAATAGATGAACACAGTGAGAATTTTAACAAGGAACTAGAAAATATAAAAAAGAACGAGTTAGAGTTGAAGAATACAATAACTGAAATGAATTACACAATAGAAGGAATTAACACCAGACTAGGTGATACAGAAGAACACATAAGCACTCTGGAAGATAGAATAATGAAAATCACCCAATCAGAACAGCAAAAAGAAAAACAAATTTTAAAAATGAGAAAAGGGGCTTCCCTGGTGGCGCAGTGGTTGAGAGTCCGCCTGCCAATGCAGGGGACACGGCTTCGTGCCCCGGTCCGGGAGGATCCCACATGCCGCGGAGCGGCTGGGCCCGTGAGCCATGGCCGCTGAGCCTGCGCGTCCGGAGCCTGTGCTCCGCAACGGGAGAGGCCACAACCGTGAGAGGCCCGCGTACCGAAAAAAAAAAAATAAATAAAAATAAAAAAAAAAATAAAAATAAAAATGAGAAAAGTTTTTTAAAAAATGAGAAAAGTTTAAGGAACCTCTAGAACAATATCAAGTATACTAAAGTTCACATTATAGGGGTCCCAGAATGAGAAGAGAGAGAGAAAGGGATCAAAATATATTCAATAAAATTATGGCTGAAAACTCCCCTAAAAAGGGAAACAGATATCCAGGTACAGAAAGCATAGAAAGTCCCAACAAGATTAACCCAAAGAGACCTACACAAGACATATCATAATTAAAATGGCAAAAGTTAAAGAGAGAATTCTAAAGGCAGCAAGGAAAAAACAAAAAGTCATATACAAGGGAACCCCCATAAGGCTAACAGCTGATTTTTCTGCAGAAAATTCACAAGCAAGGAGAGACTGTCATTATATATTTAAAGTGCTAGAAGGGAAAAACCTACAACCTGGAATAATTTACCCAATAAAATTATCATTTAGAATTGAAAGAGAGTTAAGGCACTTCTCAGACAAGCAAAAATTGGAAGAGTTCATCAATACTAAACCAAACCTGAATGTTAAAGGGTCTTTTCTAAGTGGAAAAGAAAAGGCTACAACAAGAAGTAAGAATTTATAGGAAAGGAAAACTCCCACTTGTAAAGGAAAATATATAGTAAAGACTGTGGATCAACAATTTAAATAATCTACTACAAAGATTAAAAGACAAAAATCGTAAAATCAACTATAACAATAATAAACAGTTAAGGGATAGACATGAAGATGTAAAATATAAGATGAAAAACACAAAATGTGGGCCTTCCCTGGTGGCGCGGTGGTTGAGAGTCTGCCTGCTGATGCAGGGGACACGGGTTCATGCCCCAGTCCGGGGGGATCCCACGTGCCGAGGAGCAGCTGGGCCCGTGAGCCATGGCCGCTGGGCCTGCGCATCCGGAGCCTGTGCTCCACAACGGGAGAGGCCACAGCGGTGAGAGGCCCACGTACCGCAAAAAAAAAAAAAAAAAAAAAAAAAAAAAACACAAAATGTGAGAGTGGGGAGAAAAAATGTAGATCTTTTAGAATGTGATTGAACTTAAATGACTACCAGTTTAAAACAAGTAGATATAGTTATAGGTCAACATATATGAACCCCATGGTAACCACAGATCAAAAACCTACAACAGACACACAAAAACTAAAGAGAAAGGAACATAAGCATATCACTAAAGAAAATAATCAAACCACAAGGGAAGAAACTAAAAGAAGAAGAAAAGAACAGAGAAGAGGGCTTCCCTGGTGGCGCAGTGGTTGAGAGTCCGCCTGCCGATGCAGGGGATACGGGTTCGTGCCCCAGTCTGGGAGGATCCCATATGCCGCGGAGCGGCTGGGCCCGTGAGCCATGGCCGCGGAGCCTGCGCATCCGGAGCCTGTGCTCCGCAACGGGGGAGGCCACAACAGTGAGAGGCCCGCGTACCGCAAAAAAAAAAAAAAAAAAAAAAAAAAAAAAGAACAGAGAAGAACTACAAAAACAAACAGAAAACAAGTAACAAAATGGCAAGAAGTACATACCTATCAATAATCACTCTAAATGTCAATGAATGAAATGCTCCAATCAAAAGACATAGAGTACCTGATTGGATAAAAAACAAGACCCACTGATATGATGTTTACAAAGGATTCACTTCAGAACTAAAGATACACACAGAATGAAGTAAGGAGATAGAAAAAGAAATGTCATGCAAATGGAAACATTGAGAAAGCTGATGTAGCAATACTCATATTAGAAAAAATAGACTTTAAAACAAAGTCTACCACAAAAGATAAAGAAGGGCATTAGAGAATGATAAAGCGATTAATACAAGAAGAGGATATTACATCCACTAATATATATGCACCCTAACAGGAGCACTTAAATATATAAAGCAAATACTAACAGACATGGAGGGAGAAATTGACAATAACACAATATTAGTATGGGGCTTTAACACCCCACTTACATCAATGGACAGGTCATCCAGACAGAAAATCAATAAGGCAATAATGGTCTTAAAGACATAATAGACCAGTTGGACTTAATGAATATCTACAGGACATTTCATCCAAATCAGCAGAATACACATTCTTTTTAAGTGCACATGGAATGTTCTCCAGGGTAGATCACATTCTAGGCCACAAAACAAGTCAACAAACTTAAGAGCTTAGAAATTATATCAAGCAATTTTTCCAACCACAAGGTATGAATCTAAAAATCAATTACAGGATGAAAAATGGGGAGACATGTAGACTAAACAACATGCTACTTAAAGACCAATGGGTCAATGAAGAAATCAAAGAGGAAATCAGAAAATACCTCAAGACAAATGAAAATAAAAACACAACTGTCTAAAATCTATGGGATTCTTGGGACTTCCCTGGTGGTCCAGTGGTTAAGACTTCGCCTTCCAATGCAGGGGGTGTGGGTTTGATGCCTGGCTGGGAGCTAAGATCCCACATGCCTCGCAGCCAAAAAACCAAAACGTAAAACAGAAGCAATAGGGCTTCCCTGGTGGCTCAGTGGTTGAGAGTCTGCCTGCTGATGCGGGGGACATGGGTTCGTGCCCCGGTCTGGGAAGATCCCACATGCCGCAGAGCGGCTAGGCCCATGAGCCATGGCCACTGAGCCTGCACGTCTGGAGCCTGTGCTCCGCAACAGGAGAGGCCACAACAGTGAGAGGCCCATGTACCGCAAAAAAAAAAAAAAAAAAAAAAAAAACAGAAGCCATATTGTAACAAATTCAATGAAGACTTAAAAAAAAGTGGTTCACATCAAAAAAAAAAAACCTTTAAAAAAAATCTATGGGATTCAGCCAAAGCAGTTCTAAGAGAGAAGCTGATACGGATACAGGCCCACCACAAGAAATTAAAAAATGTCTCAAATAAACAACCTAACCTGCCATCTAAAGGAATTAGAAAAGAAGAACAAACAACTCCCAAAGTCAACAGAGGGAAGGAAAAATAATAAAGATCACAGAGGAAATAAAGACCAAAAAAATAATAGAAAAGATCAATGAAACCAAGATCTGGGTATTTTTGAACAGATAAACAAAATTGTTAAGTCTTTAGCCAAGCTCACCAAAAGCAAAAGGGTGAAGACCCAAATAAACAAAATAAGTAATGAAAGAGGAGAAATTACAACTGATATTACAGAGATATAAAAAAAAATCATAAGAGAATACAATGAATAGTTATATGCCAACAAATAGGACAACCTAGAAGAAATGGATACATTTCTAGAAACACACAATCTTCCAAGACTGAATCATGAAGAAATAGATAATCTGAACAGACTGATTCCAAGTAATAAAACTGAATTAGTAGGGACTTCCCTGGCAGTTCAGTGGTTAAGACTCCACATTTCCAATGCAGGGGGCATGGGTTCGATCTCTGGTTGGGGAACTAAGATCCCACATGCCGTGCAGCATGGCCAAAAATAAAACTGAATTAGTAATCAAAAAACTCCCAGCAAACCAAAGTCCAGGACTGGACAGTTTCACAGGGGCATTCTACCAAACATATAAAGAAGAGCTAATGCCTATCCTCCTCAAACTATTCCAAAAAATTGAAGAGGAGGTAACACTCTCAAATTCATTCTTTGAGGTCATATTACCCTGATACGAAAACCAGACAAAGACACTATTAAAAAGAAAATCACAGGCCAATATCTCTGATGAATATAGATGCAAAAATAATCAACAAAATATTAGCAGACTGAATTCAACAATATTTAAAAAAGAATCATACTCCTTGATCAGTGGGATTTATTCTAGGGATGCAATATCTGCAAATCAATCAACGGCATACAACATATTAACAAAAGGATGGATAAAAATCACATGATCATCTCAATAGATGAAGAAAAGGCATTTGACAAAATTCAACATCCATTTATGACATAAGCTCTCATCAGAGGTGGTATAGAGGGAACATATCTCAACATAATAAAGGTCATATATGACAAACCTACAGCTAACATCATACTCAATGGTGAAAAGCTGAAAGCTTTTCCTCTAAAACCAAGAGCAAGACAAGGATACCCACTCTTGACGCTTCCATTTAACATAGTACTGAAAGTTCTAGCCACAGCAATCAGACAAGAAAAAGAAATAAAAGCATCCAAATAGGAAAGGAAGAAGTAAAACTGTCCCTATTTGCAGATGACATGATACTATATATAGAAAACCTAAACTCCCCACCAAAAAACTATTAGAATAAGTGAATTCAGTAAAGTTGCAGGATATAAGATTAATATACAATTAATATTTATTATTTTTAGCTTAAATTTTGGAGTAATTCTTATGCAGCAATAGATAAGTAACACAGAGACTAAAAGAAATATGACAACTAAATGCAATGGGTGACCCTAAATTGGATATTGGAGGCAAGGGAGGATGATCTAAAGAACATTATTGAACAACTGGCAGAATCTGAATATTGAAAGTATATTAAGTCATAGTACTAAACTTCCTGAATATGATCATTGGACTGTGGTTACGTGAAGGAATGTCCTTATTAAGAAATACACATTGAAGTATATAGAAATAAAAGGACATGATATCTGTAACTAACTCTTACATGGTTCAGGGGAAAATTAATAATAATATATATTATAAATAGAGGCAGTGATAAGTAAATTTGGCAAACAGCTAATCTGTGAATCTGAATAAAAGATATTTAAGAATTTTTTGTAATTTTCTTGCAAGTCATCTGTAATTTTGAGAGTATTTTTTTTAAGGTTTTTTCCTAAAATGGTTAAAAGGAGCAATTGGTCTTATGTAGTTTAGCCTAAAATGTGTTGTTTCAGTATTCCAAAATATAATGACTTTTATTTTCCTTAGTAAGAAACAAGAAGTTTTTTGTCATTTAATAATGATAACCTTTCCCCCTTTGGGTGCTTTTAAAACCAAATACTAGAATAAATATATTGTGTAGAGTGTATTTTCAGGAAGGAATTAGATTTGGATAATTTAGATTAAAATGCTAACTTATAATCTTCCATATTTAAGTCCTATACTTATTCTGAACTAGAATGATTTGGACCAAGTAAGGAGACTTCAGAACAAATTGAAGGGTTAATACCCAACTCTAAAGCCTATCTGGTACAAAATGTCAAAATTTGACTTTGGTACCTTCCTGACATCTGTCATCAACTTCATGATGATCTGAATTGCCACCATACTCTTCCTTTTTCCTATGAGTATCCAGGGATATTTTCTGGTTAGAAAATTTCATATTACTTGAATTTTCTACATTTTAATTCTTCACATTTTAAAGCAACCTTCATGGAAACAATGTAGTCATTGTCCCTCACACCAATCTCCATTCCTTTTTTCTCCTTTGTCATTCCACTTTCTTACTTTTGCCTTCTTTGACCCCTGCTTTCCTTTCCTCTCATATCCTTCTCTACCTTTTTGACACCTTTCTTCCTGGCTCTCCATACTAGCCTCACCTTAGTCTCAGCTTTCATCATCTCATGCTTAGATCACTATAATCATCTCAAAACTGGTCTTCTACCTCTAGGCTCTCCCAACCACGTTATCCGTTACAGAAGTATTTATTTTTAGAAATCCAGAACCTATACACTTCTGTACTATATCTAGTTTAAACTTCCCAGGATGGTACTCAAGGTCCTCCAGGACTGGCACCAAATAACTCATACCAGCACCTTAGCTCCCACAATTTCCCAGCACAAAATCTCCTCCCCAGCCATCTAGGTCTTTTTGCTGTCATTTCCTTATCTCTAAGAGACCAAATCAGGTATTTTCCTCCTTGAGTAACCTGAGAGAGCCTTGTTTCTCTCCCCTTTTACAGTCACCTGTCACTGACATATTTAGGACAAAGGCCAAGAGATTTAGTTCTACCCAGGAGCAGACACCTAAGATGCCCTGGGCCAAATTGCTTTGGCCCATTTGACATTAGTGCCAGTAGTGTGAACAGTTGCATGAATATTGCAGTGCTCCAGCTCCAGGGGGTGCTGTGGAGTCCTTTGGTGTATCCTTCAACACCATGGAAACTTACACAGTCTGAGCAGGGCTATAGACTTAAGTGCAGGGGAGTTAATAAATGATGGGGGATGGAAGTCAGTGGATAAATGCCCTAGCCTCCTCAACCTTCACTGAAACAATCCTGAGGCACATTCTGTGTGGTTCTACAGATGATCCCCAGAGTAAATGGGCCTCAGTTTTCCACAGTGATTTCCATCTGGGTAGCATACCCTTTATTGGCTTTTTTCCTTGTCCTACTCTGCCCACTCTCTCACTCTGTTTCCTGGGATCAATATCATCGTCTTAGGTAAGTGCACTTGAACTAGCTACATCCAAGTCCTTGCTTAGGCTCTGCTTTTGCAGGAACCCAAGACACAAAACAATATTCATTATTCTTCTATTCCTTTATTAATAAAACCCCATGTTTTAGCTGCACCCATGGCCACTTAGTTATAGGTTACATTTCTCCACCATCTTTGCAACTAAATATGTCTATATGACTTGTTAGCAACAGGCTATAAGAGAACTTATATGCCAAGCCTTGACATTAAAAGAAATACAGGTGTGGTTTTCTTTCTCCTTTCCCTGTTCCTGATGGCTGAGATGCAGATACGATGGCAAGAGG
Organism: Mesoplodon mirus; assembly: GCF_964341445.2. Classification (NCBI taxonomy): domain Eukaryota; kingdom Metazoa; phylum Chordata; class Mammalia; order Artiodactyla; family Ziphiidae; genus Mesoplodon; species Mesoplodon mirus. The sequence continues at coordinate 121,158,104 of NC_138982.1, forward strand.
TGGAACAGCCATTATGGACCCAGAGATAGAAGCTGTCTTTTAAGGATAGACTGATCTGCCCATCCCACTCTGTGATACTTCACTGTGAGCTGATACAGGAGAGAAAAATAAACTTCTCTCTTCTTAAGTCATGGTATTATAGAGATATCTGTTAAAGTAGCTTAGACAGTATCCTTAAGAAGTTTAAGACTTTGGACAAAGTCACACAGCTTTTAAATAGGGATTCCACAACTCAAGCTCTTAGTAAGCCACTCATTTGTTGTGGCTATGTGACATCCCTCCTATGTGTCTATGTATTGGGACAGTAAAAAGATTGAGAAATATTGCATTACCTATGACATTTTCCAGAAGAGAAGATTTACCTCCCTTTTTCCCATGCAAAAGGGGAAGAGTGGTTCTGAGTCCCATCAAGAATACAAATAAGGCAGGTTCTCTTACATCGACCACCTAAGAGTTGCTCTGGAAGAAGCGACAACCTTGCCTCCTCCTCTCTGCCATCCGCTCGGCAGCCACAAAACAGCAACTATATGCTCGTGCATTTCCATTGATGCTGGCCAGGGTGGTGTCCAGATCGGCAATGCCGGCTGGGAGCTCTACTGCCTGGAACGTGGCATCCAGCCCAATGGCCTGATGCCAAGTGACAAGACCATTGGGGGAGGAGATGACTCTTTCAACACCTTCAGTGAGAAAACTGCTGGCAAGCATGTGCTCAGAGCCGTGTTTGTAGACCTGGAACCCACGGTCATTGATGAAGTTCTCACTGGCACCTACCCCCAGCTCCTCCATGCTGAGCAGCTCATCAGAGACAAGAAAGATGCTGCCAATTACCATGCCCAACATCACTACACCATTGGCAAGGAGGTCACTGACCTCGTCTTGGACCGAATTTGGAAACTGGCTGACCAATGCACAGGTCTTCAGGGCTTCTTGGTTTTCCACAGCTTTGGTGGGGGAACTGGTTCTAGGTTCACCTCCCTGCTGATGGAAGGCCCCTCTGTTGATTATGGCAAGAAGTCCAAGCTGGAGTTCTTTATTTACCCAGCCCTCCAGGTTTCCATAGCTGTAGTTGAGCCCTACAACTCCAACCTCACCACCCACACCACCCTGGCGTACTCTAATTGTGCCTTCATGGTAGACAATGAGGACATCTATGACATCTGTCTTAGAAACCTTGATATTGAGCACCCAACATATACTAACCTGAATAGGTTGATAGGTCAAGTTGTGTCTTCCATCACTGCTTCCCTGAAGTTTGATGGAGCCCTGAATGTTGATCTGACAGAATTGCAGACCAATCTGGTGCCCTATCCCCACATCCACTTCCCTCTGGCTACATATGCCCCTATCACCTCTGCTGGTAGCAGAGATCTCTAATGCTTGCTTTGAGCCAGGCAACCAGGCTGTGAAATGCAACCTTCACCATGGTAAATACTTGGTTTGCTGCCTGTTGTACCGTGGCAATATGGTTCCCAAAGATGTCAATGCTACCACTGCCACCATCAAGACCAAGCGCACCATCCAGTTTGTGGACTAGTACCCCACTGGCTTCAAAGTTGACATTAATTACCAGCCTCCTACTGTGATACCTGGTGGAGACCTGGCCAAAGTACAGTGGACTGCATGCATGCTGAGCAACACCACAGCCATCGTTGAGGCTTGGGCTCACCTGGACCACAGTTTGACCTGATGTATGACAACTGTGACTTTCCCTGGTATGTGGATGAGGGCATAGAGGAAGGAAAGTTTTCTGAGGCCTGTGAGGACATGGCTGCCCTTGAGAAGGATTATGTGGAGGTTGATGTGGATTCTGTTGAAGGAGAGGGAGAAGAAGAAGGAGAAAAATACTAAAGTGAAAACATCACAAAGGTGCTGCTTTTACAGGGAAATTTATTCTGTTTTAAACATTGAAAAGTTGGGGTCTGATCAATTAATTTGTATGTACTCATATACAATTACTGACCGATGCTTTAAAAACTGAAACTTTGGGGCTTCCCTGGTGGCGCAGTGGTTGAGAGTCCGCCTGCTGATGCAGGGGACACAGGTTCGTGCCTCAGTCCGGGAAGATCCCATGTGCCGTGGAGCGGCTGGGCCCGTGAGCCATGGCGGCTGAGCCTGCATGTCCAGAGCCTGTGCTCCGCAACGGGGGAGGCTACAACAGTGAGAGGCCCCCGTACCGCAAAATAAATAAATAAATAAATAAACTGACACTTTGTTACAGACTCAAGCTATCCATTTCTCTGATGGGTTTGAATAAAGTATTTCCTATCTTAAATGAAAAAAAAATACAAACAAAAATGAAGAAGCTGTGAAGCTATGGAGAAAACTTAAATCTATTGTCTTTTTTATAATACCCAAGGAAAAATATTTAATCATAACATGGGCTGAATTGTGCCCCCCAAAATTGTATATTGAAGTCCTAACCCCCCGTGTCTCAGAATGTGACTATATTTGGAAATACGGTATTTAAAGGAATGCTTAAGTTAAAATGAGGCCATTAAGGAGGGCCCTAATCCAATCTGACTAATGTCTTTATGAGAAGAGGAAATTTGGACACACACAGACACCAAGGAGGTTCACACAGAGATAAGACCATAATTAGAGGCAGCAAAAGGGCAGCCAGGGAGACGGCCTGAGAGGAAAGCAAACAGTCACCTTGATCCAAGACACCTTGATCTTGGACTTCCAACCTCCAGAACCATGAGAAATAAATGTCTGCTATTTAAGCCACTTAGTCTGTGGTACTTTGTTACGGCAGTCATAGTAAATTAATACAATCACTTACTTTCCAAATCAAGGAAGAACCTAGCATCTATTTCTATTGGATTAAACTAAGTAAATGAATAAATGAATGGTGATGTTGCCATACTGCCAAGAAACATCAAGACATTTTTCTCTGTAACAAGCCATTCATTAAATACATACATTTTAATTGACTTGACTGAGGGAGAAGAGTAGTGGCATGACCTAGCTGAGATATTTGTAGCATTCAGAAAGGACACAAGAGTCTCTGTGAACTATTCTAACTTTGCTAAATATAAAATGACATCGGTCTAGATGCATCTGCAGGCGAGTCAAGAAATCTGAAATGATGAAGCAGCAGAATTCTGAACCACAGGCTGAGCAGCTGCCTGAATTTCCAGAAGTGAAGAGTTTCTTAAATGAACCATTAAAATTTTATCAAAAGCAGGCCGCACGATGTCAGAGGAAAATGAGGTTTCACAACTTTAAAACGCATATATTTCGTGTTTGATTTCTAAGGAACCAGTTATGTCCATGGTTATTAGAAGCTTCCTATCTTCTGAAATAACATAGCTTGAACACAAAATGTCAAAAACTGATTTTTTCCTGGAAATTACCCTCTAGTACATATTCAGTTTTGGGTGTTGGTGCCATCATCCGCATAGTCACTAGAACGCAAATTTCATTTTTGTGTAGACCTAAGAACAAAACCTTCTCTTCCATCTTTTTATAAAATAGTATCCTGAGATTCTGAGATAACATTTTAAAACTGTCACAAGTTGCAACTACTTATCTCTGTGAATCAAAATTATCTTGTCACTGTACAACAAGCAAAACTCAGACATAAAAGAATTGCAATGCTGAGGCTAACATAAGACATAACTGTCATCCATAATCTCTATATCAATTTTTTATTCAAACAAATGTCAGTATTTTCATTGTTTTAATTTATAAAATAATGCATACTAATTAAATTTCCTTTTAATCTAATTTTATATTGGCGTGCCACACAAGATTTCATTTGGAAAAAAATTCTGCTAAAATTACTTGAAACAAATTATTATCTGTAGAATAAAAAGCAAGGTCCTCGACAAGAGACACAGTAGCATGAGCCCATTTAATCTCTTCAGCCCTATCTGCTGCTACTCAGTCACATGTAGATCCCTGAAAACCCATCCTGCTTCTCATCTATCTCCCTTCTGTCATCTTCTGTCTACAATATTCTTGCTTTTTCACTTCATGTAAGGTTCATCCTTTAAGACTCACTTCATACTTCTCTAAAAAGTCTACCCTGGACCACCAAGGCCCAGTTAGAAGGACCTCTTTCATATGTCCCTTATAATAACATATGGGTTTTTTTGGGTGGGGGGGTTGTTTTTTGTTTATCTTCAACAGGTAAATTTATTTTTAAGGAAAGAATGTGACAAAAGTTTAGTTTTCAGAAAAAGCATTCATGAGTCTCTTCTAAAATATCTTTTCTATTTTCATTAAAAAGCTTTAAATTAATAGCTCATCATGAAGTTCTTTCAGTTTGTTTGGTTTTGGTTTTGAAAGTTCTTTTAAAAACTTAGGATAGGGCTTCCCTGGTGGCGCAATGGTTGAGAATCCACCTGCCAATGCAGGGGACACAGGTTCGAGCCCTGGTCCAGGAAGATCCCACATGCCGTGGAGCAACTAAGCCCATAGGCCACAACTACTGAGCCTGTGTTCTAGAAGCCGCGAGCCACAACTATTGAGCCTGAGTGCTACAACTACTGAAGCCCACGTGCCTATAGCCCGTGCTCCACAACAAGAGAAGCCACTGCAATGAGAAGCCCATGCACCACAACAAAGAGTAGCCCCCACTCGCCACAACTAGAGAAAGCCTGCGCACAGCGACAAAGACCCAAAGCAGCCAAAAATAAAATAAAATAAAATAATTAATTAATTAATTTTGAAAAAGGCCTTCAGGGTGAGAAAAATGATTATTTAAAAATATAATAATAATAAAAATAAAATAAATGAATTCAAGTATGTAATTTCAAAAACTTATATACACAGAATATTTCGAAGGTGTGGGATGATCAACAATCCTTGAAGAGCACATACAGGAAGATACAACACAAGAAACACATATTTCATCTCCTGTTGAGTCTCCTTCCCAGAAGACCAAAAGTGAGTAGCTAATTGTAAAACCCCTTAAATGATACTAGACTAATAACATATGTTTTTAATTTTTATATTTATTTTTCTACCTTGCTCACTAAACTCTGAGCTTTGGGAGGAGGGACTGTGCTAGAGGGATTAGCGCATGGTAGACATTCATAAATATTTGATAGAAAATGAAGGAAGTTGTGGGATACAAAGTTAATATACAAAAATCAATCAATTTCCTAAAAACCAAGAATGAACAAGTGGAAGTTGAAATAAAAAACATAGTATCATTTAAATTAGCACCCTAAAAATGAAATACTTAAGCACAAATCTAACAAAATATGTACAAGACTATTTGAGGAAAACTACAAAACTCTGATAAACAAAATCAAAGAACTAAATAAATGAAGAGATATTCTATGTTCGTGAATAGGAAGATTCAATATTGTTAAGATGTCAGTTCTTCTTAACTTGATCTATAGATTCAATGCAATTCCAATCAAAATCCCAGCAAATTATTTCATGGATATCAACAAACTGAATCTAAAGTTTACACAGAGAGACAAAAGACCCAGAATATGCAACACAGTGTTGAAGGAGAACAGAGTTGGGGGACTGACACTACTCAACTTCAAGACTTACTATAATGGTACAGTAAACAAATACTGTTTACTATAGTAGTAGTGTGTAGTGTGTATTGGCGAAAGGATACCCAAATAAATCAGTGGAATAGAATAGAGAGCCCAGAAATAGACCCCCGTAAATATAGTCAACTGATTTTTGACAAATGAGCAAAGGAAATACAATGAAGCAAAAATAGTCTCTTCAACAAATGGTGCTAGACCAGGTAGCTGAAGCACGCTGAGAAGAGTAGGAACATTCTGGGTCCAGAAGAGTATCTGTGTAGATAGTTCAACTCATGGTATGATCTAAATGTTTATTCCCTCAATAGACGAATACTATTTGCATTTAATAGACATCTATTGTTCTCTTCTTTGTTTTTTGTGGGTTTTTAAAAATAAATTTATTGATTTTATTTATTTTTGGCTGCATTGGGTCTTTGTTGGGAGGGCTTTCTCTAGTTGAGGCGAGAGGGGGCTACTCTTCGTTGCAGTGTGCTGGTTTCTCATTGCAGTGGCTTTGCTTGTTATGGAGCACAGGCTCTGGGCACATGGGCTTCAGTAGTTGTGACACATGGGCTCAGTAGTTGTGTCTCACAGGCCCTAGAGCAGAGGCTCAGTAGTTGTGGCGCACGGGCTTAGTTGCTCCACAGCATGTGGGATCTTCCCGGACCAGGGCTTGAACCCGTGTCCCCTGCATTAACAGGTGGATTCTTAACCACTGCACCACCAGGAAGCCCCTATTGTTCTCTTCTTTGAATGACCAACTTTAAACTTTTTCTCATTATCCAACATGATTGTTTGTTACCTTTATTATTGACTTATTTTTGACCTTATGTATTCTGCATTCTAATATTATGTTATAGCTTTTCCAAACATTTCTCCTAGTCATCCACATGTTAATATTTATTTTGGTATCTTTAAAATTATAAAAACTTTAAATTTTGGAAAAAAGGAAAAACAAATGGTGCTAGAACAACTGGACATCAGCATATGAAAAAATGAATCTAGACATGGACATTACACTCTTTACAAAATTTAACACAAAATGGATAACAGACCTAAATTTAAAACACGAAACTATAAAACTCCTGGATTATAATGTAGGAGAAAACCTAAATGACCTTGAGTAGGGTAATGACTTTCTAGATATAACACCAAAGACACAATCCATGAAATAAATAATTGATTATTATTAACTGCATTAAAATTAAAAACTTCTGCTGTTCAGCAGGAAAACAGTATCAAAAGAATTAGAAGACAAATTACAGACTGGGAGAAAACATTTGCAACAGACATATTTGATAAATGACTGCTATCCAAAATATACAAAGAATTCTTGAAATTCAGCAATAAGAAAACAACAACCCAATTTAAAAACAGACCAAAGACCTTAACAAATACTTCACCAAAGAAAATACATAGATGGCAAATAAGCATGTGAAAAGTTGCTCCACATCATGTCTTCACGAAAGTGCAAATTAAAACAAAAATGAGATAGCACCACACACCTATTACAATGGCCCAGACCCAGAGCGCTAACAACACCAAATGCTGGCAAGGATGTGGAGCAACAGGAACTCTCATTCACTGCTGGTGGGAATGCAAAACGGTACAGCCACTTTTGGAGGACAGTTTGGCCGTCTCTCATAAACCTAAACATACCCTTATCATATGATCCTGCAATCACACTCTTTGGTATCTATCCAAAAAAGCTGGAAACATATCCATGCAAAAACCTGCACACAAATGTTTATATCAGCTTTAGTCATAATTGCCAAAACTTAGAATCAACCAAGATGTCCTTCAGTAGGTGAATGAATAAATAAACTGTGGTACATCCAGGCAATGTCATATTATTCAGAGTTTAAAAAAAAAGAAAGAAAGAAAGAAGAAATGAGCTATCAAGTCATGAAAAGACATGGAGGAAACTTTAATATATGTTACTAAGTGAGAGCAGTCAATCAACAGGCTACATCCTGTATGATTCCAACTATACGACGTTCTTCAAAAAGCAAAACTGGTGGTTGCCAGAGGAAGGGACAGGTGAAAGATGACTAGGCAGAGTACAGAGGATTTTTAGGCAGTGAAAATACTCTGTATGATATTATAATGATGACTATGTCATCATACATTTGTCCAAACCTCTAGATATACAATACCAAGAGAGAATCCTAGGGTAAACTGTGGACTTTGGGTGATCGTGATGTGTCAATACAGGAGCACCCTTGGTTTAAAAAAATAAAAAGTACCATTCTATTGACTGATGTTGATAACAGGAGAGGTTATGCATGTGTGGGGGCAGAGAGTACACGGGAAATCTCTGTACCTTCCACTCGATTTTGTTGTAAACCTAAAACTGCTTGAAAAAATATTGTCCTTTAAAAAAGGAAGGAAGGGGTCTTCTCTGGTGGCGCAGTGGTTAAGAATCCACCTGCCAATGCAGGGGACACGGGTTCGAGCCCTGGTCTGGGAGGATCCCACATGCTGCGGAGCAACTAAGCCCATGCGCCACAACTACTGAGCCTGTGCTCTAGAGCCTGTGAGGCACAACTACCGAGCCTGTGTGCCACAACTACTGAAGCCCACGCGCCTAGAGCCCGTGCTCCGCAACAAGAGAAGCCACCACAATGAGAGAGAAGCCTGCGTACTGCAGTGAAGAGTAGCCCCCCTCGCCGGAACCAGAGAAAGCCCGTGCACAGCAAAGAAGACCAAATGCGGCCAAAAATAAATAATAAAATAAAATAAATAAATGTATTTTTTTAAAAAAGGAAGGGAGGAAGGGAAGAAGGGAGGAAAGGAGGAAGGAAGGGAGGGATGGCGGGAGGGAGGGAGGAAGAGTGATGATAGGGAGGGAAGAAGGAAGAAGACAAGTGCACAGTAAGCGGCTCATAAATGAGGTAAGTGTTGCTGCCATGGTATGATTTGAAGCAATATTGGCAAGCTCTTTCCTTAAAATTATCTCTAATATCTGGCTTTCAGCTAACTGGAAATTTCCACTATTAGAGATTCACTTTTTTGGGTTAAGAATTAGGGACTCTGAAAGTAACCAACAACTTAACCTTAAATACTCCTCTGCAGCTCAAATATGACAGCATGTTCCCAAGGCTTCAGACTTGCTTAACTGAGAAGAGAGAAGCCCTGGGAAAGAAAGCGCAGAAAAGCAGAGAATGAGCCCCATTCCGTGCCAGTTTCCCAGGATGGGTGGGAGGGAGGGGATGGAATGGTTACAAATTCATGTGTGGTAATTCAGTGCCCAGTTATGACATGTTTAAACACTGCTGTTTTTGTGGTTTTTTCCAGCAACTCTGTGAGATGAGAGGGAGGCACACATTTCTTCATCTGGAGAAACTGAGCTCCTCAAAGATTAGATAGAGGCAAAGCTCGCAAGACCTGGCCGACTTTTCAATAGTCTTCTCTTTCCCAGACCAATTCCCTCCAAGCAAGGGAGAGAGACTGTGTTGCCACCCTAATGATAATGTGCTGATTCTGTTCGTTTGACTAAGGCTACACCAGATTAGCAGACCATAATTACAGCTACAATCCATGTCTCTGATACAGCTGAGGGAATGTCTGTTTCACTGAACTGAATCAAGGAAGGTTAAGCCAGGCAGCCTCCTGCTCTCTGAAAGTGATAGCGCTATTTCAGCGTCACAGCGGATACTTCACCTGAGCGGCAGGATTTCCTACAGCTTGGGTTTCAGATGGTTTACTTTGATTTCTTGGGGTGATAAAGAAGTTTGCTCATCTTTAAAGGATGTGTTTAGTGGCCACAGCATTGTAAAACCTTTAGTACGTTCTTTTGTGTATGGATGGGAAGAGATCTGCCTTTTTATTGTTACACAACTTTACTCAAGACTTCTTTCAGTGAATTGTTTTCCTCACAATTCTCTCCCTTTTCATCTTCTTTGATGCTTTGTGGAAATAACGAAGTCTGTTGTTCTTGGCCCTTGCTTCATCAGTCGATGCTGGGTTTTAGTTTTAATTCCTTGAGACTTAGAAGTGGAAATCAATCAGATTACTCTGTCACTGGTGATTTTCTAGAGTGAATCCGGGAATGTCGTCACATTTTGCCAGAATCTTCGAGACGGTTTCTGCTCTTTTCTCGTCTGGTCCTTTCTCTATTCGTTCTTGTCAGCTTTTAAATCATAAAGCAAATTGCAGGGGCTTCCATGGTGGCGCAGTGGTTAAGAATCCGCCTGCCAATGCAGGGGACACGGGTTCGAGCCCTGGTCTGGGAAGATCCCACGTGCCGTGGAGCAACTAAGCCTGTGCACCACAACTACTGAGCCTGCGCTCTAGAGCAAACGAAGCACAACTACCGAGCCCATGTGCCACAACTACTGAAGCCCACGTGCCTACAGCCCGTGCTCCACAACAAGAGAAGCCACAACTCACCACAACCAGAGAAAAGCCCGTGTGCAGCAACAAGGACCCAACACAGCCATAAATAAATAAATAATTAAAATAAATGATAAAAATAAATAAATTTTTTTAAAAAGCAAATTGCAGGTTAAATTTGACTAAAATTTCAAGAAATACATCAAGGTGAGATAAGTAAGCTGAGGGCCAAGTTGGGAGTAAAGAGAAAGGGGAATGTTTCATTCTTCCCCCAAACCATCCCAGACTTTCCCTAAATAGAATCCATGGTTTGTGGGCTCTCTAATGAGTAGTGGCCAAGAGGAAGCCTCACGTTTGAGGCATGTTATTACCATTTTTTTTTTCACTGCTTCTCCTTAATTGGGGGCTTAAAAGGGAGGCTGCCCACAGTTTCTGACAAACAGCATTAGCCTCATCAGAATGAAATGCCTGATCCTGGAGCTCTTTCGTAAAGACTTGAATGCTTTTGTTGAGGGGCTGCATGGAGTCTGACATGTTCTACCTTTGTGGAATGCAAGAAGAATACCTCAACTGAGGATTAGTCGTGGAGATTTATGAAATCTCTATTCCTGAAGGCTTCGTTTTCTAGAATTGATTTTAGTATTCCTCAACAACAAGGCAGAAGGATAGACTAGATCAGTTTTCACTGAGTTTTGCAGTTTGATACCCACAATAAGACATACACTTTACTGATACCAAACACACACACATGTACATGAATACACGTGAACACACACGACAAAAATTGCATAAAGCAGTATTTATCCCTAGTACTCACAAGTCCTTCTACTTCCCATTCCACTTTATTTCATTTTTGAAACGCAAATCTCCACCCACTGAGTTGATTTCCCACACTAAGGAGGTGCAACCCACAGTTTGCAAAACACTCAACGGGACGCCCTTTTATTTTTGTCTAACCCTGTAATTCAATATAGAGAGATTTTGATTGAGGACAATCCTGACGAGTTTGAGGCATGGAATAAAGGAGTCTGATCAGCTCTAGGTTTGTTGTATTTTTAAATCTCTCTGTGTGTTCATTCTCTTCACCCCAGAGAGGATTCCATTATCTTTGCTCAAAGAGCAGACACTGCTCTGGCTGTTTCCCCTGCTTCTCTTTGATCACAGCCCTTCCCCCAAGCCTCCCTTCTATGCTGGTGGAGGCTGTTCAGACTCTGGGGGTTTGCTGGGCCAGGGGCCTGCTGCGTGTTCACTGTGTTGTTTGGCTGTTCCCTATACCCCCAACCTGTGCCATTCCCCTGCTGAGCTTTCATTCCCGATCTGCCAGGTTAATGGGATGGCTGTTCTTCTTTTATTGTTTTCCTATTTGGTACAGGGTTTGTCAGTTTGCTCCTGGGACCATTTTTAACAGGCTGCTGAGATGACAAAAGTCAGTGGAGATTGTATTTTAGGAATAAGTGTTTCTTCATCTGCCAGGATTCAATCTGGGAAGAAATTATGCACTCACAAAAGGCGATTTAAAAATAAGATTTTTTTTCTGACAGATAGAAGACAATTCAATGTATCTTAAGCCACATTTTAAAAAATGCATATATCATCAACATCAAATTAATTACACAGCATTTTAGGTTCAAATTTTCATTTGGGTCAGAAAGATAAATTGACTGATTATATTATTTATTTTACCCATAATATTCAACAACACCAGCTGTTGCACCTGTTAGGTACAAAGTAAGGTATGTAAAACACATTCCGTGACTTCAAGGCATCTAGACCTTCAGAAGGGAGATAAGAAATGCAGGTAAATACCCTTCTATAAAATAAGATTTTAATAAGTGACTTGGACACAGGACACTACAAAACCCAATCATAGTATTGCTCCCTTTACAGAATTCATAAGAGTGAATTTTCAAGATATGAGCTTACAGGGAGTTCCCTGGTGGTCTAAAGGTTAGGATTTGGCGCTTTCACTGCCGTGGGACTGTGTTCAGTCCTTGGTCAGGGAACTGAAATCCTGTAAGCCGAGTGGCTTGGCCAAAAAAAAAAAAAAAAAAAAGGATAGGAGCTTACCAAATTGTCTATTTTTAGTTAATACAAAATTGAATGAATGAATGAATGAATGCATACTAGGTGCCTACTTTGTGCCATGTGCTGTTAGGGTGATGGAATGGACTTCCTATTGATCTCTGATTTCTTCATGTTCTTCTCAAATGAACTGGCTGCCCAAGAACTGGACTTGTAAGGAAAGAGAGCCCCGTACTAGGGCAGATAGAGACTGAGAAACACAAGAGCCATGTAAATAAGGCCATCAGGACTCATGTCTTTCCTTCCCCTCTGACTGGAGCAGTGTTAGCCAATAGAAATACAAAGTGACCCATATATGGCATTATAAATTTTATAGTAGCCACATTTTAAAAAGTCAAAAGAAACAGTAAAATTTATTTTAATATATTTTATTTAACCCAAAATATCTAGATTAACATAACATGTAATCAATGTTAAAAATATTAAGATATTTTACATTTTTTTGGACTATTGTCTCCACAGTTTTGAGCAGCCAGATCTCTAGAGTTCAATAACGTCAAGTCACTAGTGGCTACTGTACTGGGAGAACACGGGTCTAGATCAAGTAGCAGAATTGGAGAAAAGCCCAGGTAGTTAATGAGCTTCTCTAACATTCAGAGGAAATGACTCTTACTTCACGGAAGAGAGAAGGCTGAAAATTATTTCTCTGTGCATATTAATGGAGAAATGGGAGTTGTCAACTAAAGATCCACCCTTGATTCTCCTTCCAGCCTTTCAGACCTGGGGTGATGAGACAGAAATGGTGTGGGGTCTCTCCTACTTCCCCAGTGCACCAGGACAAACATCTGCTCCAAGGAAAACAAAGATGACCCCTCCAGACTTCACACCAGTGTCACGCCTTGCAGCTGATAAATGCTTTCATATAATATCTCATTTAATAATTTTAACCACACTGTGCAGGAGTCAGTGGAAGGTTTTGTTTTTTGTTTTTTTTGTGGTACGCGGGCCTCTCACTGTTGTGGCCTCTCCCGTTGTGGAGCACAGGCTCCGGACGCGCAGGCTCAGCGGCCATGGCTCACGGGCCCAGCCGCTCTGCGGCATGTGGGATCTTCCCGGACCGGGGCACGAACCTGTGTCCCCTGCATCAGCAGACAGAGTCTCAACCACTGCGCCACCAGGGAAGCCCTAAGTGGAAGTATTGTTATCATCATTTTATAAATGAATGAACTGGAGCTCAGGAAGATTAAATGATTTGCTCAAAGTAGCACAGTTACTATCCAAGTGTCTTGAAGTTTAATCTAGTATGTGTCCCACTAAATCAGAACTGCCTGGTGAAGGAAGTGAAGAAAATATTCACTGAAGTATAGAATTTTTTCTCCTTTGGCAACACCCCAAGTCTCCCCTCTTTCCCTGCAAAAACAAAACAAAACAAAAAACCAACACTGATGATCACTTTACAAAAGTAATAATTAAATAACCTCTTGGCCAATTGAGCTTCTAACTGGGTTTTGTTTTGGGGTTTGTTTTTTAAGTTGGATATTGTTGTCTTGTTTAGCAATTTAGAATATCTCACCATTGAGAGCAAGCTAAAACATTACAATACATACAATGCAAAAAGGCAAAGTTTATTCATTGGCCCTAAAATGTGTTGTAATCTTTTCTGTCTGGGAAAACAAACAGAAGTGGATCAGCAGCATGTTTGTTATATGAGATGCTGGCCAAGTCCCAGCCCCTAGGACGCTGGCTTACCTACCAACAATACCTCCCTTTCAGGCAATGCCCGCTGTTTTATGAGAAGATCACAGTCCTCTGGGAGTGAACTGCTCTAGTCAGCAGTATCTAGATTTACTAGTGCCATGTAGGGAATTAGAGCACTATCAACTTTTGATGCACCCTTCTTCTGACACTGTGAAAAAGACTGGGACAGACTTTAAAGACAGAGAGCTCACTCCTTAAGAACCCGAATTCTGTCCTTTGGGAAAAGGTCCTTAGAATAAAGGACATTCAATATGTTTATCACTCTCAATTTTAAAAACATAATGGGCTCAAGAGCCATATTTGTCTTGATCTGTTTACCCAATTGTGTTCCCATTTTTATTCCTTTCCTTTCACTCCGGAGCCCATTTGCATTCCTGGTTAGGCCACCAATGGTACCCATTCAAATTTTTTCTTCCTCTTTCATTTTCTGCCTATTTTCTTAGTTCTTGGTTACTCCTTCTCTCAGTTAACTTTTGACAAATCATAATGAAATAAGCTTAGCTAGTTGTAGATAGCAAGCAACATTATGGAAACTGGGATGGCCTGGGAGCATCTTAAAAGTCATCCGGATAGCCCTCAGAAAGTAGACAAAATGTCTCTCAGTTGGAAGCAAGCTAATGTGTCCAGCTCATCTCATTCACAGAAAATCTTCTGGAGTTTCCTTACAGCTACCACAGGGATGCCAATTAAGGTGACTTGCTGATTTAAGTGCTAAGTAGTGAATCTTTTGCTCTGCTTATATGCCACATACTGTGATTTCCTTAGGGGTAGGCAAATGCTGGAAACAAAAAACAAAGACACTATGGTCCACTAAACCACTCCCATTGTCTAGCTTATCACTCAGTTCTATCCTTTCCTTCCTCTCTAGGAAATGGGGAGTACAGAAAGTATAATATAAAACTTTCAGAAAAATATTAAAATATCCAGACACTTTTGTAACAAGTATTTTTCTTAGTGACATAAAAGGCATAAATAAAGGTATGTATCATGCTCCATTCCTGCCTCCCCAATAAGTCTCTAGAAAACCTACTCTGAACCTAGTAACCAGTCAATATGGCAAATTTCATGATCTGCTGGGCCAACTCAAGTAATTTATTAGCTACCTTTCTGTCGGCTTTTTTAAAATAAATTTTTAGCCCAATCATTTACTAACAAATCAGGAAAGTAGGTGAGAATCATTAGCAATTCAGGGTTAATGTCGCTAAAAACAGTCTGACTCAAAGGAACACAGATTGGAGCAAACACACCTTTATTCCATCATCATCTGCAGAAGTTTGCACACACATAAGAACAAACACTTATGGCAAGTTACTTTCTCTTATAGTGTAAATTCTACTGCACATACACTAAAAGTACTTCAAAGGACCCAGATGCTGCTAAAATATTTCTCTGCTAAGATTCTGTCCTTTCTCTGTATCCTACATTTAAGATTTGAGTGACTTCTCTCTGTCTAGGCTACCCCATAATTTTGTTGTTGTTGAAAAGATGTGTTAACATTTAAAACATCAAATTACATGGCTGGAAAACTGGCTTAGCTGACCCAAGTGCCTTGCCTTTCTCAATTCCCATGTTCCCAATAGCATTTATTCAGTCTTTTCAACAGGTATATTGAATGGTATCTTAAATAGTATCTCACTTGGGTTTAAACTCGAGGGTATCTGCAAACACTGGTTTGGTTTGTAAAATACATAGAAAAGTTGCAAGAGAAATGGTCTGATTGTCCACGTAGTCTGTGTACTGGCTTGGTTTCAGATCTTCTGTCTAGAAGTGTATAGGTATACATTCCCAGGAGCTCTCATCCAGCACTTCTTTTTCTGCTCTACTGGCTCTTCTAACACCCCACCCCACCCCTGCCCCTGCACACAAAGTTTTTGGTTCAGGAGAATCACCTAGGGTGACTCTGTTGGAACAGATGCCAAAATAGTAATGTTCTTACCTGTAAACACCATTGGGGCTGGTGAGGAGACACTAACTCACCCTCCTTCCAGCTCTTTCATGCCAAAAGAATACAAGGAAAGATGTAGCTCCCTGACAGAGAGGGAGAGAAACTTGCTTCACTTTAAATGAATAGGGTTTAAAGTTACACACTAGAGGGAAGGAAGAATATCAAACCAATATTGTTCAGGGAATAGGAAAATAGAAAAGATCTGATGGGGGCATAAGTCTTTCTTTATCATTATCATCATAGAAGTTAATCATGTTTATTTCATTAAAAGAGAGAAAACATAGAGAAGCATAGAAATCATTAAATCACTAAGGTAGATTAACAATTCTACCTCCTAAACATCTAAACATGTAGACGATGAGTGTGTGTTTGTAGACACATATAGAGAGATGGATTTTGTTACAGACACTTAGAGAAATCTTTCTTAGCCAAATGATGTCATAAATTATATTTTGTTGTATAAATTGTCTTTTTCACCTAGCAATAGATCATAGAAAATCTCACCATGTCAGTAAATAAATATTTACTACACCATTGTTGATGGGTGCATAGTATTCTTTTCTGCGCTTGCACCATAAGTCATTTAACAAATACCCTATGTTGACTATTTGAATTCTTTGGAACTTTTATAATTATAAACAATTCTACAATGAATATCCTTTTGCATACTTTTTTGTGCAGGTATCTAATTTAGTGTAAATTCTCAGAATTGTGATTGATGGGTCAAAGATAATGCTTTATTTATTTGATTTTCAAATAAAATTATGTTACCCTATAGAAGAATAGTGCCAATTCATATCCTAACAACAATATATAATCTTTTTCTCACAATTTTTATCATTTGAAGATCATTTTCATATAGATGAGAAATAGGTGTTTTCAATCTGATAGGTGATCATTTATATTTGTGTTACTCTAGATGTACTTTACTTTGGTTATTAGTAAAGTTGTATAAATTCTTATGCTTATTGACCATCTGTATCTTGTATTTTTTTTTTGTATCTTGTATTTTTTGAATTGTCTTTGCCTTTTCATTTTTTGATTTGTTTCTTCCTAACTAAATTCTTATTACATACGTATTAGAATTTGTCAAAAACACTGCAAATATTTTTCCAAGATAATCTAGATTTCAGATGTCCCCTAATTTTATTTTTTTTGTTTGTTTGTTTATAAATTTATTTACTTTTGGCTGCGTTGGGTCTTCATTGCTGTGCGTGGGCTTTCTCTAGTTGCGGTGAGTGGGGGCTACTCTTAGTTGCAGTGCGCCAGCTTCTCATTGCCGTGGCTTCTCTTGTTGCAGAGCACAAGCTCTAGGCGTGTGGGCTTCAGTAGTTGTGGCACGCAGGGGCCCAGCAGTTGTGGCTCGTGGGCTCTAGAGAGCAGGCTCAGTCATTGTGGCGCACAGGCTTAGTTGCTCCACGGCATGTGGGATCTTCCTGGACCAGGGCTCGGACTCTTGTCCCCTGCATTGGCAGGCAGATTCTTAACCACTGCGTCACCAGGGAAGTCCCTGTCCCCTAATTTTAGAAGTTGGTGGGGGACCAGGGGGATAGCGCAGTATCCACATAGCTGCCTTTATGTTTGTCCCATGCCTCTGACTACCAGGATACATGAATTCAGCATGTCTCTGATGCTCTTAAAAAATCTTCTCATGCAAAATCCTCAGTGAACAGGAAAACATAACTGGAGTTTCCATGAGAAAGGTGGAGAACAGGTTTTGCAAAACACACCCTACAAAAACATCCCTAGTAGACAAGTCTGTTATTATTAGCTTGATGTAGGGCTGAAATAGGGAGTGGCTTACAAACAATCCAGTTTTTCTCCTCCACTTGCTTCCTCAATCATGTCTTGATGTTCAGCCAAACAAAAGGCCCTCCAGTTACCAAAACTTGCCCTCCTTAGAAAATAGCTAAACAATCATCTTAACCAATTTCCAACATGCTCTTGATATCATGCCCAACTCCAGCAGTTAATCAGAGTATTTCTTCTGATCTTTTTCTGTTGTCTCTTAAGTGTTAACTTTTCTTACCTAGTTTCTGCTCATTTCTTGTCAATTTTTTTTCTAGGTATCTTTTCTTCTTTTTCTTCTTTTTTTCTTCCTAAACCACTGGACCACCAGGGAATTCCCAGAAATTAACCAATTGCTACAGCAATTGGTAACTTTGTTCCACTATATTATCTAACCAATCTTTTTTATATATAGAAAAACTATTGATTTGGATATTTTTGCGTGTATATGAAATCAACCACCTTACTGATTTACCTCATTGTTTCTAATAATAATTTTTACTTTTCTGTTTTTAATATATTATCATCTGCCAATGATGATAATTCTCTCTCCTTCTTTCAAATATTCATGCCTCTTCTTAATTTCTCATGTCTAATTACATTGGTCAGTACTTCTCAACTAGGAGAAATGGTAATGATGACGGGGTTCTTTGTCTTTCATTACAAAAACTCCTAAATCTTTCATTAAATTGATGCTGGCTTTGGTATATTGTGTATACACACACACACACACACACACAAATATAATTTTAATGTCAAAGAAATTTACATCTTTTCCTATTACACTGATGGTTTGGGTTTCTTATTAGGATTTTTCTTTTCTTTTGCTTTTTTTTTTTTAATTAGGAAAGAATATTGGATTTGTCAAGATGTTTTAGATACCAGTCCAGGATCTGTCAAAGGCCTTTTAGATACCAGTCCTTGATCCAACTAAATTTGAATTATCATCTTTTTTAAACACTTAATTATGGTTAGATATGTTTATGGACTGTTAATTCTATTGCACTGATCTATAAGTCATTTCTAATACTAATACAAGTTTATTTATAGAGCATTTTGACACATTATAACAGCTAGTGATACTTTTATTTCTCCAAACCTTAAGATTTTCTTGGCTAATATGGGTCAATATCCTAACTGTTATTTATATTACTATCATTTAAGTAGTTGAAATTAATAAAATAGAAATAATACAAAATAATTTGGGGTATTTTGATTTAAAAATTAAAAATAAATCAAGTAGCACAAATCTAGGGGAGGCAGAAATCAATATGAGCTTAATGAGTGATGATGCAAAGTTTCATAGAAGATTTACTTTTTCCAAGTAAAGAAGAGGCTAGGAGACAGGGGAGATAAATTACAGAATGATGGCAAAGGCATTCTGATTAAGGGTTTTTTTTTTTTAATTGGAGTATAGTTGATTTACAATGTTGTGTTAGTTTCAGGTGTACCTACTTAAGGGTTATTTAGTTTAGGCTGAAATATGTATGTGTAGGAAAGCACCCTGATTCTACTTACAAGAATAATTTCAGTGAAGAAAAACAATTTATTATTTAGCCAAAAATTACTAGAATAGGAAGTAAGGAATTAAAATTTAAGCTAAGGAAATAAACTCTGGTGTAATAATAATATTAGGTCAAAGAGGAATGAATGAAAATTTTAAAAGTCAAACAAAGTGGATACAAGTTTAACCAAACCAGGAATTTGCTATAAGCATGTTTTGAATTATTTTCTTATAGAGATTATTATTCAGTTTATTTACATAGAATAATGTACATTTCTGAAAACATCTCATTAATGCTGTAGTGGTGGGGAGAAGTTAAGTGATTGCATTAAGCTCTAGGGAAATGAGGAGAGATAATTACATGGATAAAATTCAAGTACGGTCTTCACAGTACGCTCCCCAGTAAGCTCTCTATCCTTATCATGCCAAACTGCCGGCAGTACACTGAACTCCTTGCACTTCTCAGAGGACATCACATCTTCCCTGTTACCCCGCCCTCCAGTGTCCACCTCCTTTTCCTCTAGATACCTGTACTCACAGTTTCAGGCACAAAATTGTAGGGAAGTCTCCCCTGTGCCCTAGTGTGGGACAGGTGCCCTTTCTCTTGGCTCCACTGCAGCTCATGCATACTTTTGTGAATCCCTGGTTTTCTTGACTATTGCCCTCAGTAAAGACACCATGGAAGGCATCTTAATTGTACATTTAGCATATAAGGGACATTAAAAAAAATTAATGGAAATTAACTTTTTTTTTTTCTTTTTTTTTGGCCACGCCACAGGGCTTGTGAGATCTTAGTTCCCCAAGACCAGGGATCAAACACAGGGCCTCAGCAATGAAAGTGAGGAGTCCTAAACCACTGGACCACTAGGGAGTTCCTGGAAATTAACCTTTTCAAGAAAATCTTGAGAGATTTGGGACACAAACTCCTCTTCTACTGTACTTATTTTTCTCAACTCAGTATGGTTAACATGTCACATAATGACTGCATAGCTCACGTCTGTAACTATTAATTAATCAAATAAAGAAAGCCCTCCTCCTTTACCATCTATAAAGACTAGGTAAGAGAAGGAGTCCAAGTCAGTAAGCATAAGAATAAGTGGAGCATAAAGTTGGAAAGTCCCACAAAATCAGTCATCCAGTGGCTTCTAATGCTGGTTGACCATTTACTAATAATACCAATGCCCAGGTCTTACCTCAAGGGTAATCTGATTTAGCTTATCTGGTGAAGCCAAGTAGCAGTATTTTTTTAAAAAATAAATTTATTTATTTATTTTCGGCTGCATTGGTTCTTCATTGTTGAGGGCCGGCTTTTCTCTAGTTGCAGAGAGCGGGGGCTACTCTTCGTCATGGTGCGCGGGCTTCTCATTGCGGTGGCTTCTCTTGTTGTGGAGCATGGGCTCTAGGCACGTGGCCTTCAGTAGTTGTGGTGCACAGGCTTAGTTGCTCCGTGGCATGTGCGATCTTCCCGGACCAGGGCTTGAACCCGTGTCCCCTGCATTGGCAGGTGGATTCTTAACCACTGCGCCACCAGGGAAGTCCTAAGTAGCAGTATTTTTTAAAGTTCCCCAGATGCTTCTAATATGCACCCAGAGTTGAGAGCAACTGATATAATCCTATTCCTTCATTTTGCTGATGATTCAAACATGGGATGTGAAGTTACTTGGGTGAGTGGGCAGGGGACACACTGAGAATAACCAAGGTTTCTCAACATACCATGTAGTTCTCTTTTTGTTACATCATACTCAATTAAGAACAAATTATTTTAAAAAAAAGAACAGGGCTTCCCTGGTGGCGCAGTGGTTGAGAGTCTGCCTGCCGATGCAGGGGATGCGGGTTCGTGCCCCAGTCCGGGAAGATCCCACGTGCCGCGGAGCAGCTGGGCCCGTGAGCCATGGCCACTGAGCCTGCGTGTCCGGAGCCTGTGCTCCGCAACGGGGGAGGCCACGGCAGTGAGAGGCCCGCGTACCACAAAAAAAAAAAAAAAAAAAAAAAAAAAAGAACAAATTATTTCTGTAAAGATGAGGAGATAAATCCTGTAAAGTTTAATGGAACAGTGTGATTCATTATAGAAGGAATGATGAGGAAGTCAACAGATTTAGAAGAAACTGCTTACTTAAGATGACCACTCTGGGTAAGATCAGCTGGCCTGAAAGTAAAGCAATCACAAGCTGTGTATGGTGGTACCTCAAAATAGGCATAGTGAGAAGTAATGGGAAGAAGAAATAAAAAAGATTTCTATTGCCAAGTAAAGGAGGAACTTGTGCAGGAAACAACTTGGCTGCATGAAGAGATTAAAATTTGAGATGTTTCTAAATCAGACAAAGCTGGACTATTTAGCAACTTTATTTACTTGTAATTTCTTCCCTGTATAAATCTTACGCTGGTCATGAGCATGTACTGAAGGCACTCTTCAAGCCTTATCCCTGAGAAAGAAAAAGGAAAATTTCCTGGTTCACAGGAACTGAGAATGGAAATTACACTGGAGCAAGAGGCCAAATTTTTCTCAGATTTATCTTGCATATTTAGAATATTTAAAAAATTAAATTGGGGATGACAATGAGAAGGGTCAATTAATATTTATTGGCAGAGGAGCAAGAGACAAAGGAAATTTTGTTGCTGCCTTGTTTTCCTAGCAACAGGTCTAATCTCTTCGCCCCCCCTCCAGCTCTACTTTTAGATGGCCTTTAGGTTCCAAGACTTAGAGAAATATAGTCTTATCCAGGATAAAAACTCCTTGCCTTAAAAAAAAAAATAAAACAAACAAACAAAAACTGCTTGCCTTATTGTTTGACTTCTATTTTCACATAGCAATCATTTTATACTACTTCTCAATGTTTAACATATAGATTAATCCTTCAATACATAGTCCTCCTACCTCACTTTATGATCCTCATCATATAACAAGTAACATAATTTTGTGACATCTTTCAGAATATATTTCTTAGCTTCCTGTTTTTATACACACACATACACATAAATTTGTTTTTCATTTCAAGTTAAATTTTGTGCCTAAGGATACATGGTAAAAGCTCCTATCCACCATCCAGTCTCTTTTCTATCAGTTTGTTTTTTTAAAAAATTCAAATGGTTCTAATTTCAAAATAAATCTGACTCAGGTTTAGTCAGGAAAACTCACCCCCAAAACTCATTCCTTCACATTTTCCTCTTAATCCAAAATTCTTACATTTTTTCCTAACAGAATCCATGTATGATTCTTGGATATTTTACCACACATCCTCCCACAAATCTCCCTCTTCTACCCTCCCCGAAAGGTATAGTTGTATCTAACGAGTTGCAAATTTTCTTTTGTTTCCCTGCCTAAGCACTTGGTACTTGTGGGACCCTGTTACTAAACTTCTCTCAGCCAATTTTACAGCTTTAAAATAAGTGGATCAAGGACTTACCTGGTGGTGCAGTGGTTAAGAATCCTCCTGCCAATGCAGGGGACACGGGTTCAAGCCCTGGTCTGGGAAGATCCCATGTGCTAAGCCTGTGCGCCACAATGCAACTACTGAGCCTGCACTCTAGAGCCTGCGAGCCCCAACTACTGAGCCCGTGCTCCACAACTACTGCAGCCTGTGCATCTAGAGCCCATGCTCTGCAACTAGAGAAGCCATGGCAATGGGAAGCCTGCACACCACAACGAAGAGTAGCCCCTGCTCGCCGCAACTAGAGAAAGCCTGCACAGAGCAGCGAAGACCCAACGCAGCCAAAAATAAATAAATAAATAAATTTTAAAAACTAAATAAGGGCTTCCCTGGTGGCGCAGTGGTTGAGAGTCCGCCTGCCGATGCAGGGGACACGGGTTCGTGCCCCGATCCCGGAAGATCCCACATGCCGCGGAGCGGCTGGGCCCGCGAGCCATGGCCGCGGAGCCTGTGTGTCCGGAGCCTGTGCTCCGCAACGGGAGAGGCCACAGCAGTGAGAGGCCCGCGTACAGCAAAAAAAAAAAAAAAAAAAAAAAAAAAAAAAAAAAAAAACTAAATAAAATAAAGTAAAAAGTGGATCCATCTCTGCCTTGTATAATTACTGTGAAGATTAGGGATAAAGAGTCCTGACATATCTGAAGCACTCATCAAGCATTAACTATTATTTTTACTATGTTCTCTGTATTCAGTCTCTTGCAGGAAGAGGTTCAGAGTGAGGACATAATGAAAAATTAATACCTAGAGGGTTGATAAGAGTAGTCAGAAAAATAGGTGTTCATTCCAGAACTTGCTTCCTAGTAAAGCAGGGTCCTCCGCCACCTTCTCTGAACCTTGATTCCACTGCATTTTTAGTTTGTGAAGAGGTGGCTTAAATGAATCCATTTGAACTATTAAACTTAATGCCATTTGAGAAAATTCGTAACTCTAGAGAGAGCTCTTGCAAAGCATGAACTAACATAGCAAGCACATCCTCAAATTTCAGAGGTGGTGAGTCTTGTTTGGGGGAAAGCAGTCAATCTCTCCTGCCTGGGTGGAAACACCACACGCAAGGAAAATTACAGCTTTGTAATTTCACAATAAAGGAAGGTCAACTCCTAAGAGGGTCTTGAAGTCCATTACTCCAAATCTTCATTTAATTTCAAAAACATTTGCGAGCCCCTGAAGGCTTTTGAGAAGGGCAGTAACATGATCAGACTACCGCTAGAAGATGAGCCTGGTTGCTTAGAAGAGAACAGATGAAGAAAGTAAATGAGGGAATTCCCTGGTGGTCCAGTGGTTAGGACTCAGCACTTGCACTGACAAGGGCCCAGGTTCAACCCCTGGTTGGGGAACAAAGATCCCACAAGCTGTACCACGGCCAAAAACAAGGGAAAAAAAGGAAAGTAAATGATAAAATTTTGGTCGCTTGAACTACTGCTAAAGGTATTCGCTGTTAACTATTATATATTTCAAATTGTTGTAGAAAGAATAGCTTCTAATAGGAGATGAAAAACCAAGCATTTCATAGATAAGTCAACTAAAGAAATAAAGGGTCTGTGGAGACATAACACCCAGATGAGTGCATGCCAATTATTTGTCCACACAAACACATAATCTCCGAAATGCTCAATTTTTTAGAGGTAAACTATTTAAAGACCATTTTATTTTGAGCATTTCAAATGCTGACCTGGGATTTAGGACTGTGTCATTGATTTCTTGAGTCACCTTTGGCAAACCATGTAACTTCTTTTATTCTAAATCTTTGAGGGGTATTTCACAACAAGCTTTGAAATCACTGGCATACACAGTCTATCTTTAATCTTTAGGATTCTTGCTGTGCTCTAAAAAGGTTTCTCTTGATTCATTCTGATTCATGGCACAATTAAATGTTGTCTCAGATCTTTGGAGGAGTTGGGGTGGGGGGTTGTAGAATTTAATGCTTCAGATAGTTGCATGAGCATCTTTTTTTAAAATCTGTATATAATTGTATTTTTTTCTTTTTTTATTGAAGTATAGTTGACTTACAACGTTGTGTTAGTTTCAGGTGCACAGCAAAGTGACTCTGTTTTATATGTGTGTGTATATATATATATTCTTTCTCAGATTCTTTTCCCTTACAGGTTATTACAAAACACTGAGTATAGTTCCCTGTGCCAAACAGTAGGTCCTTTTTGGTTATCTATTTCATATATAGTAATATGTATATGTTAAGCCCAAACATCAATTTTGAAAAGAATTTGTATCTGTTGTATATAAAAATATAAATTGCATTAAACATTTCCCTGCCTTCTTAAGCAGAGTATGCTGAATATGATTTAATGTTTTATTGATGACTCAGCCCTGTGATAAACGTCTCTTATTATCATGGTGAGCTGTGACTCAGTGATGTGTGACACAACCACCAAGTAACTGAGTGTAATGAAAGTCTACTTACCTTTGCAAATTTCAGAAAAAAATAAGCAATAAGAGATTGTTTGCTTTCTAACTACTCATTTCACCCCTGAACTCTGACTTTAGGCAGGATATCAGCAAAGTAGAGCATTCTAGAGCAGTTAGGATGGTAAATGGTCTTGAAATAAGGTCCAGTCAGGGAAATGACTGAAAGAATTAGAGAGGCTTCACTTACAAAGAGAAAACTTAGAGAAGATAAATATTGAAACATCAGTAGTGTTGTCTTGTGAAAATGCGTTAGATATGAATCGTAAATACCAAAAGCAGAGAACCAGGACCAACAGGTAAAAATTATTTTTGGGAAGTGGATTTTGACTCAGTATAAGAGGAACCCATCTTTGCAATTCACTTTGGTTCACAATGTATATGCAAGATCTGATTTAGCTTCACAGGTAATAGAAAGATGAGCAAACCAGAGTACAGGCCTCCCAAAAAGAGATATTAACCTACTGCAGCTGGAATGTGGCATGTGTGGGGCAGAAAGCAAGAGAGTTGGAAAAGTAGATGGAACCAGACCATGGTGGGCCTGGAAATCTAAGCTGAGGATATTACATTGTTTTAAACAGGCAATTGGGAGTGATAAAGCATTTTTAAGTTCTTTTCAACTCAAATTTTAATTAGAAAAATAATTTTAAAAAGTAAATCAAGTTTATTGTTAAAAAAACAGAGATATCAAAATATATTACGTACAAGGTGAAAGGTCACCCCCAAACCCAATTCCCAGATGTATCCATGAACAATTTAGCTTGTATCTTTACTTAACCTTTTTGTGGCTCAGGTTCCTCATCTATAATAACAGATAATAATAGTGCTTACCTAACAGAGGTGATATGAGAATTAAATAATAATTGCTAAATCCATGAAAGCAGGGATTTTGTCTTGTCAAGGCTTCTAAACCTCTGCACCGTTGACATTTTAGGTTGAATAATTCTTTGCTCTGGGGAGCTGTCTTGTGTATTGTAGGATATGTAACAGCATCCCTTGGCTTCTATTCACTAGATGCTAGTAGCAACTCCCATATATGCAAACTCTTGTGATAACAAAAAATGTTTCCGGACATGGCTAAGTGTCTCCTGGGGGCCAAAATCACCCCAGGTTGAGAATCACTGACCTCATTTACTGTTGAATGCCTATGATTTAGCACAACATGTAATAAATATTTGTTGAATTGAATGAAAAGAATTAATACATGTAAAGCTCCTTGAACATAGGAAGCATGCACATAGGAAGCCCTCAGTATTAGCAGTGTTAGCTTTTTTAATTATACTAGTTTCCTATAGGACTATACCATATAAAACTATTTCCACATAAATGGAATCATATGTACTTCACTGTAACTTACAATTTTTCACTAACAATATATCTTAGACATCTTTTTATGTCATTACACATAGATGTAGCTCTATCTCAATCATTTTCTATGGAATCATAGTATTCTGGTGTGTGGAATATATCCTATCATATCGATTCATTTATCCAATTCATTATTGATGGATATTTAGGTTAATTATTGCTATTATAAACAATGCTACAAAGAACATTTTCCATCAAGAATTTTTTAAAAAGTAATGACACAATCAGAGCTACACAATGTATTACATTCTAATTTCAAAGATTCTGTATTTAGGGGTCTCCAAAGAAACAGAACCAATAGGAGATAGATAGATAGATGATAGATAGATAGATAGATAGATGATAGACAGATAGGCATAAAACGATTTATTTTAACAATTGGCTCACATGATTATGGAGACAGGCAAGTCCAAAGTCTGCAGGGTGGGCCAGCAGGCTAGAGACTCAGAGAGGAGCCAATGTTGTAGTTCACTTCTAAAAGCCATCTCCTATGGATGGGAATTCCTTGGCAGTCCAATGGTTAGGACTCTGCACTTCCACTGCAGGGGGCATAGGTCCGATCCCTAGTCTGGGAACTAAGATCCCTCATGAAATGCAGTGTGGCCAAAAGAAAAAAAAAATGGTTTAAAAGCCATCTCCTGTGGAATTCCCTCTGTCTCAAGGGAGCTCAGTCTTTTCTTCTAATCAGGCCTTCAACTGATTAGATGAGGCCCACACCCAAAATATGGAAGTCAATCTGCTTCACTCAAAGTCCACCAATTTAAATATTAATTCATCCAACAGAGATATCCAGAATGATGTTTGATGACATATCTGGGCACCACAGCCCAGCCAGGCTGACACATAAAATTAATCATTACCATATTCCTGGTCAACTATAGAGAATCTCATCAGTAGTGACACATTAACAGAGGCTGTCTAACCATCTGAGAGGAAAACTGTAAAGATGAACCATGTGCTGACTGGGAGGCTGGCCTGGATGACCTCAGTGTTCTTTGGGGTTCTGAGTCTGGACTGTAGTGATGATGCCCCCTGGGGAGAGTGATACCTGCCTTTCCCCCTGCCCCCATCATGGCAGTAGACTAGTGTATTCTTGTGGTTTATGTGCCAACTGTTTAGAATTCTTCTGTCTTCTTGGGGCTGTCAGGCAGTCAACTGTCACTTCTTGAAGTTATTGCTGTATCTGCCTCAAGCAGCTAATAATGGATGTGAAAGCCCTTTGTATAACTGTTAATGCCAAGGAAATGTGCAGCAATGCACCGCTCTAGTCTCCTGTGGGCTACATAAACCCAGATAACCACGCTTATTGTATAATTATGTCTAAAGTTTAAGTAAATAAACAATGAGTGAGGGCCTAAGTGGGTTTTATGGCTGAAAAGTACTGACTGACTTAATGCACGAATCTTGTAACATCTATTTATATGCAGTGAGACTTGGGGGGTTACTCTAGTTTCCCATCTGGGTTCTAGATACGTGAGATGAGTGGGTGAGGTAGTTTTACATCAATGCCATGTTGTCCTAAATTACCCATCATTTCTGCCTAAATGGTCTGTGGAACAAGGCACCAACTATACAAATAAATACACTAAATAAGCACACAAATAATAATTCTCCAGTCTCCATAAGTACTTCTCTACTCATAAATTGAAAAATTAATAGTCTCTGCTTCGCTGCTTAGTATGAAGTTCCTTTACGTTAAAATTAGGTTCATGTTCATGAAATAAGGTTAGAAATTCAGAGAAGGGAAGAAATCTACTATTTAAAAATGTACCACTGTTTATGTTTAGCTAACACTTTTTAGCATCTAGATATTAAAATATATAATGATTAGGAGTTAAGGGTATTCCATAATGTCATCATTCTTTTACTTCAAGAGGCCCATCATTAACCTTTCCATTAATTCTATATCTTTCAGATCTTCCTAAATCAACACCTTCTCTAAATTACTACTCAAATTAAACCCTAATTTTACATCTGCAGTCTCTGTTCTAGTCTGAAAAGCCTACCAGCTCTTCTGTCTAGTCCTCATTTCTACCTCACCCCAGAATCTGGCTCGAAGCCTGGACTTTCACGAATCCAACTGCTGGCAAGCAAATCCTCTACCAAACATCTCTCTCACATGTCTGTGTATTAAAAATAGCTCTCATGACCCACTAATGCTTCTTACTCACACGAAAGTGCAGCTCCAGACCCCAGGGATGGCAGAGTGGAAGAGGGCAGTGTGTGAAGAAGGAGAGCACCAACATTCAGAATTAATTTTCTAAACTTTCACATTGATGTTGAACTTGTCCCTGGTATTTCCATCAGGAAACATATTTGCAAGTGATTTTATGTGGAAATTTTTTTTTAACTCACTTTCCTGGGGAGGCACATTTTCTTAAGTGTCTGGGATGACTAATTTGACACTGCCATGTTTATTTATGAGTCACACTGTTTAGACTAACATTATACCTTTGAATTCAGTCATTCTTTCATTCAGGAATCACTACTGAACACTTTGATGGGCAGGGTTGCCATGTTCCCCAACTCCAGAAGGCACTATTTTCATTATATTCCCTGGAGTTGAGCTCTATAGAGCATTCCTTGCAGTTGCATATTTACCAAAGAGAATTTTAAAAGTATGAATGACACAGTCACATAGCCTGAGCCCTCTGGGAATGATCAATAAACATTTTTCAACATAAGTAGATTATTGTGCATTGTATTATTCATTCATTCCTGCTGGTTATTCATTAATGAATAGCCCAGGCTTATGTTTTTCTTGGCCTCCATCTGGTGGCTCTCTCTCTATCCCTGACATGAAAGTACACTTAGTAATCAATGTAAGCACAAAACAGACAGACATTCGAAACCAACTATGAACTAGGCAATAAAAATACTAGTTTCATTAAAAGCTTCTGTCTTGGACTTCCCTGGTGGCGCAGTTAAGAATCCGCCTGCCAAAGCAGAGGACACGGGTTCGAGCCCCGGTCCAGGAAGATCCCACATGTCACGGAGCAACCAGGCCCATGCGCCACAACTACTGAGCCTGCGCTCTAGAGCCTGCAAGCCACAACTACTGAGCCCGCGTGCCACAACTACTGAAGCCCGCATGCTAGAGTCCGTGCTCCACAGCAAGAGAAGCCACCGCAATGAGAAGCCCACACACCACAGCGAAGAGTAGCCCCCACTCACCACAACTAGAGAAAGCCGGCACCAGCAAAAAAGACCCAATGCAGCCAAACATAAATAAATTTAAAAAAAAAAGTTTCTGTCTTGTAAAATGTTGATAACATTTATTAACCAGTGAAATAAAGTCCAGCCCTTCTTCCCAAACAGCTGACAACATGACCTTCATAAACAACAGAAAGCCAAGTATGATTTTCACGACCATTCCATTTTTTTAATCAAGCTATAAAAAATTATTTTCCTTTTTTTATTAAAGTACAGTTGATTTACAATATTGCTTCTCTTTAATACAACCAATGCAGAAAGTTCATAAAATCTAGTAGCAAGAGGTTTATTACCATTTGCAGAAGTGTTCTTTCAGTCAGAGAAGTTCTCTTCCTAGTGTAACTGACCTTTGTCATAATTCTTTTTCACCCGTCAAACATTTCTAAGACTTGACATAACTGCTTATGTTAGTTGGATCAAAAACATCTTGTGATTCGGGTAGAAATAATTCTTTAAACGGAGGAATTTATATGACGCCGCCTTTTACCATTCATTAAGCACCTTTTTATGTTGGGCCTACTTGTAATGTGTATTACAAGTGTATTGTGTATTATGTAATGCACATATGTAATGTAATACATAATGTATTACATATGTATTACACATTATGTAATGTGTATTATGTCAGCTGATAAGAGGAAATGGCGTTCAGCATTTTCACTAGCTTCCAGTAAGAAATCTCTCTTTCAAATAACCTTCACTCAAGACTCACCTGTACTGAGTGCTGGAAGGAGGTGGGTACAAAGGTGAACCACGTGTGATCTATGCTTTCTATACGCATGCAATCTGGTGCCTGAGACACTCGTTTCCTCAAAAGGCAAACTCACAAGGGCTATAACCATGGATTAAACGTAGAGCTTTGAGAATATGGGAAGATTAATTCTAACTGGGGGATTTGCAAGTGTGTATAGTGACCACGTGGGAATGTCAGAGGAACAGGAAAACGGGATTAAGGAGTGAAGAGAGACTTGAGAAATTTAAGAATGGAAGTCTGGTTGAGGAATTCAGACTTAACCCATATAAATCCTGGGTCTTGAAAGCCAGCTTGCTCAGATCTGTGTTTCCTTAGCACCACCGTATGCATTCTCCTGTTTCACACGGGAGAATGTGTTATTTAAGGTCTACCAAACTCTCCCCCACCCTCCCTTCAGCTGCTGATCCCCTTGACCTTTCAGCTCCTGGAAGAGCGCTCCACTTCCACCAAACACTTTCACTCTTACCTCCCTGTGTGACTTGAACTCTGTCACCTTTGTGGTTTCCCTCAAGCTCTACCATTGGTCTGGCATCCTTCCTTCCCCATTCCTCTCCAACTATCCAATTTATACACTCAGGATTTATTTAAATTACGTGTGTCTGTTCTTTTTTTTTTAACTGAGGGCCTAAGTATATATTAAGCAGTGTGTGAGCTACAAGTTATACCAGATCAGGTCAGTGCTAATCAGGGAGTTTACGGCCTGTCTAAATCCTATCCATCCTTTGAGAGAACATCTCCAGACCTCCAGACCAGCCTGGCCTGTGAAATTCTATGGTATGTTCAGCAATGTCAGTACCAATTACGTAAATGATCTAAACTACTTCCTACACATCTCCCTTTAAAAAAATGTTGTTTGAAATATTTATTATTGTTTACTTTTTTTTTTTTTTTTTTTTTTTGTGGTACACGGGCCTCTCACTGCCTTGGCCTCTCCCGTCGTGGAGCACAGGCCCCAGACGTGCAGGCTCAGCGGCCACGGCCCACGGCCCACGGGCCCAGCCGCTCCACAGCATGTGGGATCTTCCCAGAACGCGGCACGAACCCATGTCCCCTGCATCGGCAGGGGGACTCTCAACCACTGCGCCACCAGGGAAGCCCTGTTGTTTACTTTTTCTTCAGTTAAATAACGTTAAGCTCCTTCACAGTAGGGACCCCATTTCATCTATCTTTGTTTATCTAATAGCACAAATCTTAAAGCTTTCTGTATTATACTTGCTATCGGTGCTCAACAAATAATTGATCTTTACAAAAGAAGTTAATGAACATTATAATATTAGTATATTTATATTATATGTTAATATATATGTATCTAATACATACATTAGCATAATGGACCAGTGTTAAGATGCACTGCATGTATCTGCACATTTTTAAATTTCATGAACCAATACCTTCTTTAAAAAAGTAATGCATATATGTGCATGTGTGTATATATATGATGAAAGTTTATTTTCCTAATTAAGATTTCTTCAAAAATCCATTGTTACATAAATTATACCACCATGAAGTTGTTGTGCAAAAAATCTGTTAATTTATTATCAGATTTTTATAAAGCTAAAAAAATCAATTTTTCATAAAAGTAGAAACATTACCTTAGAATAAAGAGTAGGATTTTAAACTGAATAAACTAATGTGAAAAATCATTACAGCATCCTAATTATTTTGTCATTTAAATCATTTAAGCAAGCTACAGAAATCTTGAGGTGAGAAAGTAAAAGTTAGAAAGACAATGTCATAGTATTGTTGGTTGAGTGAGTTTTTCAGTTAATTCTTACAGGCAACCTACAGAGAGATCTCAATAGCTACAGTTGGACTCAAAGAAGTTAAGTAATTTACCCAAGTAAGGTCCCTAAAGCCCGGTATTCAAACCCAGGTGTCTGTGACACCAAGGTCCTCACTCTCTCTACCGTGTTTCCTGGTACTACCCTTAGCAGGGAAGTATAGAGAAACTTCAAGGAGGTGGTGGCATTTTGAGTTTGGCCTCCAGGAAATGATAGGTTTCTGTGTGCCGAGATTGAGGGTAAAATATTCCAAGGTGAGGAACAAAGTGTATTAAGGCATGAATGCAGGGAATGAAGTGAATGCTATGGTGAGCATCCCAGATCCCCTCTAGGATTGAGGCATCCATTCCCCCAGCAGCTGGCAGGTGGGTGGGTGATGGCTCTCTAGGATTTGCTCTCAGAAAGAACCACCTTTCCATGGGCAACCCACACACATAACTACTCAGTGTTGGATGGAGGGTGGGAATATGAAGCCTAACCTCCTTGCCTCAAGATGGGGCCATTCTGAAAGGTCACCCCAGCTCCAGAACTTTGTTGTGACACATCTCCCCCATCTTCTGCCTAATCCTACTTCCTTCACTTCCCAGTAACTTTCTTCATGCACATCTCCATCTCAGAGTCTATTTCCCAGGGAAGTGAACCGAAGGCAGTTGGAAATATATGAATCAATCAATAAATCAATTGACAAGATGGCATACAACAATGATAAAAGAGAGAGAAAAATTCTGTTTGGAGAAAACCTTGAATTCCATGCTAAGGAATTTGGACTTTATCCTGTGGAACAATGGTTTCCATACTTTCATAAATGTCTACTTTTCTGTCTTGTAATATAGAGCATATATTAGTAAAGTAGTACATACACACACACACAGGTACTTTTATGTGCTTTAATTTTTTTTTTTTGACTAATAGATGTGTGCAATCAAAGATTGAGACCACATTGGGAAAGTCAATTAGGTCTTATTTATTTATTTATTTATTTTTTAATTTATTTTTTAGAAGAAAGGTATGCTCGGGACATAAATTAGAATAGTGGGTCTCAACCTTCAACCCAGGAGAATCAACTGGGAACTATTAAAAAAATATTAGTGACCAGGCCCCACCCTGTGGTGCTCCAAGGACAATGATGCTTCAAGGACAAAGGATGACCCTGCCTGAAAAAGTTTCAGCATTACACCCCCTACCAGACTCTTAATCGCCCTCCCCACCATGTTGCTATGGTTACGAAATTCCTGAGCCCAACCTGGGTGACGCCCACCTGGGCAACGGGACCTGTCCCAAATAAGGAAAGGCATATGCCCTGTCCCACTCCCACCCTATGGAAGGAAGGTATATGTGCCTCTACCAATCAGTAAACAAAATTTTCACCTCAGACCTTTCCTTTGTTTTCTGGCTATAAAAACTGATCAATAGCACATGTTCGGGCTCGACTCTCCCAGACTACTAGCAAGTCGGCCCTCTGTTCTGTCAGTGACGCTTCCCTCTAATAAATTCTATCTTCTTTACATTCTGCCTTGTGTCTGAAAATTCCTTTCCATCCCACGTTCGGACCACAACACACCCCAAACCAATTACATTAACTCGCTGGGTGGGAAAACAACATCAATATTTTTCTTTTACCTTGATATTTCTAACGTGCTGGGGTTAAAGAACCACTGAATTAGAGTTACAATCAAGCTTGATTTGAATTAATTAATTTGAACTATTAAAGATCCTGAAAAGTAACTATCTAGTTACAGAGAAATAGAAACCTAAATATTTAAGAAGTGCTTTTACCTTAAGTATAGGGTCTGTATTGGAAATAAATATGTTATTCTCTCTACATTTTGTTTTCACTTCCTTGTAAAGCCTAGCAGTCCCGTGGCCCCCCTCCAGAAAGAAATGAGTAACTCACCCATTAAGAGACCTTTTACATAAGCCACTTTCTTATCTGCTAGAATTTGAGTGAGCTCTCTCAGCCTCTCAGCTTGTTTTCCTGAGTTTACACAATAATAAAACACACACAATGACCCTCTTACTCTTCTTTTACCAGCCATTATTTAATACTGATTAGCTTTGAAATGCAAACTGCCATATCAAATAGCAAGCTACTTGCAGTCACCTGGGCTAAGGCTGAATTCGAGTGAAAGTCAAAATGATTTTATGCAAAGACAACATACAACGTCCTTCCAAAGCCCCCTAGGAGATGACCAATTTTTTCAGGATTATATTCAGGATATGAAATTCTTTGAACTAACAGATTATCTTTTCTCCTAAATTCAGTGAACCTTTGCTGACCAGTAGCTGAACTTTCAAAGCAATCAATGCTTTCAGCACTTTGTTTACATCAAAGTACGACTAATACCCGTATGAGAGGGAATTTCTATAGGAGAATCTCATCTAGCCTATTACCTTAGGACATTAGGATCTGTCTTAACTAGAGAGTAATAATTTTTTTTTTTTTTTTTGCCCTGCAGCACAGCTTGAGGGATTTCAGTTCCCTGAATCCTAACCACTAGACCACCAGGGAACTCCCAGCGAGTAACAACTTTAGCACTGCAAAATATCTTCGAGATTACCTAATTCACCCTCTTCAGTTTACAGATAAGCACCGAGGTCTAGAGGGGCTTTACTAGGTCAGTATTAGGAAACAGGGTTGGTTGCTGAATGGTAAATTCCTGGTGGGGTAGAAACTGAGCTGACATTGGCAGGTGGGTGTCAAACCAGCTGAAGTCCCTAGCCCGAAATTCAAGGTTTGAAAGGAAGATACAGAGGCTGAGCAAAACTTAAAAACAGGATATCAAGACTAGGACTGATTTCTCAAAAGCAGCAGGAGGGAATGGGGCTGCCCCTAGAGCCACCAAGCTGTGGTCAAACTAGGCATTCCTCTGTGAGGTCGATGTGGAGAAGCCAGATTATCCAGTGGGATAGTTGAGAAACGACACAGACCTGGGGCAAAAGTGCAATGCCTGCCACAAGTTATGGAAGCACCATCCTGTTTTCCTTCTCCTTAAAATATCTCCTCTTACAGATAGCTGCCTGGTGGTTGCCAAGGGCTGGAGGGAAGGCAGAATGGGGAGTTCTTATAATATTTAATGGCTACGGAGTTTCATTTGGGGATGTGGACAAAAGAATGTTGCCTGTCATTCCAGTACAAGTGTTGCTGTCCCAACTGTGCACCCTCAGGGGAATTCAGGATGGAGAAAAATAGGATACTGGCCCTAGACAGTTAAGATGCATGGCAAAGAAATAATTTCAATGAGCCCAGACTCTTGCATCTCCCAATACATAGAAAAGCACTGGGCCTCCCTGGTGGCGCAGTGGTTGAGAGTCTGCCTGCCAATGCAGGGGACGCGGGTTCGTGCCCCGGTCTGGGAGGGTCCCACATGCCGCAGAGCGGCTGGACCCGTGAGCCATGGCCGCTGAGCCTGCGCATCCAGAGCCTGTGCTGTGCAGTGGGAGAAGCCACAACAGTGAGAGGCCCGCGTACCACACACAAAAAAAAATGGTTGGTGGTGACGGTTGCCTGACAATGTAAATGTACTTACTGCCACTGAACTGTACACTTAAATACGGTTAAAATACCAAATTTTCTGTTACATATATTTTACCACACAAAAAATCTGCCATTAGTTCTTAATTCACCAACGTCTTCTGCCTTTTTAATAAATTCCCCATTCTCACTTTTTTAAAAAAACTCCAAAAAATTCAAGAATTCTGCTTGAGAAAATCATTACCAGACTGAAAATCACTTGATAGATAGTGAAATCTCTGAGCAAATTTAATTATTTTTTTTAATTTTGTCAGAAGCAGTTGATAAACAAAAAACACAAAGAACTGTAAATTTTAGAGAAACTAAAGTTTTCTCACAACCACAAATAAAAATGTTAGTTCTCAATACTACTTTCCCCAAATAAAAAAGATCTTTCAAAATAATAACATATAGAACTGTCTCTTTGTAAGCATTTAAAACATGCAAAAGAAATAGGTAGGGGAGCCTTTTGGAATTGCCATTTTACAGTCAAGAAAACTGAGGATTAGAGAGGGTAAGTATCTTGCCCATAGTCATAGAGTCTGGAAGAACAGGTCTACCCTGGAATCTAAAGCAGACTCCAAACCCTCGTTGTTAATTTGTTCTTCATATGCAAATGTATTTCTTGCTTCAGGTTATGTAATCATTGTAAATAATGGGGTAGGGATGAGAGTAAGGCAATGGCATTGAATAATGCCCCAAATAACCAAAGTAAATTCTTTCTAAGTAATGGGAGTTCTCGTAAGGCACTCCACCTGGAACTTCCCTCCAAAAGCAGGCCATCAATAAAAAATAGCAGTGGAAGCAAAAAGAAAGCCATTTTGCAGAGGGAAAAAGGAGGGTCATATACCACGTACACAGAGCTGACTGTAGCAAACAGAAATATCTGGAACAATTAGCATGATGTGGATGAAAAGTCTGAGTGTTTCCAACTGAATTTTGAATGGTTGTAGACTGAGAATTCTATACAGTTTCTGTATTTAGCCCCATAGCGGGAAGTTCCCAGCCCAGCATGAATCTGTATGGTACAGCCTAGGATAAAGACTGGAACGAGAGTTTCGAAAGAATTAGCAGGTGAATCAGAGCCAGGACAATCAAGAGAACAAGTACAGAGATGTTTATCTTACTTTCAGTTACAGGTTTTTCCAACACCCTACTGAGAAGGTGTTGACAGTCAACACCTTTGGGGTCATATATGGTCTAGATATCTTGGTTCTCACATGTATCAGGAACAATGTATTTGTACATGTATTTATATTTAGGTAAGCCAGGCCTAGGGAAAAACTATGGGCAAAGGCAGCCACAAATTTGCATTTCCCCATATCTACTCTTTATGTATCATTTGAGAACTCCAGTTTTCTCCTATTCCTCCAGAATTGTTCTAGGGGGCACTAAAGACTATTTTCATGATCAACTTGGTCTAGTTCTTAGAACCAGTGTTTTCCCTCTCTGACTTCAACTCACCGTAGTTATTAGATATGACTCTGGTCACTTCCAATCTGCTGAGTAGCAACTGTGATGCCAACGTTTGCTGAAGTTGCTGCCACTGCTGTTGAACTTGCAGAGGTATGCTGTGCTGGCTCCAGTGTCTGCTGGAGAAGGCAATATCTCCTTTCTTTAATCTATGAAGTCAGATGGCCTAAGTTCAAATTCCAACGTTGCCATTTACTAGGTATATTAATACTGACAGGACTTCCCTGGTGGCACAGTGGTTGAGAATCTGCCTGCCAAAGCAGGGGACACGGGTTCGAGCCCTGGTCCGGGAAGATCCCACATGCTGCAGAGCAACTAGGCCCATGCATCACAACTACTGAGCCTGCGCTCTAGAGCCTGCAAGCCACAACTACTGAGCCCACATGCTACAACTACTGAAGCCTGCACGTCTAGAGCCTGTGCTCCACAACAAAGAGAAGCCACTGCAGTGAGAAGCCCGCGCATGGCAATGAAGAGTAGCCCCCGCTCGCCACAACTAGAGAAAGCCTCTGTGCAACAGTGAAGACCCAACGTGGCCAAAAATAAATAAATAAATAAATAAATAAATAAATAAAAATTAGAAAAAAAATACTGATAAACATTTGTATATTTATCAAATAGGGATTTAAACAGCCCTTACCTGAGAGAGTTGTGGTAATGATGACACAATGCTCGTAAAACATTTCGTTAACATTTACTGAGCGCTTCTCTCTTTTTTTGAATTGCAATATCATTTAATACTATTTTCAACTGCTTTAATGACAGTATCCATTCTGACAGTTTGAGTACAGTATACAGAAATCAGATTGTGGGTAGCATGGTGCAGTTGAAAGAAAAGAAGCCTTGGAATCTAAACCCAAATGATCAAGATGAGGTCACCAGTAAGGGAACAAATGGGCATGATGTGACTGAGTGCTTCTTTTACTCTTTTTTTTTTTTTTTTTTGCGGTACGTGGGCCTCTCACTGCTGCGGCCTCTCCCGTTGCGGAGCACAGGCTCCGGACGCGCAGGCTCAGCGGCCATGGCTCACGGGCCCAGTCGCTCCGCGGCACGTGGGATCCTCCCGGACCAGGGCACGAACCCGTGTCCCCTTCATTGGCAGGCGGACTCTCAACCACTGCGCCACCAGGGAAGCCCTGAGTGCTTCTTTTAAACTGTCTTAATCTGTTTGGGCTGCTATAACAGAATACCATAGACTGGGTGGCTTATAAACAACACAAATTTATTTCTCGCAGTTCTTGAGGCCAGGAAGTCCAAAATCAAAATGCTCACAGATCTGGTGTCTGTTGAGACCCTGCTTCCTGCATTCTGGAGAAACATCTTCTCACTGTGTCCTTACATGGTGGAAGGTACAGGGGACTCCCTGAGGTCCCTTTTATAAGGGCATTACCTTACCATCATATTGGCAGTTTGGATTTCAACACAGGAATATTGAGAAGACACAAGCATTCAGTCTGTAGCATGAGCTAAGCAATGTACTGATATTGTCATTATCGGTAAGAGGGGGAAGATGCCACTCTCGTGGCATGTTGCTTATTGCAATAAATAGCTCTGCCCGTGTTTAACTTAGTCTTTATATACAGCCCCTCACTTTAGGACCCAGACTGGCCTAGAACAACATGAATGGCAGACACCGCTATACTCAGAAACAGCTGTTTGCACAGGCCCGGATATGACTCACTCCTGGGGTGAACCAAGTATCCAGGAGACTTGATAAACTGTACCTAGTTCATTAATTACATAATTCCAGTACAATAATAATGTGTTTCTTTTTAAAGTACCAATTAAAAATTATCATATAAAAAGGAAAAAACCCCACAATTTTCAGCGGCTTTCAGGCATTCTTAAGGAAGACCCCAAATATGATAAACTCCTCTAAAATTTGAGTTGCCCAGGCTCAAAAAAACACAGGTAAAGTGAAATATTTCTTACAGAAAGGTGCCTGGTGGGTCATATTTATCCTACATGAGAAATTTTATGAATTCCTCCTGGGAATTTGTCCTATAGACATACTTCCATATGTATAATAGGTATATGAAAAAAGATGCTAATTGCAGCAGTGTTTATATATGCATGAAAGGAAATAAATATTTACCTGCAGAGAACAAACTAACTAAATCATGGGGTTTTTTTTAATTGAATTAAATCTCTATGTTCTGATATGGAAAGATTTCCGATATAAATAAGTTTAAAAAGTACGTACAAAAAATGTCTCTAGTATGTCCCCATTTACGTGTATGTGCAAGCATTTTAACAGACATATACATGTTTGGGTTTATATACATAAAACAATTCTGGAAATATATTTTAGAAATTACTGATGGGGGCGTCAGTGGCAATAGCTGTTTCAGATGTTTTGATTGAATACCTTGCCAACTTTGATTTCCATAAAATTGTGAATGGACATAAAATAGACAAGGGACAAATCAATTACATCTGTAAGATTTAGGAATCAAAATGATACCCCATACTACTTCCTCCTGATGGTTTGCTTATTTTAAACAATATTTAACATGGCAAAATTCCAATGAAAGAATCTGGATAATCTCTAGGAGTTTGTTAGGGAGAAAAAGCGTTCTACATTATGGTAATTTCCTTTTACTAAACCTGCACTTAGGTTGTCTTCTCCAGATTCTTACTGACATCCCAGAACTGTAGGGCCATATAGTTATTTAAGTATTATCCATTCCTTCTTCATGTTCACAAGACCTGAGAAAAAAAATTACTTGTTTGTAGTGACCTGAGAGAATTGAATGTTGCAGTGAGTTATTTAATATTATTTCTATATTCTCTCACTTTTGTTAGGGTCACATATTATAAAGAAGAAAATGTCTTACAATTAAACTATAAAACAGCTTAATGAAAACATAAAATGCGTAAATCAAGAACCCTCAGGTAAAATGGTCAAATAACAATGATATTTTGAAAAGAAAGAAATATTGCAGTCCTAAAGGAAAAAAAAAAAGAGAACCAAAACAATATTAAGATACAACTAATGAACTGATAATAAGTGGTAAGGGGTGAGATAACCACAAGTAAAAACTACCTTACTAAAAGAGATCCTCACAGTGAAAGCAGAATGAAAAAGCCAAGGATAGAAGCAATTAGAGAGGGGCTAATAGAGATGGAAGATAAAGGTAATCTAGTATAAATGATGTTCTTGGAGAACTTAAAAATGTAAGAAAAAAATTTTTTTAAATTTTTTTTTTTAAAGATCTCTGTTCAAGTCTCTCTCTCTCTTTTGTTGCTTTTGTTGTTGTTGTTGCTTTTGGCCATACGGCGTGGCTTGCAGGATCTCAGTTCCCCAACCAGGGACTGAACCCGGACCACGGGAGTGAAAGTCCAGAATCCTAACCACTAGGCCGCCAGGGAACTCCCCCTTGCAAGGAAAATTTTATCCAAGGATATAATTCAAGAAATGTCCCTGAAATGGCCAAAAACTGAATATGCAGAACAAAATATCACCTCCAAAGAAAATTTGATATAGAACATTCAACTCATAGACAAACTGATGGGCTTCAAAAACAAATTTTTTTCAGGCATCTAGGTTTTATAGGTAAACTACTAGGCAGGGAGAGAATTTAGGTTGCCTTCTGACTTCTCCATGATAATACTCAAGGCCAGAAGGAAAACAGCAGTAGTAGCGAGCCTCCAAGAAGACCTTCCACGATCCCTGCCTCCTGGTATTCACACCTTTGTGTAGTCCACTCCTTTGTTTTAATAGGGTTGGTCAGTGTGCCCAACAGAATCCTGCAGATGTGGTGACATGTCACTTCCAAGGTTAGGTTATAAAAGGCACTTCGGGGCCTCCTGGTGGCGCAGTGGCTGAGAGTCCGCCTGCCAATTCAGGGGACACGGGTTCGTGCCCCGGTCGGGGAGGATCCCACATGCCACGGAGCGGCTGGGCCCATGAGCCATGGCCGCTGAACCTGCGTGTCCGGAGCCTGTGCTCCGCAACAGGAGAGGTCACAACAGTGAGAGGCCCGCGTACCGCAAAAAAAAAGGCACTTGGCTTCTGCCCTGGGGGCACTCTCACTCTCTCTTGGATGACTCATTCTGTGGTAAGCCAGCTGCTACGCAAAGGCCACGGCGATGAAGAACCATCTAGAAAGGAAGAGTCTCTGGACAACAACCACCTGAGAGCCATCTTGGAAGTAGATCTAGGCCCCGCTAACCCTTGAGATGCCCACAGCCATAGCCCACAGCTTGAATGAATCCTCATAGCCCACAGCTTGAATGAACCCTCAGAATGAATCCTAAACCTGGACCACACAACTAAGCCTCCCCCAGTTTCCTGATCCTCAGAAATTGCGTATGATAACAAAGACTTGTTGTTAATGGCTAAAATTTCACGTAATTTGTTGCACAGCAGCAGATAATTAAAACAGTCCTCAAAAAGGGAAATAGAATATGACCCAAGGATAATATACAGGGTAACCTAAGAACAATCTATTCTGACAAGATGTTATTCAAGAATAAAAGTAACCAGTAGATATTTTCATAGAAGAAAAACATGAGGCAATGCAAGATCCATTAAAAGAACTACTTGTGAGGGAGGGGATATGGGAACATATTTATATGTATAACTGATTCATTTTGTTATAAAGCAGAAACTAACAAAAAAAATTTAAAAATGAGTATTTGAACCCCCCCCCCAAAAAAAAGAACTACTTGTTTAAGAAAAAATCAGCCAGTTAAGAGATTAAAGCAAAGAATTCAGAGACAGAACTCACGGTGAAAAAACTGACAGTGAGTATTAACTCTGTGAAAATGGAGGAATGACACCTACTATGGAAATTTTGCTACAGATGGGAAAATAAATGTTAGAAATCATACAATGTATAAACTATAATAATAACAGCAACAATAATAATAGCGTAGATAACAAACAACATTGGGAGGAATTGCAGGAGTGGTAAGGTCCTTGATCTTTCTTAGCGGTATGAAAATAAAGGAAACCTCATTTACAATGAAGTTGGGAAGCCCTGAAGGAGAAGCTCTCATGCATATGACTCACCCCAGCTTGCAGACCCCAGCAACAGCAAGCTGCCCCCCACCTGCAGCCAATGAAGAACCGCCACAGCCCTCCCCAATTTCTTCCTTTCCTCTCTAAAAGCAGGCCCCACTTTTCTGTTCTCCAGACTTGCCTATGATTTGCCACAGTTTGCATGTCCTGACATGAAATTCCTCTGCTCTTCCTGAATAAATTCATTTTTCTGGCTCCTTTTTTTTTTTAAGGTCAATAGCAGGATATTAATTACTATCAGCTAAGATGTAAAGATTTTATTAAAAAATAAACAGGACTCCAATCTCTGTATTTTTCATAGATTCCCTGCTAAGAGGAACTTTTTAGAAAATATTCTCTCTTGTAGTGAAGAACTATGTTTTTAACCAACATCTTAGAAAGACACCCCATTGAAGTAAAAAGGTATTTATTTGGGGTTCGTTAGAACTGCAGCCCAGGAGACACAAATTCAAGAAGCATTTGAATTGTTTTTGGCCTCTCTACAAAATGGAGGAGACTTATAAAGACAAAAGCCCCAGGGTTATAGTTAGTTACATGAGTTGTTTATCAAGAATTATAATGGAAGCTGGCAAGAAGTAAGGATGCTTGTTAAGTAAGGGTTGGTTGGGGTCTAGAATGGTTGCATAGTTAGGAGGGGAAAGCTTGAAACCATAAGGTTGCAGCTGGCAGGTGTTCTGAATACGCTTGGCAGTGTCCTTGGGTCTGGTACAGTTCAAAGAAAGTTCAAGTTTTCAGTGGTGCAGAGATGTGACCTAGAACAGATCCTCAATGGCTGCCCAAGTCCATTTTTGCATGCCTGAACTGTGATTACTGCATTGTAATTTCAATTTGTCAACAATGTCCTGATTTTGAATTTCAAAAATTCCTTTAGTTTCACTTTTCTTATGTTGTATATTTGAATTAAATTGTATTTAGAAATAGGGTTATATTACCTCACTTGTAGAGAAGTTTATCTTTCACTCTTCCTCCTTATTTTAACTGAAAAATGTTTTAAGTAAGGTTTACTACTGCATTATTTCTTAATGACAGAATTTGATGATTTTTTTTCACTTTCATTTTTGTACTTTTCTGCATTACATAAAATCCTGGCAACGTGTATATGTTGATTTTATAATAATAACTGAGTAATTTTTAACAATAAGATAAAGTACTAGAAGCACATACAATGTGTTTAGTGATTTATTCTAGATGATGGGAACATTTATGGTTGTGATTTTCTTCTTTGTACTTTTCTATATTTTAAAATGTGAATGAATAAAATATGATTTTTTAAAAAGCAACAAGTGGGCCTCCCTGGTGGCGCAAGTGGTTGAGAGTCCGCCTGCCGATGCAGGGGATACGGGTTCGTGCCCCGGTCTGGGAGGATCCCATATGCCGCGGAGCGGCTGGGCCCGTGAGCCATGGCTGCTGGGCCTGCGTGTCCGGAGCCTGTGCTCCGCAACGGGGGAGGCCACAACAGTGAGAGGCCCGCATACCGCAAAAAGAAAAAAAAAAAAAGCAACAAGTAACCAAAAGATTTTTCATAGTATGCATGTAATTATTGAAATATTTTCTGTGACATACAATTTATTGCTTTATTGACTATAAAAGTAACACATGGTTATTTTTTGGGGGGGAGGGGATGCACTGGGTCCTCACTGCTACACACGGGCTTTCTCTAGTTGCCGCGAGTGGGGGCCCTCCCCATTGCAGTGCGGGGGCTTCTCATTGTGAGGGTTTCTCATTGCTGTGGCTTCTCTTGCTGCAGAGCGCAGGCTCCAGGTGCACAGGGTTCAGTAGTTGTGGCACACGGGCCCAGCTGCTCCACGGCATGTGGGAATCCTCCCAGACCAAGGTTCGAACCTGTGTCCCCGCATTGGCAGGCAGATTCTCAACCACTGTGCCACCAGGGAAGTCCCGGTTATTCTTTAAAAAATGTGAACAGTGTAAAATGTCAACATATAAAATATATTTTAAAATGTAAAGAAAAGATGTAAAAAATCATGGCAGTCTATGTTCCATTACACAGTGGTAGGCCCTATAAATAAGCATTTTCTTATGGTTTCTTATTGTGTATATAATCCACTGGGATGAATGTCCTCCTGGAGAAAGATAGTGACAATCTGTTCACTGCTATATCTCCTGTGCCCAGAACACTGCCTGCACATATGTGGCACTAAATTAATACTTCCTGCTTCAAGTTACCATATAATCCAGCAATCCCATTCCTGGGCATATATCCAGAGAAAACTCTAATTCGAAAAGATACATGCACCCCAATGTTCATAGCAGCACTATTTACAATAGCCAAGACATGGAAGCAACCTAAATGTCCATCAAGAGATGAATGGGTAAAGAAGATGTGTTATACTAATCATTAGAGAAATGCAAATCAAAACTACAATGAGGTATCACCTCACAACAGTCAGAATGACCATCATCAAAAAATCTACATACAATAAATGCTGGAGAGGATGTGGAGAAAAGGGAACCCTCTTGCACTGTTGGTGGGAATGTAAATTGATATAGCCACTATGGAGAACAGTATGGAGGTTCCTTAAA
The DNA here is from genome assembly GCF_964341445.2 of Mesoplodon mirus. Classification (NCBI taxonomy): domain Eukaryota; kingdom Metazoa; phylum Chordata; class Mammalia; order Artiodactyla; family Ziphiidae; genus Mesoplodon; species Mesoplodon mirus. The sequence continues at coordinate 121,202,464 of NC_138982.1, forward strand.
AACTAAAAATAGAACTACCATACGACCCAGCAATCCCATTGCTGGGCATATATGCTGAGAAAACCATAATTCAAAAAGAGTCATGGGGTTTCCCTGGTGGCGCAGTGGTTGAGAATCTGCCTGCCAATGCAGGGACATGGGTTCGGGCCCTGGTCTGGGAAGATCCCACATGCCGCGGAGCAACTAAGCCCATGAGCCACAACTACTGAGCCTGCGCGTCTGGAGCTTGTGCTCCGCAACAAGAGAGGCCATGACAGTGAGAGTCCCGCGCACCGCGATGAAGAGTGGCCCCTGCTCATCACAACTAGAGAAAGCCCTCACACAGAAACAAAGACCCAACACAGCCAAAAATTAAATAAATAAATTAATTAATTAAGAGTCATGTACCACAATGTTCATTGCAGGTCTGTTTACACTAGCCAGGACATGGAAGCAACCTAAGTGTCCATCAACAGATGAATGGATAAAGAAGATGTGGCACATATATACAATGGAATATTACTCAGCCATAAAAAGAAATGAAATTGAGTTATTTGTAGTGAGGTGAATGGACCTAGAGTCTGTCATACAGAGTGAAGTAAGTCAGAAAGAGAAAAACAAATACCATATGCTAACACATATATATGGAATCTAAAAAAAAAAAAAAGGTTCTGAAAAACCTAGGGGTAGGACAGGAATAAAGATGCAGATGTAGAGAATGGACTTGAGGACATGGGGAGTGGGAAGTGTAAGCTGGGATGAAGTGAGAGAGTGGCATTGACAATATATACACTACCAAATGTAAAATAGATAGCTAGTTGGAAGTAGCCACATAGCACAGGGAGATCAGCTCGGTGCTTTGTGATCACCTAGAGGGGTGGGATAGGGAGGGTGGGATGGAGACCCAAGAGAGAGGAGATATGGGGATATATGTATATGTATAGCTGATTCACTTTGTCATAAAGCAGAAAGTAACACACCATTGTAAAACAATTATACTCCAATAAAGATGTTAAAAAATAAAAAGATGTGGTATATATAACACAATGGAATGCTACTCAGCCATAAAAAGAATGAAACAATGCCATTTGCAGCAACATGGATAGACCTAGAGATTATCACATTAAGTGAAATAAGTCAGGGAAAGACAAATATGATATCACTTTTATGTGGACTCTAAAATATGATACAAACGAACTTATTTAGAAAACAGAAGTAGACTCACAGGGACTTCCCTGGTGGCGCAGTGGTTAAGAATCTTCCTGCCAATGCAGTGGACACGGGTTTGAGCCCTGGTCCGGGAAGATCCCACATGCTGTGGAGCAACTAAGCCCATGCGCCACAACTACTGAGCCTGTGCTCTAGAGCCCACGAACCTCAACTCCTGAGGCCACATGCCACAACTACTGAAGCCTGAGCACCTAGAGCCCATGCTCCGCAACAAGAGAAGCCACCACAATGGGAAGCCCACGCACCGTAAAGAAGAGTAGACTCCGCTTGCCACAACTAGAGGAAGCCTACGTGCAGCGACGAAGACCCAACGCAGCCAAAAATTAATTAATCAATTAATTTTAAAAAAGAAATAGACTCACAGACATAGAAAACAAATTTATAGTTACCAAAGGGGGGGGATAAATTAGGAGTTTGGGATTAGCTGATACAAACCACTATATATAAAATAAACAACAAGGTCCTACTGTATAGCACAGGGAACTATATTCAATATCTTGTAATAAGCTATAAAGAAAAAGAATATGAAAAAGAATATGTATAAATGAATCACTTTGCTGTATACCAGAAACTAACACAACATTGTAAATGAACTGTACTTCAATTAGAAAAATAAAGTACTTCCTATTTAATTAACAAATGGTTTTAAATTGAGATAATGGAATATTTATGGGTTTGCATTTCTCTTTATCCATCTATTTCATATATATAATAAACTATTCCCCATGTGACTAAACATTTTATGTCTGCTCATCGTCAATTATATGGAGTTCATTTATTTCACTATTTCCCTTTTGTTACAGTTAAATTTTTCCTAAAATCTCATTTTTATAGAAGTTCAACAAATAGCCTTGTACATAAATTTGTCTGCATATCTATTGAAAATTTGTCTGCATATCTATTGAGGATTATCCCTCAGAACAGAGTCTAGGGGGCTTCCCTGGTGGCGCAGTGGTTAAGAATCTGCCTGTCAATGCAGGGGACAAGGGTTCGAGCCCTGGTCCAGGAAGATCCCACATGCCGCGGAGCAACTAAGCCCGTGCGCCACAACTACTGAGCCTGCGCTGTAGAGCCCGCAAGCCACAACTACTGAGCCCATGTGCCACGTGGCTACTGAAGCTCACGTGCCTAGAGCCCCGTGCTCCGCAACAAGAGAAGGCACGGCAATGGGAAACCTGCGCACCACAACGGAGTGCAGCCCCCCCCCCTCACGGCAAGTAAAGAAAGCCCACCCGTAGTAATGAAGATCCAACTCAGCCAAAAATAAATAAAATAACATAAGTAAACTTAAGAAAAAGAAAAAAAGAACAGAGTCTAAAATGTAGAATTACTAGATCAATGAGCATAAATATTTTTTAGGTACCATGATTTAGTAGTTTATGACATAGTTACAACTAACATTTGAGAGTTTACTCTGTATCAGAGATTTTACCAAGAACTTCAGTCATATTGTCTCTTTGAGTTATTACAGTGATGCTACAATGTTAATACTGTTGCTATTCTCATTTTGCAGATAAGAAAACCTAGGCTGAGAGAATAACTTTCCTGAAGTCGCACAATTAGTAAGTGGTGGAGGCAGGATTGGAAACAAAGCAAGACAACCCCGGAACCTAACTCCATCCTCAAAAGTGAAAGTTTGCTTGGGTTTGTATCTCACGAGCACCCATTTACTAGCTGTGGGATCCATGCAAGTTACTTAATCTCTTTGGCTTTGGTTTTCTATAAAATGGAGTTCATAATAGTACCCTCCATTGTGAGAATTAAATGAGAAAGTGTACATTAAACTCTTACTAGTGCTGATACATAAGAAGAGCTCAACATGTTAGCTACCCAATTGTTATCTTGTTATTTATAAAGTTCTGAATATACTCTGCACATTTTGTATCAAAGCCTCACACATTACATTCCCACCAGGAATGTTGTCAACAGATTTATGTTGCTGCAGATTATACTGGGTTCCAAGAGTGCCAAGAAAAATAATACACCAAAGAGATGACCTATGCATAACAGAACTTACTTCCTTTTGCTTGCACATCATATATGCATCCTAAAGGTGTTATTTGAATTTCCAACACTAAGCTTCCTTTCTGTTCTTTGCCATAATATTCATTTTGGCAAGAGGAATGTAAATAAGTGGAGAATTGGCAGAGTAATTTTGGTAAATCAAACTCTTAAAATTAATTTGACATGAAACCTCTGGTTAATGAGGGCAAAACTGAGCTTGTTTGAAATTACTGATAATTTCATCACTATCCTATGTTTTTTTTTTCTATGCATACAAGAAGATAGGGGAAGAGAAGGAGAAATAATGGTACTCCTAAGACTTTGCTTAATATTTGAACCAGACAGAGACATATTTAATTTATACATTATTACTTATTTCATCCAATTTTTTCATCCTTACTGCAGCCAAACCAAGCAGTTTGATATTATACTCAACATACTCTCATAATTTGTAGACAATTGACAATAATGATCTCAAGAATTTAAAAAATGTAATTATATTCAAAGTATTCAAAGTTTGATGATGAAAGTACAAAGTGTAGAAATTGGATAAGTACTTTCATCAAAATATGGAAATTAAAGGTAAAAAATCAAATAATAAAAATTTCTATATTTTTCAAAAATATTCAAAGATGTATTGAAATGAAACTACAATTCTAACACAAATTAGAATTTAACAATATCACGATTTAAATCAACATGATTTTTAAGCGCTGAATTTTTATTTACCTTTTGGAAATTTAATTGCATTGTATTAATTTTTTTAATTAATTAATTAATTTATTTATTTTGGGCTGTGTTGGGTCTTCATTTCTGTGCGAGGGCTTTCTCTAGTTGTGGCAAGTGGGGGCCACTCTTCATCGCAGTGTGCGGGCCTCTCACTATCGCGGCCTCTCTTGTTGCGGAGCACAGGCTCCAGACGCGCAGGCTCAGTAGTTGTGGCTCACGGGCTTAGTTGCTCCGTGGAATGTGGGATCCTCCCAGACCAGGGCTCAAACCCGTGTCCCCTGCATTAGCAGGCAGATTCTCAACCAGTGCGCCACCAGGGAAGCCCACATTGTATTAATTTTTTAAACTAAGCATAATTCTAGCATTCACTGTCCATTGAGTTGCCAACGTAAAGAATCATTATCCCACGTCAATATGTACATGTAAGAGTAACATGAACTCTTCAACCTCATTTGCCACCGTTCCAAATACCATGTGAGCACCAAACTGAGACGTATTCACAACTGGGAACATGAACAGAAGCAAGAAACTGGAAGCTCCCCACTAACTGGAAAAAGACACATCCATTAAGCAAGGATCTACTGCATTTGTGCTATCTGAAGGGAAGGACTTGACAATTTGTCCTTTCTCTTACCTGGCATTGCTGCTCTGCTAATCCTCCTCGCACTGTAAGGCAGTGTGTTTTTCTGACACTGGCAGCAGCAGACTTCAAGCCTTCACATTTGGTCACGGGTCGTCTTTAGTTTCAAGGAAAGGAGGCAGGAGAAGCATTTCCCTGGGGCCTGAATGATAGCCACCGGAGTGAATCTGAGGGTCACAGGCCTCTTGGACCCACGTGCCCAGGATAAAGGTGCTGTCTCAGTTCAGGCTGCTACAACAGCATAACTTACACTGGGAGACTTAAACAACAAACTTTTATTTCGCCCAGTTCTAGAGGCTACAAATCCAAGCTAAGGGTGCCAGCACAGTCAGCTTCTCAGTGAGAGGCCTCCTCCTCGTTACATCATCACTGTGTCTTCCTTGGTGCACGCACAGATAGAACTCCCCTTTCTCCTCTTCTTTTTTTTTTTTTTTTTTCCCGGTACGCGGGCCTCTCACTGTTGTGGCCTCTCGCGTTGCGGAGCACAGGCCCCGGACGCGCAGGCTCAGCGGCCATGGCTCACGGGCCCAGCCGCTCGGCAGCATGTGGGATCTTCCCGGACCGGGGCACGAACCCGCGTCCCCCGCATCGGCGAGCGGACTCCCAACCACTGCGCCACCAGGGAAGCCCCTCCTCTTCTTATAAAAGAGCATTAATCCCCTTGCCATTTCACCTGCCTTCACTAATCAAGGTCATTTTGAGACTTGCACGTCTCCAAGAGGCAGATAGCCTAAACAATATGATGCTAGCCAGAGTTATTCTCCAGGAACTTGAAGTCAGCTGTGTCTAGATAGAACTGAGCTGGTTAAGACTGGATAGGACCACCGACCTTCCAACTGGGCAAGCGCGAGTGTCTGTTCGGTGACCTTTTGACGTCATCAGATGGTGCTAAGCGCCTCCATTTCACAATGCGCACAGGCCTGTAGCTTAGTACGCCTTCACAGAATAATGATTATTCCAATCACCTTTTTTTTTTTTTTTTTTGCGGTACGCAGGCCTCTCACTGCTGTGGCCTCTCCCGTTGCGGAGCACAGGCTCCGGACGCACAGGCTCAGCGGCCATGGCCCACGGCCCACGGGCCCAGCCGCTCCATGGCATGTGGGATCCTCCCGGACCAGGGCACGAACCCGTGTTCCCTGCATCGGCAGGCGGACTCCCAACCACTGCGCCACCAGGGAAGCCCTCCAGTCACCTTTTCCAATCACCTTTCCCCATGCCGCCCGTGCTCCCCACGCCTCAGACAGTCCTGCTTCATTACTCTTTACCCCATAAATACCCCGAGCACCTTGCCTTGGGAGAGGTGGATCTGAGACTTGTCCTCCTGTCTCCTCATTTGGCTACCTTGAGAATAAATCCTCTCTTGGCTGCAAACCGTGGCATCCCACTGTTTCGGCTTGCTGCATGTCAAAAATGAACCCAGTTCAGTAACACCACCCTAAGGGCAGAACCCTCAGGACCTCCCAAAGACCTGCTGCCAAATACCATTGCATTGGGGGTTAGGGTTTGAGCATATGAATTTGGGAGGGACACAGATGTTCAGTCTACAGCAGATACCCATGTGTTCTTTATACATTTTTTTTGTGGATGTTTTTGTGATATGTGTGGCCCTCTACAGTGTGGGACCCAGGGCATCAGTATCTCTTGCCCAGTTCTAAGAGCCTAACTACTGCAAGGGAGTGATTATTGCTTCCATCTTCAGAGTTTTTGTGCAGAACACCCAAGTTGAGGTTCCTACAGTTAGAGCTGTCCCTTTAAAATTCTCAGTAAGGGGCTTCCCTGGTGGCGCAGTGGTTGAGAGTCTGCCTGCCGATTCAGGGGACGCGGGTTCGTGCCCCGGTCCGGGAAGATCCCACATGCTGCGGAGCGGCTGGGCCCGTGAGCCATGGCCACTGAGCCTGCGCGTCCGGGGCCTGTGCTCCGCAACGGGAGAGGCCACAACAGTGAGAGACCCGCGTACCAGGAAAAAAAAAAATTCTCAGTAGGTCCTCGAGGGCAGGCATTCCTTCAAAGGCCAGAATCCCGAGTGAGAGTTCAAAGCGTCCACCTCTTACTTTCACAACAATAGCAAGTCCAGGAGGAGAAGAGCTGGCTCAGGACAGACGGCAGGGCTAGCTCTTCCAAGGCCCTACTTCTCCTTTTGGTTTAGGGTCAGAGCCAGCTCCTTGTTCCCACTTCTTATTTCAGAGGCCCTGCTGCATTACTTGCACCTGGGCCTTGGTCGGGACCATCCTAGTCCAAATCCATGAATCTACCTGAAATCAAACCTCAGGGAGAAAACCTGGGGAGCAAGGATTGAAGTATTTATCTCTCCCTTCCAAGAAGACCCCTGGGATCCTGATGCCCATGGTTTCCCTCAACTTCTCAGCTCAGCAGCTGGCTTTAAACGAAGTCCTTCTTTTACCTTTCTTCTGGGCATCACCCATGTCCTCCTAGTGTACAAAAGGCATAATGATCTACTCATAGGTGATCTTCCATCTCTACTGGTACAAGGAGGGAGTGGTAACATTTTTGCATAAGAAAAGAGAGAAAATATTTATATAATCCCTTCTAGGGCATAAATTTGGCAGATAATCCCATTTGGCAAGTCAATATAAGTTTAATATTTATATGCTTGTTGATTCGGTGAAACCCTGCAGACAATGCTGAGATATTATCATAGTAATTTGATACATTTGGTAATTCGATATATTTTATCTAGTTAGTGTTCTAGAAGAATATATACCTCTATTGTTTGTCAAGACTAGTACCTTGGTTGTTTATTAGTGGTTATTGTTAATTAATCCTGATGTTGTATGAATGCTTGTCAAGATTCTGGATTTCACCACAGAGGCAGTCATAACATATTAGTCTTTAAAGATGAGTATGAAATTTCTTAACACTTTTAGACAGAGATAAAATGAATCAGTTTTTTTATTTCTTTTACATGCAACTAGCACATAAAAGGAAATTTTTACTGCCTAGGATGTGGATTTTAACTATAGAACACTTTAAAATTATTTTTATTACCTATAATATTTTTTCTGATTACAAAATTAATTAATGCTCTCTACTGAAAACATGGAGGATATAGAAAAGCACAAAGAAAAAAATAAAAATCATCCACATTTCTAAATTCAGATTTAAACCTCTTCACATTTTGATGTAAGATCTACCAGTATTTTTTTCAGCACATATATATATCATTTAGTTTAAAAACTGGGTTCTGAGCATACATTCAGTTTTACAGTTTGATGTCTTCATGTAACATATTGCAAATTTTTTTTCATGTTATTCAATATTCTTTAGTGTTTTTTTTTTTTTTTTCGGCTGTGTTGGGTCTTCATTGCTGCGCATGGGCTTTCTCTAATTGAGGTGAGTGGGGGCTACTCTTTGTTGTGGTGCGTGGGCTTCTCATTGCGGTGGCTTCTCTTGTTGCAGAGCACGGGCTCTAGGTGCATGGGCTTCAGTAGTTGTGGCACATGGGCTCAGTAGTTGCAGCTCGCGGGCTCTAGAGCACAGGCTCAGTAGTTGTGGCACACGGGCTTAGTTGCTCCTTGGCATGTGGGATCTTCCCAGACCAGGGCTCGAACCTGTGTGCCCTGCATTGGCAGGCAGATTCTTAACCATTGAGCCACCAGGGAAGCCCTCTTTTGTGATTTTTTTAATGGCTGAAGATCATATCATATAGCTCTACTATTTAACCAACTCCTATTTTTAGACATTTAAAATTGTTTCTTGTGTTTTACTATTAGTAACTCCAAGCAGTTAATAGTGGAAGTAGTATTATAGTAGAAGTAGTAGAATAGTAGAAGTTAATAATTCGACTTCAATTCTAGAAGTAGATTCTTGAGTAGAAGTATCTATACACATTCTGGTTCACAATACCTACTGCAAATTGTGCCCAGCCATCACCCTCACCTTACACCTCACATTTACAGGAAAGCCCATTTATGCCCTTATGAGAAATGCATACAAAAGCCTGTTCCCAGCACCTTCCTTCATGGGGTGTTATATGTTTTTCAGTATTGCCAATTTCTTTAGTTACTAAAGAAGGTTCTTTTTTTTTTTCATATATTTAATTGATTCTTGTGTATACTTTACCATTTTTATCTGGGGTATTCACATTTCTTAATAATTTTTTTTTTACTTTGAAAAAATAAATATTAAAGTAATTATCCTTGTCATATATTTGCAAACATTTTCACAGTTTGTCATTTTCACCTGTAATTTTGTCTGACATTTTTTTGACATACAGATGTTTTAAATGATTTGTGTTGTCAACTTTATGATTCATTTCCCTTATGTTTTCCTCCTTTGGTTTTATGTAATTACACAGAAGTTTTCACTCAGTGAAAATCTATCCAGCACACTTATGATTTGTTCACTTTTCCATATTTATGTTATATTTCAATAAAATTTACCAAAACTAGTAAAGATCTTTTCTAGCCTATATATGTATGTGTATATATACACACACACAGATATCTATATTCTCTTGGTTATTTTATTACTTTATTTTTAAATTCTTTAATCTATTTGAGTATATTGTTGTAAAGTGAGCTAACTAAATGTATTTTTCCAAATTGTCAACTAATTTTAGCAAAATAATTCTTCTTTGAATAAGAATAAATTAATACCTCTTTTCCCCCTGAACCTTAGCATCCACATTTGCAAAATGAGCAAGATGGATTGATCTCTTGGCTTTTCTCTGTGTCTAAAGTTTTCTGATGTAGTAACATAGATGTTAGAGAATAACCTATGGTGATTTAAAACCATAAGTGGAGGAAACACTGAAACTAAATATACTTCATCTAACAAGTTTGAACAGACTTGAATAACCAAGCTAACAGCAAAGTCCATGATATTAAAAAAAAGATGAAGATGAAGGTAGAAAAACTGATTTTTCCAGACTTGCAAGGGAAGTGGTCCAGGGAAGAAATTACCAGAAGAAGCCAATCTAGCCACACAGCAGCTGAGCAGTTCTTTATTCAGTGGATGAGTTGGCAGCATGACAGCACCTTCTCCTACTTTCGGTAATGGGATTTTCATTCAGTACTATGGTTCCTGCACATTGATATATCCCTCCATCAGCTCCTGACATTGATTTTGGAAGCACTGCAGATTCTGACCTAGTTAGGTATAGACTCTGGAAATTGTATTACTATTACTATGTTCATAGAAGTCAATTATCATTTGCCCTTGAGCTCCTCCAGAAATTGATGCATTCATTGAATAAATTCTGGAGTCGAAGTTATAAATCCCAGAAACTGGACCTAATGGGATTTAGCATAGAAGTAAACGAGAGGTAATTCTACTCATTATCACTAAATCACTGTTTTTTCCAGTGCTTCTCAAGGTCTCCTAGTTGAGGGAGCATACATTGCCATCACCTAGCCTAGCTTCTGCTACCACTGTCATGACCACCTACTGCCTCCTAGAGTAGTAAGGAGGGACCCTACAAATTCATGAAGGCACCTATGCTCCGATATAACTAGAGAATCATTTCCCTCCATGATAACCTGAAGTACTCTTAACTCTTTGGCCCCTAGAACATGGAGCTTCATGAAATCAGTATACTTCCTCTTTGACCCAATACCCAGGTGCTCCAGGAATTCTAGATACCAATGTTTATTAAAGGCTTATGTGGGACTTCCCTGGTGGCCCAGTGGGTAAGACTGAGCTCCCAATGCAGTGGGCCTGGGTTTGATCCCTGGTCAGGGAACTAGATCCTGCACGCATGCCACAACTAAGAAGTCCACATGGCACAACAAAGATCCTGTGTGCCGCAGCTAAGACCTGGTGCAGCCAAAATAAATAAAAATAATTTTAAAAAGTAAATAAAGGCTCATGCAGCCCTTAATATTATTGACAAAACAACCCATATTTATTGCTTGGGGTAGGGGTCAGTAATGAATTCCAGTTTGCATTTACTACTCAGGACAGACTGCTGTTATAAACTAACACTGGTTTTCTGTTAGTTCCTTTAATCTCACGCATCCTTTGTCAAAACTCTAGCATCCCTGGGTCTGCACCTCTGCCCAGGTCTCATTTTGAATAAAAGAAGTCAGGAGTTAAAAAATGAAAAATACCTTCCACATCAATACTGAACATTCAGACATAATCACACCATTTTGACCATATTACACTCAAGGGATCTTATAATGAATTGCATTTTCTACCAAATCAAGGCCTGGTAATCTACTCCAGGAGCACAGAAAACTTGTCTATCCTGCTCCCTAATTTATCCCTAATGTATATAATAGTATCCATCACATATTTATTGAGGAAAAAAGAAAAGAGTATTTTAAAGTGATTTATTTATTTTTTGAATAGGTAATGTATGCATATAGTTTGAAATTCAAAAGATATTATATGATATACAGTGAAAAGGTTTTCTCCCATGGTCTCCCAGACAGCCAACTACCCTCCTCAGAAGCAATAACTATCATCAGTGTTTTTCTATTTCTTTTCAGAAATAATAATCATATGCATACACACACTCATATACATTCACACAAGTAGTGGTATATGATAGACACAGTTTTGTATCTTGCTTTCTTCAGTTAACAAAATATTCTTGATATATTATTATTGCACAAAGAGAGATACATTATTTCAAAAAAAGCTGCCTCAGTGAAAGATATTTCGGTTTTCTCATCTAGTCAATATGCGAAGTTAGTTAAAACTGGTTTTGCATTCCAGTGAGAAAAAATTTTGTAAACTAAAAATATGATTAAAAAAAGATTGCATTTCCGGGCTTCCCTGGTGGCGCAGCGGTTGAGAATCTGCCTGCCGATGCAGGGGACGTGGGTTCGTGCCCCGGTCCGGGAGGATCCCACATGCCGCGGAGCGGCTGGGCCCGTGGGCCATGGCTGCTGAGCCTGCGCGTCTGGAGCCTGTGCTCCACAACAGGAGAGGCCACAACAGTGAGAGGCCCACGTACCACAAAAAAACAAACAAACAAACAAAACAAAACAAAAAGATTGCATTTCCAAGAAGAAGCCAGTAAGAATCCAGAAATTAAATGTCTTCCTGGATTGGAGTATACCCTATAATTCAAAATTCTTCCAGAATGCGTTAGTTTTCAGATGGATTCAAGCAGAGTCTTTTCAAAGATCCAAGAGTATGTAGGGAGAGGTCTCTCTTCCTCTAGATTTATGAGTGCTAAAAGCCACATGTAGAAAGGGCCTACCTAAAATAAAGCCAAACTGAGAAAAAACAGAGCCAAAGGAACTAGCTAAGTCATGATGTGTTCATTTGAACTTCTGGATTCAGCCATGCCTGAAGGAGGTCAGGACTAGGGTAAGGCAAGTGAGGCACTCATCTCAGGAGCAAAACTTGAGAGGATGCAAACAAAACTCAGTAATCAAAAAAAAACAGTATTTAGGGCTTCCCTGGTGGCGCAGTGGTTGAGAGTCTGCCTGCCGATGCAGGGAACACGAGTTCGTGCCCCAGTCCGGGAAGATCCCACATGCCGTGGAGCGGCTGGGCCCGTGAGCCATGGCCACTGAGCCTGAGCGTCCGGAGCCTGTGCTCCGCAACAGGAGAGGCCACAACAGTGAGAGTCCCGCGTACCACAAAAAAATAAATAAATAAAAATAAATTAAAAGAAAAAAAAAATCTTACCAGTAAACCTGAAAGCCATCTTCTTAGCCTGGAACCAACAGAGAGGGCTATATTTAGTGATGGTTTTGTGATGTTGCCTTTGTTCCAAAGTCATGATGACATCACGGCAACAGTGGACACTGTTTCAATAATGGTTCATTTTCCTAGGAACTGGGAATCTCCCTCCTATGGCTCTCAGCACTATTAACACTACCATGTTTGAAACTGATAACAGTTACTGTTTCTGGAAAAATTAGAGATGACTGGCAGGGCATAAGTCATGATTTTTGTTTTTATATCCTTTTATAGTTACTGAAGTTGGCGTTATATTATTGCATTATCCACTCAACAAACTGTAAAATAAAATAGCTTATTGTGCTGTTCTTATAGGAATTTTAGGTGGTCTTACTAAAATCAAACCAAGACTCAAAATTCACCCACTGCAGAAGATACTCGTCCTAGTCTATTTGGTCTGCACTCACAGACTGAGTAGCTTAAACAACAAATATTTATATCTCACAGTTCTGGAGACTGGGAAGTCCAAGATCAAGGTGCCAGCAAATTCAGTGTCTGGCAAGGACCAATTTCCTAGTTGAATGACGACCTTCCTCCCACTGTGTCCTCACATAGTGGATGGGGTGAAGTAGATCTCTGTGGCCTCTTTTACAAGGGCACTAATTCCATTCATGAGGGCTTAACCTCATGACCCAGTTATCTCCCAAAGGCTCCCCCTTCGAATACCATCACATTAAGGGTAGGGGTTTCAACAGAGGACTTTGAGGGGCTTCCCTGGTGGTCCAGTGGTTAAGACTGTGCGCTTCCACTGCAGGGTCATGGGTGCAGTCCCTGTTTGGGAACTAAGATCCTGCATACCGCACAGCACAGCCAAAGGAAAACAAACAAACAAACGATTTTGGGGGCAACACAAACATCCAGTCTATGGCAATACTACTCTTCAATCACTAGGTATCTCTCTGACACAACACTTTAAAACATCTTAGCTATGCCCCCTGTTACAGGAAAACCTGGGCCTCCCCCCCTTCATGTCTCTGAATGCCCCTAATAATGTCCTCCATTCCTCCATCTAGAACATGGTGTTTCAATATAACTATGGAGTCTATTATTCAGATCTGACACTGCTTTCTCCCACAAGGCTTTCCAAGATAGATAATTCCTTAGCTGGCCCCAGCCACTCTGTATTCACCTTTCAGCAAGCTGAGACAAGGTAAAAATTTTCTATAGGTCAGCATAGATCCCCAAAGACCGAGATTCTTTGACACCTCAAGTGGAACTTTACAATCCCAAAAAATTGAACGCAAAATCATGTATATATATGCACTTATTTTTTTTTATAGTGAAAGGATCTATGACTTTTAATCAAATTCTCCAAGTGATTGATAACCGCCAAAACAACTTAAGAGCCATGTAACACATTCTGTAGGTGCCTGGCCTATATTCATCCTACATTTACTGTTCCCATATTTCCTATGGGTAAGAACCAATGACTGGGGCTTCCCTGGTAGTGCGGTGGTTAAGAATCTGCCTCCTAGTGCAGGGGACACAGGTTTGAGCCCTGGTCTGGGAAGATCCCACATGCCACAGAGCAACTAAGCCCATGCACCACAACTACTGAAGCCGGAGCGCCTAGAGCTGGTGCTCCGCAACAAGAGAAGCCACCGCAGTGAGAAGCCCGCACACCTCAACGAAGAGTAGCCCCCCCTCGCCACCACTAGAGAAAGCCCGCGCAGCAGCGAACACCCAACACAGCCAAAAATACAATAAATAAAAATTTAAAAAAAAAGAATATTAAAAAAAAAAAAGAAGAACCAGTGACTGACTGCCTAAGAGCTTCTCCAGTTATGGAGTGTGCTAGGTCCTGAAAGGACAGATGGGAAATGCTGAGGAGTTAATGTCTCCAGGAATAGCCTTGAGCCATTGACAGATGAGAGTTGGAAAATAAACACCCCACCTCCTCATCCATCATATGGAACAATGCCAAGAAAGACCTACTCTACATAATTTTCCAGGATCTCCCATTGGGATTAAACCATTAATCACAGAGTCAATCTGCTCATCAACATACCTTCTATTGGCTTTCTTCCATGGTTGTCTCACTTCCCCATTTCCCTACTTGTGTGTCCTGGGATCACCTTCTAAATAAAAACCTGTACTCAGATCTGTACTTCAGCATCATCCCAAGTCAAACCACTCCCCTTTTGGTTCCCATATAGATAATCCACTCTGGCTGTCATTTGGGTCATCTGTACTCCAACCAACCAATAATAAAATCAGAATGCTTGTTAATGGGCCTAGTTCTATATCCATCTTTGGAAACCTACCTGCGTTTTGCTAATCGCTCCTTAGTGGTTACATTAGACCCTACTTTGTATTCAACCTCACCACACTCCATACCACACAAGGTAACATATGGGAAAATGCATTACTCTTCCTAAAATTTTAGGCTCCTATGCCCTGCACCACTACTTAAAATTTCTCAGCAGCCCTTTGGGGCCTGAGGAAAAAAATACAAGGAGTGAAAAGGGAGCTGACCTAGGCTATCAGGATGCTAAGTGTTTATTTTCTCATTGTGTTGAAGATTACAACCTACTTTGGTTTATTTGTTTTTTGACTTGAATTTAGACTCTTCCTTCTTGCTGCCATTACTTGGCTCTCATGCTTCTTAAGGAATTAATTGGAGTCTTAGTAGCATTCTAAGAAGTCGGCCCCTGGAATCCACAGGCATGTCTTTTGGCAGATGGTTTTTTGCAGTTCTGCAGACCAAACCTAATTATCCACTTTGAGTTGTCATCTGAGTTTCTATTTGAGTTGCCAATGTTTGTCCATTTGAGTCTTCTCCTGTCCATTAAGCAATTATAGTGCATGAAAGAGCATCTGCAGAAAAAGAATGTCAGGAAACCAACAGCCATTTGTTGAGAGCCATATGGGGCATGCTGGGACAGTCACCAGAAGTCCATTTATTTTCTTAATCAAGCAAGTAGGAAACATATAATAATGGAGAAAAGAACTCAAAAAAGATATGACCTAGCACATCTACAGGACAGTTTGGAAAATTCCTCTCATGTTAACAGAGTCCAACATATGCACCGAACGCATTTCTACTTGGTCAAGCAGAGTGTACTTAATCTCTACCAAAATAGCACAAAAACAAATGCTATAAATTGGAGCTACCTAAATACTTTTTAAATAAGTACATATTAAATATGTTTAAATGTCCTTTCCTCAGTTTTAAGTTTCTACAAAGGGTCAACTTCCACCCCCATCCCTACCCAGCATCTCCTGCCAAATCGGAAGTTTGTCTGACCCTCCGACACAAGAAAAATTAATTTTCTTTCACTGATTCTCCCTATATTCCTTCCTTGCTTAGTAACAGCAGCACGAGGAAAATAGAAAACAAATAAACAAACAGAAAACTAAAATCAGCCAGCTTATTTTTTCTTTTCTTTTCTTTTTTTTTTTTTTTTTTTTTTTTTTTGCGGTATGCGAGCCTCTCACTCCTGTGGCCTCTCCCGTTGCGGAGCACAGGCTCCGGACGCACAGGCTCAGCGGCCATGGCTCACAGGCCCAGCCGCTCCGCGGCACGTGGGATCTTCCCGGACCGGGGCACGAACCCGTGTCCCCTGCATCGGCAGGCGGACTCTCAACCACTGCGCCACCAGGGAAGCCCAGCCAGCTTATTTTTATATAAGGTTTACATAAAAGTGAAATCACAATGCTCAGCACTGATAAGAAAGTTTTTTTTAATGATAAGAGGGACATCTTAAATCTTTCAAGTGCTTTTGAATCAAGGATGCTTATCTTACTTTTTTTTTTTTTTTTTCCCGGTACTCGGGCCTCTCACTGTTGTGGCCTCTCCCGTTGCGGAGCACAGTCTCCGAACACACAGGCTCAGCGGCCATGGCTCACGGGCCCAGCCGCTCCGCGGCATGTGGGATCCTCCCAGACTGGGGCACGAACCTGTGTCCCCTGCATCGGCAGGCGGACTCTCAACCACTTCGCCACCAGGGAAGCCCTTAACGTACTTTTAAACCTATAAAAGTAGGGACAGTTGAGATCACCTTGACAGCATGCCCGTCTTCACAGTAGTAAAGTTCCTCCCAGAACAAGTTTCCTAGTCTTTTAGAGCTTGAGTTGTAAATTGGGCTAATTTGTTCTACTAGAAATCCGAAATTAGAAATAACCAATATACCTATGACTGGCTGTCTTAGCCAGGGAGTCACCGGGTTGTGTCCAAAGAACAGCCTTTCCCTGCCCATTCTCACGGCCCCTGGGCCCCCTCCACATCACCTTTCTTCTCTTTTTCAGTATTGATTAGCAGAATCCCTGGCTGTTAAAAGTTCTGTTCTCCAACTCCAATGAGTGTGTACGCTACCAAGAAATTCTCTGATACCACTTGGGTGTCCTACAATTCAACTCAATTCTGACACTATCTACCTGGATAGTACATCAGATTCCACAGGTTGAGAGCTTAGTCCTTCAAGGACTGCCCCCCCACACACAAACACACACACACACCTTCACAGGCCAGTTGGAAGCTCTTATTATCACCTGTGCCTCTGACAAGCTGGCTGTAGATTGGAAGTTCCAACCACCTCCACCATGGGTTCAAATTAATTTCCTAGAGCAGACTTCAGTTGCCAGTCATAAATCCACGTTGTTACCTGTACTTCTGACCAACTGACTATGAAACAGATGCTCCCATTGCCCTTATTGCTTAGGAAAATTCCAAGAGTTTTGGGAGCTGTGAGCCAGGTACTGTGGACAAAGACCAAATCTATATGAGAAACATATTTTGGTCATCCGAATGACCAAATACATATCACAGTATCACAGCTATTATCTTCCCAAATTCATCAACAAGGTCACCAAAGCTGCCTGGGATCTGTGGTCTCAGGCCTTCTATTCTTTTTTTTTTTTTTTAAGATTTAAAAATATATTTATTTATTTGGTTGCACTGGGTCTTAGTTGCAGCAGGCGGGCTCAGTTGTGGCACGTGGGCTCCTTAGTTGTGGCATGTCAACTCTTAGTTGCGTCATGCATATGGGATCTAGTTCCCTGAGCAGGGATCGAAGCCAGGCCCCCTGCTTTGGGAGTGTAGAGTCTTAGCCACTGCACCACCAGGAAAGTCCCTATGCTTTCTGTTCTTGCTAATCCACCACCCCTGCTATTCCTCCAACTTTAACCAGAGTCTTTCACTCCAACTTCCACAGCATCCGTACCAGCATCTACCCATGCTAGATCACTTATTCCTACCTGAATGATCTGCCAATTCTCCCTCTCCCTTCTTTAAATGCAAATAGAGTCCCTTCTCCCTAAAACTACAAACAATACTGGTTCCACACCATAATATACATGATTTGCCCTTAAACATTTTATGCTCCATTGTTCCTGGCGAACAGAATAAGTTTTGGCAAAGAAGTCTCACACCCAGTTCTATGTCTGAGTGAGAGAAGCTGCTTTACTGGGGTCCTGTGTGGGCCTTGTAAATGCAGGTCCCCATAGAAACATTCTTATGAATGACATTTCATCTGCTCTATCAGGAACATAATAGTCTCAGTGAATGTTTGTGGGCTTTCAGAAATTAGCATGGCTGCTATGAGATTTACAACCACTATAAAAAAAAAAAAAAACTAATTCCTCAAAGGAGTGTAATCTAGGTTCCAAAATCTGGATTACCAGCCAGGTCGTCTTTCTTTCTGGCACCTCTACTTGGATGTCTCCCAGGTGCCAAAAACCTAACATTTACACTCCACTGAACCTGCTTGTTCTCTATTCCCTGTTTAGTTAATA
The DNA here is from genome assembly GCF_964341445.2 of Mesoplodon mirus. Lineage (NCBI taxonomy): Eukaryota > Metazoa > Chordata > Mammalia > Artiodactyla > Ziphiidae > Mesoplodon > Mesoplodon mirus. Next base: position 121,220,438 of record NC_138982.1, read on the forward strand.
GCACCTTACCCACTGATTGCTCAGACCTGGAAACCTGAGACGGCTGTGCTTGTTTCCTGTTCCTCACAGGCTCACATCCTGCTAGTCTTTTCTCTGAAATGTCTCCCAAATCTCGCTCACCACCATAACTTGAGCTCAGACCCCACCAGCTTTTACTGTGACGACGACAGTGGTTTCAATGATCTCCTTCCTTTGTTTCTTTCTCCTCTCTTCAGATCCATCCTTGGTACTGCCTCTTCCCAAAACACAGGATTATGACAAGCCCTGTTTAAAACAAAAAGCGATAACAACAACAAAAGCAACAGCAAAAACAACACACACACCTGACTTCACAAGATTTTTTTTTTTTTTAGTATATAATTTTTTTAATTGAAGTATAATTGACCTACAACACTATGTTAGTTCCAGGTGCACAGTGTAGTGATTTGATATTTCCATACATTACAAAATGATCACCACGAAGAGAGGTTATTGCCCACTCTGTGTTACACTCAAGTGGTCAGTACATCTACGGCTTTTGCTGGCAGCAACTCTGCACGCTCAGATGTGAGCCCTTCAGTAAGGCCAGGGAACAGACAGCTCAAATGCATCTAGTCTCTCAGGCTTGCTCTATCATGAGTCCCTCCTGACCAATCAAATAAATGTGAGTTGATGACTGGAGGTCACAGAGACAAAGGGAAATACAGAGGGAAGTCCTCTTCTTGGGTTCAAGTGGGGACTCCAGCTACAGAAATAATCTCCTAACTTTCTTGTCTAATCTCAGATTTCCAAAGACTAGAGATAAATTTTGTGTTAAGTTGTGGTAGCTCCTCTTAATCACAGTTTTTATGTGTTCTCCCCCTTTCACCATTTTCCTGATATGTCTCTTGTCATCTTACTGGAATTTTAATGGTTTTAGTTTGAATTAAGTTGTTATAACAGTCTATATATTTTCCTATTCTGATATGTTAGAATAAGGACTTAGAATGCCAACCATTTTCTTCCTGTTCAAACTCTGAGAGAACACTTTCCCTAAAATCTAAATTAGTTCAGTCAACAAGTATGTTTTGAGCCCATATTTAGCACCAAGCACTAAACTTGATGCTGGGGCAACAACAGTAAGGAAAACCAGGTATGTTCCCTGCCCTCCTGGAGCCTATAGAAGAGAGAGTGGAATAGGCACTAACCAATCACATAACATATTCAAGTATAAAACTGCAAGTGCTCTGAAGGGAAGGTGCCTGGTACTTTGAGAAACTCTAAAGCTGAAATTTGATTTAATCCAGAGGTTTCCTAGGGAGGGACACTTGATCTGAAACAGGAAGGGTGACTAGGAGATACCCACTTGAGAAGGTCAAGTATTCCAGGCAGAGAGAACAGTTTCTGCAAAGTGGCTGTAGCCACAGGGGCATACGGAGTATGAGATGAGCTTGGAAAGGTAGGCAAGAGCTAATCCCATTCATAGTTAAGACGTATCATCTCTGTCATAAACACAGTGGAAGCCCTTGAAGAGCTAACTTTATAGGGAGGGAGTGTGTGCTACTCTGTGTCATTATGGTCTAATCAAAGAGAGGGGAACTTATTCTGAATTCCATCTCTGACTCCTGGAATGCTTTGTTATCACCTTAATGGCTCCATGACTCAAGTTTCTTTGCCTATAACCAGTTTACTTCACAGTGTGTTGTCTCAAGTGTTGTAGAGATATTTTAAGGAACAATGAATCATAACTGCTGAGTTCTTTGAACTCCTTGGATGAAAGATGTTATACAGCTTATTAATATAAAGCATTGTTATTACCTATCAGACAGAAAGTTGTCTCCAGCCAAAAAGAAACCAGCAAAATATAAAGTATATGAGGCTCCATCTACTTCTGTAATACTTAAATTTATAATCTAGGTATAAATTAAACGGGCTTAATGCTGGGTAGTCTCAGCATCTTTGATCTAAAATGCCCAGAGCACTCTGCAAATATGAAGTCATCTATTCTCAGAACACCAGCCACTATAATTCTTTCTTCCTGAGAATTATGATAGAGTTCACAAAGTTTACATTCTTTTCTAAAGGTCACCACCAAAGTTAGGGTAAATTTGCCAAAGAGGAATAAGCTCCTGGTTTATTCTGCCAGTCCTAGTGATGGTTTGTTTGCTTGGTTTTCACTCAAACAAGCAAACAAAAACACCTCAAAGCCAAAATATAAACTATAGAACATGGAGATGGAGGAAGAGCTTAAAAAAAAACCAAACGAGCAATAAACTTTCTCCCCTAGGTAAATATCTTACCTCTTTCTTATCTTTAGTATAGAGCAATTTAATACATTATGTATTGTTTTGGCCTAAGAGGAAAAGTAGACAAAAGGAACTGCAGATGAAGAAACCATAAGGTTAGGGACTTTTGGCAAAAGAAGTGAAATAGAGACACAGATGAGAAGGAACTTTGAAAGCTGACTCCTTTTATTTCCTTTCAAAGAAAACCTTTAATATTATTGGTATCTTCATAACAACTTATATTAGGGGTGGAGAGAGGGAGGGAGAGAGAAGCAATGCCCAGTGCCAACTTATCCAGGGCCTGTGAAAATGTTTTTAGTTCTTTTATTTATTTATTTTAAATTTATTTATTTTACTCATTTATTTTTGGCTGTGTTGGGTCTTCGTTGCTGTGCACGAGCTCTCTCTAGTTGTGGCAAGCGGGGGCTACTCTTCATTGTGGTGTGCGGGCTTCTTATTGCAGTGGCTTCTCTTGTTGCAGAGCACGGGTCCTAGGTGCATGGGCTTCAGTAGTTGCAGCATACGGGCTCAGTAGTTGTGGCACAGGGGCTTAGTTGCTCCACGGCATGTGGGATCTTCCCGGACCAGGGATCAAACCCGTGTCCCCTTCATCGGCAGGTGGATTCTTAAGCACTGCGCCACCAGGGAAGTCCTCCTTTAGCTCTTCTAAATTAGAAGAAATAATGATATGATCTAGCCTGAATTAAATTTGTCTTTATATCAACACAGCCATAAAAGACAATTTTAAATATTTTTTTTATTGGTAGAAGAGGCTCACAAAAGCAAAAACACCCAGGGCCTGTGAAAGTTAAAATGTGGCCTTAGAAATGCCCTAACTTAGATATTGTGAAGAAAAGTTGCTGAGGAAATCCTTAACAAGGATTTATTTTTCTACCCAGACACCAGAGCATCTCACAAAAGCAACTAAATATAATGTTTTTCAAATGATTCAACAAACTGAATGGAGCCAGCTAAGTGAAAAAATCTGGAGGGTGATCAACAAAGGAAGATGTGGTTTGATTTCTCTATACAGCTAATCTACAGAGCATGGGATTGTTATTTTATCTAAAAGGGCTATTGAAGTGATCAGAGTGATGAGCCTCATTGAGAATTTATAACTACAAGCCCTTCCTCATGCTGGTTTCTGATCCAAACTTACATTAACTGTGTTATCTGATAAACGTAATGCCAAAAATCAGTTTTTAAGTTTCCCTGGATTGGTAGTGCCCCTAAGATCCTGGAAGAAGCTAATACAAATCCTCTCTCAAGGAAAGCACTTAAATCCCTCAAATGATTCACACAGATAAAGTTCCACAAATACCAAGACTATGATAAAAAATAATCATAAAACATGAAAAAAGAAGCCTAACATGAGCAAGAATCTGCATAAACAACAAAGAAATAAAATGGGACACACAGATTTCAAATAATGTAATTACTGTACACCTAATCTATATTAAATGTGTTTAATATGCTTAAAGAAATATAAGAGATATTTGGAAGTATGAGTTGGGAACAAACAAATATGAAGAAAGATTAAATATCTATAAATGAAAAGTGTAGTTGAAATTAAAATCCATTTGGAGAACTGAATAGAAGATTCAACACAACTGAAATGCAGAGTTATTAACTGGAAGATAAAACCTGGGATTCAGTTCAGAATATCAAACACATGAAAAATATGAGAATGAGATATGAAGGTTAGAATGAAGAGGTGTAAAATACATCTAATGGGTATCTCAGAGTATGATAAAAGAAAGTGGGAAAAGCAATATTCAACAAGATTTTGAATACTGAGATTTTTCCAGAATTGGGGGATGACAGTAATTCTCTCAGGTTCAGGAAATCGTTGGCTGGATAAATAAACAGCAACTCCAAACTAGACACAATTGTAATGAAATTGAATAACAAATCAAAGAGCTCTTAAAAACAGCCCACATTAACTACAAGGATCATTAGATTGACTTCATTAGAGCAGCAAAGGAAGACAGAATACAGTGGAATAGTATTTTGAAAGCATTGACAGAACAGACTAATAAGCCCCAAATTCTATATCAAGAACTCTACCTTTTAAGAATGAGGCAAAATAAAGACATATTTTTAGACAAACAGAAACAAAGTTTACCTTAAAGAGATCCTCAGTGAAGGAATTTGTAAAGGACATACTTCTGGAGGAAGGAAAAGAAGTGTTTTGAGATACAAGAAGAAATGGTGAAGAATGTGTAGACTGTTGATGAAAGAAAAACACACAGGGCTTCCCTGGTGGCGCAGTGGTTGAGAATCTGCCTGCCAATGCAGGGGACACAGGTTCGAGCCCTGGTCTGGGAAGATCCCACATGCCACAGAGCCACAACTAGGCCCGTGAGCCACAACTACTGAGCCTGCACATCTGGAGCCTGTGCTCAGCAACAAGAGAGGCCGCGATAGTGAGAGGCCCGCGCACCGCGATGAAGAGTGGCCCCAGCTTGCCGCAACTAGAGAAAGCTCTCGCACAGAAATGAAGACCCAACACAGCCAAAAATAAATAAATTAATTAATTAATTTTAAAAAAAAAAGAAAAACACACAATCTAAAAGTTGTGAATGAAGGGCTTCCCTGGTGGCGCAGTGGTTGAGAGTCCACCTGCCGATGCAGGGGACACGGGTTTGTGCCCCGGTCGGGGAAGATCCCACATGCCGCGGAGCTGCTGGGCCCATGAGCCATGGCCGCTGAACCTGCACGTCCGGAGCCTGTGCTCCGCAACGGGAGAGGCCACAACAGTGAGAGGCCCGCATACCACAAAAAAAAAAAAAAAAAAAAAAAAAAGTTGTGAACGAAGTTTTATTTGGGGACCTTATGAGGATATAGCCTGGGGAGCAGTCTCTCAGATAGTTATGGGGAACTGCTTTAAAGAGGTAAGGGAGGAGCCAGGATATACATAGGAGTTTTTTGCTGAAAAAAAAAAAAAACACCACACACACATGTTGTCAAACATCAAAATATTACTGCTAATCACAAAAAAACAGATATCTCAAGTCAGTGATTTTAGTGCTTTTCTCTACGTGGGAAGATGCAAGAGTCTGGGCTCCCTGAAATCATTCCTTAGACAAGCATCTTAACTATCTAGGGCTGGTATCCAAAGCACAGAATGCTTCCTGTTTTTCTCCATCCTGAATTCTCCTCAGGGTGCACTACTGGGTGGGGGAGGGCAGTTGCAGTGGTTGATGGCTTGATCCTTGTAGAACTGGAATGGCAGGCAACATTCTTTGTTTATTGGAGTGGCGGGCAACATTCCCTTTCCACAAGACAAATCTAATTAGACACTGGCTATAAAAAAAAAAAAAAGACAATGTATAATTATAAGGTAGACAGAACAAAAACAATGGATTACAATAAATTAGGAGAGGGATTTGATAGGGGTTAAACCAGTCTAAGATCCTTGTGTTATTCAGGGGAAGAGTAAAGATGTCAATTCTCTTCAGACTTAAAAAATTTCAATATTCATGGGAACATTTCACCCCAATCAAGGGCAGATTTTTGAATAAAGATGGAGAGTTATACACATGCATCTGCCTCTACTCACCCAAAGAAAACCTCACTAAAATCACAGTAAATAGACTTTAAAAGGCCTCCAGGTATAAGGACAAAGAAGACAGAAGATGAAGTACCAAATTTTTGGAAACTGAAAAGCAGATGGATGAAAGTTTACTGACTGAATGCACTCAAGAAAGTTGAATTCTGGGGCTTCCCTGGTGGCACAGTGGTTGGGAGTCCGCCTGCCGATGCAGGGAACACGGGTTCGTGCCCTGGTCCGGGAGGATCCCACATGCCGCGGAGCGGCTGGGCCCGTGAGCCATGGCCTCTGAGCCTGCGCGTCGGGAGCCTGTGCTCCGCAATGGGAGAGGCCACAGCAGTGAGAGGCCCGCGTACCGCAAAAAAAAAAAAAAAAAAAAAAAAAAGAAAGTTGAATTCTAGGCCAGCAATGGTCCAAATGAAGCTTCAAATAGTTTCAAAACCGAGCAGGACCCCATGGGGCCCTCCAGGGTACAAATCCTTTCTGTGTCCCCATTTCTTGTTTGTAGGAAATAGGTTTCAATCAGCCTCTTTGACTTTCCCTGAAGTCCAAAGGGCAGGTTCAAACAGTTGCTAATCAGAAAAGTGAGGGAATGCAGAAACAAAGGAAGAGCAATCAAGAAACAATAGCACAGCAATAAAGCAGGGTCCTGCTCAAGGAATATACATAACAATATCTTTGAGTTCTTCTGCAGGAACTAAGGCCCCCGACCCAGGTGGAGGAAGGTAACTCCAGGCTGAGCACAAGAGTCCTGGAGCACCAAACTGTCACCTCACCACTAACCAATCAGAAGAAAGTCTGCATACAGTGGAAGATGACAAAGACTCTAAAATCCTCCCCAAATGATTAACTGCAATTAACACCCCCTTTTTCCCTTTAAAACTTTTCATGGTCGAGCAGAGTCTTTGGAGTTGGTTCTTAAATAACTCCACCTGGAGGTCCATCTTCTCCCCAGGTTGCTGGCCTCCTGAATAAAGCAATCTTTCCTTTCCAACAAACACTTGTCTTGGAGTGCTTGGTTCCTAAGAAAGGGCAATTTATTTAATGGTTGCGTGCTATTTGTTACCTTGGTTTGAGGATACCAAACAATCCATAATCTGTACATTCCAGAATTAATGAGATTATCTCATTACAGATTCCAGGAGACATAATTTCCAAGCTGACAACAACAACAAAGACTATTTAAGGTGTCATTAAGAAGTTTCAGACTACTGCATAATTTCAGCTACTGTTTATATGAAAGAATGTACTCATAAGCCAAAGTCTAAAGATGACTTCAATTCAAATAACTTTTTTCCCCAGTTTTAATGTAATTTCTAAAAGAAAAACGGTTCACTCAATAAGATAAACTGCTCCTTTCAAAGTTACTTAAATCTTAGAGATGATACATTAGAAAAACCTGTGTTCAGTAACCTAAAGAAGTAGAAAACATTAATTTCGTGAAATTTACCTTTACTTGCTAAAAAGCTATATTAAGATGCAATGATTTGTGAGTTATTGTACAGGTATTTACATACACTTTATTAATATATGAATTAAATATATTCAGCTCAACAAATGCTAGAGAACCTACTATGGGCTGTGCTCCCCAGAGTAAAAAAGATGAATAATGTGCCTTTTGGCCTTCTAGGAATATTCAGGGTAAGAGAAGTGATTGATAGGTATGAAAATGCCTACCACAGAAGGAGGCAAAATGTAAGGAGTGTAAAACAAAGTACCAGAAGGAAAAGGATTAAGATGAAAATCCTTTTGGGTAATTGCTAAAGATTTCCTCTAGATGACCCCTGAGATGACCCCTGAGGGTGGGTTTGCTTTCTACTGAAGGAGACACTCAAGGTAGCAACCTGATAACAAAATGTGTGCCGCTTGGAAGTGATTAATACTAGAAGAGTCCTCATAAACAGTCTGAAATAGATATGAATTTTAATACTTAATCTCTTCTAATCTCATAACATATAACGTGGTACGTAAAATTTCAAGTTCCAAATATTTTATACCTTCAATCATATCCAGTATAGTTCCTGTTTCCTCAACTAATAGGAAGTCCCTAGCAGTTACTCTGGACTCTCCTTAGATCAGCCAGGATCCCACTGGAGACAAGTTAAATCAGGATCGCTGGAGTAGGGGTTCAGGTATTTGTATTTTACAAAAGTTCTCCAGATAATTTTAATGTGCAGGCCAGGGTTGCAAATCAGCTGCCTAAATTGCAGTTGGGCAATTTTGGTCTTCCCGATAACTGGTTTAATTTCTTTGCTGGTTCAATAAATAACAAGAGTTTTCCTATATTATTTTCTATTAGCTTCCACTTTACTGACCATTTACTATGTGCCAGGCACGGTGCCAAGCATACTTTTGCGCATTGTCTCTAATTTTCATAGCTACCCTTGGAGTAGGTGCTGTTTCTAAGTTACTTGACCAGTTACTACCCCATTCCGGAGCCCAAGAATTTACCCACTGCACAATACTGCTTCTCTCCTCACTGACTCCTCATAAGGAGCTGCCGTCAACACCAAAGTCTCTCAGCAGATATAAATAAACGCTATCTGGAAAGACCAACGAAGAACAAGTAACGGAGGGCACCGGGAGGCAGAGGCGACATTGCAGGGCTGACCGGGAGATTCTGCGAGACTCAAGATCTCTAATCCCCTGGTCTCCCAGCTACCGCCCGCGCCCCCTCCGCCCCAAGCCTTTAACCGTCCCTACTTAGCCCCGCTTTTCAACCTCACTGTTCCTTGTTGGCCAGTTTCAGAGCTGGAATAACGTTTAAACACAAGGGAGGAAGCCCAATCCGGGTATTTCCCAAACTAGCTTAGTCATTACTGGAGATGGGGAAAAGCCTTCTCTAGCATTCTTCTTCATCAGCCTGAAAGGACTCTACGAGATGGGAGCAAATGCCAGGGCTGCCCACTTGGCTTCCTCTAGGGCCTTAGGTGGAAGAGCCCGCCCCAGCAGCAAACATCCAGAGACAGGAGGCGTGGCTGGAGGCTCCCACCCCTACTACCCTGAGGGGAGGGTGGGGTAAGTGCAGGCGGGGCTGACTGCTTTAGTTGCCTTTCAGGGTCCGGGGGCAGGTGGGCGAGTTTTGTCCCGTGCCTTGCCTTTAAGCCAGGGTGCGATAGCAGTTTCAGTCGTCTGGGGAGAGGGGCTGGCCCGACCCACGTGCACATACCCAATTTAACTGAAGGCATTGAGGGGGGGATCCGAGTTCAGGCTTGGGGCGAGTGGCTGCCGGCGCACGTCAACGCCCCAGCTCCGCTGGCAGGAGTTCCTTACTCGCGTGGGTCCCAGGGCAGCCCGCCGGGGGGGCTCCCTGTTGCCATAGCAACCCCACGCGCCTGGCAGGGACGGCGCGCGCCGCGGGGCTTCGCTACTACCGGAAGTGACGTGTTTCACCTGCCGAGCGAGGGCGGGGTGGGACCGGGCTGCGAGGTGCCGCCGCAGCCAGCGGGTCGGGAACGCGCGGGGAGCCGGGTGACTGAGACCCCGGGTGAGGAGAGCCGCCTACCTGCAGTCGTCGCCCACAGTTGGGCCGCCACCATGGCGCTTCTGCTGCGCTTCGTGCTCCTGTGCGGAGTCGCGGGTGAGTGGGGGACAGATCGGTCCCTCGGGTCTTTATTGCCTGGCCAACCCTGGGGCGCTCGCTGCCTGCGGCCACCCGGGAACAATGGGGCTTGGGGGAGGGGGCGGGCGCGATTTGGGGGCGCTGCGGCAGTGGTGGCGGTTCGCGCGGAATTGCACCGGGGTGATTTTGCCGGACCGGGCGCGCGAGCCCCGAAGGTGGGTGGGGCCGCTGGGAGGGGAGCCCTGCGGGGCCGTGGGGTACCGGGGGGGGCGTTGGAGTGGGGGACGGAGCCCCGGGATGTGGGGCGGCGGTGGAGAGGGCTCCCCGGGCGCGGGTGGGTGGGCGCGGCGTGCCGGCTGCGCCTGGCGTCTCTCCCAGGCTATTCTTTGCCGCGGGTGCGGGCTTTGCTTTATTTGCTCTTGCCCTTTCCCTTGTTAGCCTCGGTGTCGTTTCCATCGGGGTTACCCGGTTTCAGAAGCCTTGGGCGGCGAGTTTTCAGGTGTCGAGCAGTCCAAGCCAGGAGACCGAATTACAAACGCCATGATTAAATGGACACTGAGCTTTTCAGTGCCTCGGATCGTCCAAGCTACCTCTAGGAAAGAGGCGCTGAACGAACTGTAGGCTGAGCCTTCTTGGTCTCGTGGAAGAGGCGAGCCCAGGCACGAGCTGTTAACTAGACGGTAACTCGACGAAGTGGACTGTGGAAAATCAGAAGTAGATTCCTGCAAAAATGCAGTATTGATTTCTGCAGTCGCGGGGCAAAGTGCAAAGGAGAAATTAGTAACCTTGGTTTTGAGTTTATAATGTTTTGATTCATTTTGATAAGATGACTTGTACAGGGAATTTCGAAAGGATTCGCCACGTAATGCATGTTCGACTGCGCCTTTCTTGGGAGGGGGGAAAAGGGCATTTAAAGCTGCGTGGATGTAAGGCATAATCGTTCGATATCTTTAAAAAACTGATTGGTTGCCATGTCCGTGCTTTAACCAACTGATATTGTTTTGTCAAAGTAAGCATTTTAGAACCAAAGGATTCATTAAACCAACCACAACAACAAAAAAACCCATCGGTGGGACCCTAGGAGGCACACTTTGTGTAGCCTCCGGAAGGATAATTTTTTTAAGCGCTCTAAAGCTGGATCGAGTGGCCCTTTCTGTTGGGATGGCTCTCTGCTTCCTGTTGAAATGTTAATTCCATTGTTGGATGCCCCAGCTGTGAGCATTACTCATGGGATCAACATTCTATTAACAAGTCTAATCTTCGATATGAGTCTATAGCATTACACTCCACCTTTTTAATACATATCATTTAGACATGGCTGAAATTTCCAAAGTAAAGCTTCCGGAAAACCTAAGAGTCCGTAACCATTTTACATGATACGTTACACCTTGTTTTGGTCAAGGACTAAACTGAAGTAGAAGTTGAGAACATTGTGATCTCTGTGGAAAAAAATGTTTTAGCCTATATCTAGAGCAGAGAAGTGGAAGAACATAAACCATATAGAGGATCCCCACCCCCACCCCGCCCAGGGATATCAGGATAATTGTCTGGATTTCATTTTTTTCTGGATGCCTCACTTTGGTAGGCACAATCTCATCCTAGGATATTTTGATACATATAGAGTCATTCTGCTCATAAACTGTACACTATGGTACAATGAACATCTCTTTAAAGGACTGTTGGCTTCAACTAAACTATTTTACTTCAATTTTCCAGCTTAGGAAACAACTCAAAAACTGTAATTGGCGTATAGCTTTGGCTATTTCTTCAGATACTTCTTGACATCTTAGAAATTTATTGCCATGAACTCAGTTTGAGTGGTGACATGATTGGATTCTACAATTGGCAAAACAAGGTGGAGGCTTACATATTAAAAATTTCAGTGCTATTGGTATATCTTCCTCTAGAGCTGTCTATGTGGGTTGTAGAGTTTTGTGTTGTACTCTGGTTGCTGATGGAACACTTTTTGATGCGTTTTTATCACCTACCTAGTCGTACCGCTAGTAATAGTAGGGTCAGTAGTGATAGAGCAGAAGCAGTGGTAGTAAAAATAAAGCCTTGATTACGCAGTTATTTTTTTTTAAATAAATTTATTTATTTATTGGCTGCGTTGGGTCCTCGTTACTGCGCGCGGGCTTTCTCTAGTTGTGGCGAGCAGGAGCTGCTCTTAGTTGAGGTGGCTTCTCTTGTTGCGGAGCACGGGCTCTAGGCACGCGGGCTCAGTTGTTGTGGCACACGGGCTCTAGAGTGCAGGCTCAGTAGTTGTGGCGCACGGGCTTAGTTGCTCCGCGGCATGTGGGATCTTCCTGGACCAAGGCTCGAGCCTGTGTCCCCTGCATGGCAGGCAGATTCTTAACCACTGCGCCAACAGGAATGTCCCTGATTACTCAGTTATTAAATGCCAGGCACTGTTCCAGGGCTTTACATACACTCATTTAATGTACCTTGCAGCCCTAGAGGATATATATGTATTATAATGTTCCCTACTGTACAAGTGGAGAAACTGAGGCATGAAGTGGTTGTATAACTTTACTCGCCAAGGTCACAAATTTCCTTCTGAATCCCTGCTCTTATCACTATGCTGCCACTTTCCTCTTTGATTACCTCTAATCGACATCTTAAATTTGTATCACTGGTTATCTGTCATTTATTAAGAACCTGCTTTTGGTTTGACCGTGTGCCAAATACTGAGGGCTTTTATTATTAGCCTTTTAATTTCTTGATCTTAGTTGAACATTTTCAGGCCCTCTGCGAACACGAGGATCCAGGGCTTAGACTGGTGTTGTAAGCTTAAATGGCCCATGACCCAGCAGCATCATTGTCACCTCGGGATGGCAGTGTTAAAGTGTGGGGTGCTGCTGCTTTTCACAGTGTCAATATGAGTGAAAGTAAAGTACTGGCCAGTGATTCTGGTCTCCAAACCACTTGTTAGCCATGCAGTGGCGGCAGGACCCTGTTCTCTGTGCTTCAGTTGCTGCTGATGTCAAGAATGGGAATCCCACTATATCAGTTGATATAGTGGGAAATGTTTATTGTTTTGCTTTACCTGGTGTTTTTTAAAAATAAATAAATTTATTTATTTATTTATTTTGGCTGCATTGGGTCTCTGTTGCTGCGCTCGGACTTCCTCTAGTTGCGGCGAGCGGGGGCTACTCTTCGTTGCGGTGCGTGGGCTTCTCATTGTGGTGGCTTCTCTTGTTGGGGAGCACAGGCTCGAGGCACGCGGGCTTCAGTACCTGTGACTCACGGGTTTCAGTAGTTGTGGCACGCGGACTCTAGAGCGCAGGCTCAGTAGTTGTGTCATGTGGGCTTAGTTGCTCTGCGGCATGTGGGATCTTCCCGGACCAGGGCTCGAACCCGTGTCCCCTGCATTGGCAGGTGGATTGTTAACCACTGCGCCACCAGGGAAGTCCCTACCTGGTGTTTTTTCCTTTACTTGAAAAAAATGAAGATTATTAGATGTGAACTTTATCCCCTCCATATGCCTCTCTCTTAATTACATTCCTGTCATTATACCACCACCAGGGCAAAAGTTGCCCTTCTCCAAGGCAAGCCACCCAACATTGGCTCCTTACCCTATCTGTTGTGGGGTTTCCATAAAATTACCCAGTATATCTCATTGCACTAGGTCAGAGGGCAGGGGCATTACCTGTGCTGCTGTTCATTGTCACAGTCCCGGCGTTAGCTTGTGGCACCTGGCAGATCGCAAGTGTTCAGCAAATGTTGCACGTCTGAATGTTTTCAGCCTCTTTGCCCATAGGCCTGTGTATATGATATGGCTCTCATCAGTTTTATCTCTTTCCCTTCTCATCCAATAAAGATGGTCCTGGGCTTCCCTGGTGGTGCAGTGGTTGAGAGTCCGCCTGCCGATGCAGGGGACACGGGTTCGTGCCCCGGTCCGGGAAGATCCCACATGCCGCGGAGCGCTGGGCCCATGAGCCATGGCCGCTGAGCCTGCGCGTCCGGAGCCTGTGCTCCGCAACGGGAGGGGCCACGGCAGTGAGAGGCCCGCGTACCGCAAAAAAAAAAAAAAAAAAAAAAGATGGTCCTCCACTAGTGACCATTCCATTAGCCTTTCTTCATTCCATTGTTAGAAGTTAAGCCTCTGCTTTATCTCTGACCTCATTCTTCTGTCTCACCCACCTGCTTCAGTTGCCAAAGGTATCAATAACCACGTGCCGAATCCATTTATTTCTTTAGAGCTCCTTGACAGCTACTTTGGTTCTTTCCTACTCTGTTAACCTGCCCTTCACTACCTTCCTCAATAGGTCCCTTAAATGGCAGCCTCCCCCATGATTTAACCCATAGCCCTCTTCTCAGCCTCCATCTTAAACCTGGGTGACTTCATCTGTCCATCACTGTACACTCAGAATCGTTGCTAGTGACTTAAAAATGTTGCCAACTCACCTCTCCTTTGAATTCTGGGCCACTATTTCCAACTGCCTAACATTCAGCATCCCACCTGAATGCACTTGAGTACCTCAGACTCTGCAGGTCCTCAACTGAAATTACCATTAATTAACTGATTAAATGATCCCATCATTCAAATATCTATGGCCTACTGTATACTATGGCTGTGCTAGATGCCCCTACAATAGTACAGGCATTTGCCTGTACTATTAATTACCATTAATTAACTGATTACCATTAATTACCATTAATTAACTGATTAAATGATCCCATCATTCAAATACTATGGCCTACTGTATACTATGGCTGTGCTAGATGCCCCTACAATAGTACAGGCGTTTGCAAGGTGCAAAAGGTTTGGTGGAACGTTCCCAGCAGATGGAGATCTGAAAGGGTATAATGTGCCTTGGGTTCAGTGCATATAAGGCATCTAACTAACACTTCTCGTTTTGATGTGCACCTGAGTCATTATGAGGACGTGTGGGGTGGAGCTTGAGAGTTTACATTTTAACAGGTTCCACATGATGTCACTGCTGAGTGCACTCTGAGTATACAGAGACCCAGAGACTGTGCCAAGAGCTTAGGAGATGATCCCCCAGGAGTGGCACTGAGAAGCTTGTGGAGGTGTTAAAGAAGTGAGGTTATACACTGAGATTTATTCTCTTGAATGGTGTAGAACTCTGCAGCAGTTTTGGAGGCAGGTAGGACCAATAGATTTAACGCATTGATCCATCTGGGATGACCTGGACACAAGCAGTCCCTGTTGAAATACAGCAGAGTGGTGCTGGGCTTCCTGTTTCAAATGAAAATTGTTCTGAGGGAGATGCAGAGGAACCTGTATCTGGTGGATTGAATGAGTGGCAAGAAAAAGTTGGAGGAAGCCAGTAGGATTTCTGGCTTGAGTGAATGATCACGTCACTAACCTATAGGGAATAAAGAAAGGAGAAGCAAGTTTTAGGGAGATGACAGTGACACGTCTTCACACGTCCTCACGCCCTCATAATGACTCAGGTGCACATCAAAAAGAGAAGTGTTAGTTAGATGCCTTATACGCACTGAACCCAAGGCACATTATACCCTTTCAGATCTCCATCTGCTGGACACTTTGTATTTGTGGTGCCTGAGGGGAATGGAGGTGAAAGATACCCAGTAGGAAGACTTAAGCAAAGGACTGGATCTCAGGAGAGAGGCAAAGATGGGTGATACAGAATTGAGAATCACTGCTGATAGGTGGCATCTGTGTCTGGTTAACCAGGAAAAGCAGGTAGGACTAGAAAAGAAGATGAAATGTGATGCTGGGGAACATCAACATCTAATAAGTAGTCAGGAGGTGAGGAACCCAGGGACAGTAAGAATTTATGGAGAGTGCAGGAGAACTAGAGGATGAGGGTGTCCCAGAAACTGATGAAGAAATGAGGCCAGTGGGTCTTACATTAGGAGATTACTGAGAACATCTGGAAAGTGATCGAATCCAGAGGGAGGACAGTACGTGTACTGAGAGTAAAGCTAGATTTTAAGAGATTGAGGAGAGGGCATCAGGTAAGTAGAGAATAAGAGATTACTTTGCACTTGCAGTTGGTTTAGTGCACGTTGCACGTATGGCCTTCATTCCAGGGGACAGTAGCAGACTCCATGGGAGAAGGTAGAAGCCAGAAGATAAGAACTCTAACTTCTGTGCGTGTGTGTGTGTGTGTGTTTATTGAAGTTTAGTTGATTAACAATGTTTCAGGTATACAGCAAAGTGATTCAGTGTGTTTGTGTGTGTGTGTGTGTGTACACACACACACACACACTTTTTCAGATTCTTTTCCATTATAGGTTATTACAGGGTACTGAATATAGTTCCCTGTGCTCTACAGTAGGTCTTCATTGTTTATCTAGAACTCTTAACTTCCAACCACCGAGACATAGAACCTTGTTCACATGATCATTCTTCTTTAAAACAGTGTATTCCTCTTTACACTCGTTCCGGGACTCTGAACTCTTTGGCTTCCCAGGGGATGTCACTGTCTCATCCCACCCTTTATGTAGGGATCCCATCAACTTTAAAAAAGCTTAAATATCCCTCCTGACATGGCTTCAACCCTTATATCCCTCTTTCAGCACCGCCTGTCTCTCCTTTTCTCCACCGGATTTCTTGAAGGAGTGGATTTTCCTTCATATCCACTAATTCTTCCACCCTTTGCAATCTAATTTTCACCCCCCCTCTACTCCTGTGAAACTGCACTGGCCGCTGTGGCTGCATCCAGTGGACATGTCACACCTTCAATCTCTTAGACCTCTTACCGAGAATGGCTCTATTGACTAATCTCTTTCCTCCATGAGCTGTTCCTCATTCTCCTTTGTGGGCCCACTTTCCTCCCTCTACTTAAATGTCAGTTTCTGGCTTCAGTTACCATTTATGTCCTTACAGCCTCCAGTCTGTTTCCTGTCTCACTCTCCCAAAGCTTTGCCCGTAATGTCAAACTGCTCACTTGACAGCTCTGCTTAGACTTCCCACAGGTAACTTCCCACAGGTACCACCAGTTGAACCTGTCTCCAAACTACTGTTCTCTCTCACATTAAATGGCATTTTCAGCCACCAAAATGCCCAGGCAAAAATCTGGGTACCTTACTTGACTTTTCATATCCTCTTCCCAGCTTACACCCAGTTTCGAAGTCACTTGTATCCCTCCAGCCACTCCTGGAGGGATACAGCATACCTCAGTGTATACCACCATCTCTTAAGATGGTTGAAGTAGCTTCATAATTGGTTTTTCATTGAGTGAGGAAATAAATGGGGAAAGATGTACTAGGCATGAATTTCTGTTTGTTGGCTTGAGAAAAGACCTGGAAGGGAAAGAGTATTTGAAGATCAAGAATAGGTATATCGTTGAAGAGGTGAGCAGGGCTGGGCTCGGCGTCCTGCACAGGCCAGCTTTGGGTGTGTCAGCCCTGCCATGCGTTCAGTATTGGAGTGAGTTTATGTTACCACTCCAGTCTCATTTTAATCCCCTGCTTTCAACCTGTTCTCCCCTCTCCCTTCGTTTCTACCTTTCCTCTATCATACTCAAATCATTATCAGGTGTAACTAAGTAAAGGCAAGAATTGAGACTGGGAGCTTTTGATTTGCTTCATTTGGTGGGCAGCAAGTAATGGATGTGAACGTTAAAATAATTTTAAAAATTTTTAAGTAATTATTAAGGTAACCTGGAAAATAATTAAAAATTATCTAACTGAAATGAGCTTATTATGGCTTTATCTTACTGTCATTTACGTAGCATTTTTATTTTTATTTATTTATGTATTTCGGCTGCGCCGGTCTAAGTTGCGGCATGTGGGACTGTCATTTACGTAGCATTTTTATTTTTATTTATTTATGTATTTCGGCTGCGCCGGTCTAAGTTGCGGCATGTGGGATCTTTAGTTGCGGCGCACATGCCGGATCTAGTTCCCAGGCTAGGGATGGAACCCAGGCCCCCTGCACTGGGAACTCAGAGCCTTAGCCACTGGACCATCAGGGAAGTGCCTCCCTTGCATTTTTTAAAGAAAACAAATCTAATGTTCTAGAATAATTGTTAGATTGGTTTTGGAATTAGATTGGTTTCTATTAAGAATATGATGCTAAGTGGAAGTAAAGAGCAGTAACCTTTTTTAGCCCTGGCTCCTTTATTTTCTACTTAATTTTTTCGGTGGGGCTGAAATTACAAATGGTAGAGTGTGAGGGGGGATGGGAGAACTTCACCTTGGCACAGTGAAGTGGTCTGTACAGGAAGCTGGTAGTTTATGGTTTGGTGATCTCTTGGGGCTCATTTATTGATATTCTTTGTAATTTGTTCACTTTGTTGAATCCATTACTGTCTCCACGTAAAAGAAAATGGGAAGGAAGTTGAAAATGTTTCTGTATTCAGTGGCAAAATGGTGACTTAAAGGAACATTTACCTCTTTTGTGCTTTCCCACTGGTCTTTTCTGTAGGCTTTCCCTCCCCTCATTGACTCACCCTTTCTGGTTTCTAATAATGAGTTAGCCAATTAAAGTTTAAGCCTTAAAGGCCTTAGCTTGACTCAGTAGTATTTGCGGTTTATTTTAATTGGCAGGGTGCTGGTAGAAGAAAAGGTTATTGCCTGCTCTGTTGACAAAGGGAAGGTAGGATAAGGGAAGGAGATAGTAACAGTCTATTTTTAGGGTAGGTGTGAGATCAGTGGCATGGTCCAGTTTGACCTTTGATAGTTGGTGAGAAAAGGATTAATGGTCACATTAACCAATGTTTATACATACTGAGACAATGCAAATTTCTTTACAGACTATTAAATCACTTTCATTCTTTCAAAGATATTTTACAGGTTGGAATGGGAATGCTGTTTCATTTACTTCTAAGAAAGAAAACTTTAGATTTCAGGAAGAAGCAACATAACTAATCATGATTACTTTTTCACTTCCCTATCGTGTAACTGTATGTTCTGTGTGAGCTTTTATCTATCTATCTATCTAGTTATCTATCTATCTATTTATTTATTTATGGCTGCCTTGGGTCTTTGTTGCTGCACGCGGGCTTTCTTTAGTTGCAGCGAGCCGGGGCTACTCTTTGTTGCGGTGCGCAGGCTTCTCATCGCGGTGGCTTCTCTTGCTGCGGAGCACGGGCACTAGGCACACGGGCTTCAGTAGTTGTGGCATGTGGGCTCAGTAGTTGTGGCACAAGGGCTTAGTTGCTCCGAGGCGTGTGGGATCTTCCCAGACCAGGGCTCGAACCCATGTCCCCTGCATTGGCAGGCGGATTCTTTTTTTTTTTTTTTTGCGGTATGCGGGCCTCCCACTGTTGTGGCCTCTCCTGTTGTGGAGCACAGGCTCCGGACGCGCAGGCTCAGCAGCCATGGCTCACGGGCCTAGCCGCTCCGCGGCATGTGGACTCTTCCCAGACCGGGGCACGAACCCGTGTCCCCTGCATCGGTAGGCGGACTCTCAACCACTGCGCCACCAGGGAAGCCCAGCAGGCGGATTCTTAACCACTGCGCCACCAGGGGAGTCCCTGTGTGAGTTTTACAGGTTTCTCCAAAGGAAGTATGGTTTGGCTGCACAGATAAAAATGCTCTCAAGGAATCTCAAGGAATATGCAGATACGGTGAAATCAAACGTGTTGAGCCACATCTTTGTTGAATTGTTAGAGTGACTCTAGTTGACCCTCCTCAGTCTCTCAGATTCCCCAGTAAAGAGTGCTTTGAACTCTTGAATACCAGGCTATTCTCATGGGGGTTTTCTTTAATGGACCAGACAGAAACTTCAAGTGTTTTGTGCCCTGGATAGTTCTACAGTAAGAATTGAGAAGACTCTTTAACCTACTTGGTTGTACACTGTGAAATCTGATACTTTTAGAATGAGCTGGTAACTCTGGGCTAGAAAAGTGATCTTACTGTGTTTTTAAAGACAGTTTCACATGCATCTCATTTGAATCCACTCTCCTGACAGCCTATGGGTAGGAAGGACACATTTTTTTTTTTTTTTAATAAGGAATCAAGTTGTAAAGCCAAGGCCTTAAGTTCAATAAATTATGGCATTGGTCCAAGACAATGCTGACCTAGTAGAAACATGTCATTTAAAATGTTCTGGTAGTCACATTTAAAATTGAAAAGGAAAAGGTGAAATCAATTTGTATATATTTTGTTTAACCCAATATATACAAAATATTAATTCCATATGGTCAAATTGAACATCAGTAAGATTAATTTTTTTTTTCATACTAAGCCTTCAAAATCTGGTATTTTACCTACAGCACATCTCAGTTTGCACTGGCCACATTTCACGTGCTCAGTAGCTGTGTGTGGCTAGCAGATACCCTTTTGGTCAGTACAGGTCTAGAACTTGGAGCTTTAGTTCCCAGTAACCTTCCACCATATTTAGTTTCAGAACATTCCACTAACTAAAATAGCATGGGTGTGGTGTGCCATCAAAACAGCTTTGTCAAATGGAAAATGCCTTTGGAACTGCTCTCATGAGATTTTATCTAAAATAATTATTTGTATCACAGTATTCCCGTTGACAACAAGTTAAATAAAGTCTCTTGTTATTTAGTTTCTTGTAATCATCAGAGCATTTGTTGCACACAAAATTATATCAGCTGTCCTTTTTTGGTTATATGCATTTATATTTTAGGTATAAGGTAGACAAAATAAATATATGGACAAAAATAATATTTTTAGCTTGCCTATGTGGGGAATAAATGCATTTATGGAGAGATTGAAAGTAAGGATAGAGTGGTCCCTGGTGATGGTTGCTAGGAAATTTGAATTTATTTTGGGATATTAGAAAGGAAATCATGCCAAGATTGAGGCAATCTTACAACAGTTAGACATGCTTACAACTGGTTTTTTATTATTATTATTATTGTAACTAACCTTTTCTTTATTAACTTAAGTATTTTCCGCAAGTAGGTGACATTTGCTTGTTTTGCTGTTACGTCTCTTTGCTTTTTTTTTTCCTGTGATCTCATCTTTATAAGACACTTCACCTGAGTTTCTTTGCTTTTTTTTTTGTTGTTTTTTTGGCCAGGTACTCACTTTTCCTGTTTCATGTTAATTAAAGGAAGAAAAGAAAACTTGTGGTTGTTTTTGAACGAGGAGGCAAAGGCAGATTTCTTAAAATGAAGCGATACGTGTTATTTTACGAAGGTGATGAAAATATTCACTATGGCAACGGATCTGCTTTACCCATAATGCAAAATACCCTATTTGCATTTGTTTTGCCAGAGACTTCTGAAATTAGCATCTCTGTATTAGAGAACATGGGGAAAATAATACACTACATAGATTGAAAACAGGCTGAGACTTAATTTTTTTTTTAAGGTTTAAAAAAACAAAACTTTTATTTAGAAAGGCTAAAATGATTGCATGCTAATTTGAACAGATAGGTTGTATAAGAAAATTCCATTTTTGATACCCTCCAAGAGTTGGATTCCATTATGTGTGCTTTGCTCTTTCTTCAGACCTCTTAACTTCAGACTGGAGTTGAACAGAAATGTGGCTTACTCCTTTCCCCTCAATTCACTAAGAATTAATTTTATTTATTTATTTATGGAAGGGTTTTCTTTTTTTTTAATTAGTTATCTATTGTATACATATTAGTGTATGTATGTCAATCCCAACCTCCCAATTCATTCCCCCCCCCACCGCCCCCGCCGCCCCGCTTTCCCCCCTTTGTGTCCATACCTTTGCTCTCTACATCTGTGTCTCTATTTCTGCCTTGCAAACTGGTTCATCTGTACCATTTTTCTAGATTCCACATTAATGGAATATAGAAATTCCATTCTGACTTACTTCACTCTGTATGACAGACTCTAGGACCATCCACATCTCTACAGATGACCCAATTTCTTTCCTTTTTATGGCTAAGTAATATTCCATTGTATATATTTACCATGTCTTTATCCATTCCATCTGTCGATGGGCATTTAGGTTGCTTCCATGACCTGGCTATTGTAAATAGTGCTGCAATGAACGTTGGGGTGCATGTGTCTTTTTGAATTATGGTTTTCTCTGGGTATATGCCCAGTAGTGGGATTGCTGGGTCATATGGTAATTCTATTTTTAGTTTTTTAAAGCACCTCCATACTGTTCTCCATAGTGGCTGTATCAATTTACACTCACACCTACAGTGTGAGAGGGTTCCCTTTTTGCCACACCCTCTCCAGCATTTGTTGTTTGTAGATTTTCTGATGATGGCCATTCTAACCAGTGTGAGGTGCTACCTCATTGTAGTTTTGATTTGCATTTCTCTAATAATTAGTGATGTTGAGAAGTTTTCATGTGCCTCTTGGCCATCTGTATGTCTTCTTTGGCCCATTTTTTGACTGGGTTGTTTGTTTTTAAATTTTTTTTTAAATAAATTTATTTATTTTATTTATTTATTTTTGGCTGTGGTGGGTCTTCATTCTGCATGCAGGCTTCCTCTAGTTGCGGTGAGTGGGGGCTACCCTTCATTGTCCTGCGTGGGCTTCTCATTGTGGTGGCTTCTCGTTGCAGAGCACGGGCTCTTAAGTGCGTGGGCTTCAGTAGTTGTGGCACGCGGGCTCAGTAGATGGGGCTCACGGGCTCTAGAGCACAGGCTCGGTAGTTGAGGCATAAAGGCTTAGTTGCTCCGCAGCATGTGGGATCTTTCTGGACCAGGGCTCAAACCCATGTCCCCTGCATTGGCAGGCGGATTCTTAACCACTGCACCATCAGGGAAGCCATGTGCAAAGGTCCCATTTGTTTATTTTTGTTTTTATTTCCATTACTCTAGGAGGTGAGTCAAAAAAGATCTTGCTGTGATTTATGTCAAAGAGTGTTCTTCCTATGTTTTTCTATAAGAGTTTTATAGTGTCTGGCCTTACATTTAGGTCTTTAATGCATTTTGAGTTTATTTTTGTGTCTGGTGTTAGGGGAGTGTTCTAATTTCACTCTTTTACATGTAGCTGTCCAGTTTTCCCAGCACCACTTATTGAAGAGACTGTCTTTTCTCCATTGTATATCCTTGCCTGCTTTGTCATATATTAGTTGACCATAGGTGTGTGGGTTTACCTCTGGGCTTTCTATCCTGTTCCATTGATCTATGTTTCTGTTTTTTGTGCCAGTACCATATTGTCTTGATTACTGTAGCTTTGTAGCATAGTCTGAAGTCAGGGAGTCTGATTCCTCCAGCTCCTTTTTTTTCCCTCAAGACTGCTTTGCCTATTTGGGGTATTTTGTGTCTCCATACAAATTTTAAGATTTTTTTGTTCTAGTTCTGTAAAAAATGCCATTGGAAATTTGATAGGGATTGCATTGAATCTGTAGATTGCTTTGGGTAGTATAGTCATCTTCCAATCCAAGAACATGGTATATCTCCATTTGTTTCTGTCATCTTTGATTTCTTTCACCAGTGTCTTATAGTTTTCTGAGTCCTGGTCTTTTACCTCCTTAGGTAGGTTTACTCCTAGGTATTTTATTCTTTTTGTTGCAATGGTGAATGGGATTGTTTCCTTAATTTCTCTTTCTGATCTTTCATTGTTAGTGTATAGGAATGCAAGAGATTTCTGTGCATTAATTTTGTATCCTGAAACTTTATGGAATGCATTGATTAGCTCTAGTAGTTTTCTGGTGGCATCTTTAGGATTCTCTACTTATAGTATCATGTCATCTGCAAACAGTGACAGTTTTAATTCTTCTTTTCCAATTTATATTCCTTTTATTTCTTTTTATTCTCTGATTGCCGTGGCTAGGACTTCCAAAACTATGTTGACTAATAGTGGTGAGAGTGAACATCCTTGTCTTGTTCCTAATGTTAGAGGAAATGCTTTCAGTTTTTCACCATTGAGAATGATGTTTGCTGTGGGTTTGTCATATATATGGACTTTATTAGGTTCCCTCTATGCCTACTTTCTGGAGAGTTTTTATCATAAATGGGTGTTGAATTTTGTCAGAAGCTTTTTCTGCATCTATTGAGATATCATATGGTTCTTCTTCTTCAATTTGTCACTGTGGTGTATCACATTGATTGATTTGTGTATTTTGAAGAGTCCTTGTATCCCTGGGATAAATCCCACTTGATCATGGTGTATGAACCTTTTAATGTGCTGTTGGATTCTGTTTGCTAGTATTTTGTTGAGGATTTTTGCATCTATATTCATCAATGATATTGGTCTGTAAGTTTCTTTTTTTGTAGCATCTCTGGTTTTGTTATCAGGGTGATGGTGGACTTGTAGAATGAGGTCGGGAGTGTTCCTTCCTCTGCAATTTTTGGAAGAGTTTGAGAAGGGTGGGTGTTAGCTCCTCTCTAAATGTTTGCTAGAATTCGCCTGTGAAGCCATGTGGTCCTGGACTTTTGTTTGTTGGAAGATTTTAAATCACAGTTTCAATTTCATTACTTGTGATTGGTCTGTTCATATTTTCTATTTCTTCCTGGTTCAGTCTTGGAAGGTTATACCTTTCTAAGAATCTGTCTATTTCTTCCAAGTTGTCCATTTTATTGGCATAGAGTTGCTTGGAGTAGTCTCTTAGGATGCTTTGTATTTCTGCAGTGCCCATTGTAACTTCTCCTTTTTCATTTCTAATTTTATTGATTTGAGTCCTTTCCCTCTTTTTCTTGATGAGTCTGGCTAAAGGTTTATCAATTTTGTTTATATTTTCAAAGAACCAGCTTTTAGTTTTATTGATCTTTGCTATTGTTTTCTTTGTTTCTCTTTCATTTATTTCTGCTCTGATAGTTATGATTTCTTTCCTTCTGATAACTTTGGGTTTTGTTTGTTCTTCTTTCTCTAGCTGCTTTAGGTGTAAGGTTAGATTATTTATTTGAGAGTTTTGTTTCTGGAGGTAGGATTGTATTGCTGTAAACTTTCCTCTTGGAACTGCTTTTGCTGCATCCCATAGGTTTTGGATCATCCTGTTTTCATTGTCATTTGTCTCTAGGTATTTTTTGATTTCCTCTTTGATTTCTTCAGTGATCTCTTGGTTATTTAGTAACATATTGTTTAGCCTTCATGTGTTTGTGTTTTTTACGTTTTTTTCCCTGTAAATGATTTCTAATCTCATAGTGTTGTAGTCAGAAAAGATGCTTGATATTTCAGTTTTCTTAAATTTACCGAGGCTTGATTTGTGACCCAAGATGTGATCTATCCTCGAGAATGTTCTGTGTGCATTTGAGAAGAAAGTGTAATCTGCTCTTTTCGGATGGAATGTCCTATAAATATCAATTAAATCTATCTGGTCTATTGTGTCATTTAAAGCATGTGTTTCCTTATTAATTTTCTGTCGATGATCTGTCCATTGGTGTAAGTGAGGTGTTAAAGTCCCCCACTGTTATTATGTTACTGTCAGTTTCCTCTTTTACAGCTGTTAGCAGTTGCCTTATGTATTGAGGTCCTCCTATGTTGGGTGCATATATATTTATAATTGTTATATCTTCTTCTTGGATTGATCCCTTGATCATTATGTAGTGTCCTTCTTTGTCTCTTGTAATACTCTTTATTTTAAAGTCTATATTGTCTGATATGAGAATTGCTACTCCATGTTTCCTTTGATTTCCATTTGCATGGAATATCTTTTTCCATCCCCTCACTTTCAGTCTGTATGTGTCCCTAGGTCTGAAGTGGGTCTCTTGTAGACAGCATATATATGGGTCTTGTTTTTGTATCCATTCAGCAAGCCTGTGTCTTTTGGTTGGAGCATTTAATCTATTCACATTTAAGGTAATTATCGATATGTATGTTCCTATTACCATTTTCTTAATTGTTTGGGGTTTGTTTTTCTAGATCCTTTTCTTCTCTTGTATTTCCCACTTAGAGAAGTTCCTTTAGCATTTGTTGTAGAGCTGGTTTTGTGGTCCTCAATTCTCTTCATTTTTGCTTGTCTGTAAAGCTTTTGATTTTCTCCTTGAATCTGAATGAGATCCTTGCCAGGGTAAGTCACCTTGGTTGTAGGTTCTTCCCTTTCATCACTTTAAATATATCATGCCACTTCCTTCTGCTGTAGAGTTTCTTCTGAGAAATCAGCTGTTAACCTTATGGGAGTCCCCTTTTATGTTATTTGTCATTTTTCCCTTGTTGCTTTTAATAATTTTTCTTTGTCTTTAATTTTTGTCCGTTTGATTACTGTGTGTCCTGGCATGTTTCTCCTTGTGCTTACTCTGCCTGGGACTCTCTGTGCTTCCTGGACTTGGGTGGCTATTTCCTTTCACATGTTAGGGAAGTTTTTGACTATAATCTCTTCAAATATTTTCTCAGGACCTTTCTCTCTCTCTTCTCCTTCTGGGACCCCTATAATGAGAATGTTGTTGCGTTTAATTTTGTCCCAGAGGTCTCTTAGGCTGTCTTCATTTCTTTTCACTCTTTTTTTCTTTATTCTGTTCATGGCAGTGATTTCCACTGTTCTGTCTTCCAAGTCATTTATCCATTCTTCTGTCTCAGTTATTCTGCTATTGATTCCTTCTAGTATATTTTTCATTTCAGTTATTGTATTGTTCATCTCTGTTTGTTCTTTAATTCTTCTAGGTCTTTTTTAAACATTTCTTGCATCTTCTCGATCTTTGCCTCCATTCTTTTTCCCTGGTCCTGGATCATCTTCATTATCATTAGTCTGAATTCTTTTTCTGGAAGGTTCGCTATCTCCACTTCATTTAGTTGTTTTTCTGGTGTTTTATCTTGTTCCTTCATCTGGTACATAGTCTTCTGTCTTTTCATTTTCTCTTTCTGTGATTGTGGTTTTTGTTCCACAGGCTGCAGGATTGTAGTTCTTTTTGCTTCTGCTGTCTGCCCTGTGGTCGAGACTTAATTTTAATCAGAAATGAAATTTGATTGCTTTCCTGAGATGTGTATGTGTGTGTGTTCATGAGGGGCAGGGGGAATGGGTGGGTCACAATCCAATTCAACAAATACTTACAGAAAATCTATCTGTATGTTCACATTCTTAACTCCCCCGTTTGGTTTTACATTATAATTTATAATTTCCCTGGTCCTGATTTATAAGTTATATGTTAAATTTCTCATACAGAATCTCAATCCCTGTGGAAGAAGTTTGGGGGGTAAATAAATAATCTGTACATGTGGGTGAGACATTGTAATAGGTGCTTCAGGAGGTATGAGGAAGATGCCGTTCCAGTACTATTTTCATGCTTCAGTCTGGAGGAGGGAGACTGACACTTACTCTTAAAACAAATAAATAAGTAAATAAGGCAGAGCAGGTACTGATTTGAGCAGATGTGTTATGTGATGTAAAACCATATGGTTTTCTGATTATTCTCTTGGGGACCCACTGCCTTCTCCAGATCATTTTCCCCCTTCACCTTGTGTACCAACCCTTCAGCCCACTGTTTACGCCAAACTTCTGGTTACTTTCCGATACTGACCATGAAATGCCCTGCCTCATACCCCCCACTCCCATCATACATTATCTTGGTATTTTAGGATTTTTGTCCTACAGTTTGCTTTTCAAACATCTCTACACCACAGTTCTTGATCCCTCAAACACAGTGATTTTCTGTGCATTTCACTTAGGCAGTCCTCTCCTTACATTTAGTTCTTCCTTAGAAATCTTGAACTCTATTGTCACTATTTCCCAGCTTTGTCAAATTTTCATCACACCTTGCTGTCATTGCGATCTCCAGGCCCTTGCCCCCTTCCACCCTGCTTCTAGTCTTCCAGTTACTTTAAAACCAGAATTTCTTCACTAATCCTGCATCCTATAGTCAGATTTCAGCTCGCATTCCTGGTGTGGATCAATCCTACAGGCCAGTTTCTTTGCTCCTGCTCATGGACTGGGTGCACAGCTGGAGAAAAAGTGCACATGCATAGCTTCATACATTAGGGAGACTATTGGCTAGACTTTTTGCCTAGCCATTTGGCTAGACTTTTTTTTTCAATTGCATTTATAAAACATCAGAACGTTTATATATATATATATATATATATATATATATATATATATATAATACACACACACACACACACACACACACACACACACACACATTTACTTTTTGGCTGCACAGCACAGCTTCCGGGGTCTTAGTTCCCTGACCAGGGATTGAACCCAGATCCCAGAGTGGGAGTGCTGAGTCCTAACCACTGGACCACCAGGGAATTCCCAGAACATCATATTTTTAACAAAGACAAAATAAAAATAACTTTTTTTTTTTTTTTTTGCTTTATAACAAATTTAATCAGTTATACATATACATATGTTTCCATATCCCCTCCCTTTTGCGTCTCCCTCCCACCCTCCCTATCCCACCCCTCCAGGCGGTCACAAAGTACCAAGCTGATCTCCCTGTGCTATGCGGCTGCTTCCCACTAGCTATTTACCTCACGTTTGGTAGTGTATATATGTCCATGCCGCTCTTTCACTTTGTCACAGCTTACCCTTCCCCCTCCCCATATCCTCAAGTCCATTCTCTAGTAGGTCTGTGTCTTTATTCCTGTCTTACCCCTATGTTCTTCATGACATTTTTTTTTCTTAAATTCCATATATATGTGTTAGCATACAGTATTTGTCTTTCTCTTTCTGACTTACTTCACTCTGTATGACAGACTCTAGGTCTATCCACCTCATTACAAATAGCTCAATTTCATTTCTTTTTATGGCTGAGTAATATTCCATTGTATATATGTGCCACATCTTCTTTATCCATTCATCCGATGATGGACACTTAGGTTGTTTCCATCTCCGGGCTATTGTAAATAGGGCTGCTATGAACATTTTGGTACATGTCTCTTTTTGAATTATGGTTTTCTCAGGGTATATGCCCAGTAGTGGGATTGCTGGGTCATATGGTAGTTCTATTTGTAGTTTTTTAAGGAACCTCCATACCGTTCTCCATAGCGGCTGTACCAATTCACATTCCCACCAGCAGTGCAAGAGTGTTCCCTTTTTTCCACACCCTCTCCAGCATTTATTGTTTCTAGATTTTTTGATGATGGCCATTCTGACTGGTGTGAGATGATATCTCATTGTAGTTTTGATTTGCATTTCTCTAATGAGTAAAGATGTTGAGCATCCTTTCATGTGTTTGTTGGCAGTCTGTATATCTTCTGTGGAGAAATGTCTATTTAGGTCTTCTGCCCATTTTTGGATTGGGTTGTTTGTTTTTTTGTTATTGAGCTGCATGAGCTGCTTATAAATTTTGGAGATTAATCCTTTGTCAGTTGCTTCATTTGCAAATATTTTCTCCCATTCTGAGGGTTGTCTTTTGGTCTTGTTTATGGTTTCCTTTGCTGTGCAAAAGCTTTTAAGTTTCATTAGGTCCCATGTGTTTATTTTTGTCTTTATTTCCATTTCTCTAGGAGGTGGGTCAAAAAGGATCTTGCTGTGATTTACGTCATAGAGTGTTCTGCCTATGTTTTCCTCTAAGAGTTTGATAGTGTCTGGCCTTACATTTAGGTCTTTAATCCATTTTGAGCTTATTTTTGTGTATGGTGTTAGGGAGTGATCTAATCTCATACTTTTACATGTCCCTATCCAGTTTTCCCAGCACCACTTATTGAAGAGACTGTCCTTTCTCCACTGTACATTCCTGCCTCCTTTATCAAAGATAAGGTGACCATATGTCCGTGGGTTTAACTCTGGGCTTTCTATCCTGTTCCATTGATCTATCTTTCTGTTTTTGTGCCAGTACCATACTGTCTTGATTACTGTAGCTTTGTAGTATAGTCTGAAGTCAGGGAGCCTGATTCCTCCAGCTCCATTTTTCGTTCTCAAGATTGCTTTGGCTATTCGGGGTCTTTTGTGTTTCCATACAAATTGTGAAATTTTTTGTTCTAGTTCTGTGAAAAATGCCAGTGGTAGTTTGATAGGGATTGCATTGAACCTGTAGATTGCTTTGGGTAGTAGAGTCATTTTCACAATGTTGATTCTTCCAATCCAAGAACATGGTACATCTCTCCATCTATTTGTATCATCTTTAATTTCTTTCATCAGTGTCTTATAATTTTCTGCATACAGGTCTTTTGTCTCCTTAGGTAGGTTTATTCCTAGATATTTTATTCTTTTTGTTGCAATGGTAAATGGGAGTGTTTCCTTGATTTCTCTTTCAGATTTTTCATCATCAGTATATAGGAATGCCAGAGATTTCTGTGCATTAATTTTGTATCCTGCAACTTTACCAAATTCATTGATTAACTCTAGTAGTTTTCTGGTAGCATCTTTAGGATTCTCTATGTATAGTATCATGTCATCTGCAAACAGTGACAGCTTTACTTCTTCTTTTCCAATTTGGATTCCTTTTATTTCCTTTTCTTCTCTGATTGCTGTGGCTAAAACTTCCAAAACTAGGTTGAATAAGAGTGGTGAAAGTGGGCAACCTTGTCTAGTTCCTGATCTTAGTGGAAATGGTTTCAGTTTTTCACCATTGAGGACGATGCTGGCTGTGGGTTTGTCATATATGGCCTTTATTATGTTGAGGAAAGTTCCCTCTATGCCTACTTTCTGCAGGGTTTTTATCATAAATGGGTGTTGAATTTTGTCGAAAGCTTTCTCTGCATCTATTGAGATGATCATATGGTTTTTCTCCTTCAGTTTGTTAATATGGTGTATCACGTTGATTGATTTGCGTATATTGAAGAATCCTTGCATTCCTGGAATAAACCCCACTTGATCATGGTGTATGATCCTTTTAATGTGCTGTTGGATTCTCTTTGCTAGGATTTTGTTGAGGATTTTTGCATCTATGTTCATCAGTGATATTGGCCTGTAGTTTTCTTTCTTTGTGACATCCTTGCCTGGTTTTGGTATCAAGGTGATGGTGGCCTCGTAGAATGAGTTTGGGAGTGTTCCTCCCTCTGCTATATTTTGGAAGAGTTTCAGAAGGACAGGTGTTAGCTCTTCTCTAAATGCTTGATAGAATTCGCCTGTGAAGCCATCTGGTCCTGGGCTTTTGTTTGTTGGAAGATTTTTTATCACAGTTTCAATTTCAGTGCTTGTGATTGGTCTGTTCATATTTTCTATTTCTTCCTGATTCAGTCTCGGCAGGTTGTGCATTTCTAAGAATTTGTCCATTTCTTCCAGGTTGTCCATTTTATTGGCATAGAGTTGCTTATAGTAATCTCTCATGATCTTTTTTATTTCTGTAGTGTCAGTTGTTACTTCTCCTTTTTCATTTCTAATTCTATTGATTTGAGTCTTCTCCCTTTTTTTCTTGATGAGTCTGGCTAATGGTTTATCAATTTTGTTTATCTTCTCAAAGAACCAGCTTTTAGTTTTATTGATCTTTGCTATCATTTCCTTCATTTCTTTTTCATTTATTTCTGATCTGATTTTTATGATTTCTTTCCTTCTGCTAACTTTGGGATGTTTTTGTTCTTCTTTCTCTAATTGCTTTAGGTGCAAGGTTAGGTTGTTTATTCGAGATGTTTCCTGTTTCTTAAGGTGGGATTGTATTGCTATAAACTTCCCTCTTAGCACTGCTTTTGGTGCATCCCATAGGTTTTGGGTCGTCGTGTCTCCATTGTCATTTGTTTCTAGGTATTTTTTAATTTCCTCTTTGATTTCTTCAGTGATCACTTCGTTATTAAGTAGTGTATTGTTTAGCCTCCATGTGTTTGTATTTTTTACAGCTCTTTTCCTGTAATTGATATCTAGTCTCATAGCATTGTGGTCGGAAAAGATACTTGATACAATTTCAATTTTCTTAAATTTACCAAGGCTTGATTTGTGACCCAAGATATGATCTATCCTGGAGAATGTTCCATGAGCACTTGAGAAAAATGTGTATTCTGTTGTTTTTGGATGGAATGTCCTATAAATATCAATTAAGTCCATCTTGTTTAATGTATCATTTAAAGCTTGTGTTTCCTTATTTATTTTCATTTTGGATGATCTGTCCATTGGTGAAAGTGGGGTGTTAAAGTCGCCTACTATGAGTGTGTTACTGTCGATTTCTCCTTTTATGGCTGTTAGTATTTGCCTTATGTATTGAGGTGCTCCTATGTTGGGTGCATAAATATTTACAATTGTTATATCTTCTTCTTGGATCGATCCCTTGATCATTATGTAGTGTCCTTCTTTGTCTCTTCTAGTAGTCCTTATTTTAAAGTCTATTTTGTCTGATATGAGAATTGCTACTCCAGCTTTCTTTTGGTTTCCATTTGCATGGAATATCTTTTTCCATCCCCTTACTTTCAGTCTGTATGTGTCTCTAGGTCTGAAGTGGGTCTCTTGTAGACAGCATATAGATGGGTCTTGTTTTTGTATCCATTCAGCCACTCTGTGTCTTTTGGTGGGAGCATTTAGTCCATTTACATTTAAGGTAATTATCGATATGTATGTTCCTATTCCCATTTTCTTAATTGTTTTGGGTTCATTATTGTAGGTCTTTTACTTCTGTTGTGTTTCTTGCCTAGAGAAGTTCCTTTAGCATTTGTTGTAAAGCTGGTTTGGTGGTGCTGAACTCTCTCAGCTTTTGCTTGTCTGTAAACGTTTTAATTTCTCCATCAAATCTGAATGAGATCCTTGCTGGGTAGAGTAATCTTGGTTGCAGGTTTTTCTCCTTCATCACTTTAAGTATGTCCTGCCACTCCCTTCTGGCTTGTAGAGTTTCTGCTGAGAGATCAGCTGTTATCCTGATGGGGATTCCCTTGTGTGTTATTTGTTGTTTTTGCCTTGCTGCTTTTAATATGATTTCTTTGTGTTTAATTTTTGACAGTTTGATTAATATGTGTCTTGGCGTATTTCTCCTTGGATTTATTCTGTATGGGACTCTCTGTGCCTCCTGGACTTGATTAACTATTTCCTTTCCCATATTAGGGAAGTTTTCAACTATAATCTCTTCAAATATTTTCTCAGTCCCTTTCTTTTTCTCTTCTTCTTCTGGAACCCCTATAATTCGAATGTTGGTGCGTTTAATGTTGTCCCAGAGGTCTCTGAGACTGTCCTCTGTTCTTTTCATTCTTTTTTCTTTATTTTGCTCTGCAGCAGTTATTTCCACTATTTTATCTTCCACCTCACTTATCCGTTCTTCTGCCTCAGTTATTCTGCTATTGATCCCATCTAGAGTATTTTTTATTTCATGTATTGTGTTTTTAATCGATGCTTGATTCATCTTTAGTTCTTCTAGGTCCTTGTTAACTGTTTCTTGCATTTTGTCTATTCTATTTCCAAGATTTTGGATCTGGGAAATAGAATCTTGGATCATCTTTACCATCATTATTCTGAATTCTTTTTCAGGTAGACTGCCTATTACCTCTTCATTTGTTAGGTCTGGTGGGTTTTTATCTTGCTCCTTCTCCTGCTGTGTGTTCTTCTGTCTTCTCATTTTGCTTATGTTACTGTGTTTGGGGTCTCCTTTTTGCAGGCTGCAGGTTCGTAGTTCCTGTTGTTTTTGGTGTCTGTCCCCAGTGGCTAAGGTTGGTTTAGTGGGTTGTGTAGGCTTCCTGGTGGAGGGGACTAGTGCCTGTGTTCTGGTGGATGAGGCTGGATCTTGTCTTTCTGGTGGGCAGGTCCACGTCTGGTGGTGTGTTTTGGGGTGTCTGTGGACTTTTTATGATTTTAGGCCACCTCTCTGCTAATGGGTGGCGTTGTGTTCCTGTCTTGCTAGTTGTTTGGCTTAGGGTGTCCAGCACTGTAGCCTGCTGGTCGTTGAGTGAAGCTGGGTGCTGGTGTTGAGATGGAGATCTCTGGAAGATTTTCGCCGTTTGATATTATGTGGAGCTGGGAGGTCTCTTGTGGACCAGTGTCCTGAAGTTGGCTCTCCCACCTCAGAGGCACAGCACTGACTCCTGGCTCCTCAATTTGGGATGATGTGTTGTCTATTCATGTATTAAATTCATTTTTAAATAGACCTTCTATTTGAAGTATGACATTCATACATAGAATGGCATGCAGTTTAAAGCATTATTTGCCAGTTTACAGGTGAGAACATTATTACAAAGCAGACCCATCTATAGTTATCACCCAGATCAAGGTATATTACATAACCCGCAACTCAGAAGTCCCCCCATGCCCCCTGCAGTCACTTCCTTCACTGTCTTCTGATTTCTAACAGCATAGATTAGTGTTGGCACTTTATATAAATGTTATACAGTATAAGCTTTTCTCCCTAAGCTTCCTATCATGCTTGTACAATTATTCCCATTGTGTAGCTCTAGTTTATTCATTTGCTTTGCTATATGGTATTGCATTGTGTGACTATACCATGGTTGATTTACCCATTCTACTGTTGGTGGACATTTTTTCCCTCCAGTTTTCTGCTGTTGTGAAAAATGCGGCTGTGACATCCTCAGGCATTTGTTTTAGTGCACACGTACATACAGTTCTCTAACTATGACTGGCTTTCTGGGGTCTTATAGATTATACATCTGTGTAGCTTTAGTTGATGCTGCCAAACATTTTCAAAAGTTAATTGTAGGACTTCCCTGGTGGCGCAGTGGTTAAGAATACACCTGCCAGTGCAGGGGGCACGGGTTCAAGCCGTGGTCTGGGAAGATCCCACATTCCACAGAGCAACTAAGCCCGTGTGCCATGACTACTGTGCCCACGCGCCTAGAGTGCGTCCTCCGCAACAAAAGAAGCCACTGCAACGAGAAGCCCATGCGCCGCAACGAAGAGCAGCCCCCAGTTGCCACAACCAGAGAAAACCCGCACGCAGCAACGAAGACCCAACACAGCCAAAAAAATAAACAAACAAACACACACACACACACACACACACACCAAGTTAATTGTACCAGTTGACACTCCCACTCCCATCAATAGAGATGAGAGTTGCTCCACATCCTCATCATAGCCTTTTTTCATTTTGTCTGCTCTGCTAGGTGTGTAGTGTCACATCATTGTAGTTTTCTTTTTAAAACATTTTTATTATGGAAAATTTCAAATAAATATAAAACTAGAAAAAAAAGGGATGATAAACCATATATCTTTGCTCAGCTTCATCAGCTATTAGCTCATCTCTGTTGGACTCATGGTACCATCCTGCAGTCATTCGATTTTTCTCCCATTCCTCTTCACATAGTTCAGACTTGAACCAGTCTCCAAAAACCCCTCTACCCACATTTTTTTCTGCCTCTTTTATTCTAAGTAAATACTCTGTGCCTCCTTTGTTACAGAGGAAATGTCCTTCCCTCGAATCTTATTTAAAGTTGTCTTATCCCCTGTTTTCTAGGTCTCGTTGTCTCCTGGGGTCTTGATCCTTCACTCTCTGAGTGTTCTGTTCTGTGTATTTTAACCTCCCATTCTATTTGCTCTTTCCTTTTGAGTCATAAACATGCTCTACATTTCTCATTTCGAAACAGCCTTTCCTTGACCACACAGCACACTGCTGTCTCCTACTCTTGGGAGCCATGTTCCTCAAAAGAGCAGTCATTTTCTGTCTCTGCTCACATATTTCCACCTCTGTAGTTAGAAATATCCCATTGCACCCTCCCCCAACCCCGAGCCTTCAATAAATCAAATTTGGCCTAGGTCACCAATGAGGTTCTGATTGCCAAACCTAATAGATACATGTCAGTGTCCTTTATTTACATAACAGATTTTGAGTTCTTCCTATATGGAAGGCTCTGCTTAGTGTCAGGGATAAAAGATTAAATGACACCTTCCCAACACTACACGAATTTATTTCCTAGTAGGAATGACAGGCTTGGAAGATGACAGTCAGTTGTCATACTGGATACTGTCTATTTTATTTATCTTTGGGTGAAGTAGAAAAGAATACCTTTATTGTTTTGCCAGGCAAAGGGGGCCACAGCGGACTAATGCCCTCAAAACTGTATCCCCACCTGGAGGAGGTAATGAGGAGTTTTATAGTAACGGTTCAAAGAGGGCATGGTCAGCTCATGGACATTCTTCTGATTCGTTGGTAGTGAGGTAATTGGGAGTCAGCATCATCGACCTCGTTCCAACTGGTCTGCTTGTATGCAGCACACAGTTAACTTCTTCTACCTGGTAGGGGTTTCAGTATCTGGTCTCAGGACTTAATGAACCTCAGGTTCTTTTTTTTGTGTGTGTGTGGTACGCAGGCCTCTCACTGCTGCGGCCTCTCCCGTTGCGGAGCACAGGCTCCAGAAGCGCAGGCTCAGCGGCCATGGCCCACGGGCCCAGCCGCTCCACGGCATGTGGGATCTTCCTGGACCGGGGCACGAACCCGTGTCCCCTGCATCGGCAGGCAGACTCTCAACCACTGCGCCACCAGGGAAGCCCGAACCTCAGGTTCTTGATGTCTCATTGCAGAAAGAATTCAGTGAGAGACAAAGTGATAGGTAAGAAGTGGATTTATTTAGAGAGAAACACACTCCACAGACAGAGTGTGGGCCATCTCAGAAGGCCAGAGGGTCCTGGATACTGCTTATTGAAAGGATGATACCAAGTTGTGCTGGAACTGTTCTAAGAACTTTACATACATTATTTTACTTAATCCCTATAAAGAAGTAAGCATTGTTACTACTAATTCCCATTTTACAGAAAAGAAGTTAAGACTTTATTTATTTTTAAAATTAATTAATTAATTAATTAATTAATTTTTGGCTGCATTGGGTCTTCGTTGCTTCATGTGGGCTTTCTCTAGTTGTGGTGAGCAAGGGCTACTCTTAGTTGCAGTGCGCGGGCTTCTCATTGCTGTGGCTTCTCATTGTGGAGCACGGGCTCTAGGAGCACGGGCTTCAGTAGTTGTGGCTCGCAGGCTCTAAGAGCGCAGGCTCAGTAGTTGAGGCGCACGGGCTTAGTTGCTCCGTGGCATGTGGGATCTTCCCAGACCAGGGCTCGAACCCGTGTCTCCCGCATTGGCAGGCGGACTCTCAACCACTGCGCCCCCAGGGAAGCCCCAACGTTAATACTTTAAAAGGCTAGATACTTGCCCTGGCTAAGCATTTGGTAAGCTCAGTTTGAATTTGAATGCAGATCTGACTTCAGAGCCGATGCTATTTGTGGGCAGAACTGCTTGCATAATTCAGTCTGCTCATATGTCAGAAATGTCTGCACTTGCTGTGAGGTGAACTCAGAGAACTGTTGCTACTGCCTTTGAGTTGTGCAAGGAGGGGAGGGGATGGATGTTGAGGGAAGGCTTCTTGTTGGTTGCTTGATTGATGGTCATATGTAGGACATATTTAGATCTGAAACAGATAATTTACTAACACCGTTTATTTATATTTGAGCCCTAGAGAAACAACATGTCCAAAGTGATAGAGCTTTTTTGTGACAAACTTGACAACAGATCCTGGTCTGGTATTTGTTTCTCTGTTTAAAAAAAGGGTCCAGGGCTTCCCTGGTGGCACAGTGGTTGAGAGTCTGCCTGCCGATGCAGGGGACACGGGTTCGTGGCCCGGTCCGGGAAGATCCCACATGCCGCGGAGCGGCTGGGCCCGTGAGCCATGGCCTCTGAGCCTGCATGTCCGGAGCCTGTGCTCCGCAGCAGGAGAGGCCACAGCAGTGAGAGGTCCGCATACCGAAAGAAAAAAAAAAAAGGGTCCACCCAAACTCCAGAACCACGTGCTACCTAAAATGCTGTCTTCTTGGAAATCTAGTACAGGAGAGGAATAGTGTAAATCCTGAACCCTTCTTCCACCAAGGTGATTGGAATGGGGTCTAATAACTTACTCACTGTGTTACTTTGTAGTGACTTTTAAAAGGAAATGTCTTATGTCTGGGGGTGTTGACTGGTGGACTTCTTCTTGCAGGACCAGTGTGGCTTGGGAGCCAATCTGCCTAGATTTGTATCTTGCTCCCATAGTAGCTTAGATACCTCTCAGTGTCTCTGTTTCTTCATTGTAAAATCGGGATGATATTAGTACCTCTCTCAGAGTCGTTATGAGGCTGAAAGAGTTAATATGTGTAAAATATTTTGAAACGTGCCTGGCATATAATAGGTACTCAGTCACTGTTAGTTACTATTTATGGTTAAGATGATGGTTTCCTCATTTCTGTCTCAGTTTATTTCCTGGGCACTTGCTTTTTGATTTCTCATTGGGGGTGGGGAGCTGAGAATTGATATAAAAAAAAAACAGCATAGAAAAAACCAGCATTAAGTAAGTATACTTAATGTCATTTCTCATTGTTATTTGACTGTAAGTATTATTTTCTTAGCTAAGTACATATTGACATCCTGTATTGAGTAACACATGGGAATTAAACAAAAACTCCTAGACAGCAAAGAGCATAATTTCTATCTACCTTCTGGTGTTTTCTTCTCTTCCCCAGCAATATTTAAAGGCCTAGTTGGAGTAGTTAACTAGTGTTAACATACTTAAAGTGTTTTTCTTTTTCCTTTCTAGAAAGAAACACTATTTAGGTGAATTTGTTTTTTGGTTTTTTTTTTGCGGTACGCAGGCCTCTCACTGTTGTGGCGTCTCCCGTTGTGGAGCACAGGCTCTGGACGCACAGGCTCAGCTGCCATGGCTCACGGGCCCAGCCGCTCTGCGGCATGTGGGATCTTCCCAGACTGGAGCAGGAACCCGAGTCCCCTGCATCAGCAGGCAGAGTCTCAACCACTGCGCCACCAGGGAAGCCCTATTTAGGTGAATTTTAAACATTGCTAATCCCAAAACAACTCCCCGGTGAGAAGGAAATTGGCAGATTGGCGTCAGGGTCAAGGAAATGGTCTAAATAGCTTGGCAGTTGCATTTTTGCAACATTTAAAAAGGGTTTAAAGTATCCCAATGACTTACTTGCTAACCCAGACATCTGATGTGTAGTATTTGTTATCAAACATACACAACAAAATTATACTTGTCATGATCAATTCCTTAAACATACCACTTCCTGATTTTCCCAGTTTATTTTTTAACATTGTTCTCATGAATTATTATTGAATGTTACTGTATTTTTATGTAAGGTTCCTGAATTCTGTATTCTGAATTAAGCAGCACAATTGAACATCTTCTCTATTTAAAATAGTAATCTCTATGACATACTTTGACATTTCTCACAAAAGTCAATATCAAATACATTCTTTGTAACAATTGACATGAAGGTCATCATAACATACCCCTTTTCAAGAAACCAAAGAAATATGCAAGACTTCTGAATGTGAAGTTAAATTATTCTTATTTTTATTCCTAGTTTTTCTTTTTTGTTAATATCTTTGGAATGACTCCAGATTTTCTTTCTTTCTTCTAATTTTTGGCTGTGTTGGGGCTACTCTTCATTGTGCGGTTCATGAGCTTTTCATTGTGGTGGCTTATCTTGTTGCAGAGCACGGGCTCTAGGCACTTGGGCTTCAGTAGTTGTGGTGCGTGGGCTCAGTAGCTGTGGCGCACAGGCTTAGCTGCTCTGCGGCGTGTGGGATCTTCCCAGACCAGGGATTGAACCCATGTCCCCTGAATTGGCAGGCGGATTCTTAACCACTGCACCACCAGGGGAGTCCAACTCCACATATTCTGAGAAACCACACATTGGTGTGTAACATTTTTCTCCTTTTGCTTCATGTTGTTCTAGAGATAGATAGACAAGCAACTTTTCTTCATCCCTAGTTGTGATTTTAGAATATTCATGAATAAAAGTTTTTCTTAATGTCATATTTCTTTCATGTTAATATAACTATACTTAGGGACTTCCCTGGTGGTTCAGTGGCTAAGACTCCACGCTCCCAATGTATGGGACCCGGGTTCGGATCCGTGGTCAGGGAACTAGATCCCATGTGCTGCAACTAAGAGTTTGCATGCGGCAACTAAGACCTAGTGCAGCCGAATAAATAAATAGATAAATAAATAGGTAAAATATTTTAAAAAATGAGTGACTGATCAGGTAGGCTGCTTTAAAATATATATATAACTAAACATAAAGTTGCATACACATTAATTTCTTACCACATTTGCTAACATTTCTTGTAACGTGAATATTAAAGTAATAAGCATCTGTCTTTGCTCTTGTTAGCATACGACCAAGCTTGTTCAGCTCCCTCTCAGCTCCATATATCTCCAGTGACTTCACTGTTCCTTTCCTTTACTTCCCTGGATGCACAGTCTTCCCGTGTGGCTCTCCTTCCCATACTTTTCCCGAAAGGTTTCATGGTCCTCTCTCCCATCACCACTCCTCTTTCAAATGGCTCCTTCATCTTCCCTCTGCTCTGAGCTCCCGCCCTCCACTGGAACTGAGCAGTTTCGTCCAAGGCAGGTCTGGGGTCTTGTTGAATTAAGGCTTGGAACATGCCCTCCAGAGGT
Organism: Mesoplodon mirus; assembly: GCF_964341445.2. Classification (NCBI taxonomy): domain Eukaryota; kingdom Metazoa; phylum Chordata; class Mammalia; order Artiodactyla; family Ziphiidae; genus Mesoplodon; species Mesoplodon mirus. The sequence goes on from NC_138982.1 coordinate 121,259,768, forward strand.
GAAACCCCGGCACCCTGTTAAGCAAGTGAAAGTATGTGGTTAAGGGTAGGGACATGTAAACAGCTACCTTCAGTAGAGGTGGGGGTTGTGTAACTGAGAGGAGGAAGCAATTAACACTGCCTGTGGGGGCCTGGGAAAACTTCGGAGGAGGCCACAGGTGAGAGGTACTTTGAATGGCTGCAGGTGCTTTCAGTGGGAGAAAGCGGGCCTTTCAGACGAGGGAAACGTGCACAAACACAGGTGCTCCGCAAGTGTGCGCTTAACTCATCTTTTCCCCCTTGGTGCTTTCTCTGATTTCTTTGCTTTCCTTCTGTGATTGGCTGCAGACCAGGATACTTTCATTGTTGTGGTTCCATCTTTAATAGAGAAAAGTCTTAAAGTATTTTCACCTACTTTTAGCCACATTACATCTTGTTAATTTTTCCTCACTATTTTGAAATGAAACATCTTTCATTTCTGGTAGATCCTCAGTTTCCCTTCTCTTACACAAAGGTACTACTTGTGCCTGTGACTTTTCCTTTTCCTTTTCCTTTTCCTTTTTTTTTTTTTGTTTTTTTTTTTAAGCTGAGCACCAGAAATTTTGCTAGGCAATCAATGATAATCAAGAAGCTTTGGCTTCTAAATCAAATGCGAAATATTCACTGAGGGTATAGGGTAGGAAGGACACACAGTGAAGAAGCAACCTCAGTAAAACAGGGTAAGTACTTGTGATGGAGGCCTCATCAGCTGACTGAGGAGTCCATTGGAGTCAGTCCGTATTTGGGCACAAAGAAAGAATGCTTTCTGGGGAAGTGCCTGACCCGAGACCAAAGTAATAGAAGTGAGTCCAAAAGGTGGGATGGAGCAAGGAAGGCAGTGTTATAAAGCGTGTGGGTGCTCAGTGCTGCGGCACGTGGGGAGAGTGCGGGTGCGGAGCAGCCAGAGGTGGGGAGGCGCCTGCTCACCAAGGGCCTTGAGGAGGATAAAGGTGTCTGAACCAGGGAGGGGCTGCCAGGGGTGTTCAGACATGGCAGTGGTATAATTTCAGAAACAGCTGTTCAGAGCACACGGGTGAAGCATGGAGGTGGTCAGATGAGGTAGAGTGGGGGCAGGGAAGACAGCAGGCTCAGCCTGTGGGAGAGATGGCTGTTGCCTGGACATAGAGAAAAATGGTTGCATTTGGGACATTTTAATTTGACACCAATTCTGCTGTGTGTGTATAGGGGGCCCTCCCCGCTACGTCCACCAAGGAATTCTTTGACACCAGCTGGATGTTCTGACATCATCCACCCGGAGGTAGCGTCAGACCCACAGGTTCATAAGGGCTCGGTCCTGCGAGCCTGCCACCCCCCCTCATGCGCACACGCACTTCAGATGCCAGTTGCGCGTTCAGGTTGTCAGCTATGCTTCTATAGATCTGGGGTTCCTACCACCCTCTCCTTAGCTCGATTTACTAGAGCGGCTCGCAGAACTCAGAAATTTTTACTTCCTAGATCATCAGTTTATTATAAAAAGGATATACAGCCAAATGGAAGATGCCTAGGGCCAAGGTATGGGGAGAGGCTTCGCGCTTCTATGCTCTCTGAGCATCTCCATGTGTTTAACAACCCAGTTCTATCCTAATACTGTCCTTTTCGGTTTTTATAGAGTCTTCATTACAGAGGCATGATGGATCAAATCATTGGCTGCTGGTGAATGAACTTAGTCTCCAGCCCCTCCCCCTCCCCCCCCAGGGTTGGGGGTGGGACTGGTAGTTCTAATCCTCTCTTCACATGATCGCCTCCCTTGGCAGCCAGCCGGTCCTTAGGTTCCTTAGGAGTTCTCTAAAAGTCTCCGTTATCATAACAAAAGACACCTTGATCGCTCCTAGGAGCTCTGTGCCAGGCACTGGGACACAGACCAAATATATATGTATTATAAATCAGAACATCAAAGTTACATTAAGGAGGGCTTCCCTGGTGGCGCAGTGGTTGAGAGTCCACCCGCCGATGCAGGAGACACGGGTTCGTGCCCCGGTCCGGGAAGATCCCACATGCCGCGGAGCGACTGGGCCCGTGAGCCATGGCCGCCGAGCCTGCGCGTCCGGAGCCTGTGCTCCGCAACGGGAGAGGCCACAACAGTGAAAGGCCCCCGTACCGCAAAAAAAAAAAAAAAGTTACATTAAGGAGGTACCAGTTCTCATCGAATTAGGGCTCCACCCTTCGACCGAATGTAACATAATCACCTCCTTAAAGGCCGTCTCTAACACAGTCACATGGGGGATTCATTAAGGCATCCTCAAGAACTATGATGGGACACGATTCAGTCACTAGCACAGTCCCCCCAGAGTATTATTATACTTGTATATTTATTATTAAACGTGTATGTTAAAGGTCATATTCTTTTTGAAAGATCTAATTTGATTAGATAACTGTCTTTGCTGTCAGGTAAATGGAATTAAACCTGGTGGTGGCAGTGTTTAGTCGAACGTCCATTAATATAAGTGGGAGTCGATTTTACTACCTGAAAGCCATATTTTAGTCCGGTCCTTTGGCTGGAGCGGGCTCGTTCTGGCCTAGTGTGTTTGCTCTAGTTCTTTGTCTCAGGTAGGAGAGCTTGGATTTCTTACCCTAATTCTCCTGCCTGTTATTAGGCGTCTAGGTTGTTTTCGGATGCTGCCTTTTGTCGGACATTGGGGTTGTTTTCAGATGCATGCTTGCACGTATTAGGTCTTGTGAGTTCAGCCTCAATTCCTCAAAGTGGATTTGCTCATTTGCATTTCACAGGCCTCCTGTAGTGTTGGTCCAGTAAGGTGGACTCGCCCTCCATGGGTGCTGCAATATTTCCAACACTTTTGCCTAGCTTGGCTTTTTCTGTTTCCATTCTCTTAGACAAAGGTACTTGGGCCTGTGAGTTTGCTTTGCCTGTGCTGTCCCCAGCGTACTGTGACCTGCTTACCTCGGGCATCCAGAATTTCTTGAATGCCATTTGATTCTGTTGTAATGAAGCATTTCATTGATTGCTTAGATCTCTAGACAGCTTATGTGGGAGCCCCTCTCTCCACGCAGGTGAAAATACCTCACTCATCACTGCTTGAAAGATCCCTGTGCATATGCCATCTTTGGTCAGACTCCACATTTAGTGTCTTGCTTGTATAGATAAATATGTGGAAAACACGTTTCAGGTCATTCCTTTTGTCTCATTTCCTCAGTGATAGAACAGCAGAAAACCTTCCTTCGTTCAGCAAGTTTTGTTGAAAGCTAAATGGTGATTTTTTTAACCTAAGATTTTTAATATAGTTAAATTTATGTGTTTTCCTTCATAGTTTCTGTGTTCTCTGTTTTGTGTTCTCTAGTTTTTTTTTTTTTAAAGGAATTTTGCCTTTTTTAATATATTTTATTTATTTATTTATGGCTGTGTTGGGTCTTCGTTTCTGGGCGAGGGCTTTCTCTAGTTGTGGCAAGCGGGGGCCACTCTTCATCGCGGTGCGCGGTCCTCTCACTATTGTGGCCTCTCTCGTTGCGGAGCACAGGCTCCAGATGCGCAGGCTCGGTAATTGTGGCTCACGGGGCCAGCCGCTCCGCGGCATGCGGGATCTTCCCAGACCAGGGCCCAAACCCATGTCCCCTGCATTGGCAGGCAGACTCTCAACCACTGCGCCACCAGGGAAGCCCCTCTAGTTTTCTTTAAGACTTTCCTCAGTCAAAACATTATCGAAAATTCTCACACATTTACTTCATTTATTTTTTTAATCAACTATAAAGTTTCATGAGCACATTCCAACTTCCTATGATTTTAAGATTGACAGAAGGAAAAGATAGCTGAAGACCATCCAGGTTAACATGTAGCTTAAACTTGAAAAGAAATGAAAGAAGTAAGGCAGGTTATCAGTTGCAAACGTTGCCTGCCTTCAGGAGGAGTACTGCCTGCCACGCTCTCCAGTTGTGCTCCTTTCTGACGGTGGAAACAGATCGAAGGCCTTGGCAGAAGATGACAACATCAAAGCTGAAAAATACTCTGATGAAGTCATGTCATTTTGATGCTCAGATAGAAGTCAGACTGGGCAGAAGAGAGGTTCCACAGACTCAAGTGATTTGGAATTTGGAGATTAGAGAAAGCAAGCAGAAAACTGGGAGATGTTATTTTAGTCACTGCCAAAAAGGGACATGATTCAGTCTGTTTATTTACATAATCCAGTGCTGAGCACTTGTTAACAGGACCCTCCAAGTACTTGTGGTTGATCATGTGCTGCGTATTTCATCACATTCTGAATATGTTTGAATAAAATTATAAGAAGATTTGTTATTTGACTTAGGTTTGAGACCATGTTTGAACTTACAAGTAGTTTGCAAGTTAAATTATCACTCAATTTGCTGCATAAATAGAATTGGGCAGTGTTAAGAATATCCAGAGACACTGCCTGAGACCAAGTGTCTGCCTTTTGTCTTCTACAATTTGTGACTGATGCATACATCAGTGCTTGAAAAACTATGCCCTCGTGCAGAGAGGCCCCTTCAGTGTTGCTAGGAAACCCAATAACTGTTTTCTACCATCTTGAGATTTTAATTCATTTCTAGTGCAACACAATGAAGAGCAGTTGAATGTTTTAAACATTTTTGGAAAAAGAAATGCTGAAAACCGTTTAAGAGTCTGTTTAAAATTTCTTTTAGCAGTATACATATTAAGGAAATCTCATTATGAAGCTCACCTTTCTTAAAATCTCAGTTGTGAAAAATAACTAACAGTTTGGTATCTATCCAGATCATTTTTATACACATGAAACTGTTTTCTAAGATACTCTTTAAAAGTAATTTTTATGTATCAAAGAAGAAAGAATGGATGATACTATCATGAAAACGAAGTTACATTTCATTCTAATGACTGTAGTATAAGTACTGAGCATGAATTTAACTTTCACTTATTTAGATATCTAATTGATGCCTCTAAAGTTTTCATTTGATTTTTTATCAAATAAAAGCTCTAGAAGCACAGAGTAACCAGGAAGTTTTAATTGTTTTTTTTATGGCAAATTTTCATTCTTACTTATATATATTTTTGCCTCCATATTTTTGGACTATGTCTTGATTTGTTTGAAATGGAATTCTCATCCTGGACTGTACTTAGATTGTTCTTATCTTACATCATACATATGGTATTCATACCCAGACAAATGCAGACAATTGTAGGAGCTATAGACAGGAGATCTTCAAGTAGCAGGACCTTCTGGCAGATTAATGCTATTTTTCAACATTTCTAAAATTCATCAAACTTATAATCCAGTCACCAGTTATTTTCTACTAATGTGCAAGGAACACAACAGAGGATAAAGGTATCCACAATTTCTGCTGACCCTGATGGAGCTAATGGTGAATCAGGGCATGCATTTAAAACATTCACTGAAAATTACAAGGTAGTATGGGAAGATAAGCTCATCGATATCTAGAAGATGGGACAAAAACCATGGAGCCTGAGTTTATAAAAGGAAAGAAAAGAAGAAGATAGTATTCGCTGAGCGCCAAATGGGTGATAACGGATAGCAGAAAGTAAAGTACTGTGAGCATTACTAGGAAGACAGAGGAAAAATCATTGTAGGCTGGAGAGGTAGCAGAGTGCCTGAGTGAATGAGGTAGGAATGGAATTGAGTTTATTAGAAATGATAGAAAGTATTTATTCAGAGGATTGAATATTAATCAGGAGAAATAGTTGCGATTATACAGATACCTATCAAATCATACCATCTAAACTAGAAATGTGCACATGAAATGGAGATTGGAGTAGTATGAACTTCTGGGGGGATGGTAAGTGGTCCATTTGGGCTGAATCAGTGGTTTTGGATGGCATACCAATCTTTGCTGTTTAGCAAACTAACCCAAACTTTAGAGGCTTTAAAAGAACAATCGTGTATTAGTTCATGATCCTGTCTAGGGTCACTCCTGGAGCTGCAGGCAGCTGGTGTGGACTAGAGTGGTGTTTTAGGGTGGCTGCAGGTTGGGTACTTATAGCTGTTGGTCTGACACCTCAGTTCTCTCTGTGTGGAGCAGCAACGCCTCTTGAAGCCTAGCCCTGGGACTGGCTCAGTAGTACTCAGGCTACTTTCTATTCGCCAAAACAAGGCCACCTCTGATTTAGGGGAGGGCCTGCAGAGAATCTGTGTCCAATTTTAATTTGCTGTTTGATGAGTGCACTTAAATGTGATAAAAGCCTAGGATGGTGCCTGAATATAAATGGTCTTGAATGTAACCTGACTTTTCTTTCCTTCTCAATCTATTGGCTGCAACCTTACTAACATTTCATTACAACTGATAGTCTGCGTGTATTAAGCCTCTTCTAAGAGCTAATGGAAAGGTTCATATGATGGATAATAATATAATTCTTCATTTTCGTTTGTTCTGTTGGAATGTGTCATTTGAAAACCAGCAACAAAATCATCATTATGGAGAATTAGGACTTGGATTTACTTTTAATTTTGCTCTGTGTTTATTTTTATGGTGTGAGCAGGGGGATGGGAAGTGGGGGAGAGAAGAAGGCCCCATGTATCATAATCTTTGTGCTTGGGGTCTCTTCCAGGTCATCATCCAGCCCTGAAAGTCAGGGTTGGTTGATGTAGAGGCCCACGTTGTAGAGCTGCTGAATGGAAACCAGTGTATTCATTTGTAACTTCAGATCTGCATACGTTACACATTTGACTTTACCCATAAGAAAATGTTAGGTCATCACAAGAAAAACATACAGTGACAGATTAGTGTGGTTCAAACTTTTATAGTGTAAATAGTAAAAAAAAAAAAAAAAAAAAAAAGTTTTGTGTGATAGTTCATTTACAGACCAAATTTGCATTATATTAAGTTGTTGGTTGCTCAAACTGTAATCTTTTTCTTTTCTTTTTTTTTGCGGTACGCGGGCCTCTCACTGCTGTGGCCTCTCCCGTTGCGGAGCACGGGCTCCGGACGCTCAGGCTCAGCGCTCAGCGGCCATGGCTCACGGGCCCAGTCGCTCCGCGGCATGTGGGATCTTCCCGGACTGGGGCACGAACCCGTGTCCCCTGCATCGGCAGGCGGACTGTCAACCACTGCGCCACCAGGGAAGCCCGGTTGCAGTGGGTTTTAGCCATGTCTCTCACAAACTCAGTTGGAAGAAACTATGTTGGAATTTTTGTTTGGGGCTCAGGACATCTATTTTTGCTTTTATAGAGTTTTCAAATATTACCATCCAGCATTAGTGTGATCTAAGTGGAAGTTTCATAGAATACAAATTTGAGAATAGGTTATGGAATTTTATGATGTCTTTTAAAACATGATATAATAAATATGTCTGACTGTTTTTCAGAAGGGAAATAAGAAGGGACAAACAGTAAGAAATATCTTAAAGATAATATGGAGGTCAATTATTTGGTACATTTAAAAATATATAAATTGACAGTTTCTTCTCTTTTTGAATTGTCATCAAAATTTATTGCTTAGAAATATTTTTAAGCATTCAATAAAAGTTACAGAATCAAATTTAATAAAAATTTGGAATTACAGAAGCCTTGGCAGAAAACGTGTCAAAATTCATCAGCATGTGCCCCAGTGATGGGAGTTCCAAGTGTGTCCCTGGCACCATGGAAGCGTGAATTAATGTGGCCTTGAATTAGTATGACATAATTGACTTTTCAGAGACTCTAGCCAGGTTCAGTTTTAAACATCTGCTTGGATAATAGAAATCCTTTACTAGGTTCTTATGATTCATATGAGAATGCTGGTATTCCATATAATGTTGGGAACTTTCCAGTGTTCTGAAAGGAAATTGTGTTGAATAAGATGGATATTAATATTTGTCATTCTATTTCTACAGAAGCACAAACTTAAAAACTGGGGACCGCTGAGTTGGAATTTCATTCCTGTGGTCCCAAATAAAATCCTGTTTCACCCACATCCTGTGCTCCCTCTGAAGAGCTGAGGTGTGCTGAGCGTGCTGCCAGCCTGAGAGCAGATGCTCAGTCGATATGCATGTTTCATATTCTAGATTTCGCCAGAAGTTTGAGTATCACTACTCCTGAACAGATGATTGAAAAGGCCAAAGGGGAAACTGCCTATTTGCCGTGCAAATTTACCCTCGGTCCAGAAGACCAGGGACCTCTGGACATCGAGTGGCTGCTATCACCAGCTGATAATCAGAAGGTGGATCAAGTGGTATGTGTTGCTTACTCGGCAGATGCCGGGGAACTGGTCTTCGGTGTCTGTCACTGTGCTGATAACGTGGGGTGGGGGGGACGTGGGGAGCTATGAAGAAAGTCATAGCTTATGGTGTAGGTGAGGAAGGCACATGCTGTGGAAATTGAGGACACTTATGTAATGGAGTGAAGTGGATAATAAGTGACCTCTGATTTCAAGAGGAAGAAAAGGTCACCAGACTTCTTAGAGAAGGCTGCAAGGAAGAAGAGGAACTTGTGAACGTTCTGAAAATCTGGACTTGGAAGTATATGTGAGCCAGGGAGCAGGGGAGGCGTATATGGAGCAGGTCTGACAGTGCAGCAGGAATGTGCATAACGTGTTAGGGGATGCCTGGTAAACTAGGCTTTGTGAAAGGTTAGGTAGAATTGAATTTTTACATTTCACACAAGGATTCCATTACCAGTATAAGGGTCAAGTCTAACAGTGTAATGAAGGTATGTATTATTACAGTCTGCTTTCCATATTTTTGCAAGTTAAATATCCTATACATTGAATTCCTTAAAAAACAAAACAGCAGTTGGCCCTTCATATCTGTGGGTTCCCCATCTGTGGATTCAACCATTCATGGATTGAAAATATTTGGGAACAAAAATTCCAGAAAGTTCCAGAAAGCAAAACTTGAATTTCCCACATGCCAGCAACAATTTACATACCATTTACATTGTATTAGGTATTGTAGGTAATGTAGAGATGAGTTAAAGTATATGGGAGGGTGCATATACTTTAAGTCATCTCATAAGTATGCTATCTTGTATGAGGGGCCTGAGCATCTGCGGATTTTGGCATCTGAGGAGGGGAGGGGGAAAGGGAGGAGGTCCTGGACCACCCCCATCCCCACCCCCACTGGGGGTATGGAGGGATGTCTGTATTATTATTTTTTTATTTTAATTTTTTTTATAATTAAGATCTAGTTTCTTTTTTTTTTAATTTATTCATTTAAATTTATTTATTTTTGGCTGCATTGGGTCTTTGTTGCTGTGCACGGGCTTTCTCTAGTTGCAGAGAGCGGGGGCTACTCTTCGTTGTGGCGTGCGGGCTTCTCATTGCGGTGGCTTCTCTTGTTGTGGAGCGCAGGCTCCAGGCACGCGGGCTTCAGTAGTGGTGGTTCGCGGGCTCTAGAGCTCAGGCTCAGCAGTTGTGGTGCACGGGGTTAGTTGCTCCGCAGCATGTGGGATCTTCCCGGACCAGGGCTCGAACCCGCGTTCCCTGCATTGGCAGGCGGATTCTTAACCACTGCGCCACCAGGGAAACCCCGGGATGACTGTATTATTATAGAATTTTTTCTAATTACAAATTAATAAGAGCGTAATGTAGAAAACTTGGAAAGCCAAAAGTAGCACAAAGGAGAAAAATTGCCCAATAACCTTGGTATTTAACCAGGTTTCTTTGCCTGACTTGCAGCAAGACAAATGCTGAAAGACAAGAGCTGAGATGCCAAAGTTTACAGCTGAGAAAGAGTTATTTACAAGGCAGCCAAGTGAGGAGACAGAACAAATCTCAGATCTGTCTCCCTGAAGGCAAGGGACTTGACATATTTATGAGATAAAGAAGCAGGGTGGGGGCTTTCCCTGGTGGCGCAGTGGTTGAGGGTCCGCCTGCCGTGGCAGGGGACACGGGTTCGTGCCCCGGTCCGGGAAGATCCCACATGCCGCGGAGCGGCTGGGCCCGTGAGCCATGGCGCTGAGCCTGCGCATCTGGAGCCTGTGCTCCGCAATGGGAGAGGCGACAACGGTGAGAGGCCCGCGTACCGCAAAAAAAAAAAAAGAAGCAGGGTGGTCTTACTCATGGGGAAAGGTGTTTGGAGTTAGGAAAAGGTGAAGTCATCAGTGTTCTGTGCAGATTTATCTTAGTTACATGCTTTTTCTTGAGATTCATCTTCAGAAATGGAGGCACTTAGCATGATTGAGGGTGGAGTTTTCAGCCCTCTGACGTCAAAAGGCCATTCAGTGGACACCTGCCCAGACTCAGTTTTAGGGTCGGTGGTCCCAGCCAACCTTAGCCAGCTTGAACTGCACAGAAGCCAACTCCCAGTTCCTGGAAAACAACTTAAGCCCCCCCATCACTATGTGACCCATACATCAGCATTGTCTATAAAGGTGGTTAAGGAGTTAAAAAATAATTAAGGCGAGCTGGGTCAGAGAAGGTAGGGTACAAGTGGAGGGGTTTTGAACAAGCTGTGCTCTTCTTATGTGCTGTTCTCTAAGACAAGCTCAGGAATTCCTGTTAGTCACCAGTTTCTGTTAACCCTCTGCGGCATGATTTCAGCCTCATCTCCAGATACACATATCACGCTTTGCCTTTTAATGGTACCAGAATATTCCACTAATTTAGAGTGCTTCATATTAGCTTCGCCTGATATATTTAATTTTAAAAAATCAGTGTTGATAAATTATATTAAGCCAGGGAGAGAAAAAGAAGTTCACATATTTGGAGGAATATTATATATAATATATTTGGAAGGGAAATGTTTACTTATGGTCCATGTTAAAGAAGGGGTTATCCAGCCGTTTAATGGCTGAATCAGTGCAGTTAGGTAATTAACTATTTTTGGCAAATACAAGCAGTCTGTCTATGATGTATTTGTGAAGAAAAAAATTAAGGTGCTTTCCCAAGTTGTAAATGTCTAGGGCCACCCCCCCCAAGGGTATATCTCTGCCCTGATTCTGGTACTAGAACTTCCTTCTCTCCCCCTAAGCAAAATAAATTGAGCCTGACTCATCCTGTATACTCAGCCCAGATACTCTGTCCCCTCTCATCTTGCTCTTCATCCCGTCTCTCTCTCTCTTTTTTTTTTTTTTTGCCGTACGCGGGCCTCTCACTGTTGTGGCCTCTCCCGTTGCGGAGCACAGGCTCCGGACGCTCAGGCTCAGTGGCCATGGCTCACGGTCCCAGCCGCTCCGCGGCATGTGGGATCCTCCCGGACCGGGGCACGAACTCGTGTCCCCCGCATCGGCAGGCAGACTCTCAACCACTGCACCACCAGGGAAGCCCCATCCCCTCTCCCCTTTCCATGGCAGTGCCAGCACCCTGAGCGCAGGCTTCTACCTGAGGTCCTACACACCCCGGACTCCCTTGCCAGTGCAGTGCCCATCCCCCTTTAGAGTCCAGGACTCTGGTTCCGTGGTTAAGATGCATGAATGGAGAGCACAGGTCATAAATGCTTCTGGCTTAAGACTCACGGGTGAAGCCCTGTGACCAGGTACGACTCGAGACCAAGAAGTCCAGCGTGCCCTATAGCCTTGTGTTTCTATTCATGTAAGGAGACAAGGACTTCTGTGCTGAGTGGGAGGCCCAGGCTTGCTGCCTACAGGACTTGTGAGACAAGTGTGAAACTAGGAACTGGGTTGAAGTGTCCATTTCTGGGCAATTTTGGCAAATGTGGCAAAGCCTAGCCTCTAACCTAAAACACAGTAAAGGAAGACCAAAAGAAAGAAGGGCTAGGGAGAGATTGATGCAGAAGAGGATGCTTACATAGAATTTCAGCTACATTATAATGCTCGCTAAATCCTTATTTTAATATTTTTAAGCTAGCAGGCAGTGCGGTGGGGGACTGGGCTGGAGAAATTTCCATCCCCATTCCCTGTGTGATCTCTTTAGTCAGCAAACAGTTACCATGTACTGTGCACTTACTGTGTGCTGGGCAGTGTTTTAGGTACTTTAATTATATATACTTATTTAAGCCTTAAAACAGCATCCCGGAATGAAGATGATTATACATGTGAGGAGGAGGTAAATGAGGCCCAGGGATTTGAAGGAACATGCCCAGGGTCACGCAGCTGGCAACAGACACAGCTGGGGCTCTGAACCCCAGTCTCTCTGACCTTGCCCTGCCCGCCACCCCCCAGCCCGCACTTGATTATCCTCTGCACTAACGTGTACTAGCTCCTCTGTCTCCTCATGTGTAAAATAGGAACAAGTACACCTGCCTCAGGGTTGTGGTAAGAATCCTCTGAAATACTGTATGCATTAGCATTTCGTAAGCCTGTAAGTCATAAAGAAATGTTTATATAGTCAGTCAGTATACAGTGCCGGGCCAAATGGATCTGGTTTGCATCTCAGCTGTGTGACTTTGGGAGAATAGGTCTGTGACAGCCCCTGCTTTCCTCAGGTTAAAGGTTAAATGTGGATAGTGTCTCCATCGCTGCTGGGTTGTAAAGAGGAATCAAAATTGCCTGGTAAATGTTACTTCCCGGTTTCTTAACTACTGTTTATAAGACTGTTTTCATGGGAAAACATTAAGTTAGTTTACAAAAATGACTGACAGTGGAGACACATTTTATTTGTCAGGCCCTCCTTGAAAGACTCCTGAAGTGTGTGTGTAGCAGAATGAGGGACTGAACTTTGTGGCTCAGGAGAGCCCACTGTTTAATATAGAGGAAGAGACACTGTCTCATTTGAGGAGTTTTCAGTGTTGCTGTTGTCAAGTGGGTGTGGAGAGAAGATGGAACAAACAAAGTGATGGCTTGTTTTACAGAGTAAGTCAGCTGTGGACCCTTCGACTGTGTCTTTTATTTACTTAGCAAACCGGTATTGAGTGTGTCTGCAATGCAGACACTTTATACAAGCAAAAGATCTTTAGTGAATTGGGGGTGGGGTCAGCATGGTAGGGGAGGTGATAATAGAAGAACCCAAGTCTGTGCCCTGAAGAAATTCCTACAGATGGCCCTGATTCTGATCTTATTTTTCATAATAAACATCTCAGATAAAAAATTATTTGCAGGATGTAGACTGTAGTTGTCTTTTCTGATTATTATTTGACTTTGGTACCACTGCTCTTTGGCTCTTTGGTCTCAGATGGCCAGAATGAAGGATTTTATTAGCGAATGAAAAATTATAAAGTGTGTTCAATTAATTTTAGTGATAGTTAGAGATGACTATTATAAGTTCTCTTCCAAGTCAAGTTTAGCAGAATTTATTTTCCCTCTAAATCTAGCCTTTAGTTATTTCCATCAAAGCCTATAACAGTGGTTCAGAAAACTTAGTGGAATTAGGAAAGGTCTTTGCTCTTCATCACAGATTAATTGGAAGGTCCTGTGTAACCTGGCTGGGCACACACATCTTAACAGGTTTATTTTATTATTTTATCTATTAGGGTCTGGAACCTTCGAGTGCCTCCAACTTAGTATATTAAGACAAAAAATGTTGTCTTTTTTTGTCTGTAAGTTCCATGGGTAAATTATCATAAGCCCTTTTTGGGCAGTAGTGGTGGTTTGTACCTGATTTTATACAGTTGATTGGCATACTGCATCCTCTGAGGCAGCTGAAAATAGAGTGTTTCAGAATTCACAAATCCATGCTCTTGTGGAGTCTCACCGAATGGCTCTCTGATAGAGGGCTACATTACTTAATCATGTGGCAGTCTTGGTTTCCCCATCTACACTGACAGTGTGTGACCATACTTTGGGATCATATTGTGGTTTCTTTCCGTTTTCTTAACCCGTGATTTGAATAATTGTAGATTCCTCATGATACCATGTTCTTATTCTTTTTGTGGATCCTACATTACCATGGTGTATCCAGAGCTCCTTTAATGAGACAGAGAGTTTACTTGCTTGTTTGTTTTTTCCTTGTCTTATCTTGACTTTCTTTTAGATTATTTTATATTCCGGAGACAAAATTTATGACGACTACTATCAAGATCTCAAGGGACGAGTACATTTTACAAGTACTGATCTCAAATCTGGTGATGCATCAATAAATGTAACAAATTTACAGTTGTCAGATATTGGCACATACCAGTGCAAAGTGAAAAAAGCTCCCGGTGTTGGAAATAAGAAGATTCAGCTGACAGTTCTTGGTAAGTTATTTGTAATAATGTTACTTATTAACAGGGTGAGTGGTTACAGTACTATAGTAGCAGCATTTAAGTGAGACAAAGCTTAGGTTTTTAGAATAATAATTTTAATACTTGACATAATTCTAATGTCCTCTAATAGCATAAAACATAAAGCTACCTTTTTTTTGGTGGGGGTAGGAAAAATAAGCGACCAACTTCTTTGTGAAGTTCATGAAAGCATTTGAAAGTAAACGAAGGAGTTTTGTGATATGGGAGAAGAACCCTGAAGCAGGAGTTAGGGGATCCAGGCTTTTCCCATAGTTCTCAGGTTTGCCCTGAGAATTAAATAGAACCTCTTCATTTCCTGGGCCTCAGCCTACATTTTCGAAACATAAAAATAATTATCATTAAATCTCTTTGCAGTCTTATTCAGCTCAAAATTGTGATGTGTGCCTTAAGCTTTTTCGAACTGCATTTCCCAAAGAATAAATGAGGTTTCTATGATGAATAATTGGAGTATTTAGAACAGAGGAGATGGAACATGGTAGCTGGAATATTGAATTGGTATAAGGCCTTTAGACCTTAGATAGTCCTTTAACCTCCATGAGCATCAATGTTTTTCATCCTTAAAGTGAGGAGATTAGACAGGTGGCCACTAAGATGCAGCTCTCCAGGACAGTTAAGAAGGAGATATGTATAAACTGCTTTATAAACAGTCAAAGCCGGCAGAGTTTGTTATCCTCCTCTAGGTTCTGTGGTCATGCACAAGCACTCTTTACCGCTGCAAACTGAGAAACTCTGAAAGGTACTGTTCATAAATATACTTCTAAAATCTTATCGTGGTAGGCTTTATCCAAAAGTACAATGGCTGCCATGTAGAAAATCTCAACTATCTAGCACTATTCAGTGACAGTAAATTCCCCTGTGACCTAAGGTGTCAGGTTTGGGGGACACTTGGGCACCCACTTTATGTAGGAAATACTGGTTGCTGGAATCACCTGCCATACCCCTGGAGATAACTAATCTGGACAACTCCCCCCACATCAACTTCTACCTTTCGTTCCTTTTGTTTTAGAAACTGAGCAGAGGGGTTAAGTGCGTTGGATTCCAGACTCATCCTGAGTAGCATTCTTTTCTAAAGAATGAATATCAGAGCAGGTAGAGATTAGGAATAAGAATGCGGATTTCTTTTCACCCCAATGGCAACTCCAGGGGTTGTCTTGGTTGGTAAGGCAGTCTTCTGGCAACATCACTGAGGGGGGCACACGAGGGGGACCTGGTAAAGGGCACTCCATGCTAAATGGAACTCATTCAGAATATGTCTGTGGTATGAAAGCAAGTGAACCTGAACAAGGATCCAGAAAAAGGAATACGGAAACATTGGAAATTCTAGCCTTTTGTGTTTACATTTAGCGAACATGGAGTTGCCTTTCTTTTTTATAAATATGAAAGCAGATAAAGTTGAATAATTTGTCTGAACTCTTAACCCAGGCATACCTGGAATTATAACCCTGAGTATATCTTCTTTAAGCACCGCTCTCCAGGAAGCGTTGAGTTAGGATATATATGAAAATTTAACTAGTTCATGCTGTACCAAGCAGACTATACATGTTTATCAGAATTATTTATTGTGAAATCCCTGTCTGATGGGGACAGGTACACTGGGAGGAATGCGATTGGCACATGTTCCCAGAAGAGGTGTGGACAGGCACTGTGTGTGTGTGAGTGTGTGTGTGTGAGAGGGAAAGAGAGATCCCTTAGGAACAGGCTCTGGCCGGGCACACTGAGGCAGGAGCCATGGCTGTCGGGCGGGAGGGATGGCCTTTTAAACCTCACACCCCTGGCATCTTATTCCTCAGCCTAGACCTGTGGGGAGCATTGACACAGGAACTCCTTTTGTTAGCTCCGTGGGGCATCACCGTGGCCAAGCAAACCCTGAAGTCAAATCAGGGAGGGAGAGAGGGATTAAAATGAGGGGTAGGGGAGAATGGGGGCAGTGGTTGCTGAAGGGAAGTGGGGATGACTAATCCTCTGACCTGGCGAGGCTGTCTCAGAGCCAGAGGAGAATTTCTTTATCTCTTCCGTGTTTCCAGGTGAGTCATGACCACTGTGGGAGAAAACATTAAAAGTTTCTCTTGAAAGTGAGAGCTGGACAGAAGCCTAATTTGCTCGCTTTTTTTCTGAAAATTCTGCTTAGACAATCTGGAGGAAAGATTAAATAAAGTGCCCTCTAGGGACCAGACTGAAATGGCAGTCCAGTGGAGCTCTTGCTTGGTTCACTGTCAGAGGCTCTGCCTGATACTTTGATTCGTTTGTGGGAAACCTGAAGATGCCACCATGGTGTTCACGGAGTAATGAAAGCTCGTTCGGTGAGCCATGGGCGCTGTGTGGACCGTTAGCTGCCTCGGTGTGAGGGGTGGTATGTTGCTATCCCTCGCTCCATTGCTGGGGCCCACTCTGCTCTTTCAGATACACCAGACGTATAAGTGGATGCAACTCAGGAAAGAAACTGGACAGGGGTGATGATAACAAAGGGAATCGACAGAGGGTTAATATGGTGGCCACACATTTCCAGCACCTTCCCTGAGAACTCTGAAAAAGCCTATTATTGAGACCTGTTGGTATAAATAGACTGGGTTGTTTTGTAGAGGAGAGCATACACAGTTAACTTTCCTTCATGTGTGTATATGGTGCGCTCAGACTGCACCCACATGACAAGAACACGTGGCAACAGCATGTGTGGGGACTCAGTCAACACTGGGATTTTTTTTTTCAACTTTTTATTCTGAAATAATTTTAGTTTTACAGAAAAGTTGCAAAAATACCAGAAAGTTCCTGAGAGTATACCCATAACCTAATTTTTCCTAATGTTAACATTTTATAAAATCATAGTACAACTACCAAAAGCAAGAGATTAATGTTGGGACAATAATATTAACTAAACTACAGGCCTAATTTGAATTTCACAGCTTCCTGTTAATGCCTTTTTGTGCTGGGGTCAAATCTAAGATCGCTGCTGCATTGACATCTGTAGTCTCCAGTTAATGTCGGGGGCACGTGATGTCCTGTCTTATTGTTAACCATGATCACTTGGTTTCAGTTTAATCTGATAGGTTTCTCCGCTATAAAATTACTACTTTTCCTCTGGGATTAAAAAATAATCCCATGTTGGTGGGAATGTAAATTGATACAACCACTATGGAGAACAGTATGGAGGTTCCTTAAAAAACTAAAAATAGAACCACCATACGACCCAGCAATCCCACTACTGGGCATATATATACCCTGAGAAAACCATAACTCAAAAAGAGTCATGTACCACAGGGTTCATTGCAGCTCTATTTACAGTATCCAGGACGTGGAAACAACCTAAGTGTCCATCAACAGATGAATGGATAAAGAAGATGTGGCACGTGTGTACAATGGAACATTACTCAACCATAAAAAGAAATGAAACTGAGTTATTTGTAGTGAGGTGGATGGACCTAGAGTCTGTCATACAGAGTGAAGTAAGTCAGAAAGAGAAAAACAAATACCGTATGCTAACACATATATATGGAATCTAAAAAAAAAAAGAAATGGTTCTGATGAACCTAGGGATAGGATAGGAATAAAGACGCAGACATAGAGAATGGACTTGAGGACACGGGGAGGGGGAAGGGTAAGCTAGGACGAAGTGAGAGAGTAACATGGACATATATACACTCCCAAATGTAAAATAGATAGCTAGTGGGAAGCAGCTGCCTAGCACAGGGAGATCAGCTCGGTGCTTTGTGTCCACCTAGAGGGGTGAGATAGGGAGGGTGGGAGGGAGACGCAAGAGGGAGGAGATATGGAGATATATGTATACATATAGCTGATTCACTTTGTTATACATCAGAAACTAACACAACATTGTAAAGCAATTATACTCCAATAAAGATGTTTAAAAAAAAAATCCCAGCGGGGGAGCCACTTTAAGACTATGCAAATATCTTGTTTCTCCTCAAACTTTTGCCCATTGATTTTTAGCATCTATGCATGGATTTTGCCAGGAGTCAAGGTATTTTGAGCTAAGCAAAAATATTCCTGTATGGGTGACGTGATGATCAAAGCATATTCTGTCCCAAATAGAGATTTAGAGTGTTTCCTATAGACTGAGGCAGTTAGCCACTAGCATGGAGGGATGATGATATAATACACAGATGGAGCACAGCATTGCTAAATTGGTGGGTCACTGACCGAATACAAGTTGACGGCCACGTACCCTTAACTGAGAAGGACTTTTTATTAGCTCTGCTAATGATCATGGTGGCACATGTTCTGAGGACAATAGCTAGATATCCTGGAGCCCCAGACCAAAGAAACCTTAGCGGGTAAGACTTTATTTTTGTTCCTTTTGTGGTTTCATCTTTCAATTCATCGAAGTGCCGTGGATTAGGAGTTCGTCTTCCCGGCTTTGTAATGGTGGGGCTGGCATGTAAAAGACTTGCACTTTCTCCACCCAGCGGAAAGCAGGCAGCTGGTCCTAAGCACCGCTCAGAACCAGTGCTGGTAAAAATCTCGTTCTGCTGTGCATAGAGTATGTTGAAATCTCAAACTCAGTGGGACCCTGATTTCCTGAGCAGCCACTTTAAACAGCTGCCTGTTATTGGATATGTTTGGGCAGGGGACATTTTTCAGTAGAAAAGGAGAAGGGTTAGGGTTAGAACGCTGTATTACCAATAGAAGTTTGATGTCCAAAGCATTGCTTCAGTATCTCCCTTACTGCTAGTTTGTGTAATAAAGGATTTATTTATTGGTAGTTTGAAGAAATGGAGAACAAGGCTCATTTTGTTGAAGACTCGGAGGATGAAATAATGCGCAAAACTGATTCAAAAGTCCAGTTGATGTAATGTCCAGGGCAACTGACCAATCTGAAAAAGAAAGAGATTTGCTTAGGAAAGTCAACAACGCAGTTAAATGCATCTGTTGATCCTTACTAAAAAGTAGAAGTAGTAACAAAGGGGAGGAATCCAATTACATTTAAGAATTACCAGGACATGTGTGAAGTGAGATCATGATTGACCACCTTAGGTGAAGATGCCCCACTGCGTATGACAGACCCTGTCAGCCAGATCTGGAAAACAGTTTGGCACTTTCTTATAAAGTTAAACATTTACTTACCTGGTATGAAAAGGGAAAACATATACCAGTATTTACAAGCAGTGTTGTTCAAACTGTTCACGTAGTACCAAACTGTAAATCCCATTCACATTTATTCTTAGTAGTGAAAGAATAAAAGCCCACCCAGGACTTGAAAGAATGAAAATCAGAAAAACAGAAGAAAAGCAGTCCTGCCATGTATCAGACTGGGAGGAGAGATGCAAATAGAGGCAGGTACAGGGTTTATGGGGAATGTTGCTCTCCCAAGGTCGTGGGACGCTGAGAAACTATAGCCCACTGCTGTCCCCTCATTGCTGCCCCCAGACCCACTTTGCACTGCTCATCCTTTACTGGGGGCACTCAGGTTGCTAAATGACCCTCGTCTCCAGTTTAATCCCTGCTTCTCCTAACCCTGCCTCAGAAATGGCATCCGATTCAGAACTGATCTCTGCCTCTAGAAGACTCTTCTCAGAACCTTCAGAATCCCTCTCTCCCTTGTCCCAGCTCCTCACAGCAGTCTGATTTCCACAGACCTCACACCTGCTCCTGGCCAGTTTAGCTAATTAGGCTTTAACAGTAGCCCCAAGACAGGAAACAGTGTGCATCAATACCTGAATGAACAAGCAATGGGATACAACTCGGTAGTAAGAAAGAATGGACCACTGATCTATATACAACAACATTGGTCAATTGGATCAGTCTTAAAAAGCCTTACGATGAATAAAAGAAACAAAAGCGCATACTGTATTTTTCCATTTATAGGACTCATGAAGCAGCAGAACTAATCTATAGCAATAGAAATCTTGGATCAGTGGCTGTCTGGGACCCGGATTGCACAGTGAGATCAACTGCAGTGAGCTTGAGGGAAATTGCTCGGGAGAGGATTGGAGTGGTGCTAGTGTTGAAAGTGATCAGCTCACATGATTAAAATGTGTTAATTTTATTGTATGCGTATTCTGCCTTAATGCAGCTCAGCAAGAGAGTCTGAACTGCCAGGGTGTTAACCTAGTGTTGAGGTGGGTTTCACATAATGGAGTCAGACCTGGAATATAACCTCAGATCTGCCTTTTTATAACACTGCTCTCTGGGTGGTTTTGGATTGCTGTAAATGTGGAAAATAACTGGTCCTTCCTGTACTAAGGGAATTGTCCCTCTTATCGGCATAATTTATCGTCAACCCCCTGATTGTTGGGTTAACAGCACACAGAGAGGAATGTGACAGTGCACATACTCCCAGAGGGCTACATGTCAAGCTCCAAGTAGAATAGGTTAGGAATGGGGGGTGGGGGGGAAGAAGCTTCCTTGGGTCTGAAGTAGCCCAGCCTGCATCATCCTTGCTTTTTTCACATGTGCCCCATGGGATGGAGGGGCACAGAGCCGCACCTGAGATGCTGCCTGGCCTTGTGCAGTGGCTGCTTGCCTGAGCTCATTCTTGCCTGTTTTGTGCTGGATCAGGCTGAGTAAACTGGCGTTGGCAACCTATCGTAGCCTTTCAGTCTTGTCCACTCTGGACCCAGGACCCCCTGCTGTCGAGTTAGTGGTTGTGCGACATGCTGTGTGTTTAAGTAATCATTAGAAACATACATTCCGTTCTCTTGTATAAAGTTATAACTTATTTTCTTTTCTCAGTTAAGCCTTCAGGTACAAGATGTTACATTGATGGATCAGAAGAAATTGGAAGTGACTTTAAACTAAAATGTGAACCAAAAGAAGGTTCACTCCCATTACGATATGAATGGCAAAAATTGTCCAACTCACAGAAACTGCCCACCTCATGGTTACCAGGTACTGCTGATGATGCACTTTGAGTCGTGTGCCATTGATTTGGACTTAAGTCTAGTAGGGTTTGTGCATGTAAATGTATATTTTTAAATCCCCATATACCTTCCCTTTTCTAGACAGAGCAATCAGGATTCTGTGGGAATTAGTCAGTGTTTTTATAATGACAGCTTGGTGTCATGTAGTGTAAGTGAAGAGATATTTTTATAATGATCACCATTTAGGATATTATAATTGGTTTCTTTGTTGTGTGTTTATTAATTGTTGGTAATATTGATGGAAACTGTTCATTATCATAAATTAGTGGTTAAGTTACAGCAAGAGTTGGATGTTGAGTGTTTTGCCTGGATTCATGTTGAAGATATGGTTATTTAACCATGGCATGTCTGTTAAAACAACAAAACAACAGCTATGACTAACCAAAAAGATTCAAATTGTTTAAATCTGATTACTCATCTGTATGTTATAATTAACCTGTTATTCAAACTGGTTACCATGCTCCACCCTCCTCCCTCCCACCCCACCCTGCTCTTAAGCAGGATCTCTCTCCACCTCTGTTTTTCAAACTAAGAGGCTGAACAATACGACCCCCTCTAACTTTCTTTTATGTTTCTTCTGTCTGGGGGGATGAAATATATTTTGTAAATCTTCCTGCTGCACCTAAGAGCCTTTGTGGCACAGAATGTTTTTTATAGTCAACGTGGCTCTGCTTCAGCAGAGACTCCCTGTGCCTGGCTGAAGGGGTCATGATTACCTTGGCTCTGACATAAATGAACTAGAGGCATAGTCGTTTGCATCCCGGAGACATGCACGTGTCTTGCCAAGTTTTTTCTGTATGTAGCTTCAGTTTGTCTCACTTCTACCTGGATTGTCAACCAAGTAGAGTTTGCCTTTACTAAAAACTCAGCAGTATGTTACTATAAGAATGGGTTTTGCTCCCTTACCCCCTTTCTTCTCATAGAAATGACTTCACCTGTTATATCTGTAAAAAATGCCACTACCGAATACTCTGGGACATACAGTTGTACAGTCAAAAACAGAGTGGGCTCTGATCAATGCCTGCTACGCCTGGATGTTGTTCCTCGTAAGTTATCTTCTTTCTGCTGTGATAGTGTTATCTTTATACAGCCTCCTTTGGTTCCATCAGTGAGTGTGGGTATTAAGGGCAAGGGGATGCTAACTTGGAGCAAAGCACTCTGTGGCTTGGTTGCTAGCTTTTCTAAGTCATGGAAAGAAAAAAAGTACTACATTTTATTAATAAAACCTTCTTCATCATTATTATTATTGTTATTATTATTATTATTATTATTTTTTTTTTTTGCGGTACGCGGGCCCCTAACTGTAGTGGTCTCTCCCCTTGCGGAGCACAGGCTCTGGACGCGCAGGCTCAGCGGCCATGGCTCACGGGCCTAGCCGCTCCACGGCTCGTGGGATCTTCCCAGACCGGGGCACGAACCCGTGTGCCCTGCATTGGCAGGCAGACTCTCAACCACTACACCACCAGGGAAGCCCAGGCCTTCTTCATTACTGTAGTGACATTAAAGAGGCAAGAGTTGTCAAATTGACTCTTGTACCGTATTTAGCCAATGTCAGTGAGGACAGGCTTTTTAGAACATTCTTATATGCCAACCAAGATAG
Source organism: Mesoplodon mirus (assembly GCF_964341445.2). Classification (NCBI taxonomy): domain Eukaryota; kingdom Metazoa; phylum Chordata; class Mammalia; order Artiodactyla; family Ziphiidae; genus Mesoplodon; species Mesoplodon mirus. The sequence continues at coordinate 121,282,253 of NC_138982.1, forward strand.
CTGTGAATATTAAAATCTTTTATAGTGGTTTTATTCTTTTTATCCTTGAAATAGCTTACACAGTTCAGAAGAAAGTTCTTTTAGTGGATTTTCCCCTAGACCAGAAAAATCTAACTAATTTGTCTCTTAACGTTAATATATGCGATGAAATCAATGTCATTGTGTATCCTTACCTTCAAAATGACTAGATGGAAGTTTTTTTGTTTGTTTGTTTTGCTTTTTTAAAATATTAATTATTTTCTTATTAACACTTTATTCAAGCTTCAAATAGAGCTGGGACAATTGCAGGAGCTGTTATAGGAATTTTGCTTGCACTAGTGCTCATTGGTCTTATCGTCTTTTGCTGTCGTAAAAAGCGCAGAGAAGAAAAATACGAAAAGGAAGTTCATCATGATATCAGGTAATTAAGTGACACAGGAGTTGACTGATATATACTCAATTTATTATGTCACTAAAGCATTAATTCTCTTAACCATCTGGAGCATTTGCCCCTATAAGAATTGGATGAAAGCTATCGCTCTTCCCTTCAACACATTTGAAAGCTTTTACTTATTTCAAGTGTGTGGAGCCAACCAACCTACATTGTGCCCTCCTCCCCCGTTTTGGGCTCTACGTTAAGAAGCATTGCAAAATGCTTTTCTCAAGATGTCTCCCTTCTCCCAATAAAGTATAGGCATGAAACAGCAAAGGAAACCATAAACAAGATGAAAAGACAACGCTCAGTATGGGAGAAAATATTTGCAAATGAAGCAACTGACAAAAGATTAATCTCCAAAATATACAAACAGCTCATGCAGCTCGATATCAAAAAAACAACCCAATCCAGAAATAGGCGGAAGACCTAAATAGACATTTCTCCAAAGAAGACATACAGATTGTCCACAAACACATGAAAAGATGCTCAACATCACTAATTATTAGAGAAATGCAAATCAAAACCACAATGAGGTATCACCTCACACCGGTCAGAATGGCCATCATCAAAAAGAGAGTGTGGAGAAAAGGGAACCCTCTTGCACTGCTGGTGGGAATGTAAATTGATACAGCCACTATGGAGAACGGTATGGAGGTTCCTTAAAAAAACTAAAAATAGAACTACCATACCACCCAGCAATCCCACGACTGGGCATATACGCTGAGAAAACCGTAATTCAAAGAGAGTCATGTACCAAAATATTCATTGCAGCTCTCTTTACAATAGCCAGGACATGGAAGCAACCTAAGTGTCCATCAACAGATGAATGGATAAAGAAGATGTGGCACATGTGTACAAAGGAATATTAGCCATAAAAAGAAATGAAATTGAATTGTTTGTAGTGAGGTGGATGGACCTAGAGTCTGTCAAACAGAGTGAAGTAAGTCAGAAAGAGAAAAACAAATACTGTATGCTAACACATATATGTGGTACAACAACAACAAAAAAAACGGTTCTGATGAACCTAGGGGCAGGACAGGAATAAAGACGCAGACGTAGAGAATGGACTTGAGGGCACGGAGGGGGAAGGGTAAGCTGAGAGGAAGTGAGAGAGTAGCATGGGCATATATACACTACCAAATACAAGATAACTAGTAGGAAGCAGCTGCATGGCACAGGGAGATCAGCTGAAAGCTTTGTGACGACCTAGAGGGGTGGGACAGGGAGGGTGGAAGGGAGGCTCAAGAGGGAGGGAATATGGGGATATATGTATACATATAGCTGATTCCCTTTGTTGTACAGCAGAAACTAACATAACATTGTAAAGCAATTATACTCCAATAAAGATGTAAAAGAAAAAAAAGTACAGGCATAAAGTTTTCAAAAAATGGAGATGTTGGGTTTCCCTGGTGGCGCAGTGGTTGAGAGTCCACCTGCCGATGCAGGGGACACGGGTTTGTGCCCCAGTCCGGGAGGATCAAAACCCCAAACCTTAACCTCTCCATTTTTTTTTTTTTTTTTTTTTTTTTTTTGCGGTACACGGGCTTCTCACTGTTGTGGCTTCTCCCGTTGCGGAGCACAGGCTCCGGACGCGCAGGCTCAGCGGCCGTGGATCACGGGCCCAGCCGCTCCGCGGCATGTGGCATCCTCCCGGACCGGGACACAAACCCGTGTGTCCCCTGCATCGGCAGGTGGACTCTCAAGCACTGCGCCGCCAGGGAAGCCCTGGGTTTTTTTTTTTTTTTTTTAAAGATCTGATTGTATCAAGTGACATAGGTAGTTAATAGAACTATGGGTAATGTGATTTTATTTTATTTTTAAAATATTCTAAACCAGTAGATCTTAACTAGAAGTGCACATTGGATTATAGAACTTGTAAAAATAATAACATATGACCAAAGTAACACCCAGAAAATTGACATTTGGTGGGTCTGGGCACTTTTATTTTTTAAATGCACAGAAGTAACTCAGATATATATTCTATGTCAGTGCTTAGTGTGAAAATTCTTATGCCTAATTCTCAGTTTTTGCAAACTTCAATCTGCTAAGTTTTCAGCTAAAGTCTTAGATGAGTAACTTTGATAATAAAAAGGATATTTTGTCTTTTTTTTTTTTTGGTAGAAATATCTGCAGGTGTTAGTGCTTTATTGACTATAGAGTGTTACGTGACTGTAACCAGGTTATCTTGATCAGTGATACTAGAATATGAAAATATTTGAAGTTTGTTCTTTGTAAGACAGCATTATAGAATCTCACATTTTTGTAAAAATATTTCATTGTGTGTGAAGATAGAAACTGTAAATGATAAATTTGGGACAGATACACAGTTCATGACATTATGCCTTATTGTGCTTGTGTTTTGTGTGTCACACACGATTTTATGTACTTAATGCTTAATTAGAGGCTCTTCCCTACCCATGATTCATAGCGTACGTATTGTAGGTTTTTAGAAATTTGTTCTTTGAACGTGTATTGGGATCTTTATTTCTAGGGAAGACGTGCCTCCTCCGAAGAGCCGTACATCCACTGCCAGAAGCTACCTTGGCAGCAATCACTCATCCCTGGGATCCATGTCCCCTTCCAACATGGAAGGGTATTCCAAGACTCAGTATAACCAAGTGCCAAGCGAAGACTTCGAGCGCGATCCTCAGAGTGCGACACTCCCAACTGCTAAGGTAGCTGCCCCTAATCTCAGTAGGATGGGAGCGGTGCCCGTGATGATTCCAGCACAGAGCAAGGACGGGTCCATAGTATAGAGCCTCTGTACCCTTCATCTGTGCTCTCCTCTTGAGATGTGAGCACCTGTTTTAATTTTTGCTACCAGCCTCAAAACAATATATATATATATATATAAATTAACCAAAAACTGTAAGAATAATACTTCACAAAAAGTTTTATTTGGTTATATTGAAATAGTAAAGGCATTAAAGTTCTAAGGACAAATTCACCATCTAAATAGTATTTCCTTTAAGAGCTTGACTTTATACATTTCTGACTATCAATACTTAAGTCAGCTGTGGCACTTTGAATATGAAATCATAGGTGAAGAAATAAATTGGTGAACTTACATGCATACCAAGTTGATACTTGAATCATCTGAAAGTGGTACTTTATTATTTGTTATTTTTATATTGCTTTTTTCAATTAATTTATGACCCCCACCCCCTGCCAAAATTGGTAAAGAAAGATTCATGGCAAAAATACTTACGTAGATTTATGTTTGTTCTTGTTTTTGCTTCTTTGAAAACTCTAAATGTGTTTGACGAGTCTCTAATAACTAGAAAACACTGCTAGAAGTCACTAGTTCTGAGTTAATTCATAAACCTTGTATATGAAATGACTTAAGTATTTAACTGCTAGATTGCTGTGGGCAGCAGGGACATAGTAAGCTCTTTCGTATGCTAAAATAAAAGAGCATTTATCTGATCCATTTAGAAAATTTGTTGTCAGCTACATATAGCGATGACACTAGTGGTGCAGTTGTGAGGATGACTTTTGTTGATTAATGTTCCAATGCCCTGAGGCCTGTGGTGGTCTTCAGAACAGTGACCTGCTATCAAGGAAGTGTAGTATTTTGCAATTCCCAAGTAAATGCTGGTCCTCCACTTTAGGTGATATTTTTCTAAAAAGAAAAAAATTATAACTCATTTATTATTTGACAATTACAGATTGTAATTCCATAATTATTGGTTCTAAATTTAAATTTTTTTTCCTGGTTCGGTGTTTTGTTTTTGTTTTTGTGATGGTGTTGTACATTATATGTTCTAGAAAGGTAATCTTAACTTACCGTCTTGAATGCAGTTCCTGGAGGATATTTTCTTCATAGACTTAGAATGATGAAATATACTTTAAACTAGTAAGTGTCCTCTATCAGTTCTGTGTTTCAAACTTGGGAGGATGTACAGTTGCTATTGTATGGCCAGCATGTCTTGTGTAGTTGCAGAAAATCAAGCTGAGCTTTGAAAAGTTTGTCTGAGCTTTGTGGAAGTGACTTAATCTTTAAAAAAAAAAAAAAGAAAAAAAGAAAAAAATGAGAGAAATGAAAGGAAAAGGAATACTCCTACCTGCCAAATGTGTTAAGTACTGTTTTAGTAGATGAAAGTGAATTTATTGTACTTTCCTTAAGATTGTGAGGGAGTGTGGATTGAGTAGAATGAGCCACCAGTTTCTTTATAGTAATATGGTCTGCAGTAAATTATTTCACTAGCTCTGAAACCTTTTCCCTAGATTTTAGTAGGGAGTTGGTTTCTGTTCATCTCTTTGGGTGCTGTGGTGGTAAATGCTACATTATAAATTAATGTTGGCATGAATTTATGATTAGGCAGAGTATTGTATACACTTTTTAACGGTAAATTGAAGCTGAATGTGTAATGGATTCGTGTATAGTTTTACATATTTGGAAGCATTTTAAAAATAGGTTTTTAACATTACATAATATTGCTTTTACTCTTGTGTTAACGTTTTCATCTGTGCCTTTTGGGTAATTTAGTTTTTATTATGAATTTCTGGTGCCTATGAACTAGCTATCACCTGAAAGGTGCTTAGAGGTGAAGGTACTGTTCCTAAAAATGCATCACTGTGATACCTTTCTATCCTCATACTTTCAGTCTTGCCTCTTTTCTGATCTTTTTGGATGCAAGTTAACTGATTGTGTTACTCATAAAGTTTTTTAAATTTCAACATCCCCTATACTCTTTTGACTGTGTTTCTGATTTTATAATAACTATTTTTGAATACCAGGCCTCTGGTCTGTTTCATATGAATAAAATTTATAAGATATTGTAAAAATAAATAGCAGAGCACAGACATTACTAATAAAAATTTTGGTCCTCTCTAGTCCCAGTTTTCATATAATGAAAATTATGCTATCAAGCTAAGTAGAAATTACTACAAAGGTGGACATATGTAAGGCTTTCCTTTCCTTAGACTTCATAGTTAGTCTAGGATTTGGTTATAAGTAAATATGAATCTCTTCCAGAAATGCTTCCTTCCAGTTCAGGGCCATTACCAGCTACAGCCTGAGAAACAAGCTTGGAAGAAAAACTACTGTTGTGACCTGAAGAGACCTACTGGGTGTGGTTGAGTTTAGAGGACAGAACTCAGTTTTAGGTTTATGTCTCCAGCTACCCATTGTAAATTTCAGTGAATCCAAAAGTCAAATAGTACTGATAACTTCCTAAATAATTCTCAGTGGTAGTTTCTGGTGAACTAGAGATCAAGTATTTGTTCTAGAATTACTATTGGTAATCATCAAGCAAGTCAACAAAAAATTGTTATTCAGGCATTTCCACTAGAAGCCAAACATCAGTCAAGGATGGCACTGAACCTTCAAAGCAAAACTCTTCCATTCTACTTCATACCTAAGAGACTTGACACCATCTTTCTGAGTTATGCAGGATAATTTCAAAAGAAATATCATAGAGGATGTAATTCTGTGCTTTGAATATGTAGATTACAGGTTTCTTTTTCTTATGTCAACGTTACTAATACTTCCCTGTTAGAAGGCCAGAAACAAAAACCTTATTGATAAACGGGCCAAATAACTTTCTTTAAATTTGGGCTATCTGCCAGGAAGTTGTTGCAATGGAAACACAGACTGTGTCTTAGGGGGAGGTTAATTCAAGAAACACAATTAGATTATTGGTATGAATTAATACCTGGTTTTTATTAAAAAGATAATTTTTAGGATTGAGTTCTGGAAATTTGGAGCAAGTGAAGGGGCAAATAAACATTTTGATTAAATATGAAAAAAACTCATTGCATGAAGTTGGATGTCAAATTCTGTAATGTATGGCTTCTTAACTATTCTGTCTTTCTGTGTGCGTGCAGCATGTAAATCTGAAGTTATATGAATGTTTAAAGTTTTTTTTCTAATCTTGTTTCATCTCCACAGTGTTTAGGGCTTTCGGATGCCTTATTGCAGTGTGAACAGCAAAAGTCCTTATTTTTTGTGGTTACTGCTTTGATGTGTCATGTAAGGAGTAGTTTGTAGAAAATGTTAGCATAACTAACTTTTTAGTGGCTTGTGACATTATATATTATATATATGTATATATATATCTTTATAATATTCCTGTGTTTAGTAGTATAATGCTCTGGGCAAGTTTTAATATTTCAAATGCCTTTGGATATTCTTGCAATAAAGGCAACGTGTTCTGTAGTTAGATTTTTTTTACTCATTTGACACTAAAATGGTCTATAACTGAGCACAAATTCTACCTAATAGAAGCAGGAAAGAATAATAAATAAATTGGTGAATTGTGGTTCTGTTTATCTTATGGATGGTAACACCAGCAAATATTTGCTGCATTTGGCTTCTCACTGTTCATTAAAATCCAGTTTTACAAAATACACTATTTTGTAATTTCAGAGTGTGGTGTGAATATCATCAGTTGGATTTGGTTTTGACCCTGAACACTAAAAGCTCCAAAGAACTCTGTTTTCTACTAACTTAATGACACAAGTGTTAAGAGAACCACAATTCACTGATTGACTGATTTTCATCCCTAACTGTGAATTTCTGTGACAAATACTCTTATACTACTGAGAAGTAATATTTTGACACTTCACATATGCAAGTAGAGAACTGATAGTGTCAGTTTCAAAAATGATTTTTTGTATTTCAAGTTTCTGGCTTAAATATCCAATGGTGCAGATTTTGAAATTTGTAAGAACAAAATTTGGTTTAAAGAAAAGCCAAAAACTTGCTCTGGTTTTGTGACCTTGTGTACCTTTAAAAAAAAAATAAAATCAAGAAAGCAGTTTTCTGCCTCATGGTGTGGTTTCATTGTACCTTTTATAAAAAAAGGTCTACTTTATAAAGCTTCATTATACTCTTACTCCCTGCTTTTCTGAGCCAGGGTTTCCTTTACCCCTCTCCTTTGCATCTTTTATTAAACAAAATAAATATCAGAACAGTAACATCAATGAAAACATATCAAACATATTTATAGAAATTTCTCCAGTCCTGTGCATCTATATGACACTAAATAACATAATGTATTTGGGGTTGAAACCTCCAAAGTTCTGTTATCATGTCACAATTTACAGTGTAAATTCAAGAGTTTTTCAGATGAATTAAAAATGTGCGTACATAAATGTATTAAATACACACACATCTAGTTATATTTTAAAGCTATTTTCATTGACTCTAAGTGTTGATTTCAGAAAAAAAACAGGATGGGGTTAGCAGTGCTTTTGTAAGAAGGTATTTTGAGAAATATTTTGTTTATACTACAGTTTCTCAACCTTGGCACTTTTAACATTTTGGGATGGATGATTCTTGGTTGTGGGAGACATCCTGTGCATTGCAGGATGTTTAGTAGCATTGCTGTCCTTTACCTACTAGGTGCCAGTAGCTCTTGCCCTCCTTCCCCCAGATGTGACAACCAAAAATGTCTCCAGTGTTGCCAAATAGCCACTGGGGTGCGGGGCAAAACTGCCCCTAGTTGAGAACCAGTGGTTTATACTAATGTGAAGTTTTCTACTCGGAGGTTAAAAGAAGAGCATAGGCTTTGGAGTCAGACATATCTGAATACCACTTATTACTAGATGCTTTACTTAGCTTCAGTTTCCTGGTGCTTAAAATGGGGATAAAAATACCTACATCACAGGGGATGTTGGAGGATTTTAAAGAGATAGAATTGATATAATGAAAATTCTTTGCACTTGTCCCTGTTTGCTGGGATGCTGATAGTGGTACACAGATTTTCAAAGAATCAAGATTACAGTAAAATATGCTAACAAACTACTAAGTATAATTTAATGCCCTTAATTTAGATCATATTTTAATCATGAAGTTCTAAAGGCCAGATCATATTTCTGGTTAATTAAGTACCAAATGGCAAAAATGTTGAAATTGAGTCAAAATTGAATATAAAACAATCTGTTGTTAAATATTGATAAAAAATGGTTTTAAGTCTATGTCATAAACAAATGTAGTTTCTAAATGCAGTAAAGGCAGCTGAAAAGATCAGAAAACCAGTGCTAGGAATTCAACTCAGTATTTCTTGGTGATATTTCTTCAGTATAAATCAAATGGGATTTGTTGTTTTGTTACTTAAATGATGTTTCTAAATTTTGTAACTATTTATAGGGGAAAAAATTGTCCTAAGGTAACTGCAGAAAAAGTAGAATTTCTGAAGTTAATGAAGAACTGAGAAATAAATTTCAGTCTAGTTAATCAAGGGCTTGATCGGTATGCTTCTCGTTTCACTGCTGAGCTAGGAAATTCTAACTCTAATGGAGAACGAGAGAGGTGGGAGGAGATACAGGAAATTACAGAGGGAAAACCTGATGTCAGCCCTCAACAAAGTGCTAGAAGCCGACGTGATCTTGTCTTTCCCCAAGTCATTCATTGTCCACAGTCCTAGTGGATTAGTTGTTTTAAAATGTAAATCTGATCATATTAAAAACCAGATCATCTTAAACTGACACAGAAGGTCTCTGATGACCATTCTATTTCTCTGTGGTTTATTTTATTTATTTATTTTTTTCTTTTTGCGGTACGCGGGCCTCTCACTGCTGTGGCCTCCCCCATTGCGGAGCACAGGCTCCGGACGCGCAGGCCCAGCGGCCATGGCTCACGGGCCCAGCCGCTCCGCGGCATATGGGATCCTCCCAGACCGGGGCACGAACCCGTATCCCCTGCATCGGCAGGCGGACTCTCAACCACTGCGCCACCAGGGAGGCCCTGTGGTTTATTTTTTACACACCTCTAGGTGCACCTTTGTGATAGCCATACTCCATAGCTAAGGGGCTGTGGTCTCATACCTTTGTGAACATGCAATTTCCTCAGCCAGAGAGGAACCCATCCTTGTTTACCTGCCCAGTGCCCTGCAAGTGTCAGTCCAAACTGTCTCCTTGGAATCATTTTTCCTATTTTCACCCCTGCCCCTCACTCAAGTTAAATTAGGGGTGCATCTGGGCCCTCTACATTGCCAGTATGGGTCTTTATGGCACAAAACCCTTTTTGCATTCTAATTATTTAACATTCTTAATAGACCTCCTTGATGAGTTTGAAGCTGGTTCATTCACCTTTATCCCCAGTTCCTAACTCTGACTTGCATATTGCTCAGTAAATGCTGAATGAATTTTTAGGAGGGAAGTTATGGGCATCAGGAGCAAGTGTGCATTTATCACGTGTGTGTCATGTGTTCTGCAAGATAACGGGCCTGGTTTCTTCCAAGAACGCAGTATCAATAGAAAAAGGGTGAATGTGTACGGGTGGTAAGGGAAAATTCTGCACAGGGCTTAAAAAGTTAACTTGCACAAATAAAGACTGGGTGACCTGACTCAATAGGACCCAACACAGAAAGAAACCTAATTATTATGCAAACCTAGAGAAGTGGAGAAGCATTGGAGAAATAAGCTTCTAAAATCCTCCTCAGAGATTCTGAGTGGGTTTGGGGTAAGATCAGTGGCTGTTTCTCTCCCAGGTTATTTCAATAATCATTTAAACTTGGGAACCTCTGAATTGTTTAGGAAACCCTGTGTAGATGACTGGTGTCCATGCTAAGTCACTAGTAGGTGGAATGTTTTTTCTTGGACCTCACAAACTTTCAGAAATATTTGAGTACACCTTTTTAGTGAGGCCAAAAAACTTACATGCTTAGATATCATTGCCTAATTTGAATATAGTGATATTTCAGAATTTTTAGGGAGACCTACTTAGATAGATAAAACACCATATCTTGGAAGATTTTAATTTTTAAAAAATGACATAATGTCAGTTGTTTTCAAGTCTTTTAAAATGATTAGTCTCCTGAAGAGACTAGTCATTTATAACTAATTCTGTGTATAATTGTATTAGTTTGCTAGGGCTACCATAACAAAGTACCACAAATTGGGTGGTTTAAAAAACAAATTTACTGTCTCACAGTTCTGGAGGCTGAAGGTCTGAGATCAAGGTGATGGTAGGGTTGGTTCCTTTTTTTTTTTTTTTTAATTGAAGTATAGTCAGTTGATTTACAATATTAGTTTCAGGTGTACAACATAGTGATTCAATATTTTTATAGATTATACTCCATTTAAAGTTGTTATAAAACAATGGCTATATTTCCCTGTGCTGTGCAATATATACTCGTAGCTTATTTTGTACATAGTAGTTGGTACGTCTCAATCCCATACCCCTATCTTCCTGCTGTCTCTCTCTCCACTGGTAACCACAAGTTTGCTTTCTGTATTTGTGAGTCTGTTTTTGTTTTGCATATACATTCATTTGTATTATTTTTTGATTCCACATATAAGTGATATCATACTGACTTACCAAGCATAATATTCTCTAGGTCCATTCACTTTGCTGCAAATGGCAGAATTTCATTCTTTTTTATGGATGAGCAGTATTCCATTATATGTGTGTGTGTGTGTGTGTGTGTGTGTTATATAGATGCTATATATATATATATATATATATATATATATATATATGTATGTATATCACATCTTAATCCAATCATCTGTTGATGGGCACTTGGGTTGCTTCCATGTCTTGGCTATTGTAATAGTGCTGCTATGAACATTGGGGTACATTTATCTTTTCAAATTAATGTTTTCATTTTTTCTGGCTGTATACCCAGGAGTGGAATTGCTGGATCATATGGTAATCCTATTTTTAGTTTTCTGAAGAACCTCCATACTGTTCTCCATAGTAGCTGCATCAATTTACACTCCCACCAACAGTGCAAGAGGGTTCCCTCTTCTCCACATCCTCCCCAACATTAATTTGTAGACTTTTCAATGATAGCCTTTCTGACAGGTGTGAAGAGATACTGTGGTTTTGCTTTGCATTTCTGATGATTGGTGATGACCATTTTTTCATGCGCACTTTTGGCCATTCATATGTCTTTGGAAAAGTGCCTATTCAGGTTTTCTGCCTATTTTTTAATCAGGTTGTTTGTCTTTTTGATATCGAGTTGTATGAACTATTTATATATTTTGGATATTAACCCCTATTCGTCTTACTGTTTGCAAGTGTTTCTCCCATTTAGTAGGATGTCTTTTCGTTTTGTCAGTGGTTTTCTTTGCTGTGCAAAAGCTTTTAAGTTTAATTAGGTCCCATTTGTTTATTTTTATTTTTGCTTTCTTTGCCTTAGGAGATAGATCCAACAAAATACTGCTACAATTTGTGTCAAAGAGTGTTCTGCCTATGTTTTTGTTTAGGAATTTAATGGTTTCTGGTCTTATAGGTCTTATTAGGTCTCTAATCCATTTTTAGTTTAGTTTTGTATATGGTGTGAGAAAATGTTCTAATTTTCTTCTTTCCTTCTTTCACATGTAGCTGTCCAGTTTTTCCAGAACCACTTATGGAAGAGACTGTCTTTTCTCCATTGTGTATTCTTGCCTCCTTTGTCACAGAATAACTGACCATAGGTGTGTGGGTTTATTTCTGGGCTTTCTATCCTGTTCATTGATCTATGTATCTGTTTTTATGCCAGTGCCATACTGTTTTGATTACTGTAGCTTTGTAGTATAGTCTGAAATCAGTGAGCATGATTCCTGCAGCTTTGTTCTTTTCCCTCAAGGTTGCTTTGGCTATTGGGGATCTTTTGTGGTTCCATATAAAATTTCAGATTATTCTAGTTCTGTAAAAAAATATCATGGGTATTTTGATAAGTATTGCATTGAACTGGTAGATTGCCTTGGGTAGTATGGACATTTTAATAATATTAATTTTTCCGATCCATGAACATGGAATTTCTTTTCATTTAATTGTATTGTTTTCAATTTCCTTCATCATTGTCTTACAGTTTTCAGAGTATAGGTCTTTCATCTCCTCGGTTTATTTCCAGGTATCTTATTCTTTTTGATGCAGTTGTAAATGGAATTGTTTTCTTGAATTCTCTTTGTGATAGTTCATTGTTAGTGTATAGAAAAACAACAGATTTCTGATATTAATCTTGTATCCTGCAACTTTAGTGAATTTATTTATTAGTTCTAGTAGTTTTTTTGGTGGAGGGGGTTGGTTCCTTCTGAGCATTGTGAAGGAAGTTCTCTTTCCTTGGCTTGTAGATGGCTGTCTTCTCTCTATGTCACTTCATGTCACCTTCCCTCTGTGTGTGTCTGTCTCTGTGTCCTAATTTTCCCCTTTTATAAGGACACCAGTCATATTGGACGAGGACCCACCCTAATGACCTCATTTTAAATAATTGTATCTTCAACAACCCTATTTCCAAATAAGGTTACATTCTCAGGTACTGGAGATTAGAACTGCAGCATAGGAATTTGGGGACACACAATTCAATCCATAACAGAAATGATGATTGGAAACTGTGAAGCAGGACTAATAAATAAAATGGAGAAAGTTGGTATGGAATACATTCCCAAAGAGTTTTTTTTTTGCTTAGTTGGTACAATTAAAATAGCAGCACCTGAGTAACTATGCCAATATAGTTATTTCATGCTTCTCAGTCTCCCCCATCCTTACCCTCAGGAGTGTACTATTTTTATTTCAAATATGCAGTGACCATAATACACTATTAACCTCACATCTGCTTGTCAAGTGAAAAAGTAGTTGATGAAATGATTATGGATTGTCTTCTTAAGAATCTTGCTGACAAGATGAAACTATTTTTCCAGGGAAACAGAGTTTTTAAAGTTCTGTATTTCAAGTTGTTTATATAATATTTGTGAAATGAATTTTTTATTTAATGTTTCAAATATTAACTGCTATACTCCTTCTCCGTAACAGTAAAATGAGGATAATAGCATCTATCTCATGGAATGGTTCTGGGAATGATAAATTAATACATGTCAAGCACTTAGGCTGGCACACGTCAGTGCTCTGTAAGCACTGGTTGCTGTCATTATCATCATTGTTATTGTGTTATAATAGCAACATTTGCCTCATATCTTATAGGATTAGGGCACTATATCCCAGTTTTCCCAAGACAGTTCTGTCTTATGCCTGTTATCTCACTGTAATTACAACAGCAATAGACCTTTTGCTCTAGAGTGTCTCAGACTGGACAGTAAGATCTGTGGTTACCCTACCTTTGGGGTTTATAGAGTCATAGTGATCTAGTACTTGGCATGAAGAATGTAAAATATTTCACCCAAATGACATCAGTACCAAAAATCTTTCTCTTTTGTTTCTCTTCTAGTATATTTAAGTATACATATTATTTTTAAACTGAATGTCCTCTGTTAGTTTCTTTTATCAACTTGGTGTTGAATCATACTTGTATGTGTATCTTAGCTATTGTTGGAAGTATTTATATATATCCATTTTAATAGCTGCAAGATGTTTTATTAAGTTGATGTTCCATAATTCATTTTTTTCTTATTTGTGGACCTAGACGCTTCCAATTTTCTGTTATATGGTAATATTGCTTCCTAGAGTTTTTTCCCATTCTTTTGAGGTATTTCAGAGCACAGGTATTAAAGCAGTGGGTTGTTAGGGCAGATTAAGTTGTGGGATTTAAGTGAAAGCACTATGAAGTTGTTTCTTACACACAAATCATTTCACAAGCTACTTTTTGTGGATGCAGTGATCTCTAAACTACAATTTGAGGAGACTGGTAAAGAGAAAAAGTGAAGTTCTGGCCTTTTTAAGCCAAAGGCATGTGTATTAATATGTTAAATCTACAAAAGAGGGTGCGATTATTCAGGAAAGAGTGTTTAGAATGAGAAGAGGACTGGATTCAGCCCCCTGGGCCACAAAAGACTGAGAAAGAAACCATTCTGGGAATGAAGTCACTCATGATGACAGACCAGTTCTGGTGGAACAGTTGTGCCAATCCTTAGTTCCATGGATTGAAGCGTGGATGAGAGCTAAGGGAGATCTAGAAACACAGTTAGCATGCAAAACATGCCTCACTGAGATTAAATCCTACAGAGTCCAAATTATATAAAAGATGAAACGGCTATTGTTTGTCTCCCCATAAGATCCCCACCAGCTCTTGAGACGTCTGATTCACAAGACGCAATTTGAAAACTATACTAGACTATCAATATTCTTGGCCATGAAGGGAAGGAGGAAGCCAGAGGAAACAGCAACTAGAGTAGGGCAAAGGTTAGCTTGTTTGTGAGGATGGGAGAGACTTGAGGCTGTGGAGAAGGGGCCTGGAAAGAGGAAGGAGCCAAAATGTAATGTGGGCGGGATTAACTTGAAGAGGGCAAGTAGAACATCTTCCCCAGAGGTTGAGGGGGAAAGTCAGTGAGGTTGGGGGGGAAAATCAGTGAGGTTGAGGGCAGATTTAATAGGTTTGTGGTTGTGTGGACGGGATATAATTAGATGATCTCACTTTCCTCCAGGAAGTAGAGGTGAAGTCATACTCTAGGAGCATGGCGGGAAGGTAGCTAGGTAGTAAGAGGACTGAGGGAAGAGGTGAAAGTAGGAAATTTCGGGTGAAGCATGGGAGAGAGAAGAGGCTAACACACACAGAAAAGGAACCCTGAATGGTCCTGAGAGGGCAGATGAGGTTTGGATCATGACTGTATGCCTGGCCTGTTTAGCATCTGGTACTATAGCTGACTAAAATCAAGTATTCAGTGAAAGCGTGCTTGTATGAATTTATGATTCGTTTCAGTTCTGCTGCTTTTATAAAAAGAAACATCATTTCCCATTCATTTACTACTGCTTGGAGAGGACTTGGAAGCGTCTAATCTGAGGAAGACATGAAGAGGTGATGGACCACTTTAGAAAGAAATGACCTACCTGACAATAGAAGCAAGTAGATGACCATTTCTCTACAATTATCTTTTTTCTAGACAAGAGTTGATTAAAACTCTCCAATTTGAAGTTAATTTTCTTAAAGCTTTAGGTTCACTCCCTTGCTTGAAAGCTTTCCTGGACCTCTAACTTAAAGTCTAAACTCTAGCCTAGCTTTTGACTTTCATGGCTAGCCCTCCACTACAACACTGACTCTGTGCTTACACTTGCATATATATGTGTATATATATATATTTTTTTTAAAATAAGGTTTTATACACACTTGTTTTTTTAATTTAGCAAATCCTCAGATCATTCTGTATATATGTATCTATCATTTATATATCTACCTATCTAAAACAACCTTATTTGTTTTCAAAACTCTATAATACATCAACTTGCTACACTGTAACTTATTTAGCCAATCTCCAATTGGCCATTTAAGTTGATCCCATCTTTTTGATATAATGAATTATAAGTAGTATATTTGTATATACATCATTTTTCATATATGCAAATATATCAAATTTCTAGAAGGGGAGGTACTGAGTAAAGAGTATTTTGACAGCTATTATTACAATATCTCCTTAATATACTCCTTAATAAGTGTAGCAGCTTATGCTTGCAGTGGATAAGAGTGCTCATCTACCCCCAAATCCTCACCAATACTCTTATCTGACTTTTTGTTTGTTTTTTTTTTTTGTGCGGTACGTGGGCCTCTCACTGTTGTGGCCTCTCCCGTTGCGGAGCACAGGCTCTGGAGGCGCAGGCTCAGCGGCCATGGCTCACAGGCCCAGCCGCTCTGCAGCATGTGGGATCTTCCTGGACCGGGACACGAACCTGTGTCCCCTGCATCGGCAGGTGGACTCTCAACCACTGCGTCACCAGGGAACCCCTTATCTGACCTTTTTATCTTTCCTGATCTCTGAGAAGAAAATTTTGTCATGGTTTAAAAGTCTATTTCTGTTTGGTCAGTTGAGCATCTTTTCCTATGTTTAAAAACCATTTGTGTTTTTGAGAACTATGTTCATATGCTTTGCCCATTTTTCTTTATATTACAATTCTGCTAATCTGGAGGAGCTGTTAAATGTTAATAAAATTAGCCCTTTGTGATATGAAATACACCCCCCCCTTTTTTTTCTTTTGCCAGGTTATCCTTTTTCTTTGACTCTGTTTATGGGCTTACCCTTTTCTGACCATGTAATCCTAATCCTTTCTAAGATGTTCTCCTAATTTCTCCCTTCTTGAGATTGTAACCTCAGAAGAAGCTGAGGGTCACCTGTCTTCATGTATCTGTCTCCTCTCCCTAAGCAGATGCCAGACTTCTCAAAGGTGGAACATGTTTACATCTAAATGATCAACACATAATAGATTCTCAGTGTACTTTGTTGATGATAATAATTGCAGCAGTTCTGGCTATGTTCGTATCAAGTCATTGCCACAAGTGTTCCCATCACGGTGTATTTCTTCATCATTTATCTTTGGTTTCTTTCTTCAAGTTTCTGGAGTTTTTGCCCAGAGCAGTTTTATGGAATCAGCACAAACTACTAATGGAGAAAATGAGTTATCTTGCACTTGAAAAAGATGTGTTGGTCACATGTTAGGTGAGCTGTCACACACTGTTCTAATTTGAATGTTAGCTACTGGCACTGTGCTCTTTTCATGTTGCTAAGTAGGATATTTTTCCTCATGGAGTCCCAGAACTATCAACAGTGAGAACATTTCTAGAGAACAGTAGAAAGACCTTGCAATTCTGAGAGGAGACAGTGTGATAGTGAAGATACAGTAGTTCCCCCCCCCTTGTTCCTGGGGGGCTACAATCCAAGATCCCCCAGTGGATGCCTGAATCTGCAGGTTGTATCAAACCCTAGGTATACTGTGTTTTCCTACACATACATACCTATGATAAAGTTTCATTTATAAATTAGGCACAGTAAGAGATTAATAACAATAATAATAAAGTAGAACAATTATAACAATATGCTATAATAAAATTTATGTGAATGTGGTCTCTCTCAAAATATCTTATTGTACAAACTTAATACATTTTCCATTTAACTAAGTACTTAACCACACACTGTAGCTATAACTTTTTCAATTTGAAGTGTGACAGCAAAACCAACACAATTTTTTTTCCTTCACAATTTCCCGGATAGAAGATTTATTCTTACTGTAGATCTTAGCAACCTCGGCATTTTTTTCTTTCCCTATTAAGTAAAGAACTCTTACCTTTTCATTGAAAGGAAGCACTTTACTGCTTCTTTTGTGCATATTAGGATTACCAGCATCACTACCCTTGTGCTGTAAGGCCGTTATTAAGTAAAATAAGGGTTACCTGGACACGAATGTCCATCTGATGACTGAGAGGGCCACTAAGTAAGTAAGGGGTTGGGTACACTGGACAAAAGGATGCTTCACATCCCAGGCGGGACAGAACAGGATGGTGCAATAATATTTCATCACACTGAACAGAGTGCAGCTTAAAACTTATGAATTGTTTATTCATAGCAATAATATTAAATGGAAAATTGTTTGGACCTTGGTTGGCTGCAAGTAAATGAAACCGTAGAAAGTGAAACCATGCATAAGAGAGGAACTACTGTGCCAATGATTTGCAACCTTTTGGAAAATCACAGTCCTCCAATGTTCAGCCTCCACCAGGCTTTTGATCTCCTGACAAGGGGAAGACATTTTATATGTTCACAAAAACAAGAGAACACAAAGTAAAATAATTACATGAAATGAAATGTAATCTCTGCCTTGCCAATTAAAAGATACAATCTTAGGTCCAGGACAAGGTAAAGATGCACTGTATAGTAGGCAACAGGACTTTATAAACACATGTTTATGTAGGTTTGATTTGTGTGTGTGTGTAATTTTGTAGCATTTTTGTTTTTGTAATATGGGCAAAAGATTTGTAATATAGTTAAGTGAAGAAAATTTGCATAGCAGTTCAAATTTGGTAAAAACCAAACAAAACCCCCAAAATATCTATGGGCTATGTTATCTAGTTCAATATCATTTTACTAAAATATCAAGATTCGGAAAGGTTTTGATTTCCCAAGGCCAGTAGTTAGGAATGAAATCCAGGTGTCCTGATTCCTGGTCTAGTGTTTCTCTAGGAACCTTGAGTCGTTGGCAGTCCTGCCCTGAGAGAACTATATAAAAGGAAAGAAGAAGGGAGGAGGTGGGAGGTGTGGCTCTTCCTCACCTCTGATCCCCCTTCCCGGCAACATCAGCCCAGGAGAAGGCCCATGAAAGGAGAGGAGACTGGCCTAAGCACGCCCTCTGCTCCCCCCAAACGGGGTCCGCACGCAGGGCGCACTGACTCTTCTTGACGATACCCATGGAGGCCCCGGTGGGCTGTATTATTGACGAGAGTCCGCTTTGTTTGGTACCAAGCCTGTTTATGCTTGTTGTATTGCTGATGACATAATTAAAGTAAATCGTATATACCAACTGTACTAGATATAGTGAAGACATGATAATCAGAGGGAATGATTCTGCTGGCACATTGATTCAAAAATATGTTGCTTTCACTTGACTGCAAAGAAACCAAACTTTAAATTAGTATCAATATATTATGGATGTAGGTTATGGAGAAAAGAAAACAGCTTCTAGAAATAGACTCATATTCTAAGAAAAATTCTTAACTCTACATCAAAAATTTGGTGCCTGAATGTATATTGATACATTTTAAACATTTAAAATATTTAAGGGATGTATCATTTTTAGTGGTTTCCCACTTAAGCTTTTTTGATTGGCACTCCTAATTGTGCTAGGGAGAGGGATTTTACAGTAACTCTGCATGCCAAATCCCTATATCAGATCTTGCATCTTAGCTTTTTGTGTATTCCTTTCCAGATTTTACAGTGACTGTCAAGCATCACAAATGATCCTTTCAAAATTATTTACTCAAGGATCTCATTAGCTATCAATATCAGATTTTAAATATAGTCTGTTTTAACATTGGCAATATTAGGAAACATGAAATACTCAGATTTCACTTTAACTCAGATAAAAACTGAAGTTTACATTCTTCATGTTCCAGTCACCTCAGAAAAGTTTAAAATTTTTAAATACAAAGGTTTTTTTTTTCCATTGAATTTAGTGAAACAGTCAATCTATTTTTCTGTTGAAATTTCACAGCTTTACTTATTAATTTGACTCTAAGAAATCTATCATCTATAGATTTTTTGTATGTAGAACTGCCAAATTAAATTGGCAGTTCTAAAATCAGTTTGCCCATTTATTTCTGGACTTCAAAGGAATACCCCCCTCCCTCAACCCACTCCCAACAAAGGAGTTATATATGTAGATATACGACTGAAAAAAAATTTCCAAAAGAGATCGGTAGCTTAATAGCTAATGATAAAGATTGGTTAAATCAATTAAGGCAATATATATGAATACTATGAAACTATTAAAAATCATGTTTTAGGAAAAAAATCCATGACATAAGATGTTCCACATTCCCAAATTGTGAGACCATAAAATGATTATATTTCATAACACAACAAAACAGGAATCTAAAAAAGAGGGAGCTAAAGTAAAAGCTCCCTCTTTTAAACATTCCCCCATCCACTAAAATATTAACAGTGGTTATCTTTGCTGGAAGGATTATAGGTAATTTTAATGATCTCTTTGTGCTTTTAGGTAATTTTATTCTCCCAAATGAACTATACATTTCTTTTTTAACAAAAATCATTCTAATAACTAAAAGTTGTATATAATAACTATGGCATACTTAATTAACATTCTCCATTAGCAGTGGCAATTTCTGTATGTAGATGCATAGGAAAAGCTGTGATTTAAACTATAACCACTAATACTTTTCATGGAGAAGGGAGATTATTTACAGCCTTTAGCTTGGAAGTTGGAAAAAGAACATCTGATGCCCTCTTGTGGCCAATAATTTTTATAAAGTGATTTGTTCTTTTTCATTGAAATCCAGTCTAAGCTAAGAGAATAATACCAAAATATCTATTCTATTGCTTTCTAAAAAATATTGCTTACACACTATTATTAACAGTTTAAGGGTAACTGTTAGAAACAGTTTAGTGTATCTTTCCAACCCCCTATCTTGCTCTTCAAAGCATGTGTCCTGGAGTCATATTGCTTGGGTTTGAAGCCCTGCTAGTTTAGGTCACCTGGGACAACTTAACTTGAATACTCTGAGACTCAGTTTCCTTGTGTATAATAAGGTGAGGATAATACTAGAACACACAAAAGTTTATCATCAAATGGAAAGCACTTAAGTACCTGTCAAATGGAATTTCATTTTGCTGGATGAAACGCTTTATAAACATGTATGCAGGGCTTCCCTGGTGGCGCAGTGGTTAAGAATCCACCTGCCAATGCAGGGGACACGGGTTCAGACCCTGGTCCAGGAAGATCCCACATGCCGTGGAGCAACTAAGCCCGTGCACCACGACTACTGAGCCTGCGCTCTAGAGCCCGTGAGCCACAACTACTGGAGCCCGTGAACCTACAGCCCATGCTCCACAACAAGAGAAGCCACCACAATGAGAAGCCCGCGCACCAAAATGAAGAGTAGCCCCCGCTCGCCGCAACTAGAGAAAGCCCACGCGTGCACGCAGCAACGAAGACCCAACACAGCCATACATAAATAAGTAAATAAAATCTATTTAAAAAAACAAGTATGCATATGTATGAACTATTAATGGTTAACATTATCCTGTGATAACCTACCTAGATTCTATTGCCCTCACTTTTTGTACCTATTTTCATCCTTCATACATCTTATGTAAACATAAAACTTATTGAGCATTTGATATTTGCCATGTATTGGAGTGTTTTATATTAATCATCTTATTTCATTCCATGATAAACCTATCAAGTTCTATTACTATCCTCACTTTCTGTACCATTTTTACCCCTCACAATATGGTGGACATCTTTCCACAACAGATACAGATCATTCTTTTACTGGCCTCATGCTCTTACATAGTATAAGTGAATTATAATATTTTATTATATAAAAAAAGGCTGCACCCATTGTACATTAATTTTTATACATTTTTGAAAGTATTTCCATAGGCTATCTTCTATATATATGGCATTTGAATTACTGGGTAAGAGAATATACACATTAAAAATTTTTTTGACATTGTTAAATTGGCTTCCACAAAGAATGCAAGCCACTGTCTTTTCAATGTCAAATTTGTTAGGTGAAAAATGGTATTTCGTGGTTTCAGTGAATACTTCCTTTGTCATTAGTGTGCCATTAGCACCTCTTTTAATTTTTTAGCCATTTGTATTTCTTTATATTTATTTGGCTCTGCTAAATAACTTAATTATATGTAGAAGCTATTTGTATATTAAGAATACTAATTCATTTTCTTTTAAACATTCTGTAGAAAATTTCTCCCTCTTTGGAGTTTGTCATTTTTTTTTTAACTTTTCTGAAGATTTAAATTTACTTATTTATGGCTGCGTTGGGTCTTCATTGCTGCGTGCAGGCTTTCTCTAGTTGTGGTGAGCAGGGGCTACTCTTCGTTGTGGTACACAGGCTTCTCATTGCAGTGGCTTCTCTTGTTGCTGAGCATGGGCTCTAGGCACACAGGCTTCAGTAGTTGCGGCACGCAGGCTCAGTAGCTGTGGTGCACAGGCTTAGTTGCTCTGCGGCATGTGTGATCTTCCCGGACCAGGGCTCGAACCCGTGTCCCCTGCATTGGCAGGTGGATTCTTAACCACTGTACCACCAGGGAAATCCCAGAGTTTGTCTTTTTAAGTGTATTTATGTCTTTAAATATGCAATTAAAAATTTTTTTTCAATTCTAAAATGCCACTTTTTCTATCTTCATGGGGAAAATTTTCCTAAGCTAAAAGTTTATGAATATCTCCTTCCATATTTCCTCTCAGTACTTTTATAGTTTCATATTTTACATTTTATCTTTAATCTATCTGGAATTTATTTTTATGGTTTGAAGTAGGAATTTAACTTTAAAAATCGCATAGCCAAATATAGTTCACAATTAATTTTTTTATTAGTGAATTATTTTCCATTTGAAAAGCCACATTCACCATACAGTAAACTTCTGTATCTAAATGTTTCTGGTTCTGCACTTGTATTGTTTCATTGGTATATTCACTCCTATGTTATATTGGGTTGGCCAAAAAGTGCCTTCGGTTTTTAAGTAAAAATAAAAGACACATTTTTCATTTTCACTAAGAACTTTATTGAACAACGTAGTCACCCTTTTGTTCCACTACCTTCTGCCATTTTTCAGGCGACTGCATAATTCCATCTTCCCAAAACTTTTTATCTTTTTGAGCAAAGAACTGTTCCAGGTGCCTTTTACACTCTTCCAGGGAATTGAAATTTTTTTCTATTAAGAGAATTTTGTAAAGACCTAAATAAATGGAAATCTGAAGGTTCAGTGTCTGGTGAATACGGTGGATGAATCAGAACTTCCCAGACAAGCTGTAACAGTTTTTGCCTGGTCATCAAAGAAACATGCAGTCTTGCATTATCCTGATGGAAGATTATGAGTTTTCTGTTGACTAATTTTATTCGCTTTTCGTCAAGTGCCGCTTTCAGTTGGTGTAATTGGGAGCAGTACTTCTTGGAGTTATTTGTTCGATTTTCCGAAAGGAGTTCGTAATAGAGGACTTCCTTCCAATCCTACCATATACACAACATCACCTTATTTGCATGAAGACCGACCAGCCTTTGGTGTGGTTGTTGGTGGTTCATTTCACTTGCCCCATGATGTCTTCTGTTCCACATTTATTGCACAGTATCCACTTTCCATCACCCGTCACAATTTGTTTTAAAAATGGGATGTTTTCATTACGTTTAAGTAGAGAATCGCACGCGGAAATATGGTCAAGAAGGTTTTTTTCATTTAACTTATGTGGAACCCAAACATCAAAGTGATTAACGTAACCAAGCTGGTGCAAATGATTTTCAACGCTTGATTTAGATATTTTGAGTATGTTGGCTATCTCCTGCCTGGTATAACGTTGATTGTTCTCAATTAATGTCTCGATTGCTATCAACTTCAACTGGTCAACCTGACTGTGGAGCATTGTCCAATGAGAAATCTCCAGCACGAAACTTCAAAAACCACTTTTGACAGGTTCAGTCAGTCACAGCACCTTCTCCATACGCTGCACAAATCTTCTTTTGCGTTTCAGTTGTGTTTTTACCTTTCTTGAAATAATAAAGCATAATAGGCCGAAAATGTTGTTTTTCTTCCATCTTCAATATTAAAATGGTTACACAAAAATTAACCAATTTTGATAAGAATGCATGCTGATATGACAGCTGTCACATATAATCTAACAAAATTGTTTCGAATGAAATTAAAAACAACTAAGTGCTACTAGAGCCATCTTATGGAAAAAAAACGAACGAACCTTTTGGCCAACCCAATACTTTAAAGCATATATTGATAAATTACTTAAAAGGAAGAACACTCCCTGTCCATTGTTCTTTTTTTTTTTAAAAATTCCTGGTTATTGAGAATTATTCTTCTTTCTATGTAAACTTAAAATCAGGCTTTCAAGTTCCACTAAAATTTCAGTGGGATTTTAATTGATTTATATTGACTTTACATATTAATTTGAAAAGTAAAGTTTTTTTATAGTATTGTATCAATTTAAATATGGCATATTCTTCTAGTCAGTTATTTTTGACTTTAGGCAAATTCTTATAAATTTTTCTCTGTGGGACACACTCCTTTCTGTTGTTAAAGTTTACTTCCAGGTATTTAATACCCTTTCTTAGTAACAGGGATTTTTCTCCCACAAAGTACTATTTAAAAATTTTCTCATGAAATTAATATATATCATTGGGAACATTGGAGAAGTAATACAACCACTTTATTAAAAGCATTTATTTTGGAAAATTTCCTTCTAGACACAGTATGATCAGCAAATAAAATTTTGTCAGCACACTGCAATGGTTTAACTCAGAAATGTACCAGATCGTCCATATATGCAATTTGGTTATCAGTGATGTATAGTATTTGTATTTGCTAAAAATAAATCCACTGAACTTGTCTTAAATTGAGTGCTCTTGGGCTTCCCTGGTGGCGCAGTGGTTGAGAGTCCGCCTGCCGATGCAGGGGACACGGGTTCGTGCCCCGGTCCGGGAAGATCCCACATGCCGCAGAGCGGCTGGGCCCATGAGCCATGGCCGCTGAGCCTGCGCGTCCAGAGCCTGTGCTCCGCAACGGGAGAGGCCACAAACAGTGAGAGGCCCGCGTACCGCAAAAAAAAAAAAAAAAAAAAAAAAAATTGAGTGCTCTTTAAGAAATATTTGTCCGTTCACTTCTCCAGTTACAAAGTCATAATAGTATAAATATCTGAAATGTGCAATGTAGGAAAATGGAGGTTCTCTGTATCTGCCCCTCCCCTGCCTCTGAGAACCCTAACTACTTTTAACAACGGTGTTTATTTTTCCAGACAATATTGGCACCATCCTAGATGTAACATTTCTTTCCCCACTTGCAGTATTTTCCCAACTTGCAACATTTTATCCCACATCATTAGAAACTGATGTACTTTTGTGTGTGTGGCTACATGGTATTTTCCACAGTATTTTCTTGAACAAATGTTCAAATTTAACTGTTCATCTATTGGGTTTTTATTTTTGCTGTTTACAAACATTTTGCAATGAACACTTTTACATAGGTAACAGCCCCTTGTTTTTGAGTATTTCTGTAGATACATTCCTAGAAGTATATTTGCTTGGTCAAAGGATATGCATATATACATTTTTAACTGCCTTTCAAAAAGGTTATATTACTCTTTCAAGCCTGTACTAACACTATGTGTGTGACTGCCTCCCCACACTTTTAATCTTATGACTATCAAGATAAACCTGCTTTAATTGCTAGTGAAGTTCACTTAACAGTCATGACACTAAAATTATGTATAGAAGTTAGCCATTAAACCTCTAGCCTGGCTAGAAATACTTACCATCTTTAATGCAGGGATATTGTGTTTCCCGTAGAGCCTTACAGTGTTACTGCTTCACAACTGGGATACAAACTCCAGAGAATACATGAGAACATCATATACCACGTCAAATCAACAAATGTTTGTTTGATACTAAGAAAAAAAGAAGTCCTGTGATAAACTTGGGCCATACTAATACCGCTCTCTTTTCCTTGACCAATCATTGGTAGTTTGCTTTGTCATCTCAATCCTCAATCTATTGGGCTGTAGAAATATTGCAATTTGATTTAGAGTTCAAGTGAATAAAAGGGCTGTCAAGTTATTAGTCAGCCCCTTTTCAAAATATCTTAATAGTTTGTAAAAAGGAACTTCGTCAAGGGTTTATTAGTTATTAATCAAGATACTTTAATGTCTCGTATTCACACTCAATCTAATTTTTGCATCTGTTCCTTTTTTTCCAAATCTTGCCTTGATACCGAACCTGTCCTGAAGTTTTAAGAGTTGGTAGACTTTATAGTTAATGAACCAAGGCATTACGGAGCATGGGCTTTACAAAGCCCAGCTTGGATTTAAGTCAGGGCTTCATTACTTAGCTCTCTGTGATCTTGGGCATTTTTAGCTTCTCTGAGAGCCCTTATCTTACCTGGGATAATAATGGTACCAACCTCAGGGGGTTATTACGAGGATTAAATAAGTTGTTGGCATATAGTAATACAAATTTTAAAAACTTACTGTTTACTACTATTATCTGTAAAATGGATAGAATGGTTACTCTAGCAAGGTAAATGCACATAAGTGATTTAAAGTTTTTTTCCTCTTCCAAATCACCAAATAAGAAATCACTTTAACAGTGTAGCTGAGTAGAAGCCAATATAAATGCTTTATCACCTTAGTTTGAAGTCGTTGAAGTTTGCCAGAAAGTTAAATACTCTGAGATAAATATTACACTAAAAACCCAGAAATAAGCACTTTGGTATTGATGTAATATAACTTACCAAAAGAATTTATATTTTTCTTTTATTTTTGATATTTCCATGTCCAAGTTTAACCTCTAAATTTAGAGCTTTGCAGCTATGGCTACAAATATAAAATGGAGAATTAAAACAAATTTTCATCATTCAGTCACAAACCACTCCTTCAAACAGCCTCGTAACACTGTCAAGCTGAAATTATGCAGCAACATTTTGTCTTCATTAGAGCAGTCCTGGAGTCTGAGGGAGACAGACTTAGAGATGTTACAACTCCTAGAGTCCTAATTACTAGTTAAAAAGTTTGACACACTTTGAATTGCATACTTACTAGACTGAGTTTAAGATGTAGCTTCTGAAAGAAAGATGGTTTTATTTCATTAGGAATGGATTGGAAAAGCTATATTGATGAGCTTTCTTTTGCTTTAAATAAATTTTGGAACAAGGTATGAGGTGGATAGTCAATAAAGGGCAGAATCTTCTACAGGTAACATATCTAATATGCAGTCAACTTCAAAATTAACATTTTCCCTGAGACACTCTGCCATTTAGTTGTCAACACTAATGAATAAGAGATTTAGATTTTTATAGTAATCTGATGTGGAAAGAAAGGTGTAGCTGGCTAGGTACTACCAAAAATATTTCCCTCAACAGTAGAGCTATTATGCTTCTGATTTTCCCAACAGCCTTATAACTATGACATGTGCAAACTAACAGAACAAATACTATCTGATAACTCCATGATAAAAATACTTGAAACCTGCCACTTTTACGATTGCCTAGAAATCTGCCATTATCACCCAAACTCTCTAGGATCTATAAGTGAACAGTAACAATTAAAATTTTTTTTCCAACTTAAATAAAACTAATCTCCCTTGTGATGCCAGTTACCCCTAGGAAAATATGCTCAAGTTTGAATAAGCATTCACTATAAATCTCAGGAAAAAATGTAGATATGGTTTAGAAATATATTAAAAGTTGCATGTGGCTTATCAAAGAGTACAATAACATTAAAACCACAGGCCTCTAAAGTTTAAGTCTTCTGTTGAAGTTGCAGACATTTTGAATTCCACGTACTTCAAGCCTTTGAGAGCTATGTATCCATACGATTTGTGCACTTTTCTGGTAGTCTGTACATCAACAGACTTTATCAGCAAACACAACAGAAATATCTGGAACAGCCAAGGACATCCAATGATTTATTAGCAAGTTGTGATTTTTCTGGTAAGTCAAATAATTTAAGACTAGAAATCTAAAGATGTAGGTAATGAGAAAACGTAATCTTTTAGTTTGTAAAAATTTACCTTCGGGAAAAAACCTAAATTCTTATATCTTTTTTTCTCTTTTCGTAGTTCAAGTACACTTACGAGACTGATGGCATTACCGTGGTATAAATAGGGACTACTGAAGAATCTGAAGTACTGTACTATTTGGCTTTATTTTAGACCTCTAATAAAGACTTCAACATGTTGAAAAAAAGCACAAGGCACAGAGATTAGCATAGCTATAAGAACATTTCTGCTTTACGCCATGGTACTAGGCGTATAAGTCAGATGTCATATCAAAATTTGTACAGGCCAAATTCTTGGTTAGGAAAATCCTACGTATAGTGACTCTAATGGTTGAAAGATGTTTCATTATATTTATATTTTCAATTATCTACTACTAACAAACTTTAGTCGTTTTATATGAATCTTTTGATACTATAGCCTTTGGGAAAGGTATGGCTAATAAAAAGTCAAATTTTTTAAAGAAAAGTTAAAATTGTTAGTTTTTTTCTTTGCTAAATATTAAACACATGGAAGTGAGATACCCCCTTTGCTCTTTCTCCCTTTTTATGCACAGAACAGAAGCACACATTGTCATGCCTCAAACTACTTTTTATTTGCAACTACATGATTTCACGCAATTCTTCTAAACAATGACATAAAATAGATTTCCTTGTGTATAAATAACTTACATACTCTCCATAAAGTAAATGCTCAAAGGTGCTAGAACAGATCGTCCACTCCTACAGTGTTCTCATATCCAACAGAGTTGATGCACAATATATAAATACTCAAGTCCAATATTAAAAACTCAGGCACTTGACTAACTTTAATAAAGTTTCTCAAACTATATCAATATATCTAAAGTGCATATATATTTTTTAAGAAAGATTATTCTCAATAACTTCTCTATAAAAATAAGTTTGATGGTTTAGCCCATCTAACTTTACTACTTTGAGTATGAACTTTTAATATGCAGTCAGGCTTATTCTACCTTCTCTCAACATGACACCAACAGAATCAAAGCAGCTAGTGAGGTGCTAACATGTGAGGATTAATCCAGTGATTCCGGTCACAATGCATTCCAGGAGGAGGTACCCATGTTACTGGAATTGGGCGATATGGTTTATTCTTCCTTCCCTGATTTGGATAACCAAATGGAACAGGAGGAGGGTAGTGACTTTGATGACCATTCCCTCGGTACATTCCTGGTTTTTTTCTGGGTAAAGGGTGCCACATTGGAAGAGGCGGGAATATCAGCTCTGAAATCTGTAAAGAAGAGAAAACAGTAAGTTAATAAAAAGAAAAAATTAGTCATGTGTTATATAAAAACTAGGTTACCTTCCAGATTACTCATTAAAGAAAAACAAAATCACTCACCCACAACCCTAATAGTAGGTCTAAGGCACATTCCTACAATCAAGTCTAAATATGTTAAAAACCTCAAATATAATAGGTGATCAATCAGCGTTTTTTCACTAAATGAGTGAAAATGAGTAAACTCAAACACAGCACTCTAAAGCAACCGGATATTTTCTGGCTATTTCAACCAAAGAAGATGAAAACACGGAATGAATAGAAGCTTGTACGGATACATCATGTTTTAGACCACTGGTTTCCACAGCTGGCTAAAGAGTCACCTAAGAAGCTTTTAAACACAAAATGTTCATGCCCCAGCCCTGGTCTACTGAACAATATTAACAAAACTTTAGGAAGAAAGGCCAAGTATTTTGATGACACTGCAGGTGATTCTAATGTAGCCAGTTCAGCATTTTAGAAAACAGTCTTAGATTATCCCATAAGTCAAGTGGGACATCAAGTTCACATCATTCAAAATGTTATCAGCAGTTTCAGACTGCTCTGCTCAGAATGCCACACCCTGTGACTATGAGTTTCAGAGTTCTCTGATTTCTAATCTGCTCTTCCTAGCATAGGCATTTAAAAATTTATATTCTGTATAACAGCACTGCATTCATGATAGAAAATTCAAAAGGTACGAAACTGTATACAGTGGAAAAAAGTCTCTCTTCTTTATGTGATTACCAGCTACCCTCTCAGAGGCAGCTGACACTAATCAATTGTTTGATTATCTTTAGAGATATTCTATGAATATACTTGTGTATACATCTATATACACATTTATAAAAACTTACAAAACTCTGTATACTGCTTTTTGCACTTGATAAATACATCTCAGAGACATTCATCTCAGTACATAACGACTTCTTTTGTCATTTTACAGCTAGACAGTAATGCAATGACTATGCCATAACTAAATTAACTGGTGTCTTGTTGATAGTACATTTAGGCTGCTTTCAGTCTTTTAATATCAAAAAACAATGCACAAAAGCAAACAAAACAATGCAGCAGTGAATAACCTTAGCACAGTTAATTCTTGATTATCTACAATAATGGGGAAATAAAGAATTTAGCGCTCAAACTAATTGACCTATACTACAAACCACTAACAAAGTGGAATGTTTCATTTCTTTGTACATTGGGGTGTTGATAAGCTTTAAAAACTGTCAGAAAGCAGACACAATCCCACAGGCAACCACTGTTCTGATTTTTATCACCAGACTGAGTTTTCCCTGTTTGTGAACTTCGTATAAATGGAATCATGTGGCATGTATTCTTTTGTATCTGGCAATTTTTTTTTTTTTGGCCACACCGCCTGGCTTGTGGGATCTTAGTTCCCCAATCAGGGATCAAACCAGTGCCCTCCGCAGTGAAAGAGGGGAGTCCTAATCACTGGACCACCAGGAAACCCCCCGGCAAAATTCTTTTGCTCAATCAGATGGTTTTTAGGTCCTTCCGTATTGTGTCTATTATTAGTTCTTTCTGTTTTATTGCTATTATCCTACTGTGTGAATGAATACACAATTTCCTCCCATTCACTTGTTAATGGGTATTTGGGTTGTTTTCCTTTTTTTTATTAAACGATTATGAAAAGAGCTGTTATAAACATTCTAATATGAGGCTTTGTAGATATTTGTTTTTTTCATTTCTCTTGTTAAATACTTAGGAGTGGAACTGTTGGGTTATAGGGCAGATGCATATTTAACTTTGTAAATGCCAGTTTTCCAAAGTGGTTGTACCATTTTACACTTCCATCAACAGTTTATGAATCCAGTTGCTTCACATCCTTGCCAACATTTGGTATTGTCAGACGTTTTAATTTTAGCCATTCTGGAAGTAGTGTTTCACTGCGGTTTAAATTTGAATTTTCCTTATAACAAATAAGGTTGAGCACCTTTTTCATTTGCTTACTGGCCATTTATATAACTTCTTTTGTACAGTGTTTATTCTTATCTTTTGCCCACTGCTTTTAACTGGATCATGTCTTTTATTATTGATTTATAGGAGTGATTTTTAAAGTATATTCTGGAAACAAGTCCTTTGACAAATATATGTATTGAGAATATTTTGTCCCAGTCTATGCTTTTGCCCATTCGTTTTCTTAATGGTTTCTTATTTATTTATTTTTATTTATTTTTTGGCTGCACTGGGTCTTCGTTGCTGCGCGTGGGCTTTCTCTAGTTGCAGCGAGCAGGGGCTACTCTTTGTTGCGGTGCGCAGGCTTCTCATTGCGGTGGGTTCTCTTGTCGTGGAGCACAGGCTCTAGGCACAAGGGTGTCAGTAGCTGTGGCTCGCGGGCTCTGGAGCACAGTCTCAGTAGTTGTGGCATATGGACTTAGTGGCTCCGCGGCATGTGAGATCTTCCCAGACCAGGGATCGAACCCGTGCCCCCTGCATTGGCAGGTGGATTCTTAACCACTGTGCCACCAGGGAAGTCCCTCAAATTAGTTTTCTAATGTATGGTATCAGGTAGCAGTTAGGTTCTTTTTTTTTTTTTTAATATATAGATTATCCAATTGTTCCAGTACTAGTTCTTGTATACTTACCCTACTGAATTGCTTTGGCACTTTAATTTTAAAAAAAACATAAACAAAATTGTACACACATGGGTCTACTTCTGGACTCTCTATCTGTTCCAATAATATATTTATATATCTTTAAATCATTATCACACTATCTTGATAAACATAATGACTTAATATTAGTGTGAGATCTCTGAGTTAATTCTCCTTTCTTTAAATTTTATCTAGAAAAAGACTTTTGGGATTTTGATTGATAGCAAGTTGAAACTACAGATCAGTTTGGGGAGAAATAACATAATCTTCATTCTTAATTAGTAGAGAATTATCTCTGGAGGTTCCTTTCAGAAAACACAGACCCCCCTCAGAGAACAAAGACCCCAAGCCTGGAATTATTTTGCCCATACTCTGATAACCTCTTTTTTAAGGCTCTTGGTAATGCCAGGTTCAAGATGGAAAAATGTATAGGTAAAAAAATTAAAGTGGACCATCTGCACCAGCTTTCTACACAATGATTTTAAGAGCTATGCTTCTCAGTCATGAAATGTTTTGTAAGTGAATATAATGTCAAGGAGAAAAGCACATGAAGGACAGTTCAATTTCTATGCCTTTCTGTTATAATTTTATCCTAATAGTCTTTCAACATAGGGGAAAACAAATACAATTTAATTTTAAAAGAAAATCTAAAAATTAAAGGTCAATTTACTTGAAAAAATTGGCAGCAATCACTTCAATTTGGAATTTACATTCTTGCTTTGCTGCGTAACAAATAAAATTCTTGAGGTAAAATTAGCACACATCTGAATGAATTCCAGGCAATTTAACAATGGTAATCTGTAGTACGTAATACATCATACAGAGGAAAAAAATGTCCAAAATATTTATGGTAATGGTCTTAAAAATGATCCCTGAATTACAAATATTATGTTTACTTATCTATATAGGGAATCTCTTGGGAAGAATACAAAAATAACTGGTAATGAAAACCTCCATGCAAGAGCACAAGACTGGTCACTGTGGGAAGAGGAGGACGTGTCACTATTATACTTTTTTAAAAAATAAATTTATTTATTTATTTATTTATGGCTGTGTTGGGTCTTTGTTGCTGTGTGTGGGCTTTCTCTAGTTGCGGTGAGTGGGGGCTACTCTTCATGTGGTGTGCGGGCTTGTCATTGCGGTGGTTTCTCTTGTTGCGGAGCATGGGCTCTAGGTGTGCAGGCTTCAGTAGTTGTGGCTTGCAGGCTCTAGAGTGCAGGCTCAGTAGTTGTGGCACACGGGCTTAGTTGCTCTGCGGCATGTGGGATCTTCCCAGACCAGGGCTCGACCCAGTGTCCCCAGCATTGGCAGGTGGATTCTTAACCACTGCGCTACCAAGGAAGCCCCTATACTCTTTCATACTGTTTCAAGTTTTTGTTTTGGTTTTTATTTTTTTTAAAAGCAGGTGCATATGTTATAATATACACATATACATATACCCCTAAGAATGTGATAATCTTCAGAACTAATCTTCCTCTCAAGCCTAGGAAGGATAATTCAACAATTAAAAAAAAAAAATTAGGGCTTTCCTGGTGGCACAGTGGTTGAGAGTCTGCCTGCCGATGCAGGGGATGCGGGTTCATGCCCCGGTCCGGGACGATCCCACATGCCACGGAGCGGCTGGGCCCGTGAGCCATGGCTGCTGAGCCTGCACATCCGGAGCCTGTGCTCCGCAACGGGAGAGGCCACAACAGTGGGAGGCCCGCGTACCGCAAAAATAAATAAATAATTAAGAACTAAAAAATTAAGTTAAACTGAAAGGATGTTCATTATATAAATGTATCCTGGATTTAAAGGTTCAGTTTCTCATACTCATGATACTCTGATTTCTCACTCATTAAGGTCTAAATTCTCATTTTAGCCCAAATCAAACCCTACCAGAAACCTGGTATGTTTAATTATGTCTAATTAAGGCCAAATTAATAAAAATAGGTATATTTAAAAATATACTCAAAATTAGAAAAACTGCACGTACAGAATAAGGCTCAACTCAAAGGACTTCTTTAAATTTTTGTATTAGTAGCTATATGACTCTTTAAATGTTAAAGCAAAGAAAAATATTGTTTTGGCTTGAGTGAAAAATTAAAGAATAATTTAGTGAGGTTTCTCTTTAATCATAGAAAGGGAAAGAACATGAAAGTTAGGTACAAATTGGAAGTGTTAAAGGCTACAAAAAAATTAGTGGCTATTTTTGAATGCAATAAGCATTTTTAAAACATCAGGAATGTTTTATCACCATGATTTTTTCTATTGTTTTTACAATGTATTCATCCCACTTATTTAGTAAAGCAGACCTTTGATAAAATGACTCAGGATGCCTATTTCATCTCAGAGGAAGCAGCTTTCCCCTTAGCGTGGGAAGGCAAGAACTGTGATCCAGAATTTCAACTCAGAAACTTTGGGCAATATAAGCAGGACTACCTAGAATGCCCTTGCAAGCCTTGCTCATGACCTTCAGTATGGAGCCACTTCATGGTTACCTGGTATACGGGGCTGGGGGTCGCAGCCACTGAACTGGGTTTCACTTCTACTTCCTTACTTGTTTCTTCATCTGAAGAAGAGGACCCTGAATGATAATCAGAGGTAACCTTATCAAGGGCCCTGGTCACTTTCTTGGAAATCTCATCCTTGTTCTCATCCTCATTTTCAAAGCTGGCAACAATGAATGCGTTGTTTTTCTCTCCATACCTAAGAATAAAAAACCCAAAAAACTTACACACCTTGAAGTCACATCAACAAAGCAAGAAATGTCCATAAAAACAATTGAACAGGTTTGGACATGCCATCAGTCCCAGGCAAAGAAGGAACCCTCCCAGAACTTGATTCTGCATCTATAGTATCCTAACCCAGCTCCATGCCAACAGGCAGGCCACAATTTTCTACTTCTGGTCTATTAAAGTACAAATAAAAAGTGACCTCATTCTCTTTTCCAATTTTCTTTTCTACTGTCTCCTGACAAAAATAGTTGTCTACGATATCAGAGAAACTCATTGTTTTGATTACATTTTTGTATGTACCATTGAAACTGGCCATACATAACTTTCGAACAAATTTTTAACTGACCCTTATAACATAGATCCTAGTAATTCAAGTCAAAACTCAACCAGACATTTCCTATGGGATTTATTTTTACCACGATTAAATAAAAAAGAGGCCTGTGTTTCCTATATCCACACTGACAAAAACGAGAACTGAGGCAACTGTTGAAGTTAAAGGGGGAAAAAAAAACTACTGTTGAGGAAAATAAAAGGATTTTGCTTGAATTATACTGCTGATTTCATAGAGATTCCTATGATAAATGCTTACCCCTCATCTTAATTTTTTTAAATTAAGCAAACATTTTTATCCTTCCAAAACATTTTTAAAGCCTTGATCTAAGAAAAATAATTGTCAGAACATGTAACTTCGGCTGTTGGGTACTAGAAAAAAGGAAAATAAATTCTGCAATGAGGGAAAATAGCACAACACACAGTAAAACTAGGAGTTTTCATCGAGAGGACAGAGGAGAAACCCACAAATCCATTCTAATAGATTGCACAACATAAACACTATGAAACAATTTCTAGGAAGTGTTAGGACAAAGGAAATGAATTGTTAAGCAGTCTTACACAGCATGTAATTAAAGTTAAAGAAAGTGATTCTAAGCTTAAAAAATATAAAAACATCAACAGAAAATAGGGTTAATTGACTACAATGTCAATTAATTTCATTCATGATAATTCTTGTCTCAAATTATTTCTGAATCAGGATGATATCTACAATTAAGTAAAAGGCCTAACTGCAACCAAGCCTTTGAAAGTTTAAATGGCAATCAAGTAGTCTCACAGGCGAGTTCTATTTCTTTCAACTGTGCTATCTTCCGTTCTCATAGGCTGGATGGGGCCATAAATGCAATCTAAATATGGTACGTAATTTCCTTTTCTATTCTTTTTCAGTCTCTCTCATAAAAGGAGTTGCTGCAGGATGGTGGAAAGAGCACTAGACATGTTTCTGGTTCTGTTCTGTCATTAACTAGCTCTGTTACCAGGTGCAAGTTATTTAATCTCTCCCGGCCTTAGTTTCCTATCTGCAGAATGAGGAAGCTGAAGATAGCTGGATAGTCGTTAGTCTTCAGCTGGTGATTCTTCTTAGTAGAAGATGCCTGAACAGTGGGAAGGGTTCTTCACAACACAGAATTCATGAAGTATAATTTCAAGATTACTTAGCCTTGGGTTGTAGCAGTGGAAATCTACCCCTTGGTCCTCTCCAGGTTTAAAGACGCAACAAATTTCAATAAAATCAAAGGTTAATTCATATATTAATACCAGCAGTATTAACAATGGGCTTAGGCCTACCTTCAGTATTGCCCATTAATGGAGTCAAAACTCAAGCAAAACAGAAAGGCAAGAAATTTGAGAAAAATCCCTGCCTCTGTAGAAACAGAAACCTAATCCAAGGGCAGACATCTAATGATTGAAGGATCAGCTTTATTAACTCAGGTTTCTTTGACACTCAAGCTCAGTTAGGTTTGCATTTTTCCCGTGGTAGTATTTTGGTATGAGGGCTCTCTTCAGGGTAAGTGAAGCTGCTTACTATATTACTATAACATTAGAATGTGCAGTTAATTCCTCAGAATTCGTAATGGACAACTTTTAAATTTTCCAATTTTCAATGACACACTGCTCAAACATTCAGGCCTACTGAGTTAATCTGAAACAAATCAATAGTATCTATTGCTCTTTATCAGGAAAAGAAAGGATTATAGAAGTTACAAACAAACAAAAAAAGAAGTGTAGAATATTGAGTAGATAATAAAGCTGCCAGCTATTTGCAGGCCTTCTCCTTATAGGATCTGTCGTCTATTCAATATCTTCTCTAATATTTCACTTAGTGAAATATTTCTAACTATATAACACTTTGCACTCTTCCAATATTTATCCTGATGGAATAACTCTATGAAGAATGTTCTCTTTGAGTGCATTTCAATTTTTTTCATAACCTTAGTCTTTAGTATACCAATAAGTTATTATTTTTAATGACTCAGATATTTATTCTATTGCTATATCAGCTTTAATTTTCAGAATAGTTCCAGTTTTGGTCCAAAAGCACTAATATCTCAGTCTCCTCTATTAATTTACAGCAATCACCTCTACCCAATCACTAACAGGTCTTTCTTTCTGGGATTTCTATCATCACTGAATGAGCACTCATATTCTGAAGATATCAATAATTTCTATTAACCGTGAAAAACCTCACATCATAGCCAATTTGGGGCAAAATTTTGATCATATATAAAATAATTAGAAGGCTACTGAATGCAAAGGTTTTCTTATATTAACAAGATTAAAGCACAGTAATTTTTTATTATCTGGCATCATCAAGTAATGAAGTATCCACTTAAGTAGAATGTCCATGTAACTAAAGCTTCTATCTTCAGGTGCCAAGATGTAGTTTAAGCATTTCAAATAAATATGTCCAAAATGTTTATATAATTAGCCAACTTCTTAAATGTCCTTGGATATGGGAACTTTTCCCTAATGATTTAAGATCGTTGTATTAAGTATTCATTATTTGATGTTGTGATAATACATTTGGGTCAACTCTTGCTTTTTTGTTCCTGCCTCTATGTCAGACTGTTACTTTTTTTTGTAGCTTTATGACAACAGTATCCTGGGGGATTGGTTCCAGGACCATCCCTGCCTCCCCCAAATGCCAAAATCTGTGGATGCCCAAGTACCTTAAATAAAATGGCATGGTATTTGCATACAACCTACGCACACCCTCCCATACACTTTAAATCATCTCTAGATTACTTATCATATCTAATACAATGTAAATGTTATATAAATAGTTGCATGGCATGGCAAATTCAAGTTTTGCTTTTTGGAAATTCTTCCCCCCCCACCAAATATTTTTGAACTAAAGTTGGTTGAATGCATGGATGTGGAACCCTCAGATACAGATGGCCAACTGTACTAGGAACAATCCCCTTTCAAATGCCACGTAATATTTTATGGGCTGAAAAACTACACAACGAACTTAAAAGAACTGTGTGTTAAGTAAGAGTAAATATGATCAAAGTGTGGGCCTCATAAAAAGTGAACATTTCAATATAGTAACTTTGTGATAGCTATTTCTTGTATACTGAGGTCTTCTGCAGGGATTCAGTGGTCCAAGTCTATAAAACAAAGTCTGATCCCGGCCTATGGTAAGTGCTTAATTAGTCCCAGACTCTAAAAATGTTTGACCTTCTTAGACCAAAAACTGAGGTATCTTGATCTTCCTTTTTCTGAGAAATAAGTATTGGAGAATCAACTACCTACACCTGGTTTCCCAAAGCAATAAGCTTATATAAGCCACCAGCTTATATCAAGCAGCTCCAGGGTGGTACAGAAAATTGTTGCAGGATTACCATGTATTTTTCCAACATGTCTTCACCACCACTTTCATTTCTGGAGATCAGGTCAAAGGCTATGACCACCTTTGGAACATATTAGGGTTGCATCAAAAAGCACCTCTACTATAATCAATGGGTGAACTGTACCTCTAAACCAAAGAGAAAACCCTAAAGGGACAGCTGTAGGAAATTACTCACAGGGGTTCCATGCATCTATTCATCCTGTTCCTCCTGCCTGGAAACGTCCTTCCAACCTTGTCATCTAGTCAACTGCAACTCATCCTTCCCCACTCAGCTCAAGTATCACCTACTGTACAGTCAGCCCTCCATATCCATGGGTTCTGCATCCATGCATTCAACCAACCACAGACCAAAAACATTTGGGGAAAAAAAATCCAGAAAGTTCCTAAAAGCAAAACTTGAATTTTTTTCAATTCAAGCAACTATTTACGTAGCATTCGCATTGTACTTACAACTATTTACACAGCATTTACATTGCATTAGGTATTATAAGAAATCTAGAGATGATTTAAAGTATATGGGAGGTTATGCATAGGTTATATGCAAATACTACACTATTTTATATAAGGGACTTGAGCATCCAAGGATATTGCCTCTGCCTGTGTGTGTGTGTGCATGTGGCTGGGGCGGGGGCATGTTCTGGAACTAATCCCTCACCAATACCAAGGGCTGACTGTAGTCTTTCCTGAGGCAGCAACTTTCTCGTTTGTGCCACCAAGTATTGCATTTTGTACATACTTCTATTATAGCACAAATCACACTCTGTTGTAATCTACTTATTCTTTCTTCTCCCTCATTACACTCTGAACTACCTGAAAGAATGTCACTTTTTTTTTTTTTTTTTGTGGTACGCGGGCCTCTCACTGTTGTGGCCTCTCCCGTTGCGGAGTATAGGCTCCGGACGTGCAGGGTCAGCGGCCATGGCTCACGGGCCCAGCCGCTCCGCAGCATGTGGGATCTTCCCAGACCGGGGCACGAACCTGTGTCCCCTGCATCAGCAGGTGGACTCTCAACCACTGCCCCACCAGGGAAGCCCGTCACTTTCATTTTTTAAAAAATCCTACAACTAAGAATGCCTGGTCCAAAATGAGTATTTTAATTTAATTTAATTAATTAATTTATTTATTTATCTATTTATTTATGGCTGTGTTGGGTCTTTGTTGCTGCGCGCGGGCTTTCTGTAGTTGCGGGGAGCAGGGACTACTCATCGTTGCGGTCCACGGGCTTCTCATTGCGGTGGCTTCTCTTGTTGCGGAGCACAGGCTCTAGGCACGTGGGCTTCAGTAGTTGCAGCACTTGGGCTCAATAGTTGTGGCTTGCGGGCTCTAGAGCACAGGCTCAGTAGTTGTGGTGCACGGGCTTGGTTGCTCCACAGCGTGTGGGATCTTCCTGGACCAGGGCTCAAACCCATGTCCCCCGCCTTGGCAGGCTGATTCTTAACCACTGCGCCACCAGGGAAGCCCACAATGAGTATTTTTAGAATGAATGAAGTTCAATTAGATTTCATACCTAACACTCACCTTTTACAATTCTGCTCATTAGGAGACAAGAAATAATTTCCATTATGAAAATAAAACCATGAAAATATCACTCAGCCACTTAAAAACCAAAAAGGGGGAGGGAGGCAAGAGTAGAAACAAACAGAAATCAACCAAAAGTTAATATCCAGTATTATTTGGGATTAGCATCTTTCCTAATTTGAAGAGGGGAAAGACAAGGGCACCACCAATGAAAGAAGATATAATTGACCTATAGGGAGTCTAGGTGTCTAAATTCTACAATAGAGTTCTTGGTAAAGCTCTAAAAAAAACCCTGCTCTATCAGTTTTTGAGTTTCTTTAGCTGTAAAAGAGGAATGTAACCAGTCTTTCACTATCACCTCCAAGAAGAATAGTTTACAAAATTCACAGCTGAGAAAGCCAAACAACCAGCTCCTGGCTATAAAAATACATGCGTAGGCAGTACCTGAGAGAATTTCATAAAATCAGTTCCAGCATGGTAATCAGTTAAGCAGCCAAACTCAAGAACTCACCGACAGCACACCTCACATGGGTCCACCCATAGAGTGAGTTCCTTTGGCAAGCCCAGGTCACTGTACAAAATGCAGCTGTTCTCACAGGCTTTCAGGACATCAGGATCAACTCTCTGAAACTTATTGACACGAATGCATCTACAACAAAGTGGAGTAATGTTAATAGCTTTAAATAAATGTAAATCAGAAACTTTGTTATATCTATTAGTTTTTGTCAACATGAATTTAAAAAAATAAAACGAACCCTGGCAAAGAACCCAGGAATATCTATCCTAAGTAGATAATAAATCTGAACTAAAGGCAAAGAGGCAGCAGCATCATCAAGACTAACCAGCCTGGTGGAAAGAAGAGTCTGTGTGATCACAGGGAAATCACTAGAACTGGCTCTACTTCATTTCACACAGAAACTACTCAATCTCGCACGTACATTAAATGAGCAAGGAGTATGAAAGTTGCATGAAATTACTTAGAGCTTTGAAGGTAAAAGTTTTAATAGGTCAGATTCCTATATAACAAAATCTCCAACTCACAAAAGACCTCAACCAATGGTTCAAATAATATTTGGAAATTCTTGTGACAAGTTTTGATCTGTTGTTACCTTGCTTAAGAAGGGCATCCTATGCCTTACCTATAATTGTTCTCTAAATACCGAATCAGTCAAGGACACAGAACCATTCATACCATGTACTTAAGATTAAAATATAATCCAGGGACTTCCCTGGTAGTTCAGTGGTTAAGAATCCATCTTCCAATGCAGGGGACGCGGGTTTGGTCCCTGGTCGGGGAACTAAGACCCCACACTGCAACTACTGAGCTGGTGCACTCTGGAGCCCGCATGCCATGACAAGAGAGAAGCCCGCGCACCGCAACAGAAGATCCCGCATGCCACAATGAAGATCCTGCATGCCACAACTAAGACCCGATGCAGCCAAATAAATTAATTAATTAGAAAAAAAAATCTGAAAGTGTTATTGGCTTATTTCACTTAACCTCTGTTACTCGAGTTTTCTTTTCTTTTTTTTTAAGTTATCGAAAGAGAGAAAAAAATTCTAAACCACTAAAGACTGTTCCTTTTTTTTTTTTTTTCGGTCGTGCCACATGGCTTTCAGGGATCTTAGTTCCCCAACCAGGAATCTAACCCATGCCCACAGCAGTGAAAGCACAGAGTCCTAACCACTGGACTGCCAGGGAATTCCCATCTGTTCCAATTTTTCTAACCTAAGAAATACCATTCACAGCTACCTAACAGAATGCTCAAAGATGGCTCTCAGTATGAATGCAAAAATACCTGTTAAAATAAGTATTCTGCTTACATAGAGAAACGTTAGCTACAATGAAAGTATTTAGTGCCTACAACTAAGAAATCAATCAAGAGAACCCAGATTTAGTACGAGTCCTGAGTACTAGTATTATTGGGTGAATTTAGATTAAGTCATTTTACTTCTTCAGACCTCAAAAATATGGAAAATATAAGTTAATTGACAAATACTGATTATATTACTAAATACAATATTGTAACATCAACAGAATAAGGTACTATTTAAATTTTTTTAAAGTTTAATTATTAGTTAATTTCAACTTTCATTTAAAACAGTGAAAAAAGCTCTCATTAGGTAACAGCTAATATGTATTTCTAAACAATAATCATAATAATAACTCTTTTTGAAGGTTTACCATGCAATGGAGAGTCTTCTAAACGCTCTGCATGTACAGGCATACCTCAGACATTGCAGGTTTGGTTCCAGACCACAGCAATAAAGCTGTGGTATCTCAAAAGAGCTAGTCACAAAATTTTTGGTTTCCCAGTATATATAAAAGTTGTATTACAGTACACTGTAGTCTATTAAGTGTGCAATAGCATTATGTCTAAAAAACAATGTACATAGCTTAATTAAAAACTTTATTGCTAAAAAATGGTAACCATCTGAGCCTTCAGCAAGTCTTTGTAACAGTATCACCAAAGATCGCTGATCACAGATCACCAAAACAAATATAATAATGAAAAAGTTTGAAATACTGTAAGAGTTACCAAAATGTGACACAGAGACACAAAGTGAGCAAATGCTGTTGGAAAACTGGCACTGACAGCCTTGCTCAATGCAGCTGCACAAACCTTCAGTTTATAAAAAACGCAATGTCTGTGATGAGCAATAAAGCAAAGCACAAAAAAATAAGGTATGCCTATGTTAACTTTTTTAATTTTCACAATGATCCTGTGAGTTAGATACTATTTTCTCCACTGTAAAAAAGAAAGGAGGCAGAGTTTGAGTAACTTGCCCAAAATTACACAGCTAGAAAGTAATGAATCCAGAGTTCAGATCCAGACCAGATGCCAAAGTTCACTTTATTAAACAACTCTATTATGCCTGTACTTATTGTAACATCACCGTTAACAATTTAGCAAATTCAGAGTAAAAAAAAAATATTTTAAACCATGTAAGACACTCTTTATTCCTTTCTATAATATGGTCCTATGTTACAGATTCTAATGTTGTGTAGGTTGATTCAAAAGTCCCACGTGCACCAGGATCAAAAGCAATTAAGCATAAGGTAGATCTTAGATGTATGTGTTTGTTTTTTTAATCTACAATGAGGGAGATGCAGGCTCTCAGCTTAAAAAAATATGTGTAAATATAGATGCTTAAATAGACTCGCTTCAACAAAATTTGCATACCTTACATATTTTTATGCTATTTTTTTCACTCTAGATACTGCGACGATTTACCCATTAACCACTCTTCAAAAACAAGATTTTAAAAGCTGCATAAAAATAGTCCATTGTTTACTTAATGTTGACAGTGTAGCACTTTCCAATTTTTTTGCAATTATAAAGTGTAAGAAATATCCATATTCATACATATTTGTCTGCATTTCTGATTATGCTTCTAGAATAGATTTTAGGAGATTTACTTTTCAAAGACTGTGAATATTTTTATAGATCTTGATAATGTTACCAAATTGCTCTTATTTGTATAAGAGAAACATACCCCCCTGCAGAGAAACATACTAATTTATAAAAACTTTAGAAGAAAAAGAACTTTACGGATTGCAGAGTCTACTAACTCTGGTTAATCCTATAGTCTATTCATTTTTATAAAAGAAACGACCCACAATTAACTCTAAGTTTTCTACTTCAAAGACGGCTTCAAAATGACTCAATAATGATACTTCTGATTATATGCCAATTTAATATTGTGGCTAACTTTTTTCCTCAAGTTTCTAGAATTAATGGAAATAAAATTGTACACTGTCTGACCTTTAAGCATTTACTTGATAGTGTCTCCTTTTTCAGTAATAGTACGGTGGCTTGGCACTTCCAAAAGCCTTAGTCCAATGTCAATTACATCAGTGTAAAAAGCTTGAACAGCTCTAATTCACAAAAGCTGTTCACTCTATCAGAAATGAAGATGTGCAGAAAAAAATTAAGAGAATCAAGTGAGAGGATAAAAAACAGTAACTTGAGTGCTTTATATAGAACATCCACATTTCTACTTTCACTCACCACATTTTCCAATATACTAGGAAACCTCTTTGGATAGAAATGAAGAGGAAAATATATCAATTACTTTGATTCTTTTCTTTTCAACAGATCATATGCTCACCTGGCTTTTAGCAAATGAGAACTAAACAAATCATATTTTCACCTCCCTTGCACACTCTGTGAACAGTCTTACACTTTCAAGAGCTCAGAGACTGAAAGGAAGTTCTTTTTACTGTGAAGGGCTGATTTGTGGAGGAATCTTTGGGGGCAGCAATATGCATAAATAAAAGAATTTCTGTATTCATGATAGTCACAACTGTTCCACTTTTATTTTTTTGGTCACATCCACAAATGGGGCATGGTTTGACAGCTGAGTTTAGCAGGATATTCTCAACTCAGGTTCCCAAGTAGTCACATAAATACTAAAGAGTGAGCATGCCAGGACATGTTTTACAGGAGGTTGCTCTTCTTTAAACTGTAAATGTAACTTATAAACCACAGTACAAAAGATAGCTGGGAGTGAGAATTGCCTTCACTCTCAAGAGACAAGGCTGTGGGAGGACTGTGGTATACAGAAAGCTCATAAGAATTTAGGGTCAGTGAGACCTGAATTCAAATCCCAGAGCTAATATTTACCAGTTGTGAATCATAGGTAAGTTACCTTCGTCTATAAAATGGTTACAATGGCTTCTACCACAACGAATTATGCACAGTACAAATGAAATTATTCCTGTGGCAAGAATATGTTAGGTGTCTAATAATCTTAGTTCTCATTTGCCAAAAAACTTTTAACACATAACATGTAATTTACTTTTAAATACAAGGAACTCATTTCCCTCAACCCTTACCATGACCCCCTTTAAGTGATAGTTTTAGGGGTTCTCTACAATCGGGAAAGCCCTCAACTACCTGTGATACTTAAAGAAAAACACTCAGGAACCACACTATGACCACAAGACTAACTCCCATGAGCCTATACTATTGGCCCTCCAAGTCCAGGCAGTGGGACTCAAACAACAAATACTTGTATTTTAAAGTGAATAAGGAAAAAATAAAACTGAGACACTCCTGAGTTGGGTATTTTGCAGATAAAGTGTGAAAGGCATGGACTGGACACACCCATCATTCCTCTGGCCTGGCACTCATTTGAGGAGCTGATCAGCCTCTTCATTTAGTCCAATCTAACTGTCCAAGCTACTCCTTTACCTGTAGGCCTGTCCTTTTGACGGTTTTTCCGGATACCAGTGATTTTTATATTTTTCTTGAAGTATTAGAGTCAATTTCTCAGCAAACCTCTCGACTGCTTCTTTTTTCAACTTATCATGTTTTCGAACTAGCCTTGTGAAAAAGAAGACTACGGCAGCAATTTCGTTCTTCATCTTTCCCTGCAAAGATAAAACAGTTTTTCTCAAAAAACCGAAACATCAAAACTTGAAGATAAAGCTCTGCAAAATATCCCTCCTTTACAGCAGCACCCCTTCCTCCTTCTAATTTTATCTTGTGTTTCACTGGCTCATATCTGGAGTAGGGAACAGTCACTAATTTATGTCATAAAGACCTTATTATAAAATACTGTTTAAGAGTCTTATCACCTAGCTTTGTAAAGGAGTTCAGTAAAGAGAGCACACCAAATTGCTCCTGTTAGCTAAAATAAAATCAGAGATATCACTCAAAGAGAAGCATTACAATGATACCACTATATAGTTTTTACTAAATGTGTCAATATTTAGCTACAATAATTCAAGT
Source organism: Mesoplodon mirus (assembly GCF_964341445.2). NCBI lineage: Eukaryota > Metazoa > Chordata > Mammalia > Artiodactyla > Ziphiidae > Mesoplodon > Mesoplodon mirus. The sequence goes on from NC_138982.1 coordinate 121,327,053, forward strand.
TTAAAGTTCTATGAAATAACTTGTATTTTAAAACATAAAAAAGTCCACTTTGGGCCTCCCTGGTGGCGCAGTGGTTGGGAGTCCGCCTGCCGATGCGGGGGATGCGGGTTCGTGCCCCGGTCTGGGAGGATCCCATATGCCGCGGAGCGGCTGGGCCCGTGAGCCATGGCCGCTGGGCCTGTGCATCCGGAGCCTGTGCTCCGCAACGGGAGAGGCCACAACAGTGAGAGGCCCGCATACCGCAAAAAGGAAAAAAAAAAAAAAAAAAAAAAAGTCCACTTTAAAATCCAGTATTGTAGAGCCACTACAGAAGACAGTTTGGCAGTTCCTAAAAAGGTCAGATATATAGCTACCATATGACCCAGCAATTCTACTCCTAGCTCTATACTCAAGAGAAATGAAGCCATATGTTCACACAAAAACTTGTACACAAATGTCCACAGAACCATTATTCATAATAACTAAAAAGTAGAAATAAACTAAATGTTGATCAACTGATAAATGGACAAATAAAGTGTGGTATATTATTCGGCAACAAAAAGAAATGACATACTGATATGTGCTACAACACGTATGAAACTTGAATACATTATGTTAAGGGAAAGAAGCCAAAAGACCAAATACTGTATGACACCAATTATATGAAATGTCCAGAATAAGCAAATCTATATAAACAGAAAGTAGATTAGTGGCCTAGGGGTAGGAGGATGGGGGGAAAGGAGTGATGTCAGTTGAGTATAAGATTTCCTTTTGAGGTGATGAAAACATCCTAAAATTGACTGTGCTGATGGTTGTACAACTCTGTGAATGTACTAAAACCAAAGACCTGTACATTTTAAATATGTGAATCGTATAGTTTGTGAATTATATTTCAATAAAGCTGTTATACACAAAGAAAAAAATCCATTATCAAGCTTCTGTAAGCACTCTTTCAAGAACAGAGATATATTTACCTAAAAAATATGACCAAAAAACCCCAGCTCTATCAAAACATATTTAAGAGTGGAAATTCAGGATCATTCACAGAAAATCTAAAAGAAATAATCAGAGATTCAGCTGCATATTGGAACTGCCTCAAGAAGGACTCTTTTTAAATGACAGATCTGATTTATCACTGATTAATGCATAAAGGCAAAAACCTTGTACTGGGATTGTTTCGATGTATATTCTGTCTTTGCTTGATGAGCTCATTCATTTGGCTGCTGTAAGTAACTTGGAGTTATTCAGATGCTGCGTTTAAGCAACATCACCTTTTCAGAGCCAATTATTAAAGACATACAGCCCCTGTTATGTTTAGTGCAAAAATTGACCAACCCAGCCTATAGTTTGTGTTCTTTCGCATTTAAAAAATACAGCTGATTCTGTTGGCTTCCTTTTTCTTTTCTCAAACTTGCTCTTAAAGTCCGTCTTCATAGGATTCCTTTCCTCCTTGTGCAAATTCAAACAAGGGACCTCAGTGTGAAATAAATTCTATATGTTATTTGAGAGGTCTGCTGGCAGCCATGGCCACCCTGATGCTAGATGGGAAGACACCCAGACCTTCCTCTTGGAAACCCTAGAATGCCAAGTCTACCTTCTATGGCCAGCTGCACACAACCCCAGCCCTCCACAACTGCTGTGCAGCCTCCTCCTGAAAAAGTCAGCCATTTCCACTTATAAAGCTATATTTATACTCCACCACGTTATGATGGAAAAGAAAACCCACTGCAATTTAATACATGGTTTGGGATGAAACTTGCTGATGGAACTCCATTAGCCTCCACCCCACCAAAGAAAACAAGAAAGGTACTCAATCCCTAACTAGCCCATTCTCCTCATTCATTAAATTGGCCAACTATGTTCCACATATCTGAGTTTTGTTTTCCTTTTATTTTTTCTTCTCTGTTTCATATCAAAAAATAAAAGGAAGAAAGAAAGGAAAAGAACCACTTAGCGGTTGCTTTGGGTTGTAACACAAGATGAGTCATATGGAATTACTTTTTTTTTTTTCCCCCCTCAGTTTGAGGGAATGATGCCTGGAAGAGCTGAGAATTTAACACACCTCCACCGGTCAGTATTCTAGGAGTACCAAAAGGGCAGCCCTAGAGGGGAGAGTTATGAGGTCAGGGAGAGAGAAACCAGAAGCCAGCAAGGCCAAGAAGCCCTTAGGCGTCTCGAGTAAGTCGCCGCAATTCCTCCACCCACACTCGGAGCGAAAAGCTCCCATTTTAAACATCGCACGGTGACGTCATCCTGGGACGTAGTCACCGAGGCGGCTGCCCCTCAAGTTCTACTTTGTTCCACAGGCTCCTCTGCTCACGGCGGCGGGCAGAGAACCCAAAGGAAAATCCAGTCCTGCCTTCCAGGAGTTTATAACTTTGTACTTTTCCCTCTCTTGTAACGAAGAGCTTCATCGCGGCCGTTTCTAGAAACAAGTATTTCTCCCGACGGACGTTCCCAAGGTTGAGGAAGGGGGGGTGGAGGGGGGAGGTCCCGGCCGCGAGGGGTGACGAGCCCTCGACCAGGCTCCGCGGCGACACAAAGCGGGCTCTGGACCCCGAGCGACAGGATTCCCACGGGGCCGGGAGTTGGGCTTTGCAAGCCATCCAAGCCTGCTGCTCGGCACTCGCGCTTGGGTTTGAAGAGCGCCGGGTGAGTAGGCTCCAAACGTCCCCACCCACTCTTGGAAGAACGGCCTGAACGCGCGTCCAACTTCTGCAATCGCGGGTTTTCCTGAGTTAAGGGGGCAGCGCCCCGAGCCCCCTGCCCTTCCTCCCGAGAACAGCCTCGCAGGGTCCGCAGTCCCCGGACAGGCTCCAGCCCCCGGCAGCCCTGGGTTCAAGGACCGGGCTCCCCTCAGGCGCGACTCCCCCCCGCCCCCCCCCCCAGACAGCGAGCCGGATCCCCGGCTCCAGAAAACCCACGGACGCGGAGGGGGAGGGGGCGTGGGCAGGCGCGGGGCTGTCGCCCACCGCGAGCAGAAGGTATCGCGCGGTGAAAACGTGGCAGGAGCCTCGAGGCGGCGTCTCCTCCGTCGCGATGCCGCTGAGGGTCCCGCGGAAACCCTCGCGGGCCGCCCCCCTCCGTCCCCAGCCCTTCCTTCGCGCCGGGCCAGAGCCAATGCAAGCAGGTTCGACCCCGCGCTCCTCCTGGTTCCCCCGCGCGTTGCCCGCCCGCGAGCCTTCGACGTGGCCGCAAAGGCGCCCGGACCACCCTCCTCCCGAAGCCCTCAGCCCCGCCATGTCCGCCTCCTCCAGGCCCGGTCTCCTCACCGCCGCCGCCTCCGCTCTGGGGCCACAGATTGCCTCCTGGCCGGGAACCGAGGGCGCCGCCTCAGCGGGCCGGCGCTCGGCGGCAACGAGCGCGGCGAGCCTAATCTGGCGCGTGCGGCTCCCGCGTCGTCGGGCGGCCGAGCGCGCGCTGAGAGGGCGGGCTGGTGGGCGCGCGCGAGCGAGCGAGCGAACGCGGCTCTGAAGCGGCGCGCGGGGGGCTCGCGGCCCGGAAGAGGGGAGGGGCGATGACCCGGGAAAGGGATGGCGCCGCGCGGGACCGGCTCGCGCTCCTGGGGGGGAGGAGCCAGAGGCAGGGCTTCGTCGACGTCCCGCCCCCAAGGCTCCGGCCTCGCTGTGCGAGCCGCGAAGCGCCTTCAGTCTTGCGACGCGCCAGCGGAGCCTCGGGTCACACGGCGAGGACCCGCCGCACCGCGGGCTTCCGTCCTCGGGAAGGAACGGCGCTGAGAGCCGAGCGGACCCTCGCTAGCCCGCCCTACCTTCTGCAGCGTCTTCGGGAGTCGCGTGGGCCACTTCCCCTCTGCTACCTGGGCCTCTGCTTCCCCCTCTCGTTTCTCCTTGTCGCCCTGCGCCCTGACGCCCTCCGGGAGGGCGAATACTAGACCCTGCTCTGTAGAGGTCCAGTTCTTTAGACCTGGGGCTTCGGGGGCAGGTTGGGGGGCGTGGGGGTCTACACAGGTCAGACGGAAGGTGGACTTTGCTTTTGTGGACTGATGCTCTTCTTTGCTGTGACAGTCACGGGCACGTCAGCTGTGCAGCCGCCTTGTGATATTTCAGTTTGTTTTGAAGTCCTAGTTGGACCCCTCCCTGGCCGGGCTGGTGGCTCCCTCAGAGCAGGGACTGCCTCCTGTTGACCCATGTGTCCCAGCTTGGCACTGAGTACAGTGTCTTGCACAAAGGAGGGGCTGCAGGGATGTTGGCTGAATGAAACCTTCAGAGTCCAAGCTTTCTATTTCCCAGCCACTTCTAGTCAAGGACTTCCAGATACAAAGCTTAATCTCTGAACAAATACAAATGTGGAAAAGGTACGTTAACTTTATGGAAGAAAAAGAGGAACATCTTTCCAACCTTTTGTATTGAACTGGCGCCATGGTATTAGTTTTGTGAAAGCGCTTTAATACATTAAACAGGCCAGAAAAAGACAAGATATTTCTACTTTTTTTTAATTAAAAGAGAGCCAGCTTTCACTGTTTCTAGCCAAAACATATTGTATATTACTCAAGAAATGATTGTTCAAGTTATACATTGACCAGATATTTCACTGCCTGCTATGCCTGGGAGCATGTTTTCAGCTCAGTTCTATGAATATTTTAAATTTGTGTTACTGATGGTGAGTATAGCCTATTCGCAATTCAAAACGTTAATGCTTTTAGCAGTAAAAAATATGCAATTCACAAACCAGTACAATAAACCTTATTTGTATTAAAAAAAAAAAGTATACTGTTCTACCTAGAGCTACTCACTGGTCAATTTAAGGAGGATACTTATATTCACACCCTAGTCTATTCTAGGAGATATGAAGGTGTTTTCATTCTAATCTCATAACAATCTGATTGAGGTTATTTTACTGATGAAGGCTTTTCTCTCTACGATTTCATAAAATAGCTAGGCAGGGCTTCCCTGGTGTCGCAGTGGTTGAGGGTCCGCCTGCCAGTGCAGGGGACGCAGGTTCGTGTCCCGGTCCGGGAAGATCCCACATGCCGCGGAGCGGCTGGGCCTGTGAGCCAAGGCCGCTGAGCCTGTGCGTCTGGAGCCTGTGCTCCGCAACGGGAGAGGCTACAACAGTGAGAGGCCCGCGTACCGCAAAAAAAAAAAAAAAAAAAAAGCTAGGCAGTGACAAACACTACTCAGAATTTGTCCAGAAATTTCTAAAACTCAAGATTAGTATTTTGTGTGATGTTTATAAATCTGTGACCCACATGGCCCAGTCTTACTTAGAGCAGTACTCTACTCAAAACACACAGGCAAGTACCTGAAACCTAATTTCAAAATACAAAAAATTCTTATAGCCTAGACACTGCGAAGCAGATAAGTAACAAACAATGGATCTTAAACACTTCTCTTTTCTCTCTCATCCACTGTTCTCACACAAGGTAGCTGCTTGTGTGCCTCTGTCTTTCAAAACGCCCTACTGTTCTCCAGTCCTGGCTGCGTGTTTTAGATCTTTCCCCCCAGCTCTCTTTCCTCCTAATTCAGAACCACACAAGCCCAAAAGAATTGGTCTCAAGTCCGGACCCTCCTCTTTAGGAGGCTGGAAGAGGGGAGAAGAGGCTGATACAAACAGTTACCCATTAATATGGATTTTTCCTTTCACAGTTTCTTTCTTTTCTCAGTGAACTCTAAATGTTCACTAAGATCGTGTGTTAGTAGATGTAGATTGCTTTTAGCACAAGCTGTTTCTTTGGAAAATGAGCCACCTAAATAGGGCAGGGCATCTATAATCACATACATCCTCCGGTTGTATCACAAAGTCACAGAGACCACGACTCAACAATCACCAAAATCTATGAATAGCTTCCAAAATCAGGACTTATTCTTTCACTAAATAAGTGTAACTCTTTCAAATCTGTTATTCCTTTTGAGCTCAGAGAAGTTCAGCATTGAAACCAGAACAGTGTCAGGCAACACTTTCTCAATCCACATGTCAAGTTTGAGTCTGAATACAAAACCATCCACTTTTATAGTGGACAGAGAGAGTTCTGTTATGTAACATCAGGGGAAAGTGTGCAGCCTTTGGGGGCCTTTGGAGGTCTACCAAGTGGGATTTAAGACTTTTTAATTCTAAAAACATTTCAATATATTTCTTCAAAAATTTCCAGGACCTAACCACTTGGATAAATTAAAACAAACTAAATCTATAATACTTTCTTTGCTTTGACTTCTTCAATATCCACAAACTGGCAGTGGTTTAAAAAAACATAAGCATAAAGAAAATTTGTAATCTTCATTATTTTCTCCATTACATCATGCAATAAAACTGACTTCCAAGAGTCGCAGCATAAACTCTCCTGATGAATGAGGCAATGGAAACTGGGCAAACCAACCTCTTATTTTGAGTTGCATTAACTCTTAAACCCCTCATCCCTGCCCGCCCCCCCCCCCAACTGTAGCCCATCTTTTTTGGAAGAAAGTGTTTTGATTAAACTTCTCAGTTTCTTTATTGGAAATTGGTTAGGATTTGTCAATTCATATGAACTAGCTTAGGCAAATGTATAGGTTATAGTGCTTAGGTAGGCTGCACACTCTGGACTCAAATAGAGCTTCATACTGGAAACCTCTGGTGTAAGATTTCCATGCTTGCCGGAAGAGGTGCCATTGTTGTTGGGTTCCTTTGACAATACTCTCTTGTTCTTCATACCAACAGAGAAACAGACTTCCATTAATAAGTAGTATATAAACTCCTACCCTTATTCAGTATAACAAAAGTAAGAATATAGATATATTCATTTAGCAAAACATTCAGAAATATTGTAAAAGAACTGCTTAGAAACACAACTGTGTTAGCGTTCTCCGGATACATATATGGATACAGAGATTTATTTTAAGGAATTGGCTCATGCAATTGTGGAAGCTGGCAAGTCTGAAATTTGTAGGGCAGGCAGCAGGCTGGAAACTTACACAAGAGTTAAAGTTGTAGTCTTGAGTCCCGAATCCATAGGGGTGATTTTTATGTTAAGGTGTTGAGGAAGGAATGGTATTCCTTCTACTCTGGAAAACCTTGTTTTTTGCTCTGAAGGCCTTCAACTTGTTGAAGCCCACCTACATTATTGAGGGTAATCTCCTTTAAACTCCATTGATTGTAAATGTTAATCACGTCTACAAAATACCAATCACAGCATCATCTAGACTAGTGTTTGACCAAACAACTGGGCACCATAGTCTAACCAAGTTGACACATAAGATTAACCATCACAATGACCTTCATTCAATAGTATTTCCTCAAAGGCATGTGATAAGTAGGTTTAAAAAGATAAATCCCTTAGTGAACACTGTAAAGCATGCTTTCAATAAGAAAACAGCTCCCCTTGTTTCTGTTTTTCTTTGCTCTTTTCAGTCAGTTGTGTGGTGATGGGGATGGTTGGGGACGGGGGGTGGGGAGGGAAGATTGGATGTTGGTCTTCAGGTGGCTTCTTCTGCTTAATGATATCAAATATTTGTGCTAGAGTATTGGGGACAGTGTGTCCATTAGGGAGGATCAAAAGATGAACAAATAAGCTGCTCACAATCTAGTGGAAGTTAGAGACATGAACAATCTACCTTACATATTACAAGTTGTATTATATTGATAAATTAAGTGCCACAGAAAGGTATAAAGGCAATAGTAATGTAGGCATAGAAAATGTTTTGTATGTGATTGGGCTCCCAGCTAACAGGAAGTTTCACAGACCTGGAGGGAAGCATCGCAAACCTTCCTTAATACTTTTTCAGTACAGGAAGGTGGAGGGGGAGATGCCATAAGCATAAGGAAATTGCTCCCAAGGCAGAGTCAGTCCCTTGATGCGGTAACATCAGTTGCACCACAGTGATGGCTAGAGTTAATCAAATTCACACAGCAAGTCCTGACACTTGATGGCTTAATTAGGGCGATTATGGGTAAGCTTTAAAAAGTCTGCTTTGTCAGCAGATGATCCAATAGATGAAATAAAGAGCATATTCCCACCCCACACCCAGCCCAGGAGAGGCTCAAAACATGGAACTAAAGTTAGTACATTAATATTCTGTGATGTAGTTGGAGAAAATATTTTGTAATTGTGTTTATAGGAGTATTTTAGTTACTTTAGATAATTGCATCAGGTCAGGAATTTTTCTATCTTGTAGGAAGATTTCAGCAACTCTTTGTGATACAAAAAGTTATATATATATATATATATATATATATATATATATATATATGACATATATGTATATATACAGATATATATTTAGATGTATATTTGTAATACATATAGATAGATATTTATGTAACATACATGTATAAATAAAACCTTTATCTCTGAGAGAGAGAATAAGACAGAAAATGAGAGTCATGATACAGAGAGAAAGATTTATGACAGAGTTGGGTTTTATTTTTAAGTGTTTTAATGTTTTTATACTAGCCTAAAGTGCTCACAAATACTTTTTTTTTTTTCCCAGAAGGAAAGTTGGTGAGAGTAATAAGCTAGCTATGACCCATATCATGAGCAACCACTGACACACACTGGGGACAGTATGTGTAGAAGAAAACAAAGAGTAGAACAAAGTTGTTGGGTTAGTAATTTTCTGTTTTGTTTTGTTTTTGTTTTTAATTGCAGACATGTAAATACTGAATTCTCATAGCGTTGAGGTATCAAAATGAATTGAAATATAATACTCCTTGCCAGATATTTAGCATAAATGTTATATAGAAACATATATAATTCTAGGATGTTAAAATGTCTCAGAGCCACAAAATAATATAATTTACTAGTCTTTTGATATGATTGTGCAGCTTATGCTGATTTCACTGGACTATTTCAGCTCTATGATCTGTGTTTAATTTGGAAGACCTAACTAAAATTAAGTGGTGACTCTTTATTTTGGATTTTCTGTGATGGTACAGATTTTATTCAATTTTATTATTATTGTTATTATTATTATTAATTTATTTATCTTTTTATTTTTGGCTGCGTTGGGTCTTGGTTGCTGCACACAGGTTTTCTCTAGTTGCCGTGAGTGGGGGCTGGTGGCTTCTCTTGTTGCAGAGCACGGGCTCTAGGTGCGCAGGCTTCAGTAGTTGTGGCACATGGGCTCAGTAGTTGTGGCTTGCGGGCTTTAGAGCTCAGGCTCAGTAGTTGTGGATCACAGGCTTGGTTGCTCCGCAGCATGTGGGATCCTCCCAGACCAGGGCTCGAACCCGTGTCCCCTGCATTGTCAAGCGGATCCTTAACCACTGCACCACCAGAGAAGTCCCCAGTTTTATTTTTTTTAAGGCAGGTAATTCATTAAATACATAACTAAATATTTTTAAAATATTTTGGTTTATGGGATTATTCATTTATTTGTGTTTACAAATCAGAGAAAAAAAATACGATCTAGGAGAGATTTTCAGAAAGGGGTAAGCCAGGAGGTACCATTCTTTTCTCTTTACACTCTTCCATGGTATTTGAACTCATCATCTTAAGGCTTTGAACACCATTGATGTGAGAGTCCCTAATTAATAGTTCCAGTTCCAGACAATCCTCTGAACTCTAGACTTGTGTATCTAACAGCTTAATGAACATCTCCACTTGGAGTGTGATTGGCATTTCGTACATAATAAGTCCCAAGATGAACCTTTCTCTGCCCCTGGTCCCTGATCTCCCTCTAGACTTGCTCCTCCTGCATTGTTTGTTATCTCAGCACCACTTTTCTACCCTTGGCTCAAGATGGTTTGGGGATCAACAATGACTCCTCTCTTCCAAGCGTGCCATAGGCCACCTATGAGCAAATCCTCTTGACTCATCCTTTGATTTTCTACTCTTTTTGACCCACTCAAATGGCAGTTTTATATAGTTCAGCCTAATGTACCCAGAACCTGACATCCTCTCTCTCTTACAATTTCCCCAAGTTTATACAGTTGTGTGAACTATTGCAACATCCATCTAACTGGATTCTTATACAGGGTAGTTCAAAGAGATCCTTTTACAATGTAAGTTTGATTATGTTATGCCTGCCCCAATCCCCCACTGACTCCCCATTTCACCCACAGTAAAAGATAAAGGCCTTACAATGGTCTGCAAGGCCCCATAGGAGTTGCCCTCCCTTGTTCACCTTCTTCCAATCCACCCTTTCATCTCCTATTACACTCTCCCCTCATTTCAATCCATTGTCATGGTCTATTAGTATTCTATTGCTGCCATAACAAAAGGCAACAAATTGCCACAAATTTAGCAGCTAAAGCAATACAGATTTATTATTTCGTAATTCTGCTGGTCAGAAGTCATTTGGTTCAGCTGGTTTTTCTGGTTGTTGGCAGAATCTCACGCTTTATGTTTATAGGACTGAGGTCCCTGTTTCCTCGCTGGCTGTCAGCTAAGGGCTGCTGTTAGCTTCCTAAGGCCTCTCCCTGGTCCTTGCTCAGGGGACCGCACATCTCAGAGCCAGCAACAGTGTGTGGTATTATTCTCACACTTGGAATTTTTCTGATTTCCTTTTCTGCCAAATCTCTCTTGCTGCCAGAGAAAGTTCTCTGCCTTAAGGGCTCATGTGATTAGATGGGACCCACCTGGATAATCCAGGATAATCTATTTTAAGGTCTGGAACTTTAATTCCATCTGCAAAGTCCCTTTGCCTTAATATAATATAGCAAATTTACAGGTTCTGGGAATTAATCACATGACATCTTTGGGGGACCATCATTCTGCCTATCAGAGGGCCTCTTGGCCAAGCATGCTTCCATCTCAGGGCTCATATACTTGCTGTCCTACTACCTGGAATATTCTTCCCCTGATAACTGAACAGCTCATTCCATCTGTTCAGGTCTCTGAACTAAAGATCTGTTATAACCATATCCTATCAGCCTCTCTAAACAGCCTTTAGAAGAAATCCCTCCTTACTCTTTTTTCCCTTTAACCTTTTTTTTTTTCTTTTTCTCACCAGTACCTGACACAGAATATAATCGTTTACTTGTCTATTATCTGTCTCCCTCTACCAAGTCCCTTGAGATGAGGGACTTTGATTTATTCACCATTGGCTTCCCACTACCAACTGCAGTTCCTGGCACATGGTGAAATGTTCATTAAATATTTGTTGAATTAATGAAAATCACCAGGAAAGCCCCAGAGGCTTCACTCCATTAATCACGTCTGAAAAAAATTAGTCAACTAACTCTGAATTGACCTAATAGAAAAACTTAAAAAAAAAATCTTATTCATAAGAATATCGTTAGTTTGTCAAATGCCTTGCTAAAATCATTAGTTGTAACTTCTATAGCATCTCCCCATCTATCATAAAAGAAAACAAGGAGCTTGACGTTCCTGTCCTTGGCATACCTAAACTAGCTCAAAGTTTTCCTCTCTTCCATCGCTAAGAGCTGACAAGCTTTTTAATAATCTATTTTAAAATTGTGAAAGAGCTCAAGTCTGTAATTTTCAGAACCCACTTTCTTCCTTCTCTCAAAATTAGGATATATCTCATTTTCAAATTCTTTAAACTTCTCTTATTTTAAATATTTCCTCAAAGATGATTGACAATACACTCTCAATATATAAGTGACTCTACGATCTGAGATATGAATCCCCTCAAAGTTACCATTCCTTCTTTTTCTTTAACCCCCATCATCCCACCCCACCCCTCTGTGAGGTTTGTTTTGTATTTTCTTATTTAAGTTTGCTTGGGGCAAAGTAGGAACACAAAATGAAATTTTGAAGATTTTGCTGTCTGTCTCCATCTGCAGCTGAGCAGGGATCTGAACACTTTCTCTGGACTTAGCTAAACAGCTGCTTGAGAAGTATCAGCTCACCCTGACAGCCTTTCCTCCACCATTGTTGAGGGTTTCAGCTGATGTCTTTTCTATTTGTAGCTGATCCATCAGGCAGCACCTTGTGCAGTCTCTTTGGTTTCCTATGCATTTTCTCCTTTTCTTTCCTCTTGGATATTATTGATAACATGGGCAGAAAATTTTAGAATTTCCCCTTCCTCCTGAGCCATTTTCTAGTTTAGATCTGTGTCAGTGCAAGTATACCTCTCCTTCTGAATTAAAACAAACTTTCAAAAAAATTTTTTTGAGCCCAAGTGCAAGCAAGAGGATGTGCTATATACGATGGAAAACATCTTTGAGTTGTTTTCTAAGTGTGCTCCCTGTACCACCTGAATCAGAATCATGGGGTGGGGTGGGGTGGGGCATGTTTATTACAATGTAGGTTATCAATTACTGAATCAGAATTGGAAAGAGGTGGATGGGAGGCTTGGGAATCAGCATTTTAACAAGTTTCTCAGGTTATACTCTTCAAAGTTTGAGAACTTTATCTGTCAAGGTATGCAGAAGTATAAGTTCTTGCTATTAAGGAGCTAATACTATATTTAAGATAAGGTGTAAAAATAATATATGTCAAATGAATGGCATAGACAGTAAGTACACAGGAGTCAGCAAGTCAAGCTGTTAGGGGTGGGGTAGGGCTGTTCAGGATGGCTTCATGGAGCAGGCGTTCATTGCTCATAAGTGATACTCAAGAACTGTTTGTTCTGTGTTCAAAAAATGACACATCTGTCCTGAAAGGTGAAGAAACCATAACTTTTTTAATTGTGAAAGAACAAAGGATCCTCTTGTCTTATCTCATTTTCATGCAGATAAGGAAACTGAGTTCCAGAGAAGTTATTTGACAATTGCCCCATTTCACACAACATGGTCGTATTGGAAAAGACTAGAACCAAAGTTTTCTAATTCCAGAATTTGGAGTGGATAAGAGTAAGGGGGAAGGCATTCTAAGAACTGGAGTAAATTTAGTTCAGTGTGTCAAAGGGGAAGGGCAGAGGATTTGATTGAAAGTTTAATGACAGACAAGCCTGAAAAGGTAGGTTGGAATCAGATTGTGAGCAACTTTGAATACCAGAATAAAGGATGTAGATAGTGGAGACCTGCTGAAAATCTTAGGATAAGATAAAAGCAGTTTATTAGGAAACTGCTACTGAGAAAGATGAGAGGGATGAAAGGCCAGGGAGACACGTGAGAAGGAGCCAGATTCATGGTCCATGATGAGAAAATTCAGACCCAGTCTGATAAAAAATGGATGTGACAAAATTTAAAGAATGGATCAATAAAATATGGAAACTATTTGAATTTTGGTCTACTTCAGTAGTTTCCTTCTTTATTTTAGTTGATTAGTTGCGTTTTTTAAAAAGCAAGGAATTCACATTTTCTCATTCCAATGTAGGGCCCAACTTTTCCTTTTTTTAAAAATAAATAAACAAATAAATAATCAAATCTAAGTCTTACACTCAGGAGGTAATAAAATCACAATTCAGGGACTTCCCTGGTGGTGCATTGGTTAAGAATCCTCCTGCCAATGCAGGGGACATGGGTTCGAGCCCTGGTCTGGGAAGATCCCACATGCTGCAGAGCAACTAAGCCCGTGTGCCACAACTAGAGCCCACGAGCCACAACTACTGAAGCCCGTGCACCTACAGCCTGTGCTCCTCAACAAGAGACGCCACCGCAATGGGAAACCCACGCACCGCAACGAAGAGTAGCCCTTGCTCGCTGCAACTAGAGGAAGCCCACACGCAGCAACGAAGACCGAACACAGCCAAAATTAAATAAATAAACTAACTAATTTTAAAAAAGAGAGAGAGCAGATTGCTCCATCTCCTATTAAAAAAAAAAAAGAAGTTAAAAAAAATGAAATACCAATTCATTCAGCAAACCTTTAAAAGAAACATGTCTTTGTTAGGCACTGTACCAGTTCTGGGTTCTTTAGAAATACATAAAATATGGTCTCTATATTAGTCAGAATCCTCCAGAGGAACAGAACCAATAGGGTGTGTGTGTGTGTGTGTGTGTGTGTGTGTGTGTGCATAAAAATTTATTATAAGGAATTGGCTCATGTGATCACGGAGGCTGAGAAATCCCAAGATCTTCAGGGTGAGTCAGCAAGCTAGAGACCCAAGTGTATTTCTAGTCCAGTGGTTAGCAGGCTTGAACCCAGTAAGAGCCAATGTTCCAGTTTGAGTCTAGAGGCAGGAAAAAGCAGATGTCCTAGTTTGAAGGCAGGAATTCTCTCTGATTTAAGGGAGGGTCAGCATTTTTGTTCTATTCTGGCCTTCAACTGATTGAATGAAGCGCACCCACATCATGGAAGGCAATCTGTTTTGCCCGGTCTACTGATTTAAATGTTAATCTCATTCAAAAACACCCACACAGAAACACTCAGAATAATGTTTGACCAAATAATTGGTCACCAGGTGGCCCAGTCAAGTTGACACCTAAAATTAACCACCACGGTAGCTGTCTTCAAGGAGGTTATACTTTATTGGGAGAAGACAGACAAGTAAAATAATAACACATCTTTTTTTTTTTTTTTTTTTTTTTGGCGGTACGCGGGCTTCTCACTGCTGTGGCCTCTCCCGTTGTGGAGCACAGGCTCCGGATGCGCAGGCTCAGCGGCCATGGCGCACGGACCCAGCCGCTCCGCGGTATGTGGGATCTTCCCAGACCGGAGAACGAACCCGTGTCCCCTGCATCGGCAGGCGGACTCTCACCCACTGCGCCACCAGGGAAGCCCTAATAACACATCATTTTAATACTCCAATATAGGTGTTTCAAAAGTATTTTTAAAGGGTGAATGATGAATTTTGCCTATAGAGAAAAGGAAAATCAATGACGTTACAGGACAAATAGGAAAACACCTGGATGGACAATTTTGTTTATGGATATCAGGTTCTCTGAGTACAGCCATATTAACGCAGGATACTCCAAATTGCCCTGGGTGGGAAATAAATGTACATTTGACGTTTGGATGTAGGCAAGAGATTAAGAGCTAGATTCTAGGAAGAAATCAAGGCAACCCAAAAATATGTTGGGCTAGTTCTTAAATGGAGAAGAAACACCAGTGAAAATTTCTAAGATTCAGGATTAATGAGAAGTTCTAAGAACAGGAATATGTTATTTTTTATTTTTAAATTAGAAAGTTGTATGAAATGTAAACACATACAAAAGAGAATAGCACAACAAAGCCCCCATATCCATAAAGATTTGGCGGTTATCAAGTTTGCCCCATACTCACTTAATCTGTTTTCTCTCTTTACTGAATATTTGAAAACAAATCTCAGAAATGATGTCATTTCACTTCCATATATTTCAAGATGCATCTCTAAAAATATGTTTTTTTTAATAAAACTTAGTAACTTTTAAAAATAACAATGTGATTTTCACACCTAACAAAATTAATAATAATTCTTGGATATCATTTTGATACTGTCAAATATCCAGTTCATATTAAAATATTCTTGGTTGTCACAAACATTGCATTTGAATAATTTGACTCTTGAATTTTTTAAATCTAGAGAAGACCATCTTCCTTCTCTTTTTCTTTATTTCTCATGCTACTGTCTTATCGAAGAAACTGGGTTGTCATTTAAAATATCCTACATGCTGAGTTTCTTCTAATATTTATTTATAATTTATTTTCCATATTGCTCTGCAGTATAATCCTCTATCTTTTGCTCTGTACCATCAGTAAATTCTGCTCCCCACTCAGCTTTGAGTCAGCTTCTTATGGGAGCAGAAGAATTGGAGAGATGCTTTCCAAAAGAGGGTGGTGGGTTATGGAAAAGGGAATGCCTGTGTAGAAAGTGAAATGGCATAGATCAAGAAGACAAAGGAAGCAAAAATAGAAAGTGAGAGAGAGTCGATGCAGAGAAACATAAAGCCTCACCCCAGCTCCCCTACACCTACCAAAGAAAGTGAATCAAATTTGAAAAAATGGAGACATCAAGTGTAGATGTTAAGATAATTGTAGAAAGATCAGTATTAAGAGGGTGATGGAAATCTGAATAGTAAAAATGTATTAAGCCCACTAAATAGATTACTGTTAAATTGGCATTGTGGGCTCTTTGACTGAAATATAAAGTTGACAATTTTTTTCTTAGGAAAAGGCTAGATTATGACACACTGTAGAAGCATGTATTATAGAATTCAGTGGTAAATGGTTTAGTATAGTTTTACAGTTTGTTGCTTTTATAGTCTTAGACTATAAAATAAAACAGTTGGACTGAAAATGTCTTGCTCTTAGCCAATTTCATCACCCCGCTGCTTTCCACGCTCTTTTGCTTTTTGTTGGCCAGCACACTACTTCATTTTAAGCCAAGTATTTGAAAGTGTCAAATAAAAGTTCTGCTGCAGCCAGGCAGCAGCTGACTTTATTTTTACTCAAGTGTGAGATAGCGCTCACAGATGTCAACTTGTATTCGTTTTTAATGAAATAATTTTTGTGGCTAAAACTCTGTCACAATTACTTTAGAAACCTAGTGTACAGTAATCAATGTAGACTCCAGCAACACCTCAAATGTATCAAATATCTATTTTCATAGAGACCTGGTGAGATCAACATGACAGTATTAATGATTTTAGTTTTTTTAAAAAATTCACTCTTGATATCGTTTTCATTTTATACACTTCTTTACAGATTGTCATTTTATACATTTCTCCATATTACTACCCTCTAAGACAGAGTGAAGCTAAAGACATTTGTTTGTGCTGCCTAGCACCCCCAAGTGCGGTAAACTAGACACCACTTGATTGAGGTGACAATAAAGGGAAGATGAGGTTTATTTCACACTATTCTAAAAAGTCTGAATTTGGAAAACTTTCAACAGGAAGTAGCAAACACGTTTGAGGATTTGGGTATAAATAACTTATTTATCTCCAGTCTCAGTACCACATAGTAAGAGGTTCAGAGTGGACCATTTGAAGTTGACAAAATTCACATATCTCTTCAAGAGTGAAGGGTTGTACAATCTGCAGGTTAAAATTGGGGCCTGAGGGATTTCCCTGCCAGTCCAGTGGTTAAGACTTTGCCTTCCAATGTGGGGTGGTGCGGGTTCCATCCCTGGTCGGGGGATCTCTGATCCCACATGCCTCGCAGCCAAAAAACCAAAACATAAAACAGAGGCAATATTGTAACAAATTCAGTAAAGACTTTAAAAATAGTCCACATCAAAAAAATCTTAAAAAAAACAAAAACAAAATTGGGACCTGAGTTTAAAAGTCTGTGACATACAAAGTTTAAGGGCTTAGAGGGAAATCTAAGACAATACACTGTGAGTTAACAGCTTTAGGAAAGATCAAGGATGGGAAGAATTATACAAAGAACAGGTAAGGAAAGCAAGCAGAATAACAGAGTCGCATATTGGTGTGGAGGCTCAGCTAAAAGGAGATTAGGACAAACCGGTCAAGGTTTCCAAAGGGCGATATTTAGGAGACACAAACCAACTTGGCAATTCAGTTGGTCATTAGAGGTTTTACTTCTACTTAAAACTAAAAGGAAGAGGGGCTTCCCTGGTGGCGCAGTGGTTAAGAATCCGCTTGACAATGCAGGGACACAGGTTCGAACCCTGGTCTGGGAAGATCCTACATGCCATGAAGCAACTAAGCCCATGCGCCACAACCACTGATCTTGTGCTCTAGAGCCCGCGAGCCACAACTACCGAGACTGCCTGCCACAACTAATGAAGCCCGAGCACCTAGAGCCCGTGCTCTGCAACAAATAGTATACCCCGCTCGCCACAACTAGAGAAAGCCCGTACACAGCAACAAAGACCCAATGCAGCCGAAAATAAATAAATAAATTTATAAAAAAAAGTAAGAGACTTGGGTCAAAGCCCGTGTCTGTAGGTATGAAGGGTTTGAAGCAGGGAGTTTAGATTCTGGCTAGAGCTATGATTAAGATGGTCCCAAGGTTTAAGTCTAATTCTTTAAACCTGTGCTAAGGTAATTGTATACCATGAGACCACATCTGGAATTTGCTTTAATTATATGAAGCTAATATCTCAAAATAGCCTCACACGCACTAGTAAAGATTAGCAGGTCTTTTGGGCCGAAGGTTTGTTCTGGAATAAAGTGAACAGAAGAGGAAGGAAAATTGCAAAAGGTCATGAACCCAGGGGTATGATCTTCAGAGGAGAGATTTCATTTCTCTTAAACGCTACATAATAGTGGAACTCTATATGGGAGGATCTGCCATCTGGGACCTGCCTAGGGCAGAATAAGGTACGGGTACCTCATTCTACTACAGCGAAAAGAAAAAGTACTTTTTAAGACTTTGCAAAATTTTGTTCATGTTGCACATCTTTTTAAAATTCTGGCTTTATACACTAAAAAGAGAAAGCCTAAATAAACTGTCTTTTTGAATTAAGAGCCTGATAAGTGCAATAGCTCTTCCAGTTATGTCAGGAATCAGACCTACAAAAATATCAGAGGGAGCTTTCCAGACGTAGCTAGAGAAAGGTCGGCTGGTGAAATTGAACCAGTTATTTTTATTTAGAATCTTGAACCTTTTTTAGTTTACTCATGTATCCTCCAATACTCTAGCTTTCTCTAGAAATCAGTAGAGAGAAATAACGGTGCTATTTCAGGCATGTAATGTGTCAAAGACTACATGTTGGAGGACTGCAGAAAGAAGAAAAAATAGAAGTACCCATAATCAACGACGGAAACATGCTAAATGCCTTCTTTACTCTTCCTGGATGGTGAAAGAGAAAACCATTTCATAGCGTCTCATTCCTTGAACATGACCACAATAATCCCAGAGTAATATTCTACAATAAAAATATGTAAATTACAAGGAGTTGGAGTCTACAGAGAAGAAATGAATGGAAATTATCTCAAAAACACAGAAAAGCCTAAATAGAATTTTTAGCATAGATCTGGAAAGAGCTCTTAGCAATTATTTCCTTCGGTAGCCTCCTTTGTAAAAATTTTTTATTTTATATTGGAGTACAGTTGATTAACTATGTTGTGTTAGTTTCAGGTGTACAGCAAAGTGATTCAGTTGTACATATACATGTATCTATTCTTTTTCAAATTCTTTCTCCATTTAGGTTATTACAGAGTATTGAGCAGAGTTCCCTGTGCTACACAGTAGGCTCTTGTTGGTTATCTACTTTATTTTATTTTATTATTTTATTTTTTGGCTGTGCCGGGTCTTAGTTGTGACACGCAGAATCTTCATTGCGGCATGCAGGATCTTTAGTTGTGGCATGCAGGCTCTTAGTTGTGTCATGCGGGATCTAGTTCCCTGACCAGGGATCAAACCCGGACCCCCTGTATTGGGAGCACAGAGTCTTAACCACTGGGCCCCCAGGGAAGTCTCTGGGGGAAGTCTATTTTATTTTATTTTATTTTATTTATTATTATTATTTTTTTGTGGTATGCGGGCCTCTCACTGTTGTGGCCTCTCCCGTTGCGGAGCACAGGCTCCGGACACGCAGGCTCAGCGGCCATGGCTCACGGGCCCAGCTGCTCTGCAGCATGTGGGATCTTCCCGGACCGGGGCACGAACCCATGTCCCCTGCATCGGCAGGCGGACTCTCAACCACTGCGCCACCAGGGAAGCCCGGGAAGTCTATTTTAAATGTAGCAGTGTATACATGTCAATCCCAAACTCCCAGTCTATTCCTCCCCCACACCCCCCACTCTTCCCCCTGGTAACCATAAATTTGTTTTCTAAGTCTGTGAGTCTGTTTCTGTTTTGTAAATAAGTTTGTTTGCATCATTTTTTTTAAGATTCTGCATATAAGCAATATCATATGATATCTATCTTTCTCTGTCTGATTTACTTCACTTAGTATGATAATCTCCAGGCCCATCCATGTTGCTACAAATGGCATTATTTCATTCTTTTTAATGGAGTAGGCTCCTTTTGAAAATATCAAGGCTCAGACCCAGATGGGTAAAGTGACCTGCCCAAGTGCTGATAAGTGATAGGCCCAGTACTAAAGTTTTAGGTCAGCAGATTCCCAGGTCAGTGCAGTTTCTAGAGCTTCTAAAAATTGATGTTATTACTTTTTGCTGAATTAAAGCATAATTAATAAGCATCAAATATTTGTAAAATATCTTCTGTGTAATAGGGTATGTTTCTTTTACTTATTAGTAAATTTACCACTATATTAACTTACTTAGTAACTTAGATTTTTCTCCCTGTCCATCATATACTTCACTTGCCACACTCTCACTCCTTCCCTCTTCCTTCTCACCTGGTCTGAAGGACAGAGTCTCTCAGGCATTTCTCAAGCTCGTGACAACTACTAATTTACTTTTAAAATATTGTAAATCTAACACAGTTTTTATCTGCAAAATTTACTTTAATAAGATTGGTTTTTCTTAAAGATGTTTCTAGCCTTTTATCCAATAATTATACTCCTAGAAATGACTTCCTAGAAAAATACCTTTAAAAACCCAAAATGTCCTGTAACTTTGTTCTTTTTTCCCCAAGTTGTTTTGGCTATTCTGAACCTTTTACATTTTCATATATATTTTAAAATCAACTTGCCACTTCTACAAAGTAGCCTCCTGGGATTTTGACTAGGATGCCTTGAATCTATTTGCAGATTTTGGAGAGAATTAGCATCTTAACATTATTGAGTCTTCTAATCTACGAACACATTTTATCTCTCAATTTACTTGTCTTTTAAAATTTTTCTTAGCAATGTTTGTAGTTTTTAGTGTTTGAGTCACACACAACTTTTGTCAAATTTATTCTTAAGCATTTCATGTTTTTGATGCCATTGTAAATGGTAAATTTTAACTTCAGTGTCTGTTCATTGCTAATGTATAGAAATACAATTGGTTTTTTATATTGACTTTAAACTTGCCATCTTACTAAACTCAGTTTTAGTTCTAATAGCTTATTTGCAGATTCTTTACGATTTTCAAACGACATAGATAACCATGTCGTTTGTGAATATATAGGGATTTGTTTCTTCCTTTACAATCTG
The DNA here is from genome assembly GCF_964341445.2 of Mesoplodon mirus. NCBI lineage: Eukaryota > Metazoa > Chordata > Mammalia > Artiodactyla > Ziphiidae > Mesoplodon > Mesoplodon mirus. The sequence continues at coordinate 121,347,749 of NC_138982.1, forward strand.
TTTGCTTTTATTTTCTTCTCTTATCTTATTATAGTGTTAGAACCTCCAGTACAACACTGAGCAGAAATGACGAGAGTGGACATCTTTGCCTTGTTCCCCATCTTAGGAGGGATGTGTTCAATCTTTCACCGTTTGTATGACACTAGCTGTAGTATTTTCATATATGCCTCTTATCAGGTTGAGAAAGTTCCCCTCTGTTTTTCTGAAGTAATATGCAGACTGCAAATGTAATTGTCAGGTTGGTATAATTTTGAGTAATTAAAATACTATATCTCAGTTATGTTCTTCAGCCTTGATGTACATCATCTTTTCAATAACATTTTCATTGGTAATAATAGCTGAATCAGTTGCAACTCTTTTCTTGCCTTGGACAGAAAACTCAACCAACGTTGGCCGAAGTAAAAAGGGAGGTTATTTGATCACATAACTAAAAGGTGCCGGGACTTGTGATGCCATTAGGGTCCAGTTTCTCTCTCCCAGGCTCTCTGCTCTTCTCTCTGATGCCGTTCTTAGACATCCTCTCTTCCTGTGATGTTAAAAGGGCTACAGCACTTACATTACCTCTTTTAATCTTCACAACTACTGAAGAGAAAGGCACTATCCCCACTTTATAGATGAGGAAACTAAGATTTAGAGATGTTTAGTAACTTGCCCAAATACAGACAGTAAATGGCATAACCAGGAATCCAACTAGGCTGATTACAAAGCTGGTAGATTTTATTACTAAGTTAAACTTATTTATTGTTTCTTCAATTCTTTCAAAGAATGAGTAATGACTCTCAACCTAAATGAAATTATAACAAATTAGTAAAATATGCATGAATAAGGGTTTTAGAACAGTAATAAACCAGAGACATAAATGATACTTTTAGTTTCCACAATTTACTTTATGCTCTCTTTCTTCCAAAGGCTGGACTTGATAATAATTTCTTTGAAATAAAATGTACCCCAGGATGTTCTCTGAAATAATCTTATCAAATGTCTCATAAACCATTGATTCCTTGCTATGGACTGAATGTTTACATCCTCCCCAAATCAGATGTTGAAGCCTAAATCCCCAATGTGATGGAATTCGGAGGTGGGGACTTCAGGAGGTAAATAGATCATGAGGGTAGAGTGCTCATGAATGAGATTAGTGCCCTTATAAGAATAGACTTGAGAAGGATGATTGCTTTCTCTCTCTCTCTACCATGTGAGGACACAGCAAGAAAATGACCATTGGCAAAACCAGAAAGTGGGCTCTCACCAGACACTGGATCTACTGGCATTGATCTTGGACTTCTCAAGAAGTAAATTTATTTTGTTTACAATCCTCCTCCCTCCCCCCCGCCAAAAAAGAAAAGGGCTACAGCAGCCCCAGACCTTACATTTTCTCAGCCTTAAGGCAACTAGAAAAGAGTGCCTGGACTTCCCTGTTGGTGCAGTGGTTAAGAATCCACCTGCCAATGCAGGGGACATGGGTTCGAGCCCTGGTCCAGGAAGATCCCACATGCCGTGGAGCAACTAAGCCTAAGAACCACAACTACTGAAGCCCACATGCCTAGAGCCCATGCTCTACAACAAGAGAAGCCATGTCAATGAGAAGCCCGCACACCACACAATGAAGGGTAGCCCCTGCTCACCGCAAGTAGAGAAAGCCCGCGCAGCAACGAAGACCCAACACAACCAAAAATAAAATAAATAAACAAATAAATAATTTAAAAAAAATTAAAAAGAAAAGAAAAGAGTGCCTGACTCTGTCCAGATGTTTCAGCAAAAGTCTTATTCTCGGCCTGAGTTGGGTTGCTTGCCCATCCCTAAATGAATTGGCCTGGCCTGGGGAATGTGATGAGTTGACTGGCTCTGGCTTGTGTCCAGCGTACCAGTTGGAGTTGGGGTGGGGCCAGCGTCAACAAAACCACATGGTCTGAGATTGGCAGAGGTACTGCCCTGAAGGGAAATAGGGATGTGGTTACCAAACTTAGAGGGAATGGATTATGAATGGCCAGAATCAAGAACAGTCCACTGTACTAATGTTTATTCAGCATACAATATGTGCAAGGTACCTTAAATCTCCTCGTTTACTCCTCCTCAGAACAAGTCTGTAACAATGACTGTTACTATTCCAGTTCTCCAAATAAGGAGACTGAGGTTCAGAGGTGTCATACAGACCCAAACTCATATGGTCAAATTGTCTGATTGTCTGACTTCAAAGGCCAAGCAATTAAGTTCTCTGCCTGACTGCCTCTCAGTTAACTCACTGCCAAGATCATATGTAATCTGCCCATGTTCAAGAAATGAGAGAACGCAACACAAGTCAAATCTAGTAGGAGAAACCCCAAAAGGAAAGAAGTATTTTTGTAAAATATACTTAAAGGTGATACATTAAAATGTATAAAATTGTTTTTATAAAAAATGTTTTTGAATAGTTTCTCTTTTTAATACACTTTATTTATTTATTTTTATTTTTTAAACACTATTTTTTAGAGCAGTTTTAAGTTCACAGCAAAATTGAGTGGAAACTACAGTGATTCCCTGAATGCTCTCAGCTCTCCCCAGCCTCCCCCAGTATCAACATCCCCCCACAAAAGTGGTATGTCTGTGACAATCAATGAACCTACAGTGACACATTATCACCCAAAGTTCATGGCTTACATTAGGGTTCACTTGTGGTGGTGTACATTCAATGGGTTTTGGCAAGTGTATCCATTATTATAGTATTATACAGAATAATTTCAGTGCCCTAAAATTCCTGGGCAGAGCACATTTTTGGGATTCGTTCCAGGACCAATACCAAAATCTGCGGATGCTCAAGTCCCTTATTTAAAATGGTGTAGTATTTGCATATAATACTTTTTTTGTCTCCCTATTCTTTAAATCATCTCTAGATTACTTATAATACCTAATACAGTACAAATGCTGTGTAAACGGTTGCTGGCACACAGCAAATTCAAGTTTTGCTTTTTGGAAATTTCTGGAATTTTTTCAAATATTTTTGATCCACAGTTGGTTGAATCCATGGATGTGGAACCCACGGATATGGAGAGCTGTACTGTTCCCAAACCTGGAAAAAAGATAAGCATGCATAGGTCTGGTTTCCTAATCAAGGTATAGAGAGGTATAATAAAACCGTTCGACAAAACCACATAACAAGGTGCCATTCTTGGCCTGATAGCAAACCTGAGGTGACAGTTAGTAATTGTTCACAGTTACATTTATCAAATGTTTATTGACTCTCCCCCAAAGTGTGTTAGCTCTATAATTTTAATTAATGCATTGTATGGAACAATCTTTTTTTTTTTTTTTGCGGTACGCGGACCTCTCACCGTTGGCCTCTCCCGTTGCGGAGCACAGGCTCCGGACGCACAGGCTCAGCAGCCATGGCTCACGGGCCCAGCTGCTCCGCGGCAAGTGGGATCTTCCCAGACCGGGGCACGAACCCATGTCCCCTGCATCGGCAGGTGGACTCTCAACCACTGTGCCACCAGGGAAGCCCTGGAACAATCTTGTTATGTGTCTGCGGCAGAGTCCTATCTTTAATATGGTGCCTAGAATTAGGAGATGCCCCTGAATGAAAGCTCTGTTCTAAAGTCCACAGAGAACACACAGGTCGGTGAGAAATGCCTTGGCTCTTACGTATTGATAGATTCCTATAGTGTAACAAGGGAAACTTTGATACCTAGTTATATTAATCTAAGATAGCAGGGGTGAGTGCTAAAGAGGGTATCAGCAACATTGGGCTCTGCTGGAGTGACTTAAGCAAGAAAGTGGGTTATTTTCTTCATGTCAACAAGAAGCACCAAGGGCAGAAGTCTGCTCTTCTATTCCAATAAGACTTCAGGGGCACTAGCTCCTTCTAACTTCCAGCTCTTCTTAGTGTGAGACCAGTGCTGGCTATGTAACTTGTGGGGCCCAGTGCAAAATGAAAATGGGGGGGACTTGTTCAAACATTAAGAATTTCAAGAACATTAAACCACAACTCAGGGCCCTGTGCAACTACATGGGTTGCACGCCCATGAAGCTAGACCTTTACTATTGCAAGATGGTTCCAGGTTTTGTATTCAAGTTCTGGGCAATAAGGTGGGAAACATGGAGGCAAAAGATACGTGTTAACTGAGACTGTCCCTTTTTTTTTCGGAAATACAATAGCTTTCCTGGAAGCCCTAACAATAAACGTCCACTTACATTTCATTAGCTAGAAATGAATCAAATGTCAACCCTTAGCTGCAAGGTATCTAGGGAAATAAGTTCTTCTGGCTGGTTATTTTGCTGCTCCAAAGAAAATTGTGGTTCGGATTCTAAAAAGGAAGGGGAGAGATACTACTGGATAGGCGATTAGCAGATATGATATTAATACTAACACTTATTTCTTCATTTTTCTAATGCTGTGCAACCAACCACCCCCAAATCTAGTGGCTTAAAACAAAGACAACATTTAATTTGTTTACAAGTCTGCATTTTGGTAGGGTTTGGCAGGGATAGGTTCTCTCTACTTTACTCTGCATCACTTAGAGTGGCTCAAAGCTGAAGGCTAGAAGCACCTGAAGGCTCACTGACTCAAGGGTCTAGAGGTTGGTTCCGGCTGTTACCTGGTATCTTTACTGGGCAGTGGCTGTAACACCTTCCTGTGGCTCTTCCATGTAGCTGCTTGGCTTCCTCACCCCATGGTGGGTGAGTTTCAGTGACAAAGCTCTATTGTCTTTTATGCCTTAGCCTGGGCAGTCACATGGTATCACTATGCTCTAGTCATAGGCCCACCTCAATCAGGGGAAGGGGACCTAGACTCCACCTCTTGACAGTAGAGTGCCAACATCATATTGTAAGAAGAGCATGTGGGATGGGATATATTGGTGCTGGCACCTTTGGAAGATATAATTTTCCAGTAAGTGCTTACCTGCCCCTGTGCTAATATGTGAACATGGTTGTTTCATTTCTACCAACATCAGCACCCATTTTTCTTTCTTTTCTTTCTTTCTCTCTTCCTTTCTTCCTTCCTTCCTTCCTACCTCCCTCCCTCTCTCTTTCTTTCTCTCCTTCCCTTTCTTTCTTTCTTTCCTTTCTTTCTTTCTTTTTTCCTTTCTCCCTCCCTCCCTTTCTCTTTCCTTCCTTTTTTTCCCCAGAGCATTCTTTTAAAAACAAAATTTGGACAATGTTGTTTGTCCACTTAAAACGTTTCAATTCTTCCCAGTAAAACTCAAATGTAATAAAATTTTTTTACCGTCGTTTATGAACCGGGTTTCTCTCTCCAATTTCATCTCAGTTTCTTCTCCCCTTCACTTGCTAGGCTTCTGCTACAGGACATGTCAGTTCTGCAAACATACCCGTTTCTTTCATTCTTCTAGTCCTTTGCACATGCTGTTTGCTCCACCTGGAGCACTCTTCCTTCAGCACTTTGAATGGATCAGCCCTGCTCATTTTCCACCTTCTTAGAGGGCTTTTAAATAGTAATTAGCTGAGGCGTTAAATAGTAATTAGCTAAGACAGGGGGTTCGAGCCATAGAATGAGACTAGACCGAGCTCAGTTCAGAAGCAAAGGAAAGCATTCTCAGATCAGAGAATGGAAGGCGTGCTCCAGCTCTAGAGCACAAGCTCTACCTAACAGGCCGTGGGCGGGGCTGCTTTATAAGGATCTCCTCACTGGGGAGAGGAAGAGGCGGAGTTCTCGCAGGGCCGCTGCGGCTGCGCGGCTCAGGCTCCAGCTCGCAACGCCAGGCCTGGCGTCTCTGCGCACCGCTCGCTGCCGCCGTCTTGCGTCGCCGTGTGTTGTGTGCAGCTTCTGCAGCCGGTCCCAAGCTGAGGTGTCGGCACAGCCGTTTCATACCAGGAACTCTGGTCTGAAGGGCCGGGTGTGAGGCCTCTGCACGGGCACCCTATGAGCAAGTGAGACTAGACTAAGCACCAAGGAAGAAAAAGGTTAGACTTTATTTTATTACCCAGATTCTAATTTTATTTCCTGGGAATTGTTAATGGGCTTTGCTGTTGACGTTTATATATCCACATTTATTTTTACTCATTTATTTTTATTTCCCCCTCTGAATGAAGCTTCATAGCTGCAGAAACCTTATCAGTTTTGTCACTGCTGTGTATCTGTGTTTAGTCTTGTGCCTGGCATTTCATCATAACCTAATGAGCTGGGTACTATTATCGTTCTCACTTCACTGATAGGAACTGAAGCCCAAGGCCCATAGGTGGTAAATGACACAGCCAGGCCTAGAACCCAGGGGCAGACTCCAGAAGCAATGCTCTGATTCACCATGCTCTAAATGATTTGGTAAAAGAGAGAAAGCATGCATTAATTTGGCCTGCCATAGGTGATAGGGTAGGGGTTTCTTGGTGGTGAGGCCATTTGAGCAGGGCCTTGAGTGTTGGGGAGAGCTTTGTTGAATGGTGATGGGAAAAAGGGCATTTCAGGTGGTGGTGGGAACAGTGTGAATTGAAGAAGAATTGGGAAAGCACTGGAACATTCTGGGAATAGTGAGTAATTGTAGAATAGGGTGTAGGGGAGTTAAAACTGGAAAGGTGGGTTGCAGCATTCTGTAGGGGCTTAGAAGACATCAACGTTGTTTCATTTTGTTTTGTTAAGAGGAGGCTGTATCTGTATTTTAGGAAGAGACAGCTGCACAGGATAAGTATAAGAAGTCAGCTGTTGGTTTTGAACAAATCATATAAATACTTAGAATCCCATTTTACTTATTTATAAAATGGAGATATAACACTGTGCTCATGGTTTCTTTTGGGTTTTTTTGTTTTGTTTTTCTTGTGAGGGTTAAATAAGATAATCCTTGTGGAATTACTCTGTAAACCTTATACTATACACAAAGGTTAATTAGGATTTTCATCATAAGTTCCTTGATTGAAGAGAGTGTAGAAGTGAGCAGGTGACCAGAGCAGTTGGGCAATAGCAGAGATCCAAGTAAAACGTGACCAGAGTCTATACGGGGGCAAGATAATGAGATAATATTGTCCAACAAGGGCAAGTTTAAATGAGTTTATGTTTGTGAAGCTCCTAGAAGAATACTTGTCTCATAACTCATCATAAGTGATTGTCTATCATATATTTATCACTCTCTGTTTTTTTTTTTTTTTTAGATGTTGGGGGTAGGAGTTTATTAATTAATTAATTTATTTTTGGCTGTGCCAGGTCTTCCTTTCTGTGCGAGGGCTTTCTCTAGTTGTGGCAAGCTGGGGCCACTCTTCATCGCGGTGCGCGGGCCTCTCACTGCCGCGGCCTCTCTTGTTGCGGAACACAGGCTCCAGACGCGCAGGCTCAGTAGTTGTGGCTCACAGGCCCAGTTGCTCCGCGGCATGTGGGATCTTCCCAGACCAGGGCTCGAACCCGTGTCCCCTGCATTGGCAGGCAGATTCTCAACCACTGCGCCACCAGGGAAGCCCAATCACTCTTTGTTTTTTAAGTAATAAGAATGCAAAAGATGTTTAAGGGATGGAACAAATTACGACTATTGTGTGAAGGTCAGTTGCAGAGAAAAAGGAATCAAAGTTAACAACAACAAAAATATTATAACCCCAGGTGCCTGGGAAAGTGTTCATTAATTGTTATAAGGAAGAAAGAACAGAGAGGAGAGATCAAGACTTCCTTTGAACGTGATACATTGTCCATTGAAAACCCATAGCAGATGTTCAAAAGCTTATTGAAAAAGGATGGAAGGAATTCGTGGTCAGAGGAATAAATTTGGGAATTTTTGTTTAGAATGGTTACTTGGAGTTTGGGATCAGATCAAGAATAGAGTGAACAGGGGCTTCCCTGGTGGCGCAGTGGTTGAGAGTCCACCTGCCAATGCAGGGGACACGGGTTCCTGCCCCGGTCCGGGAGGATCCCACATGCCGTGGAGCGGCTGGGCCCGTGAGCCATGGCCGCTGAGCCTGCACGTCCGGAGCCTGTGCTCTGCAACAGGAGAGGCCACAACAGTGAGAGGCCCGCGTACCGCAAAAAAAAAAAAAAAAAGAATAGAGTGAACAAAGTTTAGAGAAAATGGCCAAGGGCAGAAAATTAGAGCAATGCTTCTGAAGCTTTACCATGTATATGAATCACCTGGGCATGTTACTGAAAGACAGACTGACTCAGTAGGTCTGAGGTGGGTCCCCAAGATCCTGTATGTCTGACAAACTCCCAGATCACAGCAGTATTCTAGTCCACTGGCACAGTCTGAGGTACTGAGGTATGGTCAGAAAATTGAGAGCCAGAAGAGACAGAGGCAGAAAAGAGAGGGGGGAGAAATAAAATTGAGAATGCAGTGCTGCAACGTAATGAAAAACAGGCGAAAGAAAGGAGAGTGCTCCTTCGTGCAAGCACAATGAGTAAGGCTTAACTTTGACAAGTAATCCAGTATGTATAAATAAGAGCATGGTTTCAGCAGATGGATGTTGGAAGTCACATTGCAGCGAGGAGGTAGAAACCCTGAGGCAGTGATTGTAAACCGTCCAGTAGACAAATTAAGCAGAGAAAGAAAAGTGGGTGGCGAGTAGCGTTAATAGGGCTGTAATTGTAAGGAAAGCATTGCATTCAGGATGGGAAAAACTCCTAAGTTTGTAGGCAAAGAGGGAAGAGGCAGTAGAGGAGAAATGCCTGACTGGAGAAAGAGGGGGAGACAGAGAAAACATATATCAGAGAAAAAAAAGGGGTGTGTGTGTTAAATCTAATCACAGGCAAAAAAAGTTAGACATGAAAAAAGAATAGATGAAAATATAGAGGTGATATCAGGCAGAGGAGAGGCCAGGGAAATAGATGGCATTAATTTCAGATGGTTTAATCGGCCTAGGGGTTACAGAACTAAGGCAAGTTTGGAGCAACCTCTCTGGGTGACATGAAAAGGTACAGAAAGAGTGAAGTAAGGATGGCCAAGCAGAATGAGGACATGCTGAGATTAGATAGCGTGAATAGGTAGTGGACCAACAGGCACCATTCAGCAACTTTCTCAAGCAATGCACAGCAACAGTGCACAATGGAACAGAAGTAGAGGCTTGGGCTTCTGCAGGTGTTGGGAGCTGGACATGTGGGTCCATGTGAGGGACATGCTGGTTACATTTTGGTATTTTTAATTGTTGCCTTAAGGTTGGGTAAAGAGCCAGGTGAAGCTGAGAGAGAGGAGAGAATCATGGGTCAAAGCAACGTGACGCCGGGGAATGAGTACTAGACTCAGAGGCAGGAGACTTGGATTCCTACCCTAGCTTCACTTTCTAGATGGTAGACCTTGGATAATCTTCCTTAGTTCCTTTATCTTTATAACAAAGGTGTTGAAGTAAATTAGCTCTCAGCCTTGGCTATACATAGAATTGCCTGAGGAAGTTTAAAAAAATATTATTCTTGGTCCCTATCTTAGAATAATTAAATCAGATTGGGAGGTGTGACCTAGATACCTGGTTTTTGTTGTTGTTGTTTGTTTTTTTAAAAAGCATGTCAGGTGGTTTTTTCCCCAGCTTTATTAAAATATAATTGACATGTAACATTGTGTAAGTTTAAGGTGTACAAAGTGATGATCTGACGTGTGTATATTGTGAAATGATTGCCACGTTTGTTAATAAGACTAGTTAATACATCTGGCCTCTCACATAGCTACATTTTTATTTTTTTTTGTACGTGGTAAGAAATTTTAAGTTCTCTTAGCAACTTTCATGTACACAATACACTATTTTTTTAATGTTTTTTTTATTGTGGTAAAAGTCACATAATATAAAACATACTATTTTAACCATATTTAACTGTACAGTTCAGTGGCACTAAGTTCATTCACATTGTTGTGCACCTCTCACCATCATCCATCTCCCGAATTTTTCACCTTCCTAAACTGAAACTGTCCCCATTAAACACTAACTCCCCATTCCCCCTCCCAGCTCCCACCCTCAGGCATCTACCAATGTATATTGATAACTATGATCACCATGCTGTGCATTAGATCCCCAGAACGTATTCTTATAACTGGAAGTTTGTCTCTTTTGACCAGCTTCACCCATTTGCCCCTACAACCCCCATCCCTGGCAACCATGAGTCTCCTCTGTTTCTAAGAGTTTTGTTTTGTTTTTTAAATTCCACATATAATTTCAGTTATAGTGAGTGATTGGGAACATTGGAAAAATTGGTCAGAAAGTGAAATTTCAGGTTGGATGGTAAGGTTGGGGGAAAGGCCCTCCATGTGGGTGGCCATCACTACTTAGGGTTGAATTTTGTGGCCACACAGAAATAATTTTTAATTGAATTGCTATTAGGGATACTGTGCAAAGAGCCTTTTGAATAAATGCCATAGCCAAATGGTTGAGAACACATGGGTTCTAGCCAGTGCCAATCTCAGCACTTACAGACTAGGCCACCAGCTAACACCATTGGGTCACTTGGGGCTTGTGCCCAAACTGATACTGATGAAACCGTAGAACCTTGTTAGCTATTAATTCCTTTCACACCTCTCATGGCTCTTACCCTCAGGTCTAGAATGCAGGCTCCTCAGGCATTTCTTATTATCTTCTTCATGCTCTGTGCTGCTTCTCCTCTGAGTCATCTTCTCATTGCTTCCCAGTGCTGACCTCTCTCACAACCCTTTCTATTGCTCTCTAGAAATATTATTCCATTCTCCACAAAATCCTCAATCTCTTATCGGAACTCACTGTATTCTTGTCCTAATGTAAACTTGGCTTTTCCTTGACATCATCACTACTCAGGTAGCTTTCTTTAAACATGTTAGCCATTCTCTCTTCATTTGTATCTCTGAACCAGATGATATTCACTTAGACCCTCATAGTAACTTTCAAACCTTGACTCTCCAATCATATCCAAAAAGCCCTCTGTCTCTGAGTTGTGTGATACACAACTCTAACACCCACTCCCCTGCCTCAAGTAATCGGGCCACTTCCATGATTAATGAGGACTCTGACAAGTAGTTACTTATAAAAAAGTGTGAAATGAAAATTATCTTCTCCCCATGTCTTTCAGTATTCCAGTACCCCTCTCTAAAAGCAACTATTATCACCAATTTTTGGATATCCTTCCAGAAATATTTTATGAAAATACAATCATATGCATATATATAAATATATATGCATATTTATACATATATATGAATATATATGCCTATTTATATAAAAATTATTTATTTTTAGAAATAGACAATGGTATGATATTATATTATATGCACTGTTCTAAAAATTTTCATGTTTTTGCTTAACAAAGTATTTTATTTTCATTTTTTAATTTTTATTTATTTATTTATTTTAATAACTTTACTTATTTATTTATTTATTTATTTATTATTATTATTTTTTTATTTTTATTTTTTTTTCGTACGCGGGCCTCTCACTGTTGTGGCCTCTCCCGCTGCGGAGCACAGGCTCCGGACGCGCAGGCTCAGCGGCCATGGCTCACGGGCCCAGCCGCTCCGCGGCATATGGGATCCTCCCAGACCGGGGCACGAACCCGCATCCCCTGCATCGGCAGGCGGACTCTCAACCACTGCGCCACCAGGGAGGCCCTATTTATTTATTTATAGCTGCGTTGGGTCTTTGTTGCTGTTCATGGGCTTTTTCTAGTTGCAGCGAGTGGGGGCTACTCTTCCTTGTGCTTTGCAGGCTTCTCATTGCAGTGGCTTCTCTTGTTGCAAAGCATGGGCTCTAGGTGTGCAGGCTTCAGTAGTTGTGGCACACGGGCTTAGTTGTTCTGCAGCATGTGGGATCTTCCCAGACCAGGGCTCGAACCCATGTCCCCTGCATTAGCAGGTGGATTCTTAACCACTGAGCTACCAGGCAAGTCCCTTTATTTTTATTTTTAATTGAAGTATAGTTGATTTACAATATTAGTTTCAGTTGAACAACATAGTGATTCAATATTTTTATAGATTATACTCCATTTAAAGTTATTATAAAATAATGACTATATTTCCCTGTACTTTACAATATACCTCTTTGCTTATTTATCTTACACATAGTAGTTTTTAATCTCTTAATCTTATACCCCTATTCGCCCCTCCTCTGACTTGTTCCCCATATCTGTGAATCTGTTTCTGTTTTCTTATATATATTTGTTTGTTTTATTTTTTAGATTCCACATATAAATAATAACAGACTATTTGTCTTTCTCTATCTGACTTATTTCATTAAGCATAATACTTTCTAAGTCCATCTACATTCCTACAAATGACAGAATTTCATTCTCTTTCATGGCTGAGTAATATTACATTATATATATATATCCATTATCCATTCATCTGTTGATGGACACTTAGGTTACTTCCATATCTTGGCTGTTATAAATAATGCTGCTGTGAAGGTGCGGGTGCATGTATATTTTCAAATTAGTGTTTTAATTTTTTTGGATATATACACAGCAGTGGAATGGCTGGATCGTATGATAGTTCTCTTTTGAGTTTTTTAGAACCTGCATAATGTTTTCCACTCTGTTTGCACCAATTTACATTTCCACTAACAGTGTGCTAGGATCCCCTTTTATCCATATCCTAGCCAACATTTGTTATTTGTGGAAAGGCATTTTATTTTAAATATAGCAGTGTGTAGATGTCAATCCCAAACTCCCAATCTATCCCTCCCCCACACCCTTCCCCTCTGGCAACCATAAGTTCCTTCTCTAAGTCTATGAGTCTGTTTCTGTTTTGTAAATAAGTTCATTTGTATTTTTTTTTTAGATTCGCATATAAGTGATATCATATGATATGTGTCTTTCTCTGTCTGACTTACTTCACTTAGTATGACAATCTCCAGGTCCATCCATGTTGCGGCAAATGGCATTATTTCATTCATTTTAATGGCTGAGTAATATTCCATTGTAAATATGTACCACATCTTCTTTATCCATTCATCTATCGATGGACATTTAGGTTGCTTCCATGTCTTGGCTGTTGTAAACAGTGCTGCAATGAACATTGGGGTACATGTGTCCTTTTGAACAATATTTTTCTCCAGATATATGCCCAAGAGTGGGATTGCTGGATCATATGGTAGTTCTATTTTTAGTTTTTTAAGGAACCTCCACACTGTTCTGTGTAATGGCTGTACCAATTTACATTCCCACCAACCGTGTAGGAGGGTGCCCTTTTCTCCACAGCCATTGATGACAGTCAGTCATTTTGATAGGTGTGAGGCGATATTTCATTGTGGGTTTGATTTGCATTTCTCTGATGATTAGCGATGTTGAGCATTTTTCATGTGCCTGTTTGCCATCTGTATATCTTCTTTGGAAAAACATCTATTTAGATCTTCTACCCATTTTTAAATTTTTTTGTGTTTTTTTTTTGACATTAAGTTGTATGAGCTGTTTATATATTTTGAATATTAACTTCTTATTGGTCATTTCATTTGCAAAGATTTTCTCCCATTCAGTATGTTGTCTTTTTGTTTTGTTGATGGTTTCCTTTGCTGTGCAAAAGCTTTTAAGTTTAATTAGGTCCCACTGTTTATTTTTGCTTTTATTTCTTTTCCTTTAGGAGACAGATCCAAAAAAAAAAATTGCTGCAATTTATGTAAATCATGTTCTGCCTATGTTCTCTTCTAGGGGTTTTATGGTTTCTGGTCTTACATTGAGGTCTTAATCCATTTTGAGTTGTTTGTTTGTTTGTTTATAGTATGAGGAAATGTTCTCATCTCATTCCTTTACATGAAGATGTCCAGTTTTCCCAGCACAACTTATTGAAGAGACTGTCTTTTCTCCATTATATATTATTGCCTCCTTGGTTATAGATTAATTAACATAAGTTCATGGGTTTATTTCTGGGTTCTTTATTCTGTTCCATTAATCTGTCTGTTTTTGTGCCAGTACCATACTGTCTTGATTACTGTAGCTTTGTAGTATAGTCTGAAGTCAGGGAGTGTGATACCTTCAGCTTTGTTTTCTCAAGATTGCTTCAGCAATTTTGGGTCTTTATAAATTTTAGGTTCTATATAAATTTTAGAATTATTTGTTCTAGTTATGTGAAAAATGTCATGGGCATTTGATAGTGAGTGCATTAAATCTGTAGATTGCTTTAGGTAGTATGAACATTTTAACAATATTAATTCTTATGATACAAAAACACAGTATATCTTTCTATTTCTTTGTATCATTTTCAAATTCCTTCATCAGTCTTTTATAGTTTTCAGAGTATAGGTCTTTTACCCATTGGTTTAGTTTATTCCTAGGTATTTTATTCTTTTTGATGTGGTTGTTAATGGGGTTGTTTCCTTAATTTCTCTTTGTGATTGTTCACTGTTAGTGTATAGAAAAGCAACAGATTTCTGTATATTAACCTCATATCCTGCAACTTTACTGAATTCATTTATTAGTTCTAATAGTTTTTTTTTGAAACTTCAGGTTTTCTATGTATAATATCATGTTATTTGCAAATAGTGACAACTTCTTCCCTTCCAATTTGAATTCCTTTTATTTTTTTCTTGTCTGATTTCTGTGGCTAGGATTTCCATACTACATTAAACAGAAGTGGCAAGAGCATGCATCCTTGTCTTTTTCCTCATTTTAGAGGAAAAACTTTCAGCTTTTTATCACTGAGTATGATGTTAGCTGTGGGTTTGTCATAAGTGGCCTTTGTTATGTTGAAACATATTCCCTCTGAACCAACTATGATGAGAGTTTTTATCATGAATGGATGTTGAATTTTGTCAAAAGCTTTTTCTGTGTGTATTGATATGATCATGTAATTTTTATCCTTCCTTTTGTTAATGTGGTGTATCATGTTGATTGATTTGCAGATATTGAACTATCCTTGCATCCCTGGAATAAATCCCACCTGATTATGGTGTATTATCCTTTTTATATATTGTTGAATTCGATTTGCTAATATTTTGTTAAGGATTTTTGCATCTGTATTTATCAAAGATATTGGCCTGTAATTTTCTTTTTTGGTAATGGTTTTTGTATCATGGTAATGGTGGCCTTGTACAATGGATTTGGGAGTGTTCCCATCTCTTCAATTTTCTGGAATAGTTTGAGAAGGATAGTTATTAGCTCTTCTTTATATGTTTGGTAGAATTCCCCTGTGAAGTTGCCTAGTCCTGGACTTGTGTTTTCTAGGAGTTTTTTTAAATCGCAAATTAAATTTTACTACTAGTGATTGGTCTGTTCAGATTATCAATTTCTTCCTGATTCAGTCTTGGAAGGTTGTATGTTTCTAGAAATTTGTTCATTTCTTCTAGGTTGTTCAGTTTGTTGGCATACAACTGTTCATAGTATTCTCTTATGATTTTTTGTATCTCTGTGATATCGGTTGTTATTTCTCCTCTTTCCTTTCTTATTTTATTTATTTAAGTCCTCTCTCTTTTCTTGATGAACATAGCTAATGGTTTATCAATTTTGTTTGTCTTTTCAAAGAACCAGTTCCTGGTTTCATTGATCTTTTCTATTTTTTGTCTCTATTTTATTTATTTCCTCTCTGATCTTTATTATTTCCTTTCTTCTTTGGGCTTTATTTGTCCTTCTTTTTCTAATTCCTTTAGATAGGGGGTTAGTTTGTTTATTTGAGATTTTTCATTCTTCTTGAGAAAGGCCTGTATCACTATAAACTTCCCTCTTAGAACTACTTTTGCCGCATCCCATACATTTTGGAAAGTTGTGTTTCCATTTTCATTTGTTTCGAGGTATTTTCTGATTTCCTGATTGAGTTCTTCATTGACCCATTGGTTTTTTAGTAGCGTATTGTTTTGTCTCCACATGTTTGTGCTTTTCCCATTTTTCTTCCTGTAAGAGATTTCTAGTTTCATACTGTTGTTGTGGTTGGAAAAAATGCTGGATATAATATCTATCCTCTTACATTTGTTAAGACTTGTTTTGTGGCCCAGCATATGATCTATTATGGAGAATGTCCCACGTATACTTGAAAAGAATGTCTACTGTGCTGCTTTGGGATGGAAGGTCCTATAGATATCTATTAATTTCAACTGATATATTGTATATTTTAAGGCCACTGTTGCCTCATTGATTTTTTTTGTCCATTGATGTAAGTGGGGTGTTAAAGTTCCCAACTATTATTGTATTCTTGGCAATTTCTCCCTTTATGTCTGGTAATATTTGCTTTATATATTTAGGTGCTTCTGTATTGGGTGCGTAAATGTTAACCAGAGTAATATAATCTTCTTGTATTGATCCCTTTATCAGTATATAATGTCCTTCTTTTTCCTTGTTATAGACTTTTGTTTTAAAGTCTATTTTGTCTGATATGAGTATTGGTACCCTCAATTTCCTGCTATTTTCATTTGTATGAGATATCTTCTTCCATCTCCTCACTTTCAGTCCACATGTGTCTTTAGTTCTAAAGTGAGTCTCTTGTAAGCATCATACAGATGGGTCTTGTTTGTTTGTTTACTTGTTTGTTTTAATCAAACCAACCACCCTATGTCTTTTGATAGGGGTATTTAGTCCACTGACATTTAAAGTAATTATTGATAGGTACTAACAAAAGATTAAAAAAATTTTTTTTATCAGTATATACAAATCTTCCTTTAAAAAACTTTCTACCATTGCAAATGAGCCTGCTATGAATAGCACTTTACCTGTGTCACCTTTTATATTTGCAAGTTATTTGTGGTGTCAGTTCCTAGAAGTGAGATTGCTGGGTCAAAATTATTTGCTTTTTAAAAGTTGTGGTAGAAAATGTTCTGGTTTCTATTCAAGAATTTCTAGAGCTCTCTGTCCTTTCTCTTTCCAAAGAAATGTTAGATAGGAAAATGTGTGTGTGTGTACACAGGTGTGTGCAGGATGGGGGTGGGGAATTGTGTGTATATATTTACATGTGTAATAAGATATTCCCACATAAATATTCCATTGTTAACAAAAAAAAAGTTGTGGTAAATATTAACAAAATTGCTCTCCATAGGCTGTGTACTGATTTACATACCCATCAGTGATATTTGAGTCTGTTTCCCATTATCCTTGCCAGCACCATATTTTATTCATTTTTTTACCTTTGCCAATTTGATAATTGAAAAATATTTCATTGAAATTTTAGTTTGTGATTCTCCTATGTTGAGTGAGGATGAGCAATGTTTTTTTTTTTTTTTTTTTTTTTTTTTTGCAGTACGTGGGCCTCTCACTGTTGTGGCCTCTCTCGTTGCGGAGCACAGGCTCTGGACACGCAGGCTCAGCGGCCATGGCTCACGGGCCTAGCCGCTCCGCGGCATGTGGGATCTTCCCGGACCGGGGCACGAACCCATGTCCCCTGCATCGGCAGGCGGACTCTCAACCACTGTGCCACCAGGGAAGCCCTGAGCAAATTTTAAAATGTTTAACAGCATATTTCCTTTTCTGTGAATTGTTGGCCATCTCCTTTGCCTATTTTGATAGTGTGACTTATAATAAGATATGTATGTATCTTATTAAATATACATATATATCTGTAATGGTCCTATTTTTTTGCACAGAACTAAAACTCTTGGAACTTCCTAAGTAATGAGAGTGATTAAAAAGTATCTTTTGTTATGTTAATGAGATGACTTTTAGTCCGCACCTAAGGATGGGAGCTGGTTGCCAGGAGAATCAACCATGTGATTAGAGGGTTGGGGCTTTCAGTCCTATCCCCTGACCTCCAGAGAAGAGAGAAGAGTGGGGTGGAGGTTGAATTAATCATCAAAGATCAATGATTTAATCATGCCTAAGTAATTCAGCCTCCATAAAAATCCAAAAGGAGGGGGTTTGTAGAACTTCCAGGTTGGTAAAACAGAACTCTTCCATGTGCCACCATACTGGACCCCAAACTCCATGAAGATAGAAGCTTCTTTGTTCAGGACCTTGCCCTATGTATCTTTTCACCTGGCTATTGATTGTATCCTTTAATTCTTTTTTTTTTTTTTTTTTTTTTTTTTTGCAGTACGCGGGCCTCTCACTGTTGTGGCCTCTCCCGTTGCGGAGCACAGGCTCCAGATGCGCAGGCTCAGCGGCTATGGCTCACGGGCCCAGCCACTCCGAGGCATGCAGGATCTTCCCGGACCGGGGCAGGAACCCGCGTCCCCTTAATCAGCAGGCGGACTCTCAACCACTGCGCCACCAGGGAAGCCCTGATTGTATCCTTTAATATACTTTGTAGTAAACTGGTAATCTAGTGAACAAATGGGTTTCCTGAGTTCTGTAAACTTTTCTAGCAAATTAATCAAACCTAAGGATAGAGTTACGGGAACCTCCAATTTATAGCCAGTAGGTCAGAAGCACAGGTAACAACTTGAACTTATGATTGGTATCTGAAGTAGAGGGCATTCTTGTGGCACTGAACCTTTAATCTGTGGAATCTGATGATACCTCCAGGTAGATAGTGTCAGAATTGAGTTGAATTTGTAGAAGAACACACAACTTGTGTCAGAGAATTGTTTGGTAGTGTGGGGACTGCCACCCCCGCACCACGGTGTAACTGGGTGCAGACCCTTACCTATTTTTCTGTTATTTTGTTGCACGTCTTTGCATAATAAGGAAAATAGACCTCTACTGAAATACAGGTTGCAATATATTTTTTTCTAGTTTATTAAGTTGCCATTTTGGTTTTGGTGTTTGTCAGGCAGAACAATTTTATTCATATGGGTTTAGTTTATTAATCTCTCCAATTGCATATTTTATATCATACCTATACAGTCCGTGTTTTGAGATAATTTTAAAAATTTCTGTACAGCATGATGACTATAGTTAATCACACTGCATTGCATATTTGAAAGTTGCTAAGAGAATAGATCTTAAAAGTTCTCATCACAAGAAAAAAACTTTTGTAACTATGTGTAGTGACAGATGTTAACTAGACTTATTGTGGTGATCATTTAGCAGTACATACAAACATCTAATCATTATGATGAACAGCTGAAATTATTGTAATGTTATATGTCTATTACATCAATTAAACACAAAAAGAAAGAAGTTCACATATTTTTTTGGCAGAAAAGAAATACTTAAAATAGATTTCATTATTATAAAACTTTATTAAGGAGCTTCTCAAAATTCCTTGTAATGTGAATTTTGTAAACAAATGAGAAAACATTTCCTTTGTTTCTTATAGAACTTCAAATTTTTTGGTGTTTATGTTTCTACATAAATCTTTGGTCCATCTGTAATCCTAGTCTTTCTAACCTTTGCACCATCCTGGATCACTTCAGCATTAATGACCTTCTCAACCTCCTACTATCATGGTCCTTGATCTCCTTTACTACAACAGCCACCTCCCTTCCACCTTTCACCACCACATCCCAGAGCTTCTCATCATCTGTAAGACCCTTCTCCATTTCTGAAAACTTAAAACTCTTACATTCCATCCCTCATCACGATCATCTTTTATTCTTCTAGGTCTTTTGCTCTCTTAATTTAACTATAAATTCATAATAGTTTCATTAAGATCTCTGATTTGTTGACTGAAAAAAAATACACAATTATATTTGGAATCTAAAAACAAAGATACAAATGAACTTATTTACAAAACATAAATAGACCCACAGACATAGAAAACAAACGTATGGCTACCAAAGGGGAAAGGGGCGGGGAGGGATAAATTAGGAGTTTGGGATTAACATACACATACTACCATATATAAAATAGATAACCAACAAGGACCGACTGTATAACACAGGGAACCATACGCAATATTTTGTAATAACGTATAAGAGAAAAGAATCTGAGAAAGAATATATATATCTATCTGAATCACTGTGCTGTACATCTGAAACTAAGACAACATGTAAATCAACTATACTTCAATAATGAATATATATATATTAAAAATACAGTGTTAGAGTTGTGAGTTTCAGTTTTATTTGGGGACTTACTGAGGACTATACCAGAAGACGGTTTCTCAGATAACTCTGAAGAACTTCTCCAAAGAGGTAAGCAGGGAGGTCAGCATATATGTGATTTGGGAGAAGGAGTACGTGCAATCAAACACACATCTTGGCAGAAGGTCACTGTTAGTCACGAGGAACAGATTGTCTCTGTTAATGATTTTAGTGCTTTTCTAAGTATGGGAAGATGCAAGAATTGGGGTTCATAACATTTTCTCCTGAAAGTATCTAACTAGCAGAAAGTCTGTTCTGTCAGTGTTCCCAGAGCACAGAGTGCCTCATTCCTGATCTCTGTCCTGAATTCCTCTCAGTGTGTGTTGAAGGTCAGCAAATGCAGTGGCTAATGACTTAATTCTTGTAGAACCGGGTGGCGAGCAACATTCCTTAGTGGCCGCCTTTATTTTTAAAATTTTTTAATTTTTTTTTTTGGGCTACGCTGCACGGCCGGCATGTGGGATCTTAGTTCCCTGACCAGGGATCAAACCCGTGCCCCTTGCAGTGGAAGCGTAGAGTCTTAACCACTGGACTGCCAGGGAAGTCCCTAGTTGGCGCCTTTAATATTTCCCTTTTTTCTTATATTATTTGCCCCTCCTAGGCAGGACCACATAATGACTTTCATAAGCCCTATGCATTTTTGCCTTCATGGGCCCCCCTCCTCCATAAAAAAATGATTTTACATTTATATTTTACAATTCCATTTATATAAAGATAAACATATTAATATATATTAAAACATTTTCTTTGACCTAAAAGCTAATTTTTTCATTAGATTCCAAAATAAATTAAAACAATTTTGTGGGTCCTGGTTTCTGTGCCTAAAGCATCAGTTGTGTACAAACATGATTTTTGAAAACTGGGTCCAGTCTTATTAATTTTATCTTTCTAACTTCCAATTCACTGCTCAATCTGCTGGATACTGGATATGGATTGCCACCCCTACTACCATATTGAAACTATTCTTCTTATGGTTACTAAAGACTTCCTAATTGCCTAATCCAATAGGCACTTTAAAATCTCTATCTCAACCTTTTGGTAATATTTAAAGATATTGATATTACTCCCTTGTTCTTGAGAGTATTCATGGGCTTTTGTTAGTCCTTCTCTACTGGTTTTCTATATGACTTCTTGGCACTATATAGATGGCTGAGTCTTAGAGAATGAAGGTAAAGAATTGGATAGTATATTAGTTTCCTATGGCTTTGTAATACCACACACTTGATGGCTTAAAACAACAGAAGTTTATTCTTTCTCAGTTCTGGAGGCCACAAGTCCAAAATCAGTATCACTAGGTTGAAATCAAGGTGTAGGCAGGGCTATGCTCACTCCAGAGGTTCTAAGGGAGAATAGATTCCTCTTCTTTTCTAGCTTCTGATAGCTACTGGCATTCCTTGTCTTGTGGCTGCATCACTCCAGTCTTTAAGGTCAGCGTCTTCAAATCTCTCTATCTTCACATTGTCTTCTCCTTTGTGTGTGTGTCAAATCTCCCTCCGCCTCTCTCTTGTAAGGCCACCTATGACCAAACCAAACTTGGATCCGCTCACCCATGTGCAGTGAAGCCAATCTACTGACACTGGTTATGGTGAAGGAAATTACAGCATTTATTTCAGGGTACCCAGCAAGGAGTCCAGGACAGCTAGTGCTCAAAAAGCCAGAACTCCCCAATGGGTTTCAGGAAAGCACTTTTAAGGCCAGGTGAGGGAGGGGAGTTGCAGGGTATGTGATTAGCCTATGCACAATTCTCTTGACTGGTTGATCGTGAGGTAACAGGGCAATGTCACAGGGGTTAACATGATCAATCCTTAGGCTCCAGTAGGCCTGGGGGCTATGTGCTCATGATCATCAAGTAGTTAATGTCTTCCATTTGGTGGGGCTTTTAGCATCTGTAAGATAACTCA
Source organism: Mesoplodon mirus (assembly GCF_964341445.2). Classification (NCBI taxonomy): domain Eukaryota; kingdom Metazoa; phylum Chordata; class Mammalia; order Artiodactyla; family Ziphiidae; genus Mesoplodon; species Mesoplodon mirus. The sequence continues at coordinate 121,369,369 of NC_138982.1, forward strand.
GGAAATGTTCATCAGATACTGTTATCCTGGATCTTCAGAGAGAAGCTAAAGCAGAGGATATAGAGGAAGGGTCTGTCCTGGGAAGGCCCCAAATGGTCCTGCTCACTTACACACCTGTGACAGCACTTAGGACTCACCCAGATGATTTAGGACAATCTCCTATCTCAAAATCCTTAATTTAATGACATCAAGTTCTTTTCCAAATAAGGTAGCATTTACAGGTTCCAGGGGCGCATAGATATATTCTGTGTTCCCATTTATTAGCCTACCATAGATGGGGAAGAAAGTTTGCCTAGTAATTCAAAACCTTATGGAAAGGACTTCCCTGTTGGTGCAGTGGTTAAAAATCCGCCTGCCAATGCAGAGGACGTGGGTTTGAGCCCTGGTCCGGGAAGATCTCACATGCCGTGGAGCAGCTAAGCCCGTGAGCCACAACTACTGAGCCTGCACTCTAGAGCCCGCAAGCCACAATTACTGAAGCCCACGCACCTAGAGCCCCTGCTCCGTGACAAGCGAAGCCACCAGGAGAAGCCCGCGCACCGCAACAAAGAGTAGTCCCTGCTCACCGCAACTATAGAGAGAGCCCGTGCACAGCAGTGAAGACCCAACACAGCCAAAAATAAATAAATAATAAAATAAAATAAAATAAATTCTTAAAAAAAAAAGCTAATGGAAAGTCATGGATAATTGGCTGAGGTGGGTCTCATAGAAGCAAATAACATGAATTTCAAATGAGCAATAGAAATTATTGAAGTTTGTTTAATAAACAAGACCTGGAAACCACAGTGTGGAAGAAGAAAAATGGCAAATCTCTGGCAGGTTTAGGACCAATTGAAAGAAGCAACCATCACTGAATTGGGCTGCAAGGGAAGGAATCAGGTGAAAGGTAAATTTCAGTTAAGACAAGAAGGTAGGAGTAGCTTTAGATGAGTACCTACCTTGAAATAACAGTTATGATTTAGTGAAGTCTTGTTAGTATGGGGAGAGGGAACTATAAATCAATCTGAAATATAATTTGTTTCAAACCAGTAGTGGTAGTACAAAACGATTAATCATGGTTTCCAAGTTAGTGTCCTAGAATAGATACTGTATAGTTAATGCATAATTAATTAATTATGGCTTTATAGAAAGACTACTAAAATTCCAGACAATAGTGCTTGACTATATACTTATTCAAGAACTTTAATTAAGTGGAATTAATTAAATTAATGATCTAATGAACATATTGATCTTTAGAAGGACTTGCAACCTGACTTCCCTAGCTGGAGGACAGTTGTCCCAGGAAACTCATTTAGCACTGACCTATCAAGAAAAGCACACTTTTTTGTATAACCAAGTAATTATTCGGATATACACCTCCTTAAATCTAATTTACATGTTGTTTTATTTTTCTTTATTTTCATCTAAAGTTGGTAAGAATTTTAAAAGCAGTCAATTGTTAATAATAGTAAAGTCATATTTCAAATTATTATGAATTTGCTTTGAAATGCGGGAAAAAGATTTTTAGTGTGGATCATGATAGACTGAAATTCAAAAAGAATACAGGCAAAAATGCACCATAATTGCTCCTGAAACAAAGGCTATTGATTACTTCCCCATCATCTCATCAAACAGAGAATGAAGGGAGAAAAATATAAGTTCAAAGGGACAAGCTATTCAGGTATTGGGCAGGAGCTTCAAGTGAAAATTTCTGCCTCATTAAAAACATTTAAAGGAAGCAGCTTGTCTTCATGTAGGAATCATTATTCTCAGTTCGAGTTCATCCTCTGTAGTTTTCATCTCTTCAGAAGGGCACATTCTGTGCAATTTCTAAGCGCTTTTTTAATGGGAGGGATTTATGTTAAGTTGGTTCAGAAGAGGTGGACAATTGTGGAGCCTTTTTAATAGACTACAAAAGACTGTCGAGTAATTAAATAGATTTCTTTTCCCTTAGACTGTTCCATGGGTTTAAAAACACTCCACTGAGTGTGTAAAATCAATTTTCATTACTGGCCTTGACCTTTGCAGTTTTATAAACATGTTTTTTCCCTGGGTTTGGAATGTGGTTCAAAGGCAATAGTAGAAGACTGGAGGATGAGACAGGTCATTGTAATAAAAGTTACTGCTTTTACAGTGAAATCTCCTTTTCACACAGGCATTCATTCAACTGTGTATATTATAATTATATGAATACGTCTCTATGTTTATATTATATATGTATATGTGTATTTACATTGGAGGCAGAATTTTTTTTCTCTACAATAAAAAAAAAATTCACTTTGTTTTCACTGCTGAAGGATTTTTTTCCCCTTCCCATTCCAAGAAAGTAGCCAAGCCATTGTGTTCCTTTGCCCCAGGGGCCTTGGGTTGCTGAATGGAAAGCCAGATGTTGCCAGACAGAGGCTAGCTTCATTCTTTTTTTAGGGGGATGGGGCATGTTTTGGAAAGTTATACTCATTGAGGGGATTATACCCCCTCACACAGAGTGGAAGAGAAGAAAGATAAAGGCTTTGGGGGTTTGCTGGGAGTGGAGATAGAACTGACTTCTGGCAGCAATTCTTTGAGACAAGCAGGAGGAAAGAGGTTTGGGTGGTTTTCAAAGGAGGTAGCCCAGCCAGGTCCTGCTTGTTAACTCCCAGTGATGGGGCTCCTACAGGATGCTAGGGAGGAAGGCCTCTAGGAGCCATGGTCTCAGGAATGGGGATGACAGATACTCTTGTTCAAGCTTATCCATGTGGCCTGGACAATGAGCATACAGTGGGGATTAGTGGGGACCACAGCTTTCCTTTCAATAGTTTAGATTGCAAAAGACAGTCCCGTCCTCAACCTTTGTATCACCTGGAAATGGGAATGGAGGAGGGTAGTCCAGAAATGACTGAAATAGAATTTCCTGCCAGTTGATAGCTGCTTTAAGCACTCAATTTGATTTAAATAAAATGAAGAAATGTGATATTTCTTACACTCAGAATTATGGTGAAAATGTATTGCCCTTTCTCTTTTCCCCACTTCATCTGTAAAAGGACAATTATTAAACTCCCCTTGCAGAGTTGTTTTAGCATTAGATGACATGTATAAAGTGACTATATCACATAATACATGTTCCATAAATAATTACTAGGAAATATTTATGTGTATCCACACTTGCAAGAATGAAATTGGGTGCTAGGTTTTCAAAGAAGTACAAAACATACTTCCAGTTCTCAAAAACTTTGTTATAATTAGAGATGTAGATAAGCATATAGAACTATTTAGAAGTACTAGAGTCATAACTCTAAGCAAGAAATACAGGCAGGTGAGACATGGGAGGGGCCATAGGGAAACTGAAGAATTTGGAGGCAGGCATCGTGACATAAAACAGGAAACCTGTGGGAAGCTTAGAAGAGATAGCAACACAGGGGGTGAAAGGAATTTGTGTATGATGCTGTCATTAGAAGATTTCCCTGAGACACAAGCAGTCATTTATACAACATTTGGCCTGCAGGCATGGGTTTTTCCCCCCGTAACTTTTCCCCCTCATTTAAAAAAAAAAATCAAACTTATAGGTGCGCAAAATTTAGGAAATAAAATAACCCAACAGGAAAGTGCAAAAAAACCCACTTAGTCTCTCTCATCTATTTCTCTTTACCCATGTCAGGGACGGGAAATTTTCCCTTCTAAACTTGAATTCATTTGGCTGCTCTAATAATTCAATTGACACAAGACAGATTAACCAGAAGAAAAAAAATTAATTCATAGGTATGGAGCTTTCATAGAAATAGGACCCGCAAAGCGACAAAAGCAAGCTGTTTATATATCATTTTTACACAGAGGAAACAATTATTTGTGAAGATTTAACAAAACAAATGGTCTTGTGCTTGGGGTAGCAAACTAATGAAGAAGTAACAAAGTTTGTTTATACAACTTTCTTCGTTTTGAATTCCCTAACTCTGGTGATAAGGATGCTTTCTATCCTCCTGGTATATGGAAGATACCTCTACATGGGAGATTTTTTAAATTATTTATTTGTTTGTTTATTTATTTATTTATGGTTGCACTGGGTCTTTGTTGCTGAGGGCAGGCTTTCTCTAGTTGCGGCGAGCAGGGGCTACTCTTTGTTGCAGTGCACAGGCTTCTCATTGCGATGGTTTCGCTTGTTGCAGAGCACAGGCTCTAGGTGTGTGGGCTTCAGTAGTTGTGGCGCACGAACTTAGTTGCTCCACGGCATGTGGGACCTTCCTGGACCAGGGATCGAACCCGTGTCCCCTGCATTGGCAGGAGGATTCTTAACCACTGTGCCACCAGGGAAGTCCCACATGGGAGATTTATTTCCCACTTTCAGGGGGAAAAAGGAGGGTCAGAGTTTTTTTTTTATATCACTTTTTTTCATCAGCTGTTTCTCAAGTAACTTTAATTCAAAATAATTAATATGTCACTTTGGCATATTTGGGGGTGGCTTGCCCTGAGCCCCAACAGTTTCCTCCTCTGAAACGTCCCTGGAAATTTCACATGTAAAAGCTGAGTTGATGGATTGCTCTATTATTTCATTGAATCAGTTTCTTAGTCCTCAGAATAGGTCAGTTTAGTTAAATTCATTTCAGGAGGTGGTGATGCAAGTGTGCCCCCAAAGTCAGGCCTACATTGCACAAGCAATCAGGTATTTAATAAAAGGTGTATCTATGGAAATAAAAGAAAAACAGAGGTTAATGATTGGAGTCAACTATAAATCAGTTTCTGAGCCCAGGGAGCAGCTAGTCAAGATCATTCCTCAATGTCAGGGTTGAAGCACCTTCTGCAGTTTGAAATGTCTCTGATGATGTTACTTGGTGTTCAGGAAAACTTTCTGAGTAGGCTACACATCAACAGGCATGAAGAAGATTGCTTAAATATGAGCAATTTTGGTGATTTTTCTGAAGTTTATATCAAGTCATCTAGCTTCAGTTTGCAGGGCTTCAGGAAAAAGGGCAATCTTAGGCAATGATTCCAAGTCAAAAGGATGAGAGGAAAAATTGGAAACTTACTTCAAGAGTTGTAGCCAAATATTGGAGGATACCAGAAGAATTGAAGATTCTGTCCAGTTTATAGGTAGAAAACAAAATCTCAAAGACAGTGAATAGAACTAGAAGCTGATATCTGCAAGTGTGTTTTATAGCTTCTACTGAAACATAATTTTTCTCCTTAAAATCACTTACATTTTTACCAAAGATAGCCTTTAAGACTAATTTGTTTGCAAAATAAGTCTAGATTTAATAAATTTGGCCTGGTTATTTATATGAGTTCAGAAAGAATAGTGATTATTATATAGGTTTTTAAAAATCTGTTTTGCTGGAACTTTTCATAAGGAATCTTCAGATTGAACTTTTAATAGCCTCTCAAGGCTAAGAAGCCAAGCCAAACATTTGCCATCAGACATCACCTGCAATACCTATAGGTGCGGCTGAGTCCCTCTCCTCGAGGTTCCCCAAATATCCTGAGGCTCCTGGGCCTGCCAGGAAGTGACCTTCCTTAACACACCTGGTAAGGTTTCTGGGACCCCTATAAGCAAGATACCAGGCTGATTTTCCAAGGGGCTATATTGGCTCCATAAAGTCTATCTTAGTTCCTCAAAGCTGTCTGCTCATATCTGAATCTATGTATATTCTCAAATATGAAATTCCAGCTAAAGCCTTGGCAATATAACCAATGTTTCCAATTGTGTCCTGTTACAAGGAGAACAGACTCTTTCTTTTTTTTTTTTTTTTTTGTGGTACGCGAGCCTCTCACTGCCGTGACCTCTCCCGCCACGGAGCACAGGCTCCGGACGTGCAGGCTCAGCGGCCATGGCTCACGGGCCCAGCCGCTTCACGGCATGTGGGATCCTCCCGGACCAGTGCATGAACCTGTGTCCCCTGCATCGGCAGGCGGACTCTCAACCACTGCACCACCAGGGAAGCCCCAGACTCTTTTTTTAAAAACATTTTTTAAATTTTTGGCTGCGTTGGGTCTTTGTTGCTGTATGAGGACTTCTCTAGTTGCAGTGAGTGGGGGCTACTCTTCGTTGCATTGCGCGGGCTTCTCATTGAGGTGGCTTCTGTTGTTGTGGAGCATGGGCTCTACGTGTGTGGGCTTCTGTAGTTGAGGAGCACAGGCTCTAAGGCACGTGGGCTCAGTAGTTGTGGCTTGCGGGCTCTAGAGCGCAGGCTCACTAGTTGTGGTGCACAGGCTTAGTTGCTCCGCGGCATGTGGCGTCTTCCTGGACCAGGGACTGAACCCGTGTCCCCTGCATTGATAGGAGGTTTCTTAACCACTGTGTCACCAGGGAATTCCAGAGAACAGATTCTTATTGAACTTATGGAGATAACTATATTGCCATGAAAATAAGAATAATCATTATGAGTTTTTGAGTTCTGGAGGGATCAGTCAGGGAGAAAAAAGATAAATGTTTCTATTTTGCTTACAAAGGTATAATTTACCAAATTGCTCTAAGCTGTTAAAAGACAAGAACAAAAATGCTCTAAGTTAGATAAAAGAGAAGTTTTTCTTAAATCTGGAGAAACAAGTTTTATCAAGCCATTTGTTGTTTTTCACTAGCGTTCTGTAAATTTTTACCCAGTTCAGTGGTATGATTTGAAAGTTATTTTCAGAAATTATATTCTAGAGTACTTTTTGGATTCCCTTCAATGAACTTCTCTGAAGATGAAACATGTTTGCAGGAAGCTTTTGTAAAAGCAAATGAGTATAACTGTCTAAATGATAAAAGAGTTAAAAATGGCCATGGCTAAAGGTCTTGATGAGAGTCCATTACAGTGCAAGTAACAAGGAAATTTGGTTATTTCTGTGAATAAAACACTGGAGATAATAACTAGAATTATGACTGATAACATTATATCAGGACATCCAAATTTTAGGAATTTCATACAATTTAAAGAAATTTATATTAATAACATTTACTCATTATATATACATATATATATATATATATATATATATATATATAAAATGTAACCTAAGAAGGTTTATCATCACTTATTTGACAATGCTTCCCATGTAATTTAACATACCAAATGAACCTAATTAGTTTAACCTCTCTTTTATAAGGAGAGAATAATCATTATGAGTTTTTGAGTTCTGGAGGGATCAGTCAGGGAGAAAAAAGATAAATGTTTCTATTTTGCTTACAAAGGTATAATTTACCAAATTGCTCTAAGCTGTTAAAAGACAAGAACAAAAATGCTCTAAGTTAGATAAAAGAGAAGTTTTTCTTAAATCTGGAGAAACAAGTTTTATCAAGCCATTTGTTGTTTTTCACTAGCGTTCTGTAAATTTTTACCCAGTTCAGTGGTATGATTTGAAAGTTATTTTCAGAAATTATATTCTAGAGTACTTTTTGGATTCCCTTCAATGAACTTCTCTGAAGATGAAACATGTTTGCAGGAAGCTTTTGTAAAAGCAAATGAGTATAACTGTCTAAATGATAAAAGAGTTAAAAATGGCCATGGCTAAAGGTCTTGATGAGAGTCCATTACAGTGCAAGTAACAAGGAAATTTGGTTATTTCTGTGAATAAAACACTGGAGATAATAACTAGAATTATGACTGATAACATTATATCAGGACATCCAAATTTTAGGAATTTCATACAATTTAAAGAAATTTATATTAATAACATTTACTCATTATATATACATATATATATATATATATATATATATATATATATAAAATGTAACCTAAGAAGGTTTATCATCACTTATTTGACAATGCTTCCCATGTAATTTAACATACCAAATGAACCTAATTAGTTTAACCTCTCTTTTATAAGGAGAGAGAACAAATCTTTTCAGGTGTTCCAGGGGCTTCTGGAAAACCCCAAAGTTATTTCCAGGTCAGTAAGAGTTTATTTAGAATTTGATTTGGGGAAGTTTGTCAGAGATATCAAAAGGTTTTAAAACACTTGGTCAAATAAGCTCATAGGTTACTGTGAAACAATACTTAGTTATCATTTAACCAAAGTGACAAAGACTTCATGGGCCAATACAGAAAGTTAAATAGTTGTAAAAAGCCTTATGTTTTTTAATATTGAAAAGACTCAGTTTACTTAAGTAATCAAAGAACTAATGAAGGGCTTCCCTGGTGGCGCAGTGGTTGAGGGTCCGCCTGCCAATGCAGGGGACGCGGGTTCGTGACCCGGTCTGGGAGGATGCCACATGCCGCGGAACAGCTGGGCCCGTGAGCCATGGCCGCTGAGCCTGCACGTCCACAGCCTGTGCTCCGCAATGGGAGAGGCCACAACAGTGAGAGGCCTGCGTACCGCAAAAAAAAAAAAAAAAAAAAAAAAAAAAAAAAGAACTAATGAAGATAGCAAACACAGGAAATCATTTTTCATAAAACACAAAATCCTTATTTTGTTTGTTGTTTTTGTTTTTGCTTTAAGGCAGATTACTTTAAAAGGTAAAGAAAACCTTTAACGATCTCTTATCAGGAGCACACCAATAGTTCAGTCAAACTTTGTCCTTCGAGCAGATTAAAGAAAATTAAGTTCCAGTTTTCCATATGTACCCTATTGATATTAAAGCTTACTTTTAAAACCCTTATAACAAATTTATTAAATCTTATACAGTTTGATCACACATAGAATTCCTTTCAAGCCAATAAGCTTTTTTTGGCTTAACCAAAGATGCAAGAGGCCTCTCACAGAGCGTATGCAGCCCTTCTAAGATCCAGAAATTTCACTCTCAGTTAGTTGAAGAAAGTGAAAGCCTTTTGTGGATACAGGTGGTAAGAATGGTGTAGTGAAAATGGTGTCTCTGGTCTCCCTTGAGAATATGAGACAACTCCAGTTACAAACTTCCTAATCTGTGACACTGGAATGGGATTTTTTCAGCACTAACAAACAGCGAAGGTTGAGACATCAAAGGCCCCTTATGACAAATTCCCCAGAGAACTGGCATCGCTGGACAAAGAGAGTGCTGTTTGTGACTTTGTATCTCTGAACCCTAGTCTATTTAATTAGTCACCAAGGTGCACTCCAATAAGTGCACCCTCTGGATGGCAGAGACCAGAGAGAATATCCTCATTGGTCAAAAGGCCAAGCTCTCAGGACACAGAACAAGCTGGAAGGAAAAACCATCTGGTTTCTACATAGGACACTCACAGGAAAGTTTCTCTAAACAGGATTCCATCTGGTGAGAATGGTGAATTTGGATCTGTGACGCTGGCTGGAACAGCAGCCTTTTAGGGGGTATTCTTGCATTCTGTCCTAGGGTTTTTCCTCCTTATGACAAATGACACAGAAGACAAACACAAAGAAAATAGTGATCATCTCTGGGAGGAAAAGGATCCATACTCATTGCCAAATTTACCAGAGTTTCTGTGTCCAAGAAACAAGTTCCACAAATATTTTCTCTTGTTAATCTAAATTTTAAAAGAGAGAAGAAGGATTCTTACCACTTTCCCTTCCATTGCATTCTGTAGGCAGAGATCCAGGAAGTTGATGAGGTAAGAACTCTTACCTTCCGCCAGCTTTTGTCAGAGGTTCAAGGAGCTCTCAGCTGCAGTAGCTCAAAGTGAGTGGGTGACTGGGGGTTGGGGAGTGGGGTTTAGCCAGTATCCTGTTGACTACACCAACTGTTGAAGAGGGTGAAAAATTTCCTCTACCCTTCCTGAGTTCTTTTGGCTGCTCTAATAATTAAATTCACACAAGAGAAAAAAATTTAATTTGCTTGAACAGAGGTCTTATATAACAAGGAGCCCTGAAGTAACCAAAGCAGACTATTTATATGTCATTTTTAGACAAAGAAACAATTACTTGTGAAGATTTAACAAAACAAAAGAGCTTGTACTTAGGGTAGCAAACTAATAAAACAGTTACAGAGTTTACTTATACAGCTTTCTTAGCCTCTAATTCCCTATGTCTGGCAATAAAGATGCTTTCTATCCTACTGGTATAGGAAGGATACCTTCACATAGGAGATTTATTTCTCACTTTCAGTGGGTCAGAGGGGAGTCAGAGTGGTTTTTTATGTCATTTTTACACCAGTTGTTTCTCAAGCAACTTTAATTCAAAATAATCAACGTGCCACTTTAGCAATTTTTTAAAAAAAGTACAGCCTGTAATCCTCTTTTTTTTCTTTTTAAGAAGATGTTGGGGGTAGGAGTTTATTAATTAATTAATTTATTTTTGCTGTGTTGGGTCTTCGTTTCTGTGCGAGGGCTTTCTCTAGTTGCGACAAGTGGGGGCCACTCTTCATCGCGGTGCGCGGGCCTCTCACTATCACGGCCTCTTTTTTTTTTTTTTTTGCGGTACGCGGGCCTCTCACTGTTGTGGCCTCTCTTGTTGTGGAGCACAGGCTCCGGATGCGCAGGCTCAGTGGCCATGGCTCACGGGCCCAGCTGCTCCGCGGCATCTGGGATCTTCCCAGACCGGGGCACGAACCCGTGTCCCTTGCATCGGCAGGTGGACTCTCAACCACTGCACCGCCAGGGAAGTCCATGGCCTCTCTTGTTGCGGAGCACAGGCTCCAGACACGCAGGCTCAGTAGTTGTGGCTCACGGGCCTAGTTGCTCCGCGGCATGTGGGATCCTCCCAGACCAAGGCTCGAACCCGTGTCCCCTGCATTAGCAGGCAGATTCTCAACCTCTGCGCCACCAGGGAAGCCCCGAGCAAGTTTTGCTTTAGCAACCTTCCCTGATCCCCAACACCCAGAAGCAACCACTTTCAACTCTTTGTTTTGTTTTTTTCCTTAGCTTTATGATCTTTTTCCTAAATTTTATGCTAATTTCTCCTTTCTGGATTTTTTTCAGTCATTATCTATTAATATTAACATATCCCATTTTGGAAGATGATAATTTTTCTTTAGTCCTCATACTTTCATCTCACCCCAACACATGCATTCTTTTTTGCTCCCCATCTGTCTACTATAGTTATTTCTTAATTTGAGTTAGAGCAAAATTATTGCATTATTATGATGATGTAAATGCTATTCACAGCTATGCCTTATGGAATACAGTGATTTCTCCCACGATTATTAGCATGATTATGTTTCCCATTCACAACTGTGTTTTCTCTGGATTAAAAAATTGTCCTTTAATTTAAAAAATCAGTTTTCTATGCATTCTTAATTGAAACTTTCTGCCAATCGCTTAAATCTGTTGATGTGTTCAGGTATTCTGACATTGCATATCCCTGAAGCCCTCCCTCCTGTAGCAGGCTAGCCTGTCCTAATCTGGAAAGGCTGTTCTTAGAGTCCTCACACAGCTGTGATCGTGGAATTGTTTGTAACCAGGGTTCTGCGATTCCCTCCATATCTCTCCCCTGTAAGGTGCCCATCTCCAGGGTCTCATGGCTTCCTTCCTTTTCTTTGTTTTGGTTTATTCACTGACTTTAGTGAAGCACAGCTTCTAAGTGGCTGAGAGAGGGTGCAGGTGATGGAAAATTTTTTTTTTTTTTTTTGCGGTATGTGGGCCTCTCACTGTTGTGGCCTCTCCCATTGCGGAGCACAGGCTCCGGACGTGCAGGCTCAGCGGCCATGGCTCACGGGCCCAGCCGCTCCGTGGCCTGTGGGATCTTCCCAGATTGGGGCACGAACCCGTGTCCCCTGCATCGGCAGGCGGACTCCCAACCACTGCACCACCAGGGAAGCCCTGATGTAAAATTTTTGATACCCTGAATATTTGAAAATGTCCTTATTCTTCCCTCATGCTTAATTGATAGGTTGGCTGGATACAGACATCTATGTTGAGAAGTATTTTCCTTCAGAATTTTTTTATGGCATTGCTCTTATACTTCTAGTGTACTGTTGAAAAAATGTGAAACTATTCAGAGTCTCAATATTTTTAAGTGACCATCCCCCTGCCTCCACCCCAGGCTTGCCTCTGTCCCAGTGTTTTAAGATTTCATGATGATGTGACTTTGGTGTGGTTTATTTTCAGCCATTGCCTGGGTTTTCTGGATTTTCTTTCAGTCTGGATACTTAGGTCATTCCATTCTGGAAAATTCACTTGAAATGTTTCTTAGATAATTTTCTCCCCTCATTTTCTCTGTTCTGTTTCTTGGGAACTCCTTTAAATAAAAGGAGTTGAACTTATGAACTTGTTCTCTAATTTTCTGATTATTTTTTCTCTTTTCCATTCTGCTTTCTGAGCAATTTTTCCAGTTTTATCTTGTAACACTTCTATTAAGTTTTTCAATTATGTCATTGTATTTTTAAAATTTCTAATATCTTATATTTTGATGTATTGATTTTTTTTTTACAACAAGCTACACTTGTTTCAGAGAAACTATTTTTTCTTACTTCCATGAAGATATCAGTGATAATATGTTTTTTCGCTGAGCATGTTCTATGGTTCTTCCAGTTTGCTTAAATTATAACTCAGTTCTCTTTTTTGTGTGTTAAAAGATGTCTTAGACATCTGGTGATCCTTCACATTTGCACATATTTGAGAGTGTGGCACACAGCGTGTGAGTGGAGACTGTTGACTCTGCTGTCGAAAGATCTGTGTAGACCAGTGCTATCTAATATAACTTTATGCAATGAGCTCCCCCAACTTTCAAATTTTGATGCTGTCATGTTTTTCCTCATTCATTGTCCTTGTGATTTGATGTCTTGAAAAAAAATTCTTTACCATGCTTTAATGGGGTTTCAGAAAAGTATAAAAACCAAATGAATATGCTCAGTCATCTTTACTCCACATGTTGTCTATCTGCACTGTACAATACCATAACCAATAGCCATACATGTCTGTTGATCACTTGAAATGTGGCTAGTACAACTAAGGAAATGATGCTTTAATTTAATTAATCTAAGTTTTAATGTAAATCACTACAAACGGCTAGTGGCTACTATATTGGACAATGCAGGTCTAGGCTTTCCCTTTGCATTTTTTCTTTAGTGAGTTGGGTTGGATTCATTAACGAAAGAGTTTTGAACTCCTTTCTGGAAGGCTTAGGCCTGATTGCTAGCATTCTGAGAGCCAGATAAAAAAAGAGGAGTAGGGGCAGGGATGAGTTTTTGTTTCCAAAATGCCAACATTCACATATTTTAAAAAAATGTTTATTTATTTAATTAATTTTTTTGGCTGCGTCAGGTCTTAGTTGTGGCATGAGGGATCTTTCATTGTGGTGTGGGCTCTTTGTTGCAGCGTGCGGGTTTTCTCTCTCTAGTTATGGCACACGGGCTCCAGGACACATGGGCTCTGTAGTTGTGGTGCATGGGGTCCAGAGTGCGTGGGCTCTGTAGTTTGTGGCACACAGGCTCTCTCGCTGAGGTGCGCGAGCTCAGCAGTTGTGGTGCATGGGCTTAGTTGCCCTGTGGCATGTGGGATCTTAGTTCCCTGACCAGGGATTGAATCCATGTCCCCTGTATTGGAAGGTGGATTCTTCACCACTGGACCACCAGGGAAGTCTCTGCATATTTAAAATTTTCTGTTTAGTATTGCAGTCCCTCAGCTCTTCTAGAGCCCTCTGTTTTAGCTTTTCTAAAAAGTAAACTTCTGGGATTTTTTGGGGGGAGTAAATAGGATACTTGAGGCTCTAACTGCTTCTTATTTTTTGCTCTAGCTTTAACCCTACTTCCAGAGCCGCCCAGTGTCACAAATTCCCAAGGCTTGTGTGTAATCGGTGCTTCTCAGCTTTTATACCATCATCTTGGGAACCAATACTCTTGGATCTGGTACATCAGTTACCTTTCATTAATCTTCCCAACTTTCAAATTTTTGTTTGTTTGTTTGTTTTGTTGTTGTTCGGTTGGTTTTTTTGGCTGCGCTGCATGGCTTGTGAGATCTCAGTTCCCCAACCAGGGATTGAACCCGGGCCATGGCAGTGAAAGCCCAGAATCCTAACCACCAGGCCACCAGGGAGCTCCCCCAACTTTCAAATTTTGATGTTGTCATGTTTTTCCTCATTCATTGTCCTTGTGATTTGATGTCTGGAAAAAAAATTCTTTACCATGTTTTAATGGGGTTTCAGAAAATTATAAAAAACAAATGAATATGTCCAGTTAGTCATCTTTACTCCACAGCTGGTTTATTTCATATATGGGTTGTCTTAGTCTGTTCAGGCTGCTATAACAAAATACCATAGACTGAGTGGCTTAAACCACCAACATTTATTTCTCACAGTTATGGAGGCTGGGAAATCCAAGATCAAAGTGCTGGCAGATTTGGTGTTTGGTGAGGACACTAATCCCATTTATAAGAGCTCCATCCTCATGACTTAACTGCTTCTCAAAGGCCCCTCCTCCCATACCATCACATTGGGGGTTAGGATTTCAACATATGAATTTTGGGGAGGCACATTCAGTTCATACCATGGGTCTATATTTATTATCTTTCCAGTGTAATCACTAAACTACTCTTTAAGTTGGTCTTTAAAATGATATTTTACAGTGCCATCCAACTGTTATAATTTAGAATTCCTACCTCAAGGAATGATTTCAAATGTGTGTAAATTTTTGCCTCTTTTTTGTTTTAAAACCAACTCCATCAGCTGATTTCAATAAGCATTTTAAACTTCCACTATTAAGACTGCATCAGGATAATTGAATAGGTTTCCCATAACAGGAGAGACTTTGTATAGACTGAAATAGAAGACAACTCCTTTTATTTCTGTGGAATAATTTTTGGAGAAAATGTCATTTATATTCAAGTTCATATTGTATTTAGGGAAATCTATACACAATATTAAGGGTGTAACTTAAACACGTAATCAATGCTATTGTGTTTTCTCTCCTCTCCTCCCACTGGGGGGGTGGTCAATCATGAAGATTGGATTTTTCCTGGGGGTGCCAATTCAAATTACTATGACTTACAGAAAATAAAGTGCCATTTATTGTTCATCTATGTTTATGAAATAGGGCGTAAATCCACTTTAAAGAAATATATGACAAGGGAGATCAGCAGGGTCATGGGTAAAATAAGCCATTTAATTTTATAAAGTAATACATTTTAAACCTGTATTTCAGTTTGGACTTTTTATGGAGTTAGATGACTTATTTCTGCTCCTAATTTCCTAACTATAAGCTGACTTTTCTTGAAGAATAAAGGTGGTTTCTCGTCTTCTAACCACCACAGGTGAACCCAGTCAAGGTCCATGCTTAGGACTTCCAAAGGGCTCCAATGCTCTTCGAGAATGCTACCTTGGGGAATAAGCAGCCACAGCTGGCTTTTCCTCGCCTGTCCTTGAGTGCTAAAATGCGCCTCCTCTCAGTGGATTACTCTTCTGTTTTTGTTAAATCTACAGTTTCACTTCTGTGTTAATCTTAGTGGATGGCAAAGCCCACTTGGGTTTGTTTTTCTGTTCAGGTGGTTGAAGTTATTGTTCTACCTGTGGTGTCCTTCCTTTTCCCTGAGCTCCTACTTTGCCTTGAATTTGCACTACACCATTTACAGACAGTCCCTAACTTGTGATGATTTCAACTTATGATTTTTTGACTTTAAGGTAGTGTGAAAGCTATACTCGTTCAGTATAAACTACACTTCAAATTTTGAATTTTGATCTTTTCCTGGGCCAGCAATAAGCAGCACAATACTCTCTCATGATGCTGGGCAGCTGCAGCGAGCCTCAGTGCCCACTCAGCCACATGATCACAAGGGTAAACAACTGATACACAGAGAACAACTTAGGAACCATACAACCATTCTGTTTTTTACTTTCAGTACAGTATTCAATAAATCACATGAGATACTCAACACTGCATTATAAAATAGGTTTTGTGTTAGATGATTTTGCCCAACTGTTGGCTAATATAAGTGTTCTGAAGACATTTAAATCAGGCTAGGCTAAGCTCTGATGTTCAGTAGCTTAGGTGTATTAAATGCATTTTTGACTTAACGATATTTTCAATTTATGAAGGGTTTATTGGGACTTAGCCCCATCATAAGTTGAGGAAGATCTGTAGTGTCTAATTCTACAGTGTTGTTTTGCTGCTGCTTCTAAGATAGTCCTTACACTCCTTCTGGCCCTACTCTCCTCCCCATCTAACTCACCTGTGATGGTTCAAAAGACAAAAGTCATTCCTGGTGTGTCTTTGTAACCTCCACAGTGCTACACACGTAGCAGCGCGCAGGTGAGGCCTTCTCAGCGAGAGAGACAGAACTGTGACATGTGCTGCCAGTTACCTTGTACATCCTCTGTTCCAAGTACAGTGTAGGCACGTTACATATTATTTCTCCTCCTTACACAGATCCTGATAATTTTACCTCATTTCTCAGTTGGCTCTGACACTCAGAAAAGGTAAGTAACATGTATAGCTAGTAAGCATCAGAGTTAGGGTTTGAACCCAGGTTGAAGCCAGGATTTGAACCCATGTCCTTCCTACTACTGTATACCAACTTGCCTCTTTCTCAGAGCTCACATAGATTCCAAATAATCACATTATAACAGTATTACTTTGCTTGCATCTAGTTTTGTAATTTGGACTACTAACCTCAATGAATTCAAGTCCTATCTTGTTGACTTTCAGTGTTAGCTCTGCTCTTGTGAGAATTAGGTGAACAACTTTCTGAGCAAAACTCCTTGTCTCTTTAGGGCCATTGGAGCCCTGTGAGGACCCCGTAGCATCAAGATATCATCAGTGAACATCCTGGTTCTAAAACCCAGGACCTACCCTGAGTCTAATAGTGCCAGGGCTATCGTAGTGACGTAGGGCCTATAACTTGTCCCTTCATTTCCTTCTCTGCATTTCATCACTCCTACATTTTTAAAACAACACTTCCTATATGACATAATAATGGGCAAGCACTCTATGAGCTTTCAAGTGACAAGTAAGTGCCAGGGATATTTTATTTGCCTTGGAAAGATATAAATTCCTGGGTCTATTCAGATTCCAGTGGCTTTCAGAGAAACAGAGCACGCTGCTCTCCTTAAGAAAGGCCACCAATGGGAGTGATTTCTGGTGATGCAATGCTGATATTTTAGTACCATCCTGGAGAAGGAAAGAGGTGGGGTTTCTCTGGAGCCAGATGAACTCATAATTAGTTCTCACCCAGGCTGCTTAAGCAATTATGGTGAAACCAAATCACATTACTTTTTTTCTCCTGCTCTTGATAAAAGCCTCAGTCCTGTTCCTTCTGCCCCATAGGGCACTTGGCTGGCCATTATTTCTGACATCACAGACACTCTTCTTTCCTGTTGTTTCCAGGCTACAACTGTCACTGTGTAAAATAAGAAGTGTGGGGGAAATAATGCACACCTCTTGGTCTCACTACTTCAGAGGCACCTAGCAACCCTGTCTCCAGGCAGGCAGCACGCATCTCCCTGGTAGTTTACTGCCCACTCACAGCAGAGGCGGCATGCTCTCTGCAAATAGCCTACCTCTTTGCCAGTGCCAGCTTGGTGGTGGGGTGGTGGTGTCATTTGGTGTCCTTGGGGACATTTGGTTCTTGTTCTGGGAAGCCTAGGGCAAAGCAATGACTACTTCCCCAAAGCTGTTTGTGGAATCAGAAATTAGGTCAAGCAGTTCTGTACTTGGGGTTGCACAGTCTAAAGTCAAAAGCAATGGTTTTCAACCTTAGTTTTTTCCAGTCTTTGACACATTTGACAGATAAACCTTCCAGAATGTTCATGACATTCTTTTCAAAAGGATGTTTCCCAAGTATATTTATGCAGTGAGCAACCCTCCTGGACATTTTGTCCATCCACCACTGGCCCAACAATACTAGGCACACCAGCCATCAGTTTTCTCGATATCCATTCTCTGCCTCCAAAATATCAGTTGGGATGAAGAGAGCCCTGCACTGGCTTACCAACCAGCCACATGGACTTTTCCATTTCAGGACGTTATGATAAGATGTTGAGACTTATGATTTGCTTTCTGTACTAAAGGGAATTTTTAAAGGTGCTTTGTTTCTTTACTTCTTATATTTGATTGGCATTTTAACCCTCCCCCAGAGTAAAAGCCTTGGAGAGTGAAAGTTGCATCTCTTTAGGAGGGAAACCAAGCTTTTATGGTAGTGACCGATCATGTCAGGCTTCTAGGCATGTAAAGCTTGATTTGGGAAACTGCAAGTGCTGCTGGGTAGAGGAGTGATTCCAAGATATCGGGAAGGGAATAAGTTTTAACCTCCAAGAGTCATTTCCTCACTCATTCACCAAACAGTTATTGAATTCCTACCATTAGTGCCAGTCCCTCTACTAGGAGAAAGGGAGACAAATATGATTGAAAAGTCTTATTTACAAGCTCATAGTCTGGGGGATATTTTACTGAAAATGACAGTTAGGAACAGTGTCAGATTTGTTGTAATACAAGTACTTGCAAGTTGATTTGGGATCTCAGATGGGGATAGGAGGGCTCTCTAGGGAGATGGGAGGGGGGGAAGGGAGATAAGTTTATATCATTTAATTTTTAATAATAACTCTGTTTAATAACTGGCTCACAACATCCCTGAAAATCTAACACTCAGCTCTCATGAGCTGGTGTGAACTGGCTCCAGCACATTGTGAGATAAAGGTGAAACTGGGAAGTATAGATATACCTTATAGCCATGGTAAGGAGTTTGGATTCTCCCACAAGGCATGATAATTTGAAATGTTAATTAGTGTTTTTGTTTCTCTTGTTTATTTAAAAAAATGTTTATTTATTTGGATGTGCTGAGTCTTTTTTTTTTTTTTTTTTTTTAGTTGTGGCATGCAGGATCTTTTAATTATGGCATGCCAGCTCTTAGTTGCGGCATGCGGGATCTAGTTCACTGACCAGGTATCAAACCCCAGGCCCCCTGCATTGGGGTTGCAGAGTCCTAACTGCTGGACCACTGGGAAAGTCCCTTGTTTAGTGTATTTTTACCTTCTTCCACCAAAGAAGGTGCCTAACTTTTATTTTTCCTTCTCTCAGAGGCTTTTGAATTGCTGGGCCGAAATCAAATATTTCTAAAGACCTAAGCTTGGCATTGCCAGCTTTCATAGGATCACCTGGACACAGTCAAGGTGAATGAAGATCAGAGTTGAGAATTATAATCTAAGACTGGAGGGCTCATTCTTGAATATTCTGTGTGAGATCCCTGTACGTTTCAAAAGATCCTTGGTGGAAGGAAGGAACCCAATAAAAAGACTGAATTTGAATTTCTCACTGACTGAGGAGGAGAGGGCTCAGCATAATGTAACTATTTTAGAGAAGTTAAGAGAAAGCATGTTTCTTGCACTCCAATGTTGTAGAGTTAAACTGATAGCCATTATAGCTGTAGATCATACATGTTTTTTAACCAGAAATATAACCCGATTGTATCTAAATTTTAGAAAATAAGTATTACCCATGTAGAGGAGGAATTGGAAGGGGGAGAACCTGATTGAAAAATGAGACCAGTTAGGTGAGATTGTCTGCCATGATAAGGAGAGTAATCAGAGTAGTCTCTGGAAAGGCTCCACAACATTTCAGAGGATAAATCACAAAAGGTGTGCATACAGGTTGAAGGATTTAAAATATGAGCTGTTAATGGCTCAGCGGCAAATGTAACCCTGTGCCTATGTTGGTTACCACTGTCTTCTGCATGCCTAGCACAGTGCCTCATACTTAGCAGGTGCTTAATAAATACCTGAAGGAATGAAAGGGCAGTAAATGAATAAGTCCAGTGAACAAGCAAATACGTATGTTTTCACTACATTAAAAATGAGTCTGGTCAAAGAATAACAAGGCAAGACACAGACTGGGAGAAAATCTTTGCAAAAGACACATCTGACAAAGGACTATTATCCAAAATACACAAAGAACTTTTAAAAATCAACAGTAAGAAAACTAACAACTTGATTTAAAAATTGGCAAAAGACCCGAAAGATACCTCACCAAAGAAGATATACAAATAGCAAATAAAGCATATGAAAAGATGTTCTATTTTATATGTCATTAGGGAAATGTAAATTAAAACAATAATGACTACCACCACACACTTATTGGAGTGGCCAAAATCCAGAGCACTGACAACACCAAACACTGGCAGGGATGTAGAGCAACAGGAACTCTCATTCATTACTGGTGGGAATGCAAAATGATACAGCCACTTTGGAAGACAGTTGGCAGTCAAGATAAAACTAAACATTCCATTTAGTTTTATAAGATAAAACTAAACATTCCATTAGCATGTGATCTAGCAATCATACTTCTTAGTATTTATCCAAAGGAGTTGAAAACTTTCGTCCACATAAAAACCTGCACACAAATGTTTATAGCAACTTTTTTTATAATTGCTAAAATGTGGGAGCAACCAAGATGTCCTTTAGTAGGTGAATGGATAAACAAACTATGGTACATCCAGACAAAGGAATATTATTCAGCCCTAAAATGAAATGAGTTGTCAAGCCATGAAAAAAACATGGAGGAAACGTAAATGCGTATTACTAAATGAAAGAAGCCAAACTGAGAAGGCCACATACTGTGTGATTTCATACTGTGACATTCTGAAAAAGACAAACCTATGACGACAATAAAAAGATCAGTGGTTGCCAGGGGTTGGGGGTGGGAGAGAAGCATGAACAGGTGGAACACAGAAGACTTTTAGGTCATTGTAACTATTCTGTATTGATACTATCATGGTGAATACATGTCTTTATATGTTTGTCAAAACCCATAGAATGTACAGAACCAAGAGTAAAACCTAGTGTCAAGCTATGGACTTTGCATGATAATGATGTGTCAGTGTAGGCTCACTAATTGTAGCAAATCTGCCACTGTGGTGGGAGATGTTGATAGTGGGGGAAACTGTGTGTGTATTGAGGACAGAGGGTAATGGGAAATCTCAGTACGTTCCATTAAATGTTGCTATGAACAAAAACTCTAAAAAATAAAATATTCTAAAAAGGGAAAAAAAACCATCTGGGAATTAATCTGAGGACTCATGACTCAGTACCTAAATGGTGGTTATGGAAACCAGAGCATTTCCATGTTGCCTGAAGATGATATTCTGACCAGTAGACTGCACTTGCATAAAGATCACTGAGCCCATCAATGAAAACAAATGCCAGTGTGGCAGGGGAAATTCAGGTATACAGATTATTATGAGGTATGTGTTGAAGAATGGAGTATGAGAATTTGAACCAACTTAACCCAGTTTACTGTTGCACAAATGTCAGGTAATTTTGGACTCCATAAGAACTCTCCAGGAGTTAGAGGAGGTGTCAGCTTTATGTTTTCATCTTACCACCTTTTTACCAGGCAGTTGTAGCAAAAGCACATTTCAGACCATATTATTCTAAGTAAACAAATATTGGGTAGCAAGCAGGCACAAAGCAATCATGCAGTCTCTGTTTACTTCCAATATTTTCAGTTTCAACCCTGACACATTAACCAGGACCTTCATGAAAGACTCTCTCCAAGATGAAGACAGGTGTGTTCTGATGGAGAGAGGGTCAGGCCTTTTAATCAGATCAGATAACAAGATCGTCCACTGATGGGAGGGGCACGGGGCCATACCAACTATTGCCCTGGTATGAACTACTGGTCCAGACAGGTATTCATACTTTGTTCCTGCAAAGGTGGAGATGCACAACTTCTAACAATCACATAACTTAAACTCCACTAATTTCGCCAATTAGAAATTCCTTCTTACACACTAAATAATAAAACTTTTGGTGTTGATTTTGACAAAAATACTTTTGAATGCCACCTGGCCAATTCTTAGGATGTTAATTATATTAGGCCACTTCATATGCTCATTGATCCATAGGGTGTAGATTAAATTGTGCACACAGAGTTCCAAATGTTTACACACTGTGGTATTGTAAAGCAAATTGCAACAGACAATAAAACTGAAAGAAACATCAAGAAAAAGATTTTTAAAAAGATCCATCAGAATTAAACTGTTCCTCTACTTTGCATTGTACTAGTAACTATGACATCTAATTGCACATGTTACCAGTTATTGTGCTGGAGAGAGTGAGTGTATATGGGGCTTTATAACATTTAAATGAAAACAGTTTAAAGCAATTTACTGACTTGGTTGATGTAGTATCATAGCTCTTTTCTGAGATTCCCCATTAGCAAATATTTCCCATTAACAAAACCCTCTATGTAAGGCTTTATTTGGTATGCTTTTTTCTTTTTTTCTTGGTAAAAAGAAGAGCCATGAGTACTATGGATGAGCAGAAAAATATCCTAGAGAGAGGTTGTCATAGGAACTGCCCAGGAGAACAGTTATGCACAGGATAAATGCACCATCCAAAGAAGAGAGGAAAGAAGTGATCTTGAAGCTACCCTTTCCATCACTTTTGGGAGTAAAGCTCTCATGAATCTCATGTAAGTTATCCTCAGTGATAGCAGGGGTAGGTGGGATACTAGGAGACAGGGGGCTGATGATATATACCTCACAGGATTTTTGTAGAAGATTAAAAATAGATAAAATAGGCGTGAGCATGGGCAGCTGACTCTTGTTTTCCCTTCCTCATGCTGCAGCATGAGCTCCATAAAGCTTTGCCTGAAATTCTCATCTGGCCTTTTGTCAATTTCTATTGATTAAAGAGTCCAAGGGACTGGGTCATTATCAATTACATGGGTTACTTGGTCCTGCTGGGTCCAAGCTTGTGAGCTTCTTTCCAATCAAAGTTACCCTCATGGGAATGATGTGGGTAATCCATGAAGTTCTGTCATCCTGATCCAAGAGATTGAATGGGAATTCTCTTAGTTTTTTTTAATACAAGAATATAATTTTTAAAACCTGTTTGCTTTGAAGTAATTGTAGATTCACAGGAAATTGCAAAGATACTACAGAAAAGTCCCCTATACGTTTCACCCAGTGTCCGTAAATGGTGGCATCTTAAATAAATATAGTACATTATCAAAACAAGGAAATTAACAATGGTACAACATGTGTATACATCTATGTAATTTTTTTTTGAATTCTTGAATTTGATTTTATTTTTTTATACAGCAGGTTCTTATCAGTTATCCATTTTATACACATCACTGTATACATGTCAATCCCAATCTCTCAATTCATCATCCCCCCCCACCACCACCGTTATCCCCCCTTGGTGTCTGTATGTTTGTTCTCTACATCTGTGTCTCAATTTCTGCCCTGCAAACTGGTTCATCTGGACCATTTTTCTAGGTTCCACATATATACGTTAATGTACAATATTTGTTTTTCTCTTTCTGACTTACTTCACTCTGTATGACAGTCTCTAGGTTCATCCACATCTCTACAAATGACCCAGTTTCGTTCCTTTTTATGGCTGAGTAATATTCCATTGTATATATGTACCACAACTTCTTTATCCATTAATCTGTTGATGGGCATTTAGGTTGCTTCCATGTCCTGGCTATTGTAAATAGTGCTGCAATGAACATTGGGGTGCATGTGTCTTTTTGAATTATGGTTCTCTCAGGGTATATGCCCAGTAGTGGGATTGCTGGGTCATATGGTAGTTCTATTTTTAGTTTTTTAAAGAACCTCCATACTGTTCTCCATAATGACTGTATCAATTTACATTCCCACCAACAGTGCAAGAGGGTTCCCTTTTCTCCACACCCTCTCCAACATTAGTTGTTTGTAGATTTTCTGATGATGCCCATTCTAACTAGTGTGAGGTGATACCTCATTGTAGTTTTTTTTTTTTTCTTTTTTTTGTGGTACGTGGGCCTCTCACTGTTGTGGCCTCTCCCGTTGTGGAGCACAGGCTCCAGATGCACAGGCTCAGTGGCCATGGCTCACGGGCCCAGCCGCTCCACAGCATGTGGAACCTTCTAGGACCGGGGCATGAATCCGTGTCCCCTGCATCGGCAGGCGGACTCTCAACCACTGTGCCACCAGGGAAGCCCCTCATTGTAGTTTTGATTTGCATTTCTCTAATAATTAGTGATGTTGAGCAGCTTTTCCTGTTCTTCTTGGCCATCTGTATGTCTTCTTTGGAGAAATGTCTATTTAGGTCTTCTGCCCATTTTTGGATTGGGTTGTTTGTTTTTGTAATATTGAGCTGCATGAGCTATTTATACATTTTGGAGATTAATCCTTTGTCCACTGATTTGTTTGCAAATATTTTCTCCCATTCTGAGGGTTGTCTTTTCATCTTGTTTGTAGTTTACTTTGCTGTGCAAAAGCTTTGAAGTTTCATTAGGTCCCATTTGTTTATTTTAGTTTTTATTTCCATTACTCTAGGAGGTGGATCAAAAAAGATCTTGCTGTTATTTATGTCAAAGAGTGTTCTTCCTATGTTTTCCTCTAGGAGTTTTATAGTGTCCAGTCTTAAATTTAGGTCTCAAATCCATTTTGAGTTTATGTTTGTGTATGGTGTTAAGGAGTGTTCTAATTTCATTCTTTTACATGTAGCTGTCCAGTTTTCCCAGCACTACTTATTGAAGAGACTGTCTTTTTCCATTGTATATCCTTGCCTCCTTTGTCATAGATTAGTTGACCATAGGTATGTGGGTTTATCTCTGAGCTTTCTATCTTGTTCCATTGATCTATGTTTCTGTTTTTGTTCCAGTGCCATATTGTCTTGATTACTGTAGCTTTGTAGTATAGTCTGAAGTCAGGGAGTCTGATTCCTCCCGCTCCGTTTTTTTCCCTCAAGACTGCTTTGGCTATTCGGGGTCCTTTGTGTCTCCATACAAATTTTAAGATTTTTTGTTCTAGTTCCATAAAAAAAGCCATTGGTAATTTGATAGGGATTGCATTGACTCTGTAGATTGCTTTGGGTAGTATAGTCATTTTCACAGTATTCATTCTTCCAATCCAAGAACATGGTATATCTCTCTATCTGTTGTTATCATCTTTAATTTCTTTCATCAGTGTCTTATAGTTTTCTGCATACAGATCTTTTGTCTCCCTAGGTAGGTATATACCTAGGTATTTTATTCTTTTTGTTGCAATGGTAAACGGGAGTGTTTCCTTAATTTCTCTTTCAGATTTTTCATCATTAGTGTATAGGAATGCAAGAGATTTCTGTGCATTAATTTTGTATCCTGCAACTTTACCAAATTCATTGATTAGCTCTAGTAGTTTTCTGGTGGCATTTTTAGGATTCTCTATGTATAGTATTATGTCATCTGTAAACAGTGACAGTTTTACTTCTTTTCCAATTTGTGTTACTTTTCTTTCTTTTTCTTCTCTGATTGCCGTGGCTAGGACTTCCAAAACTCTGTTGAATAATAGTGGTGAGAGTGGACATCCTTTTCTTGTTCCTGATCTTAGAGGAAATGCTTTCAGTTTTTCACCATTGAGAATGATGTTTGCTGTGAGTTTGTTGTATATGGCCTTTATTATGTTGAGGTAGGTTCCCTCTATGCCCACTTTCTGGAGAGTTTTTATCACAAATAGGTGTTGAATTTTGTCAAAAGCTTTTTCTGCATCTATTGAGATGGTCGTATGGTTTTTATTCTTCAATTTGTTAATATGGTGTATCTCATTGATTGATTTGTGTATATTGAAGAATCCTTGCATCCCTGGGATAAATCCCACTTGATCATGGTATATGATCCTTTTAATGTATTGTTGGATTCTGTTTGCTAGTAGTTTGTTGAGGATTTTTGCATCAATAGTCATCAGTGATATTGGTCTGTAATTTTCTTTTTTTGTAATATCTTTGCTGGTTTTGGTATCAGGGTGATGGTGGCCTCATAGAATGAGTTTGGGAGTGCTCCTTCCTCTGCAATTTTTTGGAAGAGTTTGAGAAGGATGGGTGTTAACTCTTCTCTAAATGTTTGATAGAATTCACCTGTGAAGCCATCTGGTCTCAGACTTTTGTTTGTTGGAAGATTTTTAATCACAGTTTCAATTCAATTACTTGTGATTGATCTGTTCATATTTTCTATTTCTTCCTGGTTCAGTCTTGGAAGGTTATACCTTTCTAAGAATTTGTCCATTTCTTCCAGGTTGTCCATTTTATTGGCATAGAGTTGCTTGTAGTAGTCTGTTAGGATGCTTTGTATTTCTGGAGTATCTGTTGTAACTTCTCCTTTTTCATTTCTAATTTTATTGATTGGAGTTCTCTCCCTCTTTTTCTTGATGAGTCTGCATAATGGTTTATCAATTTTGTTTATCTTCTCGAAGAACCAACTTTTAGTTTTATTGATCTTTGCTATTATTTTCTTTGTTTCTATTTCATTTATTTCTGCTCTGATCTTTATGATTTCTTTCCTTCTGCTAACTTTGAGTTTTGTTTATTCTTCTTTCTCTAGTTCCTTTAGGTGTAAGTTTAGATTGTTTATTTGAGATTTTTCTTGTTTCTTGAGGTAGGCTTGTATTGCTATAAACTTCTGCCTTAGAACTGCTTTTCCTGCATCCCATAGGTTTTGGATCATCATATTTTCACTGTCATTTGTCTCTCGGTATTTTTTTATTTCCTCTTTGATTTCTTCAGTGATCTCATGGTTATTTAGTAAAGTACTGTTTAGCCTCCATGTGTTTGTGTTTTCTAAATTTTTTTCCCTGTAATTGATTTCTAATGTCATAGCACTGTGCTCAGAAAAGATGCTTGATATGATTTCAATTTCCTTAAATTTACTGAGGCTTGATTTGTGACCCAAGATGTGATCTATCCTGTAGAATATTCCGTGAGCACTTGAGAAGAAAGTGTAATATGCTGTTTTTGGATGGAATGTCCTATAAATATCAATTAAATCTATCTGGTCTATTGTGACATTTAAAGCATATGTTTCCTTATTAATTTTCTGTTTGGATGATCTGTCCATGGGTGTAAATGTTTTGTTAAAGTCCCCCACTATTATTGTGTTACTCTCGATTTCTTCTTTTATAGCTGTTAGCATTGGCCTCATGTATTGAGGTGCTCCTGTGTTGGGTGCATATATATTTATAATTGTTATATATTCTTCTTGGATTGATCCCTTGATCATTATGTAGTGTCCTTCCTTGAATAAACATTCTTTATTTTAAAGTCTATTTTATCTGATACAAGTATTGCTACTCCAGGTTTCTTTTGATTTCCACTTGCATGGAATATCTTTTTCCATCCCTTCACTTTAAGTCTGTATGTGTCTGTAGGTCTGAAGTGGGTCTCTTGTAGACAGCATATATATGGGTCTTGTTTTTGTATCCATTCAGTGAGCCTGTGTCTTTTGGTTGGAACATTTAATCCATTCATGTTTAAGGTAATTATCAATTTGTATGTTCCTGTGACCATTTTCTTAATTGTTTTGGGTTTGATTTTGTAGGTTCTTTTCTTCTGTTATGTTTCCCACTTAGAGAAGTTCCTTTAGCATTTGTTGTAGAGCTGGTTTTGTGGTGCTGAATTCTCTTACCTTTTGCTTGTCTGTAAAGCTTTTGATTTCTCCATCAAATCTGAATGAGATCCTTGCTGGGTAGAGTAATCTTGGTTGTAGGTTCTTCCCTTTCATCACTTTAAATATGTCATGCCACTCCCTTCTGGCTTGTAGAGTTTCTGCTGAGAAATCAGCTGTTAACCTTATGGGAGTTCCCTTGTATATTATTTGTCATTTTTCTGTTGCTGCTTTCAATAATTTTTCTTTTTCTTTAATTTTTGACAATTTGATTACTATGTGTCTCAGAGTGTTTCTCCTTGGGTTTATCCTGTAAGGGCTGTCTGCACTTCCTGGACTTGGGTGGCTATTTCCTTTCTCATGTTAGGGAAGTTTTTGACTATAATCTATTCAAATATTTTCTCGGGTCCTTTCTTTCTCTGTTTTCCTTCTGGGACCCCTATAATATGAATGTTGTTGCATTTAATGTAGTCCCAGAGGTCTCTTAGGCTGTCTTCATTTCTTTTCATTCTTTTTTGTTTATTCTGTTCCATACCAGTGAATTCCACCATTCTGTCTTTCAGGTCACTTATCCATTCTTCTGCCTCAGTTATTTTGCTATTGATCCCTTTTAGTGTATTTTTCATTTCAGTTATTGTATTGTTCCTCTCTGTTTGTTTGTTCTTTAATTCTTCTAGTTCTTTGTTAAACATTTCTTGCATCTTCTTGATCTTTGCCTCCATTCTTTTTCTGAGGTCCTGGATCATCTTCACTATCATTATTCTGAATTCTTTTTCTGGAAGGTTGCCTATCCCCACTTCATTTAGTTGTTTTTCTAGGGTTTTATCTTGTTCCTTCATCTGGTACATAGCCCTCTGCCTTTTCATCTTGTCTATCTTTCTGTAAATGTGTTTTTTGTTCCACAGGCTGCAGGATTGTAGTTCTTCTTGCTTCTGCTGTCTGCCCTCTGGTGGATGAGGCTATCTAAGAGGCTTGTGCAAGTTTCCTGATGGGAGGGACTGGTGGTGGGTAGAGCTGGGTGTTGCTCTTTTGGGCAGAGCTCAGTAAAACTTTAATCCACTAGTCTGCTGGTGAGTGGGGCTTGGTTCCCTCCCTGTTGGTTGTTTGGTCTGAAGTGACCCAACACTGGAGCCTACCCAGGCTCTTTGGTGGGGCTAATGGTGGACTCTGGGAGGGCTCATGCCAAGGAGTACTTCCCAGAACTTCTGCTGCCAGTGTCCTTGTCCTCACAGTGAGACACAGCCACCCCCTGCCTCTGCAGGAGACCCTCCAACACTAGCAGGTACATCTGGTTCGGTCTCCTATGGGGTCACTGCTCCTTCCCCTGCATCCCGACACACACACTACTTTGTGTGTGCCCTCCAAGAGTGGAGTCTCTGTTTCCCCGAGGCCTGTCGAAGTCTTGCAATCAAATCCTGCTAGCCTTCAAATTCTGATTCTGTAGGACTTCCTCCTCCTGTTGCTGGACCCTCAGGTTGGGAAACCTGACGTGGGGCTCAGAACCTTCACTCCAGTGGATGGACTTCTGTGGTATAAGTGTTCTCTAGTTTGTGAGTCACCCACCCAGCAGTTATTGGATTTGATTTTATTGTGATTGCACCCCTCCTACCATCTCATTGTGGCTTCTCCTTTGTCTTTTGTTGTGGGGTATCTTTTCTGGTGAGTTCCAATCCATCTATGTAATTTTTTGATTTAAAATTTATGTAAAATATACATAACATAAAATTTATCATCTTAACCATTTTTAGGTATACAGTTCAGTAGTGTTAAATACATTCACATTGTTGTGCAACTAATCTCCAAAACTATTTCATCTTGCAAAACTAAAATTCTGTACCCATTAAACACTAACTCCTCATTCCTATCTCCTCTTAGCCGCTGGCAACCATCCTTGTACTTTCTGTTTCTATGAATTTTATAGGTGACATGTAGGTAGAATCATAAAGTATTTGTCTTTTCTGTGACTGTTTTTAATCCACTTAGCATAATGCCCCCAACATTCATCCATGTTGTAGCATATATCAGAATTTATTTCCTTTGTAAGTCTGAATAATATTCCTTTGTATGTATATCCCCCATTTTGTTTAATCTGTTCATCTGCTGATGAACACTTGGGTTGCTTCCACCTTTTGGTTATTGTGAATAATGCTGCTATGAACATGGGTGTACAAATGCCTCTTTGAGACCCTGATTTTAATTATTTTGGGTATTTTTAGGGACTTAATTGTGTCCCCCCAAAATAAAAAAATAAAATAAAGAGATAAAATATGTAAAACATCTAGTGTATATAGTCCCTGACTATATTAATATTAATGGAAAATAATAATAATTTTTACTATCTCATGTATTCCTAACTAGAGCCGTCTGAGGAAGACACAGTCAAATTTTTCAGATGAGAAAATCAGGTACAGAGAAGTTGAATTGTTCAAGGTCACATGGTACCTGGTGCAGCTGGGACTCAAATGCAAGGTTTTCTGACTCAGGGCCCTGAATGTCTCTGTTGGACTGAACTATTAGGCAGTTAATAACTGGTAATAATTATAAAAATGATTCTTTGGTGATGGAATAGTAGTGGGAGTTTCAATTGCCATGAGATACACATGGTTAAAGGTCACAGCATTGCTTGATTTTGTTTTTCCCTTGGGTTTATTTTTCCACATCCTACAGGATGACAACCACTTTGTTTCATTCTCCTCTCCTTACTCACCAGTACAGAGCTCTAGGTTGCCCCAACCAATCCATGCCCTCCTACAGAGCTTTAAGGAAACCAGGAATCTCCTCTCTCTCTCCCTCCCTCTCTCTGTCTCTCTTTCCTGAAGGAGAAACTGATGACTGGAGCTTCCTAACCATACCTTTCTCAAAAGTTTTAAAACCTTATATTATCAGCCGAATCATGTCCCCCTTCCCCAAAATTCATATGTTGAAGTCTATTAAAGAGAAAATACTTGTTAAAGAATGATAAGGCAGACTTTATTCAGGGGGCCTATCACAAAAGGTATAGGAACCATTACAATGGGGTTTTGTAGTAAGGGGAGAGAGATTTGGCTTGACTCTGAATATAAAGGAAGATGGGAATTTGTAGCCAAGAAGCAGGGTGGGGAATCAGTGGATAGAAATTTATCAAGAGGAAACATCATACTTAAGGGAGGATTCTAAACTGACCTATCAGGATTCTTGCTGAAGGCAAGCCAGGGTGATTAGTTATCACCTGGAAAGTAGATGATGAAGACCTCAAACAGATACTGCAGGTGATCAGATGTTGAGGATGGGGGACTCTAGTTAAACTGATGTAGCAGGATTCTTGCTAGAACTGCACTCTACAAGGAAGGACATGGAAGCCCAAGGTCAGGCCTAGTGAAAAAGCAAACTCAGAAGAGACTGACCAGGGAGTGGGCATGGTAGCAGAGTAGGAAGACTCTGAGCTCACCTCCTCCCATGGACATTCCAAAATTACAACTATTGATATATACAGAGCAACTATTGATGAGAATGACCTGAAGACTAGCAGAAAAGATCATCTGCAATTAAAGATATAAAGAAGGAACCACAACAGGATGGGGAGGAGGGGCAGAGGTGTGGTATAGCCAGGACCCCCACCCCCAGGTGAGCGACCTATAAGCAGGAGGATAACTATAATTGCAGAGGTTCTCCCCAAGGAGCAAGGGGTCTGAGACCCACATCGGGGTCCTCAGTCCAGGGGTCCTGCACTGGGAAGATGAACCCTCAGAACATTTGGCTTTGAAGGCCAGTGGGGCTTACTTTCAGGAGATCCACAGGGCTGTGGAAAATAGAGACTCCACTCGTAAAGGGCACAGACAAAATGTCACGTACTCCAAGAGCCAGGGTAGAAGCAGAAGTCTGAAAGCAACGTGAGTCAGACTCACTTTCTGATCTTGGAGAGCCTCCTGGAGAAGAGGGGGAGGCAATTTGGACTCCCTCTGGGGACATAGATGCTGGCAGCAGGATTTGGGGGGCTTGTTCTACCACGAGGACATTAGTGCTGGCAAACAGCATTTTGGAATTCTCCCTCTAGCTTATTAGTGTCAAGACCCAGCCCTTCCCACCAGCCAGTTGGCACCAGTCTTGGGACACCCCAGGTCAAGCAACTAGCTGGCTTGGGGACACAGACTCACACATCAGCAGGCTGGCTGCCTTTGGATCCCTGAGGCCCTAGCCACCATGAGACCTGGCCCTGTGCACCAGACATCCCAGGACCCAGCCTCATCCACCAGGGGGTGAGCACCAGCCCTGAGACCCTACACCTGGGCCCCAGCCCCACCCACCAGCAAGCTGATATCAGTTTCAGGACACCTTGTGTCCCTCAGCCAGCTGCCCCAGGATCTGGCCCTACTCACCATTAGGTTGACACCAGCTCCAGGACTCCCAGTCCTGCAGCTAGCTATGCCAAGCCCTGCCTTTGCCCACTAGTGAACCAGAACTAGCACTGGGACACCTCCCCCCCACCGCCAACGCCCCGTGCTCTGCAGCTAGCCATCTTGCGACCAAGGCCCATCCACCAACAGAATGACAGGCTCCGCACAAGGTGGGACCTGGCAACCAACCTAGTTGGGGTCCAGCCCCACCTAACAACACACCCATAGTAATCAGCTCACCACAACAGAAGGACCCATGCAGCCCACATAGAGGGCACCCCTAGAGCATATAGCTCTGGTGACCAGAGGGGGTTGCATTCCTGGGATGCATAGTACATCTCTTACATAAGGCTACTTCTTCAGGATCAGGAAACATAATCAACCTACTAAGTACACAGAAATAGAAGTGGCAAATTAGCACAAAATGAGAAGACAGAGGAATATGTTGCAAATGAAACAACAAGATAAAAGCCCAGAGGAACTAGATGAAGTAGAGATAAGCAATCTACCTGATCAAGGTAATGATCCTAAAGATGCTCAATCAACTCAGGAGAAGAATGGATGAACATAGAAGTTTACCAAAGAGTTAGAAGATGTAAAGAAGAATCAAACAGAGCTGATGGATACAACAACTGAAATAAAAAATATACTAGAAGGAATCAATAGTAATGTAAATGATACAGAACAGATCAGCACCCTGGAAGACAGAGTAGTGGAAATCACTGAAGCTGAGCAGAAAAGAGAATAAAAAGAAATGAGGACAGTTTAAGAGACCTCTGGGACCACATGAAGCATATTAACATTCACATTAAAGGAGTCCCAGAAGGAGAAAAGAGAGATAAAGGGGCAGAGAACATATGTGAAGACATAAAGGCTGAAAACTTTCCTAACTTGGAAAAGGAAACAGACATCCAGGTCCAGGAAGAACAGAGAGTCCCAAACAGGATCAACCCAAAGAGGATCACACCAAGACACATTGTAATTAAAATGAAAAAAATAAAGATAAAGAGAGAATTAAACAAGAAGGGAGTGGCAAAATATATTTAAAGTGATGAAAAGGAAAACCTACAACCAAGAATATTCTACCCAGCAAGGATATCATTCATATTTGAAGGAGAGATCAAAGTTTTACAGAAAAGCAAAAGCTAAGAGTTTAGCACCACCAAACTAGCTTTACAAGAAACCTAAAGGGACTTCTCTAAGTGGAAAAGAAAAGACCATAACTAAAAATCTGAAAATTATAAAAGGAAAAATCTCATAGGTAAAGGCAAATACACAGTAAAAGTAATAGGTCAGACACTTATAAAACTAGTAGAAGGTTAAAAGACAATACTAGTAAAATCATCTATATCCACAATAAATAGTTGAGGGATACACAAAACAAAAAGATGTAAAATGTGATGTCAAAAATAGTAAACATAGAGTTGGGGAGTAAAAATGCAGGGTTCTTAAAATGTGTTAGAACTTAAGAGATCAATAACTTAATCATATGTAATATGTAAATAGTGTTATATATAAACATCATGGTAACCACAAACCAAAAATCTATAATAGATACACACAAAAAAGAAAGAAATCCAAACATAACACTAAAGATAGTTATCGAATCACGAGAGAAGAGAGCAAAAAAAAAAAAAAAGAAGAAAGGAGTAAAAAAAGGACTGAGACACAGAAAGATAAATACGGCATGATTTCACTTGGACGTGGAATCTAAAAAACAAAACAAATGAACAAACATAACTAACAGAAACAGAGTCATAGACATAGAGAATAAACCGATGATTGCCAGAGGGGATGGGGGGCAGGGAAAGGAGAGAAATAGGTGAGGGAAATTCAGAGGTACAAACGTTCAGTTATAAAATAAATGAGTCACAGGTATGAAATGTACAATGTGGGGAATATAGTCAATAATTATGTAATATCTTTGTATGGTGACAAAAGGTAACTAGACTTACCATGGTGACCATTTTGATATGTATAGAAATATCAAATCACTATGTTGTGTATAAGGAACTAACATAGTGCTGTAGGTCAATTGTACTTCAAACCAACCAACCAATCAAACAAACAAACTCATAGAAAAGGAGATCAGATTTGTGGTTACCAAAGTCGCTGGGTGGGGAGAGGGGGAATTGGAAAAAACAGTCATAAGGTCAAACTTCCAGTTATAAGACAAGTAAGTACGAGGGATGTATTAATGTACAACATGATACGTATAACAAACACTGCCGTACATTATATATGAAAGTTAAGAGAGTAAATCCTGAGAGTTCTCATTACAAAGAAAACAATTTTTTTCTATTTCTTTAATTTTGCATCTATATGAGATGATGGATGTTCACTAAACTTATTGTGGTCATCGTTTCTTGATGTGTGTAAGTCAAATCATTATGCTTATACCTCAGACTTATACAGTACTGCATGTCAATTATATGTCAATAAAACTGGGGGAAAAGCTGCTAATACCTAAGAATTAGTCATTAAACAATATAAAACCAGTCATTTATAAAAATACTCTCATACATAATAAAAGTATATAAAATTTTTTATTTGATTAGATAATGATATTGTAACTGACTATATCTTATTGGGTTACCTTATCGAAAATTTTTGTTTAAAAACTAAAAAATCAAAATAAGTAAATAAATAAGGGGAAAACAAAAAACTAGCCTGACCAAAGTTTGGTCAAGGAGAGAATCTTTGTCGAGTCCTAATCTCCCAGTGCCTTAGAATATGACTATATTTGGAGATAGGGCCCTTAAGGAGGGGATTAAGGTAAAATGAGGCCATATGGGTGGACTGTAATCCAATATGACTGGTGTCCTTATCGGAGGAGGAGGTTAAGACACAGACACACACAGAGGGAAGACCATGGAAAGATATCAGAGGAAGACAGCCATCTATAAGCCAAGGAAAGAGGCCTTTAGAAGAAACCAACTCTGCCAACACCTTGATCTTAGACTTCTAGACTCCAAAACTGTGAGGAAATAAATTCCTGTTGCTTAAGCCATCCAGTCAGTGATACTTTAAAAAAAAAAAAAAAAAATATATATATATATATATATTTATTTATTTATTTATTTTGGCCGTGTCGTGTCCTAGTCACGGTACACGGGATCTTCGTTGTGGCATGTGGACTCTTAGTTGTGGCATGCGGGATCTAGTTCCCTGACCAGGGATTAAACCCGGGCCCCCTGCATTGGGAGTGCGGAGTCTTACCCACTGGACCACCAGGGAAGTCGCCATCATTGCTACTTTGTTATAACAGCCCTAGCAAACTAATATACCCTACAGTGGTCTGAACACCAAAAGTTTATTCCAACCCATGTCAGCTTTTCCTCCTGGCATCTCCACTCTCGTCATTCTGTGGCTGTGTCCATTTCATCGTAGTTAAACACCAGGTGTGGAATGTGAACCCACTGTATAAGATGGCACAGGTCCACTTTGGAAATGGCCCTGGGGAAGCTAAGTCTAGGAACATTAATCAAGGTACATGCTTTCCCTTCTGTTCTTGTGCGTGCCTCCCATTGGCCCAGTCTCTCCCAGGGAATGGTACCTTACTAAGAGCTAACCAAAACTTTGTTCATATCAAGATGTAAGTTCTTACAGGACTGCACTACCATGAACTTTTTATATGTCTGTTTACAACTCCCACATCACCTCCAGCTAATTTCTGAATTCATAGACACTGAAATTGTGCCTATGAATTATTCATTTCTATACACCCAGGACCTACTACAATTCTGGGTTCAGAGAAGACACTAATTTATGTTTGAACTTCTTGAGTGGATATATCTCTATCTATCTATACATTTTTTCTTCCTTGTTTACTTCTGATGAGGGGATTTTATAATACAGACTCAAGTGAAAGAAATTTTAAGCACATTAAGCATATAAGGAAAAGGGTTTATCTTTATTTTACATGCTGTAATCAGAAGTTGTTAAAATGCCTAAGCCTCTTCTTATGAGGGAGAAGACAAGTACAGCAGAGGTTGAGTTGTCTAGGAAAAATGGTCATCATGACCTCAAGGAATCCTACTGCCTACTACACTCCCCAGATGGCGCCAGCACCCCGAGGATGGGGTAGGCATCGTTGGGGACATGGGGAGAGAAAAGAGACTGCAGAGGAAAGGGATTCCCAGTCTCCCACTCAAGACAGACTTTGTAAGGACTGTCAGGCATAATAATTATTTTACCTCTGGACATGCTCTGGACTCTCTGTGTGTCAGGACCAGTTACTAGTAGGATTTTTTTTTTTTTTGTAATGAGCTGTACCTCATTCTCCTCAGGCTTTTGGGCAGAAGAGAGAGAGTATATTTTGATTGTTATGAACTGCATCCAGCTGGTCACATCAAACCTTGGAAGCCCTGCACCTCTCATCCTCTCCTGAGTCCAGACCTATGGGAGGTGCTGCTCTATCAGGGGGTCTGGTTGGAAGCAAAATACAATCTTTCGAAATACAGCCCTTCACCTGGCTCTTCCAGAGACACAGTCCAAGGAAGGTCAACTCCAGAAAGTTGTAGTAAAAAGCTGGGTCATAAACATTCATTGTTTTTAGAAAACAATGGGCAGTGGACAAAGCAAGACAGGTAACTAGCGACACATGCTTTTGCACTACTTGGAACACAGTGCTCCTTCAGGGGTTTCCTGTTGGTGAGACAACTGCCAGCACCCCACAGATTCCCCACAGGAATTCCAAAGAAGCACAATCAATCATTTGCGAAGAAGCAGAACAGTCCTCTGTTAGACTTTGTGTATTACTAAAAATGAGCACGAGTGAAGGTCAAATCTATCCTCCAGCTTCCTAATTATAATTCAAAGGCAGAGAGAAGGGGAAGAGGGAAAAAGTGAAAAATATATATATATATATAGAGAGAGACTGCCTGGAGTTTGGAACACTAAACAGGGACGAAAAGTTTTTCTCTCTTTGATGTGAAACACCCACATGGTCACTTTTTTTCTCCTAAAGTCATTTAATTTTGTGGGATTGAATTCTTTCTGATGTCTAGGAAAATATAAGTGCCATCAACTGTTTGATCTCATCTGGGTAGTTTGTTTGTGGATAGGGAAGTTAATGCCACAAAAAGCACTAAAATCCTACAACATGCCAGCTTTGAATGATTCGCAGAGAACAGTCACAAGGCAGATCAGATGGGGTGCTTCCGAGGTTAAAAAAAAGGATTACTTAAAACTGTGTATCCAGAAAACACAAGACATTTTTTGTACTATTTATCATTCAGTGAAAGCTAAATAGCATTGGGACATGGTTATTTTAAGTTACAGTTTGAAAAAACAAAAACTATTATTTCTGAAGACCAAAATTTAATTTGCTAATTTAAATGATTTTGAAAATTAGCACAAAAGAGAGAAAAGAGCCTTTCATGTGATGTATCAGGAAGATCTGTTGAAGAAAATTAGCTCCTGCAGGAATAGGATTGATAATGTGACATATACTCACTTTGATCTAAGTTTAACATCTTCCCACATTTTCAACATTCCAGTGACTTCTAGTTACTATAGTGATGATACCTTGCAACTCAACATTTAATTCCTAGGTAACAGGCAACAATCCTGGATACCAATGTGGGTATAGTTAAAAATTTATTTATTTGTTATTATCTGTAGTAATCTGTTTGGAATCATCTCTCTCTCTCTCTCTCTCTCTCTCTCTCGCATATTTTACTCTTGCTACATCTAATAAAGAGGTTGAAACACCTTCAAATATAAGTTGTATAAGAAGAATCAATATGCCTGTTTAGGCCCTATGTTTTTTTTTTGTTTTTTGTTTTTTGCGATACGCGGGCTTCTTACTGTTGTGGCTTCTCCCATTGCGGAGCACAGGCTCCGGACGAGCAGGCTCAGCGGCCATGGCTCACGGGCCCAGCCGCTCCACGGCATGTGGGATCCTCCCGGACCGGGGCACGAATCCGTGTCCCCTGCATCGGCAGGCGGACTCTCAACCACTGCGCCGCTAGGGAAGCCCTAGGCCCTACTTTTGAGTATAAGAAACTCGACATGATGTCCGAGCATTGCTAGAGGAACAAAAATGGGGGTTCTTAAATAAGTACTTTTCAGCTGGAGCTGACCTAGAAATTCACTTTTGATGTTTGATGAAGCTATGGACAAAAAAATATCCTCAGTAGTCAGAGCATGTGTTCCATCCAGTGATGTTGTGCAATAGTCAATGTTTATTCTTCTTCCAAAATGGACAGATCCATGAGGTGGGAGTTGCTTTATCTGCATCAGAAATTTCCAGATAAATGCAGAAGAATCGTCTGACCACTGAAAAAACAAACTGAGTACTTCCTCATATTGCTCTTTAGGCTTTTTAAACATCTTACCAGGAGGTCTATTTCAGCTCTCCAATAAAAAAGGTGTCCAAGGATTCATACCTGTGTAGCACAGAGATATTCCACTATTTACATTTCTAGGTATTGGCCCTATAATACCGTTTTCCTGTGTTAAGAGAAGTAAGAAATCAATAGAAATTCAGGGTTCAGAAACAAGAACCCACACTTTTAAAGCCTGTTTTTCCATTGCCGCACAGGAAGCAAAAGCAAATATAAACGAACAAAAAAATTAATAAAACAGTCCAAAAATACACTAGAAAAGTGGGAATAGTGAAAGGAGAGGGGGGAATATTAAGAAATCACAGTGTTAGGGTACGTTTAGAAACCTAATAGCAGTACTGAGTGTAACACATATTAATCTCTTCTTCTGTTCCCAGCCTGAGCTAGGCACCTTAACATTCATTCTTGTATTTAATCTTCATGACAGCTATATGAAAGTGTCATTATTAATCTCTCCATTTTACAGGTGAGAAGTTAAGGCTGAGAGCATTAAAGTAAATTGCTCAAGGGATCCCAGTTAAGCTAGTAAGTGATGGGACTTGCATATTAAAAAACAAAACAAAACAAAACAAAATCCCAAGCAGTCCAGAGGAGATATTATGGGTAGTTGGTCTCATAAGTGCCAAAATACAATCTAGGGGAATCCATGGGCTTGCACTGCAGCCTAAACCAATGAATTCATAAAGTCAAGTGGCCAGAACAGGTACACAAAACTCCCCTTGAAAGGAGGCAACTAGAAACTGGGATGTAGATTTGACTTGCATAAAACCTTTTTGTTCTATGTAGGGGAATTTTTTGTGCCCTTTGATAAAAATACATACACTTATGTATATATTCACATCCTGAAATTGGAAAGCAGAGTAGGTGGAGGGTCTTCATAATGTCTGAAAGGCAAGAATATGATAATGTTAGACTTTGTTTTTCCTCTTACAAAGTAGTCCTATGGACGGAAAATGGATGGTGGACTTATTATTTACTGTTCTTGGGTACTCAGGGTGGGTGTCAAACAGTGATAATCATATTTCATTACAGTCAAGGGTAATTTTAGTAGTTCATTCTGCAAGTCCCAGCATATATTATTGATTATTGTTCCATATGAAGCAATCACAGATGAAATATAAGATAGAGTGGTCTCCTGTAAAACGATTTACATACAATTCAGTGGGTCCATACCAGCTTCTAAATTAGCAGTAGAAAAGAACAGTCACTGCAATGTGCCACAAGAGGGCGTGCTGGTACTTTTAAATATCAATAACTTGGCAGGCAAAGTGAACATAATTAAAGACAAGGTGCAGATTTCAGGTACAAGCCAGTTGCTTTTTGTCGATCATTAAATATCAAATCTGGAAGATTTTCTTTAGTAACTTTTGTGAGATTTTAAAAGAGTAATGAGGTTTTTAAAGGCATGTTATTCCTTATTTTCATAGAAAGAAATGAGACTTTTTTTCTAAAAATTTATTTTACTGGGTTAATACTTTATTAGATACATACTTTGAACTATCACCAATTATCAAGATGGTTTAGGGAAAATTAATAGATAATATTGTTTCC
This sequence comes from Mesoplodon mirus, assembly GCF_964341445.2. Lineage (NCBI taxonomy): Eukaryota > Metazoa > Chordata > Mammalia > Artiodactyla > Ziphiidae > Mesoplodon > Mesoplodon mirus. The sequence goes on from NC_138982.1 coordinate 121,408,731, forward strand.
TTTTGTTATCAGCAATACAAATAACAAATTGGTGAAATTGGGGTTCAATTTAGCAGATGGGGGAAAGGTTAAGTGGAGAGAATTATGACAAATTAACAGAGATTCAAATAATCTTCTCCACACCCCTTCCCCTTACATATATAAGTAGGTGATTCATCATGTATTAAAAAATGGCTTTATTGAAGATACTGTCCATCATTTTTAGGCCCTAATTTTGCCTCTTTAATAAACCAGTGAAACCTGAACATGAGATTAAAAAAAGAAGATGTATATTATCCCTAAACCTAAGGATTAAAAATAAAGAAAAATAGGCAAATGACAAAATCCTCACAGCATATGTGTTTTTGAGCGATCCTAGAAGTATACGTGGCGTTTCTCTATCAGAGGAAAATTTACAAATATTTACACTAGAAATGTTCCTTTAGTCCAGCGATTGGCAAACTTTTTCTGTAAAGGGCCAGAAAGTAAATTCTTCTGGCTTTGCAGGCTATACGGTCTCTGTCTACTTCTCGCTACTCAGTTTTGCCACTGTAACATGAAAGCAGCCATAGACAAGCAGATGAATGGGGCTGGTTGTGTCCCAGTAAAATGTCATTTACAAAAACAGGTGCCAGGCTAGATTTGGTCCCTGGATCACAGTGTGCTACACCCTGCTTTAGTCCAGCTGTGGACTCCTTCACAAAAGAGGCTGAGTGAGAAGGAGAAATAAGCTTTGGAGACCTGGACCTAGGGGTACACAAAGAACCTCCAACTGGAAGGCGTAAGGATACAAAAAGCTTCTCCTCAGGTATCAAGAGAGGCTCAACAGAGTCCTTAGCAGGAAGCCAAAATTAAAACTGTCTTAGGAAAAAGTGTACTTTAGAAAATTGGTTGGAATAGATGTATAGCCCATGTCTAAAACAAATAAAGCCCTGAAGGTACAGTAAATCAAAAATATCTAAGAGGTGGAGAGTTTGTCCTGAGCACCCATAGCCCTGGCATTCTGAGCTACCCAGAAGTAAGGAAAATCTTGAACCTTGAAGGAACCTACAGAGTTTGGCAGCAAGACAATTGTATACATTAGTCCCAAGGATGCACCCTCATTTTCTGAACGTAAGGAAGCACATCCTAAATGACATTTTCTAAAGGAGAACTGGAACTCTAAATATTTTGAAAATGTATTTCACGGTTCATAGAAACATCAGATACATTGCCTATGAGTGACAGATGCATTATACTCTGATTTAGGAGATGAGCTAAGATTTCCACAAAATCAATTAGTTAACTGCTGGAAAAAATGCTTAGGAGAGTATATACTGCAATGGTTCCCAAGTCTTGTTGTGAAAGAATGTCAAGGCAATTTTTTAAAAACACAGTTTCCCAGGTCTCATTCCAGACCTATTGTATTAGATATTCTCTCTCTCTTTTTTTTTTTTTTTTTGCGGTACGTGGGCCTCTCACCGTTGTGGCCTCTCCTGTCGCGGAGCACAGGCTCCAGACACGCAGGCCCAGCAGCCACGGCTCACGGGCCCAGCCGCTCCACGGCATGTGGGATCCTCCCAGACCGGGGCACGAACCTGTGTCCCCCGCATCGGCAGGCAGACTCTCAACCACTGCGCCACCAGGGAAGCCCTGTATTAGATATTTTAGAGCCCGTGATTCAGGCATTTTGACAACACTACCCAGCTGGGTCTTCTGAGCAACCAGGCTAGCATCAGGCCAAGGACTGGCATTTGGGAACCAGTAGGACAAAGGACAAACCCCAGATATGGAGTTTGGCCACGCTTGGCCCTGCCTTTTTTTAGTCATTTGACCTTGAGCTAGCGATGTAACATTTCCAAGATTCAGTAACAATACCTGTAACACGGAGCCAACGTTTACCCCTACTGGAAAGATTGAAAATCTGCTGTGGCTCTGTCAGGCTTGGAGTCTAGATGCTTTCGGCTCTTCTACATTCTCTCTCCCCATTCTTCATGGGGACAACATAGCTGTATTTGCTCCACTCACCAGTGTACAGAAGTTTACTGAAAGTGAAAGCATTTTTAAGAAGATACGTGAGGTTTCGTTTTGCTCCACAGGACCTTTCCTTCTTGAATTTCCTGAGAACTCTGGGTTCAGGTCACACCATCTCTACTCTTAAACGTCAGCTCTGGAGAAGCCAAAGAAGGGAGACATCGAGTCCTCAGACACCCCATCAAGTCCTAGCCTGTGCTGATTTTCTTTGCAACTTGACTTAAGACAATTCCAAACTCATTACTGGTAACTTGGCTTTCGATTCCAAATTCCTGCTGCAGTAGAGCTTTGTCCTTACATGCAAGTGTAGGGGGTTTTTCTTCTTTGTCAGAAGTTCAGGCGCAGTGAATTAGGCCACACCTGCTGCTCCTTTATTTTTTTTTTTCTCTTTTCTCTGGTTTATCTTAATGAAGAAGAGCATCACTCCCTCTGAATCTGGAGTGTAGAAAATCATGGGGCAGCCTACCAACTGTTACTTGTAAAGGGATGTGATACCGAGAAGGGAGCTGGCAACTCCCTTCCTCTGGCCCAGGAGCGTTCTTCTTACTCATAAGCAATTATCCATCTGCTCTTTGGTAATAGGGCTTGTTCCTCCTTCCTGAACACATAGGCCAACATGAACTCATCAAGGAGGAAAATAATTTCTACAGTGTGTGTTATTAAAGCTCCCTCCATCGTAGGAAAGTATTTGTGGAACAGAAGAGGAGTTTGGCAATTGTTCTGTTATTTTGTTGAAAGAAGAAAGCCGGGAAAAAAAAATTCTGGTTAAAGGAAGAGCTGCTTTAGCGTACAGGTCCATGGTGCTTCTCCAGTAGTTGTGGCTGACAAGTTGAGAAGGCAAATCTGCATTTCGGGAATTTGTGGACTCAGCATGTGAGTTAAGTTTCTTTGCAAGTAAAACCTGAGGGTTTTGTTGTATTCTAATTTAGAGTTGGACACTCTCCAAATTAAGCATGAAGAATCCAAAGTTGAAGTTGTTAAAAAAAAAAAGAATGAATCCTACATCAGCAGGTTTACTGCTAAATTTGACTATTGGTTCTACTTAGCAACTTCAAGCAGAGTAAAGGAGGCAGCTATAATATTTCAAGGAATCAAGATATGGCAATTGGACAGCATTTGAATATTAGAGTGTTATTTTTAGGACAATAACTCTATCATTGAATGACACCTCTAAGGCCCAAGAGCAAATCTAGTATTAAGTTATCCCCTTAAGGGATTAGCGATTTGCTTCTTAATCACTTGTTACCTTTTTTTTTTTTTTTTTTTTTTCCCGCAGTACGCGGGCCTCTCACTGTTGTGGCCTCTCCCGTTGCAGAGCACAGGCTCCGGACGTGCAGGCTCAGCAGCCATGGCTCGCGGGCCCAGCCGCTCCGCGGCATGTGGGATCTTCCTGGAGTGGGGCACGAACCCGTGTCCCCTGCATCGGCAGGCGGACTCTCAACCACTGTGCCACCAGGGAAGCCCCTTGTTACCTATTTTTTAATCTTACTCAAAGTTTTCATTGCATGCGGAAGCACTATTATTAAATGATGTCACAGTGTGTTACAGCCCATTTATAAAACACTGAAACTACCGCCATGTCAAAGCCTTCCTCTTGGCTGGAACTAATTTTGTCCACCACAAATATCAAAAGTGCCTGGAAATGTACAAAGCAATCATTTTTGACCACCAAAAGTAATGCTATTATTCTGGACCCAAAGTAATCCCTTGAGATGTTATCTTAGAAAAATAAAAAAGCATTAATAGTATATTTTAGAGAGGAGACTCTTTGCATTCAAGATTGCTAATCTGAAAATAAAAATAAGTGGCAGGCTGCTCATCTTTCTGTTTCCTTTTTTTTCATATGAGTATTTCAGCTTTACTTAACAATTTTACTTCTGACTAATTTGAACATATGTGCAATGCCTTAGTATTTGGCTAGGAGAGGATTTCTCTGGTAAAAATAATGCAAAGTCACGTTTTGTTTTCAGAATGTTTATTTCTCCTGAGATTCTGAGAGATGTTCATAGCAAATTGCTAATGCAGCTAAAACATGGCTTTATAAAAGTAGAAACCTTGGCATCATCTCTGCTCTTGTTCTCTCTGCCTCTAATCTGTGACCAAGTTCTCAGTCCCCTTCTTTTTATTTTCTCAGCCACTCCTTGCACAGTTCTTTACCGTCTCTCCTCTTGAACCACTACTGCTGTCTTCTGAATGTTCCCCCCTATTTTTTGTAACTCATCTTCCTGAAATATAGACCCAGTTATGTCATTCTCCTGCTGAAACCTTTATTTGCCACATTTCTGATGAGTTTGGTGATGACAAGTGTCTCTGGGATTCTCTTTGCTTTGGAGTAAGACCTTCATTAATGTCCATCCCTACAGGGGAGGAAGTGCTAATATTAGGCAGGTTGTCAGGCCCCAACCAAGTAACTTGGGGTTCTTCCAGAAGCCACAAGCCTAGGGGAAAACTGGATTGCTGATGAGGACATTGAGACAGAAGCCCCTGGAGCTGGGCCCAATGGACACTGAGTGCCCAAGCACATGGGGTGATGGATAGAACAGCAGGACTAGACCCAGAGCCCACTCTCGATGGATATAGGGCAACCAATCTGCTTCCTGTCCTGTTAGAGAACTCTCCCCGGCTGAACCAACCAGTTTTAGATGTTGGTAGCAGCCAGTGGAGAAAGACTAAGAAGGGCTTCCTCTAGTCTCCAAGTCATGGTTCCCAATCTGAGCTCATCAACTGAATTTCTCAGGAACAGTACAGATATCCATTCCAAATGGTCTGAATCAGATTACCCAGGTCTGATTCCCAAGAATATATATTTTAAACAAGTTTTCCAGGTAATTCTTTTTTTTTTTTTTTAAGATTTATCTATCTATCTATTTATTTATTTATTTTTGTCTGTGTCAGGTCTTAGTTGCGGCATGTAGGATCTTTTGTTGCAGTGTGGGCTCTTCGTTGTGGTACGTGGGCTTCTCTCTAGTTGTGGCGTGCAGGTTTTTCTCTTCTCAAGTTGTGGCACGCAGGCTCCAGGGTGTGTGGGCTCTGTAGTTGTTATGCACAGGCTGCCCCGTGGTGTGTGGGATCTTAGTTCCCTGACCAGGGATTGAACCCGTGTCACCTGCATTGCAAGGCAGATTCTTTACCACTGGACCACCAGGGAAGTCCCTCCAGGTGATTCTTATATAGCCAGTGCAGCTCAGGTGTGGGGAACCAGTGAATTGGGAGGGAGGAATTAACATTCCTCACCACGACATTCAAGGCTCTCAACCACCAAGCTCTTGTCATTCTGTAGTATTCACCTTAGTGTTTTTTTTTTTTCTCTCACTCTCTTCCCTAGTACTTGATCCCACTCACTTCTGTACATTTGCTCATATTTATCAGTTTGCTTTGAATGCTGTTCTCCATCTTCTCCAGTTGGAAAAAATCCCATAGTTACATCAAGATCCAACTAACTGATCTGTTGTGAAGTTTCCCCTGATTCTACCAGCAGAATTAATTGCTTTTTGTATGCTCCCAGAGAACTTTGTTCATACCGTTGATAAGTATTTATCATGTTGAGTTGTTACAAGATCAAGATATTCTGAATCACAAACCAGGACACTTGATCCAGCAATCAGAATTGTCTCAGATAACCTAACGCACAGTTGCTTGTGTCTTGCCTGATAAAAGTACGAGCTCCTGTAGGCCAGACATAGGGCTGAATTCACCAGTGTAACCCATACAACCCTTAATATAGTACAAGGCACATAGAAGGTGCCTAATAAACGTCGAATCACGGAGCCTTTATGTAAACATGGTGCTACCCTTGGGAGGGTCAAAATACTTTTAGCACCACTCAGAAACTAGGAGCTCCAGCCTTTTCTCAGAAGGTGAATGGAGAGAGTTTTTTGGTCTTTCTTTCTCTTTGTTATATTTCAATCAAGACCAGGCATATAACTTGCTGGGACATCAGCAGTATTGAGCCAGGAGGGTGAGAGAGGAGTTCATGAGCTGCCAGAAGGGGGATTGGAGTTGGCTATATAAGATATTTACAAGATCTCAGCTCTCATAAAATTTAAATTTTAGTAGGGGAGATGGGCCCAAAACAATTTAAACAAACACAATATTTCCAAAATGATAAGTGCTATTCTAATAAAGGAAATAGACAATAAGGAAATAAACAAATCAGATAGTGATGGGTGCCATGAAGAAGACAAAGGTGATGATGTGTCTGCAAGGGTCTGCTTGTTGAGGGTGGTGGAGTAGGATTAGGGCTCTCAGGGATGGCTTTTGTGTTGAGTAGATAAAAGGAAAGAGCAAGCCGTGCAAAGAGCTGGCAGGAAACCTTTCCAGGAAGAGGAAACCTCAAATGACACAACCTGCAGATATGAATGAACTTTAGTGTTTGAAGAACACGAAGAGACACAGTGTGGCTACAGCCCAGTAACAGAGGGCCCAAGCTGCAGGAGATGTGGGAGAGGGAGGGAGGGCAGGTTATGTGGGGCCTTAGAATGTCCATTTTATGCCAAATGCAATGAAAAGCCACTGGAGAATTTTAAGGAGGAAGTGACATGATCTCGTCATCTGATCTACAATTCTGAGACACATATGAGGTATAATTAGCAGAATTGGGTAATTTCTAAAATAAAGTTAAAGGAGAGAGC